>NW_027142496.1:0-600000 GCF_026170545.1 Melanerpes formicivorus | reverse complement strand
ATTCACTCCAAAGAGACATTTTGTGGCCAGCACAGGGCAGGCAGGTCTGGAGCAGAGCAGTTCTGTTAGATGCCACTCCCGTTGCCACCTCTGCCTGCTGGTGCAGCCAATTGCACGCTGTGTGTGGTGAGCTGGAGCCGCTGGAAATCAGCCCGAGGGAAAGGGAAGCCCCACTGCTCAGGTACCACACAGCCACAGTGAGTGGCACCCACCATTTCCAAAGGTCGATGATGAGCTGTTTTGCTTTGGAGGAAGTTGCTGAGCCTAGGGATGATGTCAGTGTTTTGTGCTGCTAGTTCTCACAGTGTGGTGTTCAGTGAACGTGAGGATGGGGGCAGGCCGAGTCTTTGTCACCTCAGTGGGAGTGAAAGGTTAATGTGATGGGACAGAAGATTGTCATGTAGCATTGGGAAGCAATGTTTTCTTCATCTATATATAAAATTGTTCGAGGAGAGCTCTGAAGTGGAGGTGTATTTTCCTGGTGAGACACAGATGTAAGCTTCCATTTAACTGCTCCTCCAAAGTCAGATCAGTACAATCCATTTGGCTGTTGAACAGTTGCCCCAGGAAAGCCATAAACCTTAATTGCTTGGAGACCTTTGAAATTGGACTGGACACTCCATGGTGTTCAGCACAGACGAAAGCAATGTGCTCCAGGGAGCAAAACAACAACAGGCTACCTTAGGGAACAAGCCACCCCTTGCGAGTTGGGGACTGGGTGCAAATTGTCCTTTCCCATCTCAAATTTGTGCAACTCTGCTGGATCTATTAAGGCTCAGAGCCCTGGAGGACAGAGATGTGCTTCAGGGTGCAGTAGCACCATTTTCTCAGTGTTTGATAACTTCAGCTATCACTTGGCACTGTCTCATTCGTGACTCTGTGTTGCCTTTTGTCCTCAGCAAGTGAAACAAATGCTTGTGTTCTCCGGTACGGATTCCTCGGCAGCTTGTGGCAATATCCCGCCTGAGAGGCTGAGGAAGAAGGGATGGAAGAGTTGTGAGCAGAAGGGTGCAGGCAGGCAGAAGGAAGCATTTCAGTGACAGCCAGGTGGGAAGATGGCCTTGCTCTGATTCCTGTGACTGACCTTGTTGAAGTTAGCTTGACACTGCTAACGTGTTTTAGAGGGTAGGTTCAGACCCAGCCTGGAAGCACCCAAACCTTCTCTTGATTAGTTTTAATGTAGAAGCTAATTTCCATGGAATTTTAACCAAAAATAGCAGATGTTTAGGCTATCAAGTTTTGTTGTTGTTGCTGCCTGCAAATTGCAACAAGGATCTAATAAATATTTAATTTATGCTTATTTCACATACTTCAAGCAAACAAAAGATGCATTCATCAGCTGTGAGGCAGAGAATTGTATCTTTAACTGACACTATTGCATTTTTTGTCAGGGACAATGCTGTTCACAGCTGAGGTAGGTAGCCACTGAGATTATCAGAAGGGGAAAACATAAGTGGAGTTTGCCAGCCTGCTGGATTGTACCTGCTGGTCACATCCACTGGCCAGTCCCTATGGTGTTTCAGCCTCTTCAGGTCACAGTTTGGTCTGCAGATCAGCAGATCACAGCCAGGTTAAGTGACTAATTGAAGGTGAGTGCTTCAGTGTGAAGTAGTCAAATCCCGTAGTTAAAATGCCAGATAATTTCTTTGTAGCTGCACACAAAGGCAAAGTCTCTGACTCCTTTGTGGCCATCTCCAGAGCCAGCTGTGAAGAGCTGCTGATTTAATTGTGTAACCTAGCAGGACTCAAGGGGCAGGGCTTCAAGTTAACCACGTGTCCAGTTCTGGGCTCCTCAATTTAAGAAGGACATTGAGACTCTTGAACATGTCCAGAGAAGGCCAACCAGGGTGGGGAGAGGCCTCAAGCACAGCCCTATGAGGAGAGGCTGAGGGAGCTGGGGTTGCTTAGCCTGGAGAAGAGGAGGCTCAGAGGAGACCTTCTTGCTGTCTACAACTCCTTGAAGGGAGGTTGTAGCCAGGTGGGGGTTGGTCTCTTCTCCCAGGCAACCAGCACCAGAACAAGAGGACACAGTCTCAGGGGAAGTTTAGACTGGAGGGGAGAAGAAAGTTCTTCACAGAGAGAGTTGTTAGCCATTGGGCTGTGCTGCCCAGGGAGGTGGTGGAGTCACCATCCCTGGAGGTGTTCAAGAGGGGATTGGACGTGGCACTTGGAGCCATGGTCTAGTTGTCATGAGGTGTTGGGTGCTAGGTTGGACTTGGTGATCCTTGAGGTCTTTTCCAGCCTTGTTGATTCTATGCTTCTATGCTTCTATGGTATCAAGGCTATTTGCAGCATGCTGCCAGTTTTCCTTCTGCCTTCTTTCCATGCACTTTGTTTCTCCTCTGCGTTAAGCTACACAGTCACTGGAAGATGCTGCAGGCCCAGATGCCTGCTGGAGTGTCACAGTGTAATCAGCTGTAGCCACGTGGACACCAGCTGGAGACGTGCAGCTTATTGAGTAGTGCTTAGTTTTGGTGCCATGGGTTGTTCAGGCTCTCAAAGTAGCTGTGGGCAGTACTCTGGGTGCAAGGCCTGTGGTGGGCTCTGCCCTTGGAAAATTTGGGCTTGTTTAGTTGCCTGTTGGTTTGACTTCTTAAGGTGTTCCCTTTCCCTGTTACACAGAAGGATAGAAGGAAAAAAATGGAATGAGTGTGAGTCTAGTCTAAATCCAACAATAAAACTGGCATAGTTCAGCCAGTTGCTTGTTTTACTTTGATTCTGGGTTGCAATGATCCATACATGAACACCTTCCTTCCTCCTATGTTCTGCCCCTCAAGGTCTCTGAGCATTACACAGAGGCCAGAAATTCCTGTGCCTTTTGAAACTATGATCCCCTCTTCATCATGTAGGGAACAGAAGGCTTCCAGAGATGCTGTGTGTAATGCCCCTGGTGGGGACAAAAGTCAGCTGTAGCCTTCAGAGCTCCCAAGGTCTCTGCAGTGATCTTGGTAACATTTATCAGTCATTATAGTTGTAGCTTCCTTTTGCTTCAAAAAGCAGCAGCATGTAAATTAAAGACAAACATAAAGCAGAGCTGCTGAAAATGTGTGTATTCAACCCCATGTCTTTCCTGAGTGCCCCACTCTCCTCTTTGAATCCTACCATCTGAGGGACAGTCAGAACTACTTTGCCTTCCTCCAGAGTCCTGACCCGAGCGCTAGTTGTGTCTGGAAGCTGCACTAGGGAGGCAGAGGAGGAAGAGTGGAATGTGCTCTTTGGGCCTTGGCCCTGTCTGCTTCCTTACTGTGAAAAGCCTACAATTGAATATCAATTCATTTGTATTCAACCTGGCTGCTCTGCTTCCTGACCTCCTTTCTTGTCTGCATCTGACAGGATGTCATGAGGAAGTGACAGGGCAGTGACACTGTGTGTGTCATGGTCCACTTCTATTTGAGCTTGATTTTTATCTACTAATGAATCAAGCCACGGGAGTCCAGTCTGGGAAAGAAAGAAAGTGTCCCAAGGAAGCAAGCAGAAGCTGGAAAGTTTTTCAGTCCATTTGGAACTAAGAATGCATTTCAATGTGCTTCTCCCTCCACACCAGACCTTTGTATTCTCACAAGGTAGACTGGGTGTAAAAGGGGGGTTGCATTATTTATTAGTGTGCCTCTGTCACACATAATGAGGGCTATAAAGTATGTAAGAGCTTGTAATTGGCTATCTGCAAGAAGTAATCCTAAGGGGGCTGTGTAAGGATCAAATGAATTGTGCTTCATTATAGCAGTTGTGCCGAGAATATTAGAAAATTGGTTTTAGTTGGTGGCAGAAAAAGAAGCAGAAAAGGAGGAAACCTTCATCACTTCCCAGACCCACTTCTGTCAAACCTGTGTTACCATTTGAGGCAAGATTTCAGTCATCCTCTTTAAAATTCCTGATGTGTTCAAGATGCTAAATAAGCAGTTGCCAACATACTTGTACAAATAATGCATAAATGAAGTGTATCTAAATTGTTTTATTAATAAACTTTACTGATCTCTCCCTTGCAGTTAAGAAGGAATCCCAGTTCCCCACTACCCACCACTGGCACAGCAGCTCTCAGAAATGGAACTTTTATCTCCTCTTCTCAGGGGATATGAATGCCTGCCCCCACGTCCCCCAATCTAATTATTGTTCTGGTAATTCAGAACAAGGACTCAGTGCAGTGAAACACAAAGAAAAAGTGAAGAAAGATGAGCAGCTGGTCCTGGAAGCTCTGATGGTATCATTTTGAAATGAATATTTACACTTCAGAAAAGCCAAGGCAAATGGGATCTCCATGCTTCTGGCTTAGTTGTAAGGCTCCTCTGATCCTTCTGGATATAATTTGTGCTACAGTGGAGGTTACCCTGGAGTGCATAAGTTAGACAAGGAGAGGTTTTGTCAGAGCCAGGAGGGAGGGAATATCCCTTCCCTTGAAGCAGTTACTAGGTATTGTTCCAGTTTTAAACAGAAAGCAAGGACGGACAGAGTTTCCCTCAATATGCTTGGGGTGCAAGAACTGCAGGCAGTGGAACCTGTACAAACAGTGATCTGACTGTGGCTAAAGCTCACTGAACTCAGCTTCAAAGCTGATCTCCCAGGCCTGTTTCTCCACATGAGATCTACTGAAGTGGCTAGGGTTACAAGGCTGGGCCTGCAAGGTGATGTGCTTCTGTATGTTACATGTAATCTTTTCACAGGTCTAAACAATATATGCCATAGCCCTTGTGGTGGCATAGCTGCTCCAGCTCCTGTCCAAGCCAAAAAGTCAACTCATGCTTTGGAGTATGGACAAAGTTGAGTGAAAACTGCAGAGAGCAGGAGCAGCAGAGGGGCTGCAGCATCAGCAGGAAGTAGCTCACATGAGTTTGCACACCAGAGAGCTCTCCCGGGATTCAGTCCTGGGCTGTTTGCTGAATGCATAACTCCATCAAACAATTCTGTCCTGGGAACACTTGCAGGGACTTTTTATTTCAGTCACAGCAAATACAGGTCACTCATTTAACATCTGAAGTGTAAATTGAGGAGATTGAAGCAAAGATCAGCAGCACAAGGAGCCAGTAAGGAGCTAGATGTGCTGCAAGAGTCAGCTGGTTCTAAATGAATAATGCAAATGATATAGAATAGAATAGAATAGAATAGAATAGAATAGAATAGAATAGAATAGAATAGAATAGAATAGAATAGAAGTAGAGTAGAATAGAATAGAATAGGAGTAGAGTAGAATCGAATAGAATCGAATAGAATCGAATAGAATCGAATAGAATAGAATAGAACAGAATTAACCAGGTCAGAAAAGACCTTTGAGATCATCAAGTCCAACCTATCACCCAGCACCATCTGATCAACTCAACCATGGCACCAGGTGCCTCAGCCAGGCTCTTCCTAAACACCTCCAGGGATGGTGACTCCACCACCTCCCTGGGCAGCACAGCCCAATGGCCAATCTCTCTTTCTGTGAAAAACTTCTTCCTAACATCCAGCCTAAACCTCCCCTGGCACAGCCTGAGACTGTGTCCTCCTCTTGTTCTGGTGCTGGCTGCCTGGGAGAAGAGACCAACCCCCACCTGACTACAACCTCCCTTCAGGGAGTTGGAGAGAGCAAGAAGGTCTCCCCTGAGCCTCCTCTTCTCCAGGCTAAGCAACCCCAGCTCCCTCAGCCCCTCCTCCCAGGGCTGTGCTCCAGACCCCTCCCCAGCTTTGTTGCCCTTCTCTGGACACCTTCCAGCATCTCAACCTCCTTCCTAACCTGAGGGGCCCAGAACTGGACACAGGACTCAAGGTGTGGCCTAACCAGTGCAGTGTACAGGGGCAGAATGAGCTCCCTGCTCCTGCTGGCCACACTGTTCCTGATGCAGGCCAGGATGCCCTTGGCCTTCTTGGCCACCAGGGCACACTGCAGGCTCATGTTCAGCTGCTGTCAACCAGTACCCCCAGGTCCCTTTCTGCCTGGCTGCTCTCCAGCCCCTCTGACCCCAGCCTGTAGCACTGCATGGGGACAGTAGAAAATAAAGGACTTTTCCTCTTCCCCTTTGAAGACAAAGCTGTTGTCCAAGTGCCAACATTAGCTGCTTCTGCAGCCATGTGCCATTCACCTCATAGCTTTTTCATTTTCTGTTGGCCTCCATTATTTTCTGACATTTTCTTCTGGTCCTTGCAGGAGGTCCATCCAGTGCTGCTGAGTGAGTAGTGCTCAATCCTCCAAGGGCTGAATAAGAATGCCTTCTTGTATCTACCAATTGCATGCTCCAGTCACCACTCAGCCAATGGTCTTGTAAATTGGAGCAGAAACATGAAGTGCTGAAGATGGGTTCAAAGCACTGATAGACTTTAATGAAGGATAGCCTTTATAGCAGAGATGTATTTGATGAGTCTTCCACTGCTCATAAAGCAGTGAAAAGGTTTTGGGAAGAGAGAGCAGTAATGAGCTCCAAGTCACACAGTTCCTTCTAGGGTTTTGCTGGTTAGTGTTCCCACCACCTTCAAGGTCTTCCCTTAAATTTGGTTTAACTTTCCCTTTCGTTTCTTTCAACTGAGCACCATGAGTTTGGTTCATTTTTCAGCTGCTCTTATAGCATCCTGGCATTGCTTTTTGTTTTCTAAGGGAAACATTCCAACAGATTGCTGAAGCCAGCAGCCACAGCAATCCTCTGGATAGAGAAGGCTGTTTGGAATGACCAGTTCCAGCAGGAAAAATGAATAAATTGGGAAATTGGAGAGAGAGGTACAGCAAAGGGGGAAGAAAATGAACTGCTCTCGCAGAACGTAGGTAGGGGCTTAGCAAAGTCTGTGGGTTAAGGAGCAGGCTTATGTTACAACACAGACGATAGAGGTTAGGCAACATGGAAGGCTTTGTTGCAGACACAGAGCCAGAAGGACAGATTGCCTGGGAAGGAGGTAGGGTCTTCACTGTCAGAGGCTTTTTAAGAACAGACTAAACAAATATTTCTCTTGGAAGGTACCAGTACAACTTACCCTGAATTGGAGGCTGAGGTATGGGTAGGATCACTGCTTGATGTTCTCTTCCAACTCAAGCTTCCAAGGCTTTTTGTGAGTGTGTGTGCTTTAAGCATGCTCTCTGCATAAAAGAATTGACTAAATGATGCTGGAAGAAGGCTGGATGTCAGGAAGAAGTTCTACACAGAGAGAGTGATTGCCCATTGGAATGGGCTGCCTGGGGAGGTGGTGGAGTCACCATCACTGGAGGTGTTCAGGAGGAGACTTGATGGGGTGCTTGGTGCCATGGGTTAGTTGATTAGGTGGGTTGGATTGGTTGATGGGCTAGACACGATGATCTTGAAGGTCTCTTCCAACCTGGTTTATTCTATCTATTCTATCTAAGAAGATGGGAATCGAAAGACTCTCCACATAAAGAGCTGGGCAGTGCTGAGATGTTACTCCATTGCCTTGGGATAACTCACAGGTGGGTTTAGATGAAGAAGATTTCAGATTGAGAGCAAAGGTGGGCTCATGAGCTCATCGTGGGAGAAGTGAACTCTGCTCAGTCCTTCCCTCTTATGTGCTGGTCTGCATCACTAGAAAGAGTTAAGTGCATTTGAGATCTTAGTGCAGTTGTCCATAGGGGTTTTCCCTGGAGAGGACAGGCAGCAGTGCCAAATACTGCAGATGTGAGATATATTTGTAACAAACTGTGGCTCCTGTCCAAAATTAAGATTTATCACATTCTGTGGCAAACTGAAAAATGGAACCTATTTGAGAGAAATTGACCTGGAAGAGCATTTCTCCCCTCCAAATTAGGTCAGTTATTGAGTTTGAATGCCTTCAGATAGAGATCACAGAATATTCCACATTTGTCATCTCTTTTTGAAAATAAAGAATGTCCTTTTTCTGGGTATGTGAGATGAAGGAGACTTTGGAGCATGTGGAAGTCGTGCACAACACAGCCCAGGCAGTCTGGCAGCATGCCAACAGTGTTTGGAGTGCACAGTTCCCTTCAGAGCTGCGTAGAACTGCGTAGAACCCCAGACTGGGGTAGAACAGAAGCAGGTAGCTGTCCAGGTATCTGGCTGTAGGGAATGCTGGAGCCTGGCTCTTGAGAAGCAGGGTTGTGGGGGCAACTCTTGTATAAGGTGTGAGCAGGTTGACTATCTGCTTAATATGGTGGCCAGACTGAAGGATAAGGTTGCTAGCCTTAGAAATGTAAGGGAATGTAGGAAAGAGATGAACCAGAGGAGGAGGGAGATGGACCAAAGGAGGAAAGAGGTGAATCAGAGAAGGAAAGAGTTGAACCGGAGTAAGCAGGCTCTGCAGGCTCCCCCAGCAGAGGCTGGTTATTCAAAAAGCAGAGGGCAATGGACGCAGGTTCCTCTCAAAAGATGCAAAGTTAAACCTCCTTGCCTCCCCTCACCTTCCCCACTGCTCTTGGAAACAGATATGGAGCACTGGAGATCGAGGGTGAGGTGGTCCTGATGCCGGAGGACACACCATCTGGGGTTCTCCCTGGGGATGTGGCGAAGGCTGTGGATGTAGTCTACCTGGACCTCAGCAAGGCCTTTGACACCGTCCCCCATAGCAGACTCCTGGCCAAGCTGTCAGCCCATGTCAGCTCAGCTGAAATACAACAAACTAAAGAACAAAGAAAGAAAGGAACCCAACAAAAGCCTGGTGCAGGATTTCACCTTTGGATGTATGCTTTGTATCCATTATAGTTCTTCTGTCACTTTGGGGATATGCCACTGAAGGCAGGAATTGGCTGGACACTTGTGTTGCTTTATCCAATCCCTACAAGCTATTGTTTTTCACAGATCAGTGAGCTCACAGGCACAGAATATCAATTATTTGGTAGTTCAGTTCGTGCCTGAATCTTTCCAAAGGCTGCGACGACCTAGAGGCAAAACCACTGGAGCTGTGCTCAGGAGTTGGGTCGCTGTAAGCTTTTCCTTAGTGCTCATAGCAGCCTTAGTCTACCCAGTCTGTATTAAATAGGTGTGTCAATACCTATCCACTTATCCATTGTTATGCTTAGGCAACTTCTGTGACACAAGATAGATTTCCCTGGTGTGCTCCTCATGATGCTTCCCGAGATCAGTTCACATACTGCAAATCCTTTGAGCATGGAGCTTGTGCAAAGCTCTGTCAGGTTTTGTCCAGTCTCCAGCTGCTGTTGAGATTCATGTTAATGTAAAAGAATAGTACTTCATCTACTGTGACTGCATATTGTGGGAAGCTAGTTATGAAAGCGCCTGCTATTAATTGCAGTAGGCACCCTTGTGTTTGTAACGGCGTGCTTCCTATTTAAATGCAGGGTGTCACATGCCATATGCTGCCCGAGACTCTCTGAATTGTCAGGCATTTGATTCTGAGCCACCAAGCAATGAGGTGAGCACACAGATGGGCTGTCACATAAAGAAGTCTGATGGCATGTGATAATGCTCAGGCACTTCTGATGTACAAGCAGAGATCATGGCTTGCCACACAAAAATGAGCTGACAGTCAAACTCCACAGCGTTTTCTGGAGTTCTTCAAGCGTTTCAGTTCCACTCTGCAGATTCACTCTGCCTTGAACTGGACCCTGTCCTTCTCTGAACAAACGGTGTCAATCAATTTGTTGTACCACAGGCTCTGGGAGGCTCACCAAAGCTAGTCCTGAGTGGTCCAGCTCTGTGGTGTTGTGGATTGAGGCAAATCAAGGCCATTTGGAAGCAACAACTTGTTTCCATAGAAGTAGCTTGGGTAGGACATACAGGTTTACAGTCAGGAGCAAGACAGCTTTTCCTTTAATCTTCTCTTCTCCCCTAACATTCAGGTTATTTCCCACGAAGGAAGGCAGAATTCATGACAGGAATTAAGACATTTTCATCCTAAGGCCAGAATGAGGGCAGAAGAATAGAAGATAAGAGATAAAATAGTGTCTGGGTAACTTCAGGCTGGATTCAAGTACAGATTCATAGACTTGTTAAAGGTGTGTACAAAACAGGTATTTGCCCTTGTGTCAGGTTTCTAAGCTCACATTGAGATCAGTAGGTATCTAGGGTGAAATTCATTAGCCTAAATCTAGTTGCTTTACACTGTTAGAGATACCCTAGGGTCTGCAAGACCTCTGTGTGGGCTGGCAGGTATGACAGGGCAATTTGCAGTGCTCTGGAGAGGCTGCTGGGGGCTAAGGGACATGCCAAACAGCACTTAAACTGACAGAAAGTGACATATTTAAGTGACTAAGTCCCACTCTGAGTCAATTATACCAGCATCTAACAGCCATGGCTGGGAGAAATAGACATGATGAAAGCCTTCCTTGGTTCCACCCCCTTCACCCTCCTCTGTCCCCCCTTGTTTTTCACCTGATTTGAACCTGAGACCTGTGGAACTTCTGTCTGCAGGGCGTTCTGCTTGGCATCCAATGCATGTACTATTGACTGAGAGGATGAGAATGAAAGAGGGACAGTTTGGCAAGGGGCTCATCTTGGAGTCTCTCCTTCAGTGAATTCTTTAACCAGTTAATACACCCTCCAGATATCCTCCATGTTGACTCTGTGCCCAGCCTTAGCCTCACTTAACCATAACCAGTGAGAGGTGAATTGCACAAGTTACCTCTTTGCTTGGATCTGTCTAAATCCTCTGCCTGTGAATGGTGCTATATAATAAGGGGAAATAAAGGGGGTTTAGTGAAACATCTAGCTACAAATTCTGATCCAGCAGTTTCTGAAACATCATATTGGAGGTGTTCAGGAGGAGACTTGATGGGTGCTTGGTGCCATAGTTTAGTTGTTTAGGTGGTGTTGGATTGGTTGATAGGTTGGACACGATCTTGAAGGTCTCTTCCAACCTGGTCTGGTCTGGTCTGGTCTGGTCTATTCTGTTCTATTCTATTCTATTCTATTCTACTCTGCCTACTGCCTATGCAAAATGGGATTAAACTCTTGGCTTTCTTAGTAACTACTGCCAGCCTGCACAGCCTGTGGAGTCTGTTTACTTTGCTGCTGCTCTGTAAAAGTTAGTTTCAAGAAGTACTTCCAGGAGTGATTTTCAACAGCTGGAACTGTTGAGAGCTGCAGCCTCTTGTTACTCTTTGCACTAGCACCTATTTTGCAGGACTTTGAGCTTGGTGCTGGACCTTTCCTGTCCACAGCAGCAGCTGCCACTGCCCTGTTATTCATCCATTTACCCAATGGCCCTTATTATTTCACTCCCATTTAGTAGTATCTCTGTGTAAGAATTCTCCACTCTTCCTGCTTCACTATTTTGGGTTTCTCCCAGCCTCCAGCCCTATTTCTGAAGCCCTCAGTATTGCTTTTAAAAATGCCCAGGGCCAAATAGAGCAGACAAAGCTGTAAGCTTTTGGGTAGCAATTTAGGGTCTCTGGGTGGGTGGATTTCCCCCTCTGATCCTAAAGAACTTCTAGTGAGCACCTTACCAGATGATGCTTCATCTGTCAGAAAACTCCTGTCTGAACCCTCTGCTGCCCCGTGGCCTCAGTCAGGGACAGAGCAGGGACTGTGGCTCTCCCATGACACAGCACTTTGTCACGCTGAACCCTGGCAAACATTTGTAGTGCCTTTTTTAGGCTTCCTTTGCCACCAGCCCTGCTTCCTGAGAGCTCTGGGAAGTAGTAGCAGGCAGGTGGCAGCTCTTTGCTGTGGCTGTTCACTTAGTTTCAGAGCCAGGCAGCTGCCAGACAGTGGAGGCTCATGTTGTGGAGTAACCCAAAATAACAGAAAAAGACTCATTTGAGGGATGGGAGTTGGCAGTCATAAGAAGAAGGGAAGCTGAACAAAGCCAAATGGATTGAATTAATACCTTGGGATCAGAATCAGCAGGGAAAAGGTGATGGGGTTTTTGCCCTTAGCTGGAAACCCATTAATACTATTTCCATCCCACTTAAGATGAAGCAGTGTTACTGGAGGCAGGATCTGCAAAGCTGAAGGCTGTAGTAGTTTATTTTCCCTGGTTTTTTTGTTCTTACATTTAATTTTGATTTGCATCCTGAGTGCCTCTAATGTCTTGCTATAGCATAGTCTGTGGCAGAAACACCTTGATCTTGGGTGAAGCCCTGAACTGAGTTGCTGTCTCCCATGCTGTGACTCTTGTGATGAGAAGTGAGAGGAAATTTGGTGCAGCATAAATGTACTTTGTATCTGCATGCCCCTGGGGGACCCCTGCCTGCACAGTGAGGGAGCAAGAGAGTCCCTTCTTGTGTTCATTCACTGTGTAGGCAGTTGTCCTCTTCCCCACACAATGCACTCTCAGTTCAGGCTCAATAAGGAAGCAGTCAAATGCCCCATGTTCAGGGAGTACTAGCTCGATAGAGAGCTGTTGCCTGAAGTGCTGATCTCATGTTTCAGGCCAATAAAAGCCCAGGTCAGGGGCATGCCTGGGAGTCTGAGGGACAGGTATTAACAGCAGTGGTAAGAACTGGTGCAATACCATTTGTCTAGCAGAAGAACAACAGAGAAATCAAATAACACGGTGATGATGTCAAGAGAAGCAGCAGGAGTGTGACCTTAAGGGATGTGTCTGGGTGAAGAGCCGGGAGCTGTCACCATGCCTCACTGACTGAGCTGTGGTTGGACTCCTGCAGGCACAGGAGCTGGGCTGCCTGCAGCCAACAGTGCTCCGCTCTCCCTTCCCCTCTTTACTCCCTTTGTTCCTGCTGCTTTGCCCAGACTCTGGAGTCTCTCTGAATCTGCTCTGGCCTGCTTCTGTCACTCTGTAGCCACTGCTTGGCTACAGCTTCTGGAGAGTTTCTTGCGCACGGACTTCAGAAGCTGCCTCTGCTGAAATGTTTTAAGCCAATTCTTCTTTAACCCCCTTGTTAGTTTGCTAAGGTGCATCTGAAAGCAGCAAACAACTTCATGTGCCAGCTCAATTTGACTTTCACCCTGCAGGCCCTCTTCTGTAGCAGGTAAATGTTACAGAACCTTTGCAGTAAGGATAGTTTTTAAATCAGAAGAGCTGGAGAGTCAGTCTGTGCAGCATCTAAAAAGTGGTTTGGTTTTGTTTGTAGAGATCACTGTACCTTCAAGTGACAGATGGGACTGTGAAAACTTTCTATCATCCTTGAAGATTCAGATGGGCTAATAGAGAAAAAAATGTGAAAGGAAAAATCATCATTAAAATGGTTTTGAAAGGGATGACTTCCAAATGATTCTGTCATCTCCTCCAGATGGCCTGGGTGCCTGGCAAAAAATACAGCAAGGTTCTTGGTTTTTTGGTCAGGTATGAAAATTTAAGGGGGAAAAGTGGAAGAAGGGAGTGAAAAAAGGAGGAAGGATTTTAAAGGAGATATTTTTCACTGAAAAGTAGCTGTACAGAAAAAGTATGGCAAGGTTCTTTTCTTAGGTATGAAAAGGGAAAAAGGGAAAGATGAAGGGAGTAAAAAAGATGGAGATGTTTTGAAGAAGATGGTTGTCACTAGAAAGAGGCTGCACAGAAGGCAGCATTTGTCTCTGTATTTATTTTGACTCTGCAGTACAGATATCAAACCTGACCCTTTCCTTCTATTTTGCTAGGTGGAAATACAAATTTGACTTCCCCCTGCCCTTACAGTGATGCAGACCACCTCTAACTGCTGGCCAAGGAGGTCCTTCATGGTGCCCAAGCTGTCCCTTTCACTGCACTCACAGGGTACAGCTGTGACTGGAGCTAGGGAAATACAGAACAGGAATGCAGTTCCTAGTTCCCAGGTCAGAGGCACTTCAAAAGCTCGTAAGGAAAGGCACCATTGGTTTGTTTCCCATTTGAAACTGCATTCTCTAGCAGCAAGTCTCTGAGGCTGAATGTAAAGCTAGCTGCCTCATTTACTGTCATCCACTACCTCTCTTTATTGATCAAACTGATTCTTTTCTCCATCAGATTTGTCTGAATCACGTGCTTAGGTTTACCCTTTGCAAGGGAGAAAAAGGAAGACTGGGGAAGATTGGTTTTATTTAACAGGCTCTCGAGGATGCAATGATTTAATGGGCTGACAACTCAACAAGAATGAACCAGATAGCAGACAGGGACACACTGTGACCTCAACAAGTGAGGGGAAGTGCTGAGTCTGTAAGGCAGGACTCCTTAGCTATGTACTGTCAGGGCAGTTGCAGACAAATAATTGATTGTGTGATGTCAACATGGGCTCTTGAGTGGCTGGAAGGTGTCCAGAGAAGGCAACAAAGCTGGGGAGGGGTCTGCAGCACAGCCCTGTGAGGAGAGGCTGAGGGAGCTGGGGTTGCTTAGCCTGGAGAAGAGGAGGCTCAGGGGAGACCTTCTTGCTCTCTCCAACTCCCTGCAGGGAGGTTGTAGCCAGGTGGGGGTTGGTCTCTTCTCCCAGGCAGCCAGCACCAGAACAAGAGGACACAGTCTCAGGCTGTGCCAGGGGAGGTTTAGGCTGGATGTTAGGAAGAAGTTTTTCACAGAAAGAGAGATTGGCCATTGGGATGTGCTGCCCAGGGAGGTGGTGGAGTCACCATCACTGGAGGTGTTTAGGAAGAGACTGGACGGGGTGTTTGGTGCCATGGTTTAGCTGCTTAGATGGTGCTGGGTGATAGGTTGGACTTGATGATCTCTGAGGTCTTTTCCAACCTGGTTCATTCTGTATTCTATTCTGTACTCTGTCCAATGCACACTGGATATTTGAGTGTAGGCTCCCATTTAAGCCACAGCAGCAGTCTGAAGGTTGCCCACCACACAGATTTGCATTTCCCTGTTCGTGTGCATTGGCTTTTCCCAGCCAGTCTGGGTCTTTCTGAGTGCAGTCAATTTGCCCATGGCAAAATCTGGTTAACGTCTCTTAGTTATTAATCCTTTGGTATTTATTGTTTGAGACTTTACTATATCCAAACTATTGTTAGAAATATTAATAGTGGTTAATATTTTACCTTTTAGAATAAGCTGATTGCTACGGGCCACTAATCATTTCTTTATCAGTTCTTAGATGAAACCCAGGTCTGTGCCAAGCCACTAATGTGATTACTGTCCCTTCCCTGTCACATCCACCCTCTGCAGAACCTGTGACATTCAATTATTTTCAATCACAATCAAGTTCCACTATGGACAGAAAAGATCATCTTTCAAGTACCAAGTGTTAAGAAATTGTGATCACATTTGGTACCTGCAGCAGGAGTGACTGGGTGGGCAATCTGGAGTGAGCAAGGGTTGCTCTGGGCAGACACCCACCCAGCGGGTAGGTCTGGGCAGCCTCACTTTGCACACAGGCTGGCTTTAGCTCACTACTTGCAGGTATCCGGCTCTCTTCATGGGCTGTGGAAAGAGCTTGGTGGCTAAATGGGATGTTGTTAAATATTGAAGCCAAGCACTTAATTCCAGCTCTGGGCTGCCAAAGCTGGCTGCATTGAGACAGCCCCGTGGCGTGCTCCTGCACGCCTCACTAGCGCGCCAAGCCAGCTACAGCACTCGCAACAGCAGTGTGTCACGGCTCAAGGAAAGGAGCCCGTTTCATTCCCAAATGCAGAGCTAGTCTCTGATGGTGCCAACACCTCCACTGGTGCATGGCGTGGCATCCGAAACAGCAGCCAAGTTCCACCTCTGGTGCCAGCTGGCTCTGTCCTACTGACTGCCTCCCTTGCATCTTGAAGCTGCAGCTGGTTTTGTGAAGGTGCTGTTTATGGACCTGCACATTTCCTTCCCCTTTCTATTCCTTTCTCTGACTGTCATGGATAATGGGAGATGACAGATGATGGTAATTACAGCATGGTGGCTTGGGTTTTTTTGTTGTTGGTTATGTTCTGCAGAAGGGTTAGAGTCATCCTAAGCATTTGAAGCATCTGTGAAAATGGGTGTGGTGTCCTGAGCTGTATATATATAACTGTAGGGCAGGCCATGATGTGGCTCCTGAGCTGGGCAAGTAACTGCTCTCTGCTGAAGCTGCAAAACTAGCTTGAGGTATTCTCTTGGGTTTGCAGTCCTTGGATTTAGCTTAAGACTTTCAGTGGAGGTTGCAGCTGTTCAGCAGGATCTGCATTCTCTGTGATCCAATGGCATGGCTGAAGGTGTCTGAGTTATTAGCAGCAATAGTGTGCAATATTTTGCTTTTCCAGGGTCTGATTTACACTCTTCGTTGCTTTACAAACCGGAGTGGATTGATTAGAAGGTAAAGAAGAAGCTGAGGGTTTTTTGTCCAAGTCCTATTACTACCATGGGCTTTGGGGCACACTCTGCAGTTTTAGCACACAAAATAAGAGAGCTGAAATGACAGCTCTCAATTTCACTTCCCATGCAGACTGAGGCAATACCAGCTCTGCTGAGGCCATGGAGGATCCTGCTGAAAGCAATGAGGCATTATGCACTCACACAGATACACGTGTGTGTCTATATGTACATACCTCACACACATCTATGCATACCCCAGTGCATAAAGCAAAATGTGAACGTTTTTCTTACCGACTGAGTGGTTCTAAGTCTTCACAGAATCCTTGCACCGAAGGCAAATGCCTGAGTTTGGCATGCACATGGCCTGCAAGAAGTACTGGGGAGCACAACTGCTTTGCTAAGAGACCTAAATCCGTGACAGACAGATGTGCAAGACTACAGGGGAATGTTTGAAGGTGAATCAAAACCAGCTGACAGCCAGTGCTACTGAAAGAGATGTCAGAACAACAGCTTTTGAGACTTCAGGAAGAAATTCTTCCCAGGAAGAGTGATTGGCCATTGGAGGGGCAACAAAGTTGGGGAGGGGTTTGGAACACAAGCCCTATGAAGAGAGGCTGAGGGAGCTGGGGTTGCTTAGCCTGGAGAGGAGGAGGCTCAGGGGAGACCTCATTGCCCTCTACAACTACCTGAAGGGATGTTGTAGACAGGCGGAGGTTGGTCTCTTCTCCCAGGTAGCCATCACCAGAACAAGAGGACACAGTCTCAAGCTGTGCCAGGGGAGGTTTAGGCTGGATGTTAGGAAGAAGTTCTACACAGAGAGATTGCCCATTGGAATGTGCTGCCCAGGGAGGTGATGGAGTCACCATCATAGGAGATGTTTAGGAGGAGACTTTTTGGGGTGCTTGGTTGGTACCTGTGGGAAAATGAGTACTTCCAGGCATAAGTCTTTTAGCCAGGTGGGAATCTGGCTCCATGGTCCTGGCAGCACCTTTGGTCTCCAGCAAGTTTTGTATTGACTAAATGAGGTGTATGAGCTTGTCTGTGGATTTGTACCTCGTCCTTTGCAAGTAAACACCCTGCCCTGTCACTCATGCTCTGGGCTCATGTGGCAGCACCTTTGGAGCACTTTAATTTACAGTGTATTGTGTTGCTAATGCATTTTTGACTGAACCCCAGGATATATTTTCACTGAAGCTGGGATTTGGACTAACAGAGCTGGGAAAGAGGCTGTAACAGGGGGGTGAAGAGGTCTGGCTGAGGAAGGAGCTACAATTGCCAAGGCTGTGATCATTGTATCCAGGGTCTCACTGGAGGCAGAAAGAGTGAACAGGTACAAGTTTGGAGAAGGGTGACCTGTGTTAGGAGGGTGCAGTGGAAGGTGGTGTGGGCGACAGTCAGATTCATAGATTCACAGAATGGCTTAGGTTGGAAGGGAGCTTGACCACCATCCTGTTCCAACCCCCTTGCCACAGGCAGGGACAGCTCCCACCAGCCCAGGTTGCTCAAGGCCTCATCCAACCTGGCACTGAACACCTCCAGGGAGGGGGCATCCACAGCCTCCCTGGGCAGCCTGCAGCAGTGTCTCACCACCCTCACTGTGCAGAATTTCTTCCTAACATCTAGATCTACACTCCTCAAGCTTAAAGCTGTTCTCTCTTGCCCTATCACTACAAGCCCTTGTAAAAAGTTCCTTCCTGGCTTTCTTGTAGGCCCCCTTTATGTACTGGAAAGCTTCTGGAAGGTCTCCCCGGAGCCTTCTTTTCTCCAGGCTGAACAGCCCAAATATTCCTTGGGAAAAAAGCCAAATAACAACCTGTTACTGCAACACAAGCTGAAGAGAGCTGAAAACAAACAGTCCTGTGAATGCAGTGCGCTCTAGACACTTGCCACCTCAGGAAAGTACTTGGCAAGTGCTGAGTAACAGCTTGTTTTGAGTTTGGAAGGGCAGCATTGTTATGCTAATAGCCCTTTCACTTGTCCACAGTGCCACTGTTGTGCCCTCCTGGAAGAACTGGGCAGGAGGCTTTCCCAGGACCTGTTTGTGGGGAAGGGCTGGCTGCCCTTTCATCTGGTCCGACACAGGCGGCTGCAAGCCTGCCTTTCTTCCTTCTGACCCCCTGCACTCATCTCCCTGCCCCTCACAATCACAGTATCACAGTATTACCAAGGTTGGAAGAGACCTCAAAGATCATGGAGTCCAACCTGTCACCACAGACCCCACGACTAGACCATGGCACCAAGTGCCACGTCCAGTCCTCTCTTGAACCCCTCCAGGGATGGGGACTCCACCACCTCCCTGGGCAGCACATCCCAATGACAAATGTTGCCCTTTGAGCATTTGCGAGGTCTCCCAGAGTATCTGTTCAAGGAAGCAAGGTGATTGAAAGCAGCCCAGTCAGACCAGTTCACTTCTGCCCAGAGAACCTTTTGATCTGTGCTCTTCTTGGGCTGGCACCAGGAAGGTAATGGGCATCACAGCCAGTATGGGAAGGGGTCAGAATCATGGCAGGACTGGCTGGGGCAGCCACGGTTCACTGGCCTGTGAGGCTACCTGTGGCACCTGCATGCTCTTCCTCCCTTCTCCAGCCATTCTCAATGCTCAGTGGTTGCATTCTTCCTTGCCCTGTTGCATCGTGCCCACTCCATCGGCTGTGCTGTCAGCGTTTCACAACACTCCTCTTGCTTTAGCAATTCAAGTGAGAAACCAATCAGTTTTTTCCCAGAGTCTTCAGCTGTCTTTAACAAATGTAGAACTAGTTTTGGCTTAAGTTCTCTTGTCTGAGAAACATCTTTCCTGAGAATTTAATTAGAAGTGACTCTCATTCACATGGATTCTACCGGCTGCCATTGGCTCTGCAGCCCTGGGGATAGAAATCCGACGATACTGTGAAAGCCATTAGCAAGGGCATTAGAAGCAACCATATCCAGGTCAGGCCCTGGTCTGAAAATACCTAGCATTCATGTGTCCTTAATTGGTTTTCTCCCTTTACAGCTACTGGATAAATGCACCCCCTCAGAGGGAGCTGCCTCAGGGACTTCTTTTTATGTTATGTGATGCAGATATGGAGAGAAGCCTGCAATAACTGCTATACAAGGAAAGGAAGAATCAAACTTGAGTAGCAAGAAGAAACTGGAATCTACTGGAAAAAGATCCAAGGAGCTAATACTGAGCCTAAACAGGGATAGATGTGCTTAAAGAAGCAGCAAAGGAGCTGCTGAGCTACTTTGCTAACAGCTAAGCTGTTTAAGCATTGAACATCTTTTAGAGAAAGATGAGATACCACTGCAGAACATCTGTGTCTAGTTCAGATGTGTCTTTGAGCAAGTCAAGAACATAATCAGGTGATTTCTATATCTTAAAGGAGCATCAGAATATGAAAATCTGAGGCATTTGAGGATGGAGTTAGTAGAAATGCACAGCTAGCTCCAGGCCTGAGCCAGGATCACTCTCAGGATGCATGAGACTGCTGCGGAGTCCACAGCACTCCTGTCACCACATCTTCAGCTTTTCCTGTGTTAGGAGCACAGCAGCAGAAGTGCTTTTTCAGTGAGCACCTTGTCCTCATTCTCAAGGCAGGAAAAGCAAGGTGCCCAAAGTCAGGCAGTGACAGCTGCAGGACTTGAAGCCTTGTACCAGTCCTGTACCTAAGGTAAAAGGCTGCAGACTTTTGGAGGAGCTGCTTGCCTTTACAGCCTGCAAAGCATCAGGCCATTAGTGATTTGTTTCCAATCTTACAAACAAAATCTGACACACAGGAGGCAGCATTTAAATGCTGCAGCATGGACTGAAATGTCCTCTCTAGGCTGTTGGTGTGAGGAGCTTTGCCAGCTACACCCACTTTTTGGCAGCTGCTGCAGTGACAGCTGAGAATGCAACATGATAAAAATGCCACTTCTGCAAAACAACCATGGCCCATTGGGTGTTCCCCAGCAAGATCTGGGGAAGGATAAGGCTTAGCCAAACACATCTGTTTGGGGCAGCATGAGGGCTGGGGAAGGCAAAGAATGTTGTGAATGTTGAGCCAAGTGGGATGATATGTCGATGGTTTGAGACTTCTGTTGGTTTAGCTGAAATGATTTGAGGAAACTTTGAGTGTGTACCTGTGGCATGAACTGAGCAGGTGACATGAAGCCATTCTTCCCTGGCTTTTGAAAGAGGGAAAGCCAAAGGAAAATGACAGCAGATTAGCACAACCGTCAGTTTACTTTTCCTGCTAGAACCTTGATAAACCCTGGTTGATTGTTGTTTTAATTAATCAGAAGCAATCAGCCTGTAAATGCTGTAATTAACACAGCTTCTATTTAACCCCACGTTGAGTTTTCCAAACAGTATGTGTAGCAGTTCTGCAGAGGAGAAGGGCAAGTCTAAAAACTCTCAAGTAGAAGCTCCAGAATCTGAGGAAGGCTTCTGGTGTTGAACTGCCAGTGCTGCCTCCAGCCCACAGACCAGCTACAACACAGCCTAGCAGAAAGCAGCAGTAAAAGGCCAAATGATTTTCCACTGTTTTTAGGAGAAGATGACTTAGTTTTTCCTCTGAGATGCCCAAAGGGTAGTTTCACACTTTGATTTCCAAGCCATACCCTGTGTTTAAGCTAATGCAATTGCTTGTCTAAACTTGTATTTTCTTTTCACTCCGTAGGTTTGTTGATTGGCTCTGGTTGTGCCCTTTATCCTCTTGGCTGGGACAGTGAAGAAGTCAGACAAACCTGTGGCAACCTTTCCAACCAGTTTGAATTGGGTGAGTCACCACCAGAGGATCTGAGCCACGTTGCACTCTTCTGTGCATTTTCCATAAGCAAACAAGGACATGAGCCCAGGCTTGGAGTAGCTACCCAGTTGTGTGCGGTAGAGTATTCCCACTGCCTCGCTCTGCCATGATGCTAAGGCAGGGAATTGCAGAGAGATTTGCTGGGAATATTTTCCAGAGGAACATTATAGAAGAAAATGAAGGCATGTATGTCTGCTTGTATGTTTGCATGTGTGTATTTAAGACATCAGATTTAACAGTCATGCAGATATGGAAGCTAACTCTCCTGGAGGTCCTGACGGAGCAGGCGGTCATGGTAGTTCGTAATGAGTGCAATTAGCTGTCTTTGAAATCTGACATGTTTATGGCCTTCTAACCCAAGCCTAAAGAGTATGGTTTTGGTTACTCACATCCTTGGGAAGCCAGTAAATAACACTTGCTCCCTGTTTCAGCCTTCTCCCAAACAAGCCACTGCTCTTACTGCTGCTGACTGCAGTGAGCACTGAATGAGAGCCGGGGTTATGGCCGCGCTGGGCTTGCATTCATGTGATTTGGGGCATGCTGCCTCTGGCGAGGGCTTTAGAGAGAAAGGGCCCAGGAGTGACCTAAGGTTTAAGCAATGTGGATGATCAGATATTTGAATGCAAATGCAGGTCCATGTTTAGTTAGAGAGATCAATGCAGCTGCTGATACCCTACTTTGTAAGCGCTCTCTAACCCTTTGTCACTTGAAAAAGGGGGGGATCTGCAATCCTGCTGAGGAGCAGGGGAGACTGACCACCCTGACCCTCTGAAAGCTTGAGAGCTCCTACTCTCCAGCACAAACACATGCAGCTCCCCTTTTCCACCCTATACAAGCTAAGCCTTGCAGTTAGCAATAGAAATTCTTCCCATAGTTTTAAGTGCAGGGTTTGTGGTGGCCTGGCAGTAACCCCAGTGCAAAGTACAGTGGCGAAAATGATCTCCTAAGGTTAAACACAAACCTGCTGCATTATCTTTTAATTTTACAGTGATATTTCTATCAGGCTTCAGGAGTAAGGAGTTTAGTTTCTATCTCAGAGATTATTCTTGTCAAGATATGGAAATAAATTGAGGTTGAGAGGTAAAAACTTTGGGAGAGATAGGCCAGATCACCCTCCCTTGCACCATTCCTGTGGTGTTCTGGAGTGCATTTGATCTGGCAAGGGACCAGAAAATCTCACTACCAATCATCTCTACTATGGCTCCTGATGTTGTTATCAGCAGCCATTAACAGTTTTGTCCAAGGGATGTGTAACATGCTCTAGAAGCTTTACCTTGTTATCTGAACTCTGACATCCTTCTGTGCTATTGATACTAGTTTTTCTTTTCAGTGAAGTATAAAAACTTCCTGAAACTCTTTCATTCACCTAATGACTGAAAGACATGAACACAAGGGAAAGATGGCAATGAGAACAGAAGTATATAGTTAACAGCAGGAAAAAAAAGTCCCATAAGTTATATTCCCAGCTCGATGGAAAGGTGCCTTAAAGGATTTAGTGGAAAGAGTAGGCACAACACTGCAGCAGCTATTGCAAGGAGCAGTCAGCTCATCACTGCCCGTGGTCAATCCTTCTGCAGAAGCCTGAAGTAGTTCTTAGCCCATTGTAGCAGGACCCCATTTGAAAGACCAGCTGACCCCTTGCTGGTGCATGCCAATGCCTGCTCTTCCACACCAGCCACGTTAAGAGCTCTGCTCCTGTGATTCCTGCTTGTCTTGCTCCCAGGATGCAGTTGCTACTCTTACCAGAGTGCAGAAACTTGTTACCTTAGCAGGTTATTTCTCTGCTAACTTGCAGGAAGGTGGGTATTGTGCCAGTTGGAGCTCCTTGAAGACAGCATATAGGCAGCTACACACTGTGACTTCAAACACAGTAGTGCACACAAGCAGAGCAGAGTCTCTGAGACCACCTTCACCATCCAGTCTCGACTCATGAGCAAGTTATTTGCATAAATTGAATCACTCTCCCATTAAAGTCAGTGAAGAAACCCATGAGAAAATTTTCACTGACAGCTGTCCTTCCAGGCAGGTGTAAGGACCATGCACTCTATGGCATTCACTGTCAGGGAGTGTGCTCTCACTGTGCTTTCTGGACCCGGAGCATGCAGGGTGTGTTAAGCGTGTCTAGACGAGACGGGTGTGCTGGTCTTGCTGACCTGCTGCAGCTGTACCTTAACACGTTCAGTAACGGGTTGTAATGAGAGCTGGAGTCTTCTGTAGTGATTTCTGCGGGGCAGCTCTACCACTAAAGATCTCTTTTCCACGGACACTGGCAGTGGAGCTTTGTTACTTAATGTCAGTCCTGGCTGATGCTGTGTTAGCAAACTCCTCTGCAAAGCAGAGGTGCTGACCGAAGGCTGCTCAACATCCACACCGATCATCGTCTTTCGTAAGTACCTCTTGGTTGGTGACAGCTCAAGCCCTCTAGGCTTTTCTGAAGCATTAGAGACTGGCTTACTCATTGTAGCCCACGGGCCAAAAATGAGGTTTCAAAGACTTAATCTTGCTGAGTCTCAAGACAAATGTAAGTAATTATCACTTTCATTTGAAAGTTTAATTTGATTAAGCCGCAATGATACGCTCTCTTTTCCTGAGTCTGTGAATGAGTTGTCTGAGAACCACATACACACATGCTGCATTCCAGTCCGCCCTCGGGAAAGCTGAGCTGCCTTGGGCCCTGTTTGCTGAGGGTAGAAATGGTGGTGGTGGTGGGAGTACTGATCCTGCACCTCCTGCTGTTGTGGGGACTAGCAAGGATGAGCCTAATTCAGTGTGTGTGATTACCCCCAAAGGAGAAGATGTGCGAAGAGATGTTGATCAGCAGAGAGCATTCAGCCTCCTCTTCAAGGATGGCAGAGCAGCTGCTGCAGCTTGGGCCACAGGGAATGCATGCATGCTTTTACAAAAGGAGGGTCAAAGCACCACAGGTTTGACCACAGAGCCAGCAAAGGTTGAGATTCAGCACTGAGATTTGTTCTGGACTTCCAAGTCTTATGGGAGAAAAAGTGGTGGATGTTTGAGGCAGGAAAAATAAGGCTAGGAGCTTCAATCTGTGTTACAGGAGGATAAGAAGGACAGGAGTCAGGCACAGAGGAGGGAGTGCAAGGACCCTCCTGAGAAGCAGCCAAATTGTGCACGGTAAAATCAGTGCATGGTAAATTCTGTCCATCAGAAATGCTTCAGAATTAGCAACTAAATGCAAACTCTTGCTTTAGCAGAACAAGACAAACCTCCACCAGCTCTGTCACATACAGCTAGATAGAATAAATAAATAGCAATATTAAGAACCAATAAAAAAGCCTCATCCTTTGTAGGTGTGCTAGGCAAGAGGTGCTTTGAAATGTGTCCTCAGGCACTCTAAAAAGGCATTAGACTAATAGGCACTCCAAATAGTGCTGAGATAGCCATATTGTGAAGAAGAAACTCACCTCACTCCACCCTCACCCAACATACACAGTCAAAAAAACCATGCCTTTAATTTACTTCTAAGTTGATGCAAGTATTCTTCTCTAGAAAACCTGAGCTGGCACTGTGAAATGCCCAGCAGTCTGCTGCTCTCTCCAAAATTAGACATTTATTTGGTTTTTATTAAGTGAACTGTGTCCAAAGGGTTTACTTCAACATTTAGGTATTAAATTGGGCTAATTTCTTTCAACCAAATGAAAGTGGTTGTGCAACTCCATCTCTGCAAAGGGAAGTCATTCTTTAACTGCAGATACCCTGCCAAGTACAACCCCATTTGTTGATTGAAGTACATTCAGAAGATGAGCTATTTTGCTAATCAGAATGGAAAGTAACCTCCCATAATTGACAGACAGAGAGAGTGCTGCACCTATAGAGGAGCCTTCCCTCTACTCTTCCCTAGCAATCTGGTTTATCCATCATGAGAAAACAAAGAAAGGAAGCACACTGATGTATTAGGGCTTTGAGCAGGAACCAGCTCTGGCAAATCTTGCTGGGGAATTAAGGCCATGATAGGTCTTTGTTGTGTTGCACAGAACACATAGCTTGCAGTTCCCAGCTCCGTAGCCATCCAGTCAGACACGTACAGAAGTCTTGAGGCCCTCCTCTGTACTGTGGCATTGTATCTCAAATCACAAATGAAACAAGGTTCTCACAAAAACACTAGTCTTTGAACTGGGGTTATCATTTGCTGCCTGTTCTTTAGGGTGGTGATTCCTAGAAGCAGGGAAATAGGAGTAGATGGCAGCCAGAGTAAAGAGATGTTCTTTTTACAGGCCAGTGCAGCTGCTTGCTCAGTGACCGAGTCAAAGTCCTTAGCCTAATGCCTGAGGTGGGGACTGGAGCTGTAAACTGACAGTATTCAAAGGGACTGCCTGTCACTTTCACCAGTTGTCTGAGGATGGATCAAAATCATCTTAATCTCTTGTCACCACACAAGCTGTTATTGTTATGCTGCATTATTTCTGCTCTGGAGTTGACTGTGGGCCCATTCAGGACTGCCCTGATGTGCTACAGTGGGACAGAGCTGCTGACTGAAGGGTGTGAGAATGAGTGAGAGCTACACAATGCCACGGTCTGCAGGCTTTTCTAAAAGGGCAATATGAGGATGTTCATATGAACACATCAGCGTTGGCTTGAATGTCTAAAATGAGTATGAGACTTCCTGTTAGGCTGTTGAATCCCTCAGATGTGCGTGTGGAGGCTGCTCAGTTGTTGCATCCTCACTTCCGTTGTGATGGGTGCAGAGGCAGTTGAAACGCACAGAAGGTCCCAGAGAGGACAGGGCATGCTCAGCTTAACTCACAAAGCTGAGCCTCAGTTGGCACCTGGGAAACAGCACTATGAGACCAATACTTAAGAGCCTGAATGGCAAAATTATTGTCTAGATTAAAAAAGTCATTTATCTAACTGTAGATGACTCAAGCCATTGTAGGTGCCCTAGGAGATTCCATCTGGCTTCCATCTGCCACTTCCCTACACTTACCGTATTAATCTGAAAAATCTGAAGATACTAAACGTAAGACAAACTCCAATTTGTAACTTGAGCTACTTGGAAAACAATTTCTCTTCCTTTGAGGAAATTGGGTGTGCCTGGGCAGTCAGGACTCAGCCTGGGTGATCAATGCTCCATAATCTTTTTATGTCCTACCTGTTTTTTGTGAGATTGCTTTTTATGCCACACATGTCCTGCCTAGGACCTACTTTTTTGTTCTGCAGGGTGATCCTTTGTGCTAAGACACATCCTGCGAGCACAGCGTGGTGTTTGCTGCATGTAACTACCTTCAGAGCTCCTCTTTGAGTTTCATTATGCTTTCCTTTGCTGCTAAAGCCAGTGAAAATCACAAGCCTGGCAGCAAGAGCTTGCACGGCTCAGGTGTGGCCATCAGCATGCCATGCCCTGCTTCCCCACCTGGCAGCTGCTGTCACAGCCTGCTCAAAATACATTCTGTGCCTGCTTGCCTTCCTGCCATCTTTACAAACAGTTTCTCCTGCATGATCTTTTAGATCCTCTTCATGTTCATGCTCTGTCACGTGCTGCCACACTCTATTGCTGCCTGTCATGCACAGGGACATTCTAGGTCTGGGGGCCCAGCTGCAGCAGCAACCAAAGCAGATGGCTCCAAATGCACACCTTTGCTTGCCCTCCCTGGCAGTCCATCTATCTGTGAACTGCTGTGAAAGGGCTTTCCTGGCCAAACTGGCTGTCTGGAGAGCAACTTAAAAGGCTGGCTCCCATCAGGAAATAATCAAGCAGTTGAATTGTCCTCAAAAGCTCTCAGAAACTTCTCTGTCGAGGTGTATTTGTTTCCAAAGATCATTATTATTAAGGTTCCCCTTTGCCACTTTTAGAGGGCTTGAAATGTCTTTGAGAGAACCATTGTCTTGATAATTACTTTTGCTATAGCAATATTAAATCATGTTTAAAACACTTTAAAAGCAGACAGTGTAGTTACTAAAGTGATAACATAAAATCCACACAGAAAGCAGGGAATGTGTATTAAAAAAAAAGCTTTGTCAAGTAGTTAATTTGCCTTAGGTGGCATCATTGCAGCATCTGGCTGAGTGTTGACACCTAGTGCCAAAACGATCAAGTGAAGGATTTAGAGGGTAGAACAATTTATAAGACTCCTATTAAAGGCAAAGACTTCAAAGCTGTGTTTTTCTATGAGCATCTCTCTGACAAAGCCAAGTTTTTTGTTCACAGATCCTCTGCAGACAGCTCAGAAATTTTACCCATTCTGGTTTTTGACTGGTGCTGAGAAGTCTTTATGAGCAAACCTGAGCTGCAGCTGCTGAGCTCTTAGACAGATGAATGCGTCAGACTGTGTGCTAGGAAAGAAAGTGCTTCATCAAGGACCATTTCCTCTTCACTGCTACTTGGGTAACTTCGGTTCTTAATGTCTTTGTAAGACTTTGGAGACTGTCTCAAGGCACACATGTACTCAAGGCACACATGTACAAGGCACACGTGTACTCAAGGCACACGTGTACTCAAGGCACACGTGTACTCAAGGCACACATGTACAAGGCACTCGTGTACTCAAGGCACACGTGTACTCAAGGCACACATGTACAAGGCACACGTGTACTCAAGGCACACGTGTACTCAAGGCACACATGTACTCAAGGCACACATGTACAAGGCACACATGTACTCAAGGCACACGTGTACAAGGCACACGTGTACTCAAGGCACACATGTACAAGGCACACGTGTACTCAAGGCACACGTGTACTCAAGGCACACGTGTACTCAAGGCACACATGTACAAGGCACTCGTGTACTCAAGGCACACGTGTACTCAAGGCACACATGTACTCAAGGCACACATGTACAAGGCACACATGTACTCAAGGCACACGTGTACAAGGCACACGTGTACTCAAGGCACACATGTACAAGGCACACGTGTACAAGGCACACATGTACAAGGCACACGTGTACTCAAGGCACACATGTACAAGGCACACATGTACTCAAGGCACACATGTACAAGGCACACGTGTACTCAAGGCACACATGTACTCAAGGCACACATGTACTCAAGGCACACATGTACAAGGCACACGTGTACTCAAGGCACACGTGTACTCAAGGCACACGTGTACTCAAGGCACACATGTACAAGGCACTCGTGTACTCAAGGCACACGTGTACTCAAGGCACACATGTACAAGGCACACATGTACTCAAGGCACACATGTACAAGGCACACGTGTACTCAAGGCACACGTGTACTCAAGGCACACATGTACTCAAGGCACACATGTACAAGGCACACATGTACTCAAGGCACACGTGTACAAGGCACACGTGTACTCAAGGCACACATGTACAAGGCACACGTGTACTCAAGGCACACGTCTACTCAAGGCACACATGTACAAGGCACACGTGTACTCAAGGCACACGTGTACTCAAGGCACACATGTACAAGGCACATGTGTACTCAAGGCACACATGTACAAGGCACACATGTACTCAAGGCACACGTGTACTCAAGGCACACATGTACAAGGCACACGTGTACTCAAGGCACACGTGTACTCAAGGCACACGTGTACTCAAGGCACACATGTACAAGGCACACATGTACTCAAGGCACACGTGTACTCAAGGCACACATGTACAAGGCACACGTGTACTCAAACTACACGTGTACTCAAGGCACACATGTACAAGGCACACATGTACAAGGCACATGTGTACTCAAGGCACACGTGTACTCAAGGCACACGTGTACAAGGCACATGTGTACTCAAGGCACACGTGTACTCAAGGCACACGTGTACTCAAGGCACACATGTACAAGGCACACATGTACTCAAGGCACACGTGTACAAGGCACACGTGTACTCAAGGCACACATGTACAAGGCACACGTGTACTCAAGGCACACGTGTACTCAAGGCACACATGTACAAGGCACACGTGTACTCAAGGCACACGTGTACTCAAGGCACACGTGTACAAGGCACACGTGTACTCAAGGCACACGTGTACTCAAGGCACACATGTACAAGGCACACATGTACTCAAGGCACACGTGTACTCAAGGCACACATGTACTCAAGGCACACATGTACAAGGCACACATGTACAAGGCACACGTGTACTCAAGGCACACATGTACAAGGCACACATGTACTCAAGGCACACATGTACAAGGCACACGTGTACTCAAGGCACACATGTACAAGGCACACATGTACAAGGCACACATGTACTCAAGGCACACGTGTACTCAAGGCACACATGTACAAGGCACACGTGTACTCAAGGCACACGTGTACTCAAGGCACACATGTACAAGGCACACATGTACTCAAGGCACACATGTACAAGGCACACATGTACTCAAGGCACACGTGTACTCAAGGCACACATGTACAAGGCACACATGTACTCAAGGCACACATGTACAAGGCACACGTGTACTCAAGGCACACGTGTACTCAAGGCACACATGTACAAGGCACACGTGTACTCAAGGCACACATGTACAAGGCACACGTGTACTCAAGGCACACGTGTACTCAAGGCACACATGTACAAGGCACACGTGTACTCAAGGCACACGTGTACTCAAGGCACACATGTACAAGGCACATGTGTACTCAAGGCACACATGTACAAGGCACACGTGTACTCAAGGCACACGTGTACTCAAGGCACACATGTACAAGGCACACATGTACTCAAGGCACACGTGTACAAGGCACACGTGTACTCAAGGCACACATGTACAAGGCACACATGTACTCAAGGCACACGTGTACTCAAGGCACACATGTACAAGGCACACGTGTACTCAAGGCACACGTGTACTCAAGGCACACATGTACAAGGCACACGTGTACTCAAGGCACACGTGTACTCAAGGCACACATGTACAAGGCACACATGTAAAAGGCACACGTGTACAAGGCACACATGTACAAGGCACACGTGTACTCAAGGCACACATGTACAAGGCACACGTGTACTCAAGGCACACATGTACTCAAGGCACACATGTACAAGGCACACGTGTACTCAAGGCACACGTGTACTCAAGGCACACGTGTACAAGGCACACGTGTACTCAAACTACACGTGTACTCAAGGCACACATGTACAAGGCACACATGTACAAGGCACACGTGTACTCAAGGCACACATGTACAAGGCACACGTGTACTCAAGGCACACGTGTACTCAAGGCACACGTGTACTCAAGGCACACATGTACAAGGCACACATGTACTCAAGGCACACGTGTACTCAAGGCACACATGTACAAGGCACACATGTACTCAAGGCACACATGTACAAGGCACACGTGTACTCAAGGCACACGTGTACTCAAGGCACACATGTACTCAAGGCACACATGTACAAGGCACACATGTACTCAAGGCACACGTGTACAAGGCACACGTGTACTCAAGGCACACATGTACAAGGCACACGTGTACTCAAGGCACACGTGTACTCAAGGCACACGTGTACTCAAGGCACACATGTACAAGGCACACGTGTACTCAAGGCACACATGTACTCAAGGCACACATGTACAAGGCACACATGTACTCAAGGCACACGTGTACAAGGCACACGTGTACTCAAGGCACACGTGTACTCAAGGCACACATGTACAAGGCACACATGTACAAGGCACACGTGTACTCAAGGCACACGTGTACTCAAGGCACACATGTACAAGGCACACGTGTACTCAAACTACACGTGTACTCAAGGCACACATGTACAAGGCACACATGTACAAGGCACACGTGTACTCAAGGCACACGTGTACTCAAGGCACACGTGTACAAGGCACACGTGTACTCAAGGCACACATGTACAAGGCACACGTGTACTCAAGGCACACGTGTACTCAAGGCACACATGTACAAGGCACACGTGTACTCAAGGCACACGTGTACTCAAGGCACACATGTACAAGGCACACATGTACTCAAGGCACACGTGTACAAGGCACACGTGTACTCAAGGCACACATGTACAAGGCACACGTGTACTCAAGGCACACGTGTACTCAAGGCACACATGTACAAGGCACACGTGTACTCAAGGCACACGTGTACTCAAGGCACACATGTACAAGGCACACGTGTACTCAAGGCACACGTGTACTCAAGGCACACATGTACAAGGCACACGTGTACTCAAGGCACACATGTACAAGGCACACGTGTACTCAAGGCACACATGTACTCAAGGCACACATGTACTCAAGGCACACATGTACAAGGCACACGTGTACTCAAGGCACACATGTACTCAAGGCACACGTGTACAAGGCACACGTGTACTCAAGGCACACATGTACAAGGCACACGTGTACAAGGCACACATGTACAAGGCACACGTGTACTCAAGGCACACATGTACAAGGCACACATGTACTCAAGGCACACATGTACAAGGCACACGTGTACTCAAGGCACACATGTACTCAAGGCACACATGTACTCAAGGCACACATGTACAAGGCACACGTGTACTCAAGGCACACGTGTACTCAAGGCACACGTGTACTCAAGGCACACATGTACAAGGCACTCGTGTACTCAAGGCACACGTGTACTCAAGGCACACATGTACAAGGCACACATGTACTCAAGGCACACATGTACAAGGCACACGTGTACTCAAGGCACACGTGTACTCAAGGCACACATGTACTCAAGGCACACATGTACAAGGCACACATGTACTCAAGGCACACGTGTACAAGGCACACGTGTACTCAAGGCACACATGTACAAGGCACACGTGTACTCAAGGCACACGTCTACTCAAGGCACACATGTACAAGGCACACGTGTACTCAAGGCACACGTGTACTCAAGGCACACATGTACAAGGCACATGTGTACTCAAGGCACACATGTACAAGGCACACATGTACTCAAGGCACACGTGTACTCAAGGCACACATGTACAAGGCACACGTGTACTCAAGGCACACGTGTACTCAAGGCACACGTGTACTCAAGGCACACATGTACAAGGCACACATGTACTCAAGGCACACGTGTACTCAAGGCACACATGTACAAGGCACACGTGTACTCAAACTACACGTGTACTCAAGGCACACATGTACAAGGCACACATGTACAAGGCACATGTGTACTCAAGGCACACGTGTACTCAAGGCACACGTGTACAAGGCACATGTGTACTCAAGGCACACGTGTACTCAAGGCACACGTGTACTCAAGGCACACATGTACAAGGCACACATGTACTCAAGGCACACGTGTACAAGGCACACGTGTACTCAAGGCACACATGTACAAGGCACACGTGTACTCAAGGCACACGTGTACTCAAGGCACACATGTACAAGGCACACGTGTACTCAAGGCACACGTGTACTCAAGGCACACGTGTACAAGGCACACGTGTACTCAAGGCACACGTGTACTCAAGGCACACATGTACAAGGCACACATGTACTCAAGGCACACGTGTACTCAAGGCACACATGTACTCAAGGCACACATGTACAAGGCACACATGTACAAGGCACACGTGTACTCAAGGCACACATGTACAAGGCACACATGTACTCAAGGCACACATGTACAAGGCACACGTGTACTCAAGGCACACATGTACAAGGCACACATGTACAAGGCACACATGTACTCAAGGCACACGTGTACTCAAGGCACACATGTACAAGGCACACGTGTACTCAAGGCACACGTGTACTCAAGGCACACATGTACAAGGCACACATGTACTCAAGGCACACATGTACAAGGCACACATGTACTCAAGGCACACGTGTACTCAAGGCACACATGTACAAGGCACACATGTACTCAAGGCACACATGTACAAGGCACACGTGTACTCAAGGCACACGTGTACTCAAGGCACACATGTACAAGGCACACGTGTACTCAAGGCACACATGTACAAGGCACACGTGTACTCAAGGCACACGTGTACTCAAGGCACACATGTACAAGGCACACGTGTACTCAAGGCACACGTGTACTCAAGGCACACATGTACAAGGCACATGTGTACTCAAGGCACACATGTACAAGGCACACGTGTACTCAAGGCACACGTGTACTCAAGGCACACATGTACAAGGCACACATGTACTCAAGGCACACGTGTACAAGGCACACGTGTACTCAAGGCACACATGTACAAGGCACACATGTACTCAAGGCACACGTGTACTCAAGGCACACATGTACAAGGCACACGTGTACTCAAGGCACACGTGTACTCAAGGCACACATGTACAAGGCACACGTGTACTCAAGGCACACGTGTACTCAAGGCACACATGTACAAGGCACACATGTAAAAGGCACACGTGTACAAGGCACACATGTACAAGGCACACGTGTACTCAAGGCACACATGTACAAGGCACACGTGTACTCAAGGCACACATGTACTCAAGGCACACATGTACAAGGCACACGTGTACTCAAGGCACACGTGTACTCAAGGCACACGTGTACAAGGCACACGTGTACTCAAACTACACGTGTACTCAAGGCACACATGTACAAGGCACACATGTACAAGGCACACGTGTACTCAAGGCACACATGTACAAGGCACACGTGTACTCAAGGCACACGTGTACTCAAGGCACACGTGTACTCAAGGCACACATGTACAAGGCACACATGTACTCAAGGCACACGTGTACTCAAGGCACACATGTACAAGGCACACATGTACTCAAGGCACACATGTACAAGGCACACGTGTACTCAAGGCACACGTGTACTCAAGGCACACATGTACTCAAGGCACACATGTACAAGGCACACATGTACTCAAGGCACACGTGTACAAGGCACACGTGTACTCAAGGCACACATGTACAAGGCACACGTGTACTCAAGGCACACGTGTACTCAAGGCACACGTGTACTCAAGGCACACATGTACAAGGCACACGTGTACTCAAGGCACACATGTACTCAAGGCACACATGTACAAGGCACACATGTACTCAAGGCACACGTGTACAAGGCACACGTGTACTCAAGGCACACGTGTACTCAAGGCACACATGTACAAGGCACACATGTACAAGGCACACGTGTACTCAAGGCACACGTGTACTCAAGGCACACATGTACAAGGCACACGTGTACTCAAACTACACGTGTACTCAAGGCACACATGTACAAGGCACACATGTACAAGGCACACGTGTACTCAAGGCACACGTGTACTCAAGGCACACGTGTACAAGGCACACGTGTACTCAAGGCACACATGTACAAGGCACACGTGTACTCAAGGCACACGTGTACTCAAGGCACACATGTACAAGGCACACGTGTACTCAAGGCACACGTGTACTCAAGGCACACATGTACAAGGCACACATGTACTCAAGGCACACGTGTACAAGGCACACGTGTACTCAAGGCACACATGTACAAGGCACACGTGTACTCAAGGCACACGTGTACTCAAGGCACACATGTACAAGGCACACGTGTACTCAAGGCACACGTGTACTCAAGGCACACATGTACAAGGCACACGTGTACTCAAGGCACACGTGTACTCAAGGCACACATGTACTCAAGGCACACGTGTACTCAAGGCACACGTGTACTCAAGGCACACATGTACAAGGCACACGTGTACTCAAGGCACACGTGTACAAGGCACACATGTACAAGGCACACGTGTACTCAAGGCACACATGTACTCAAGGCACACATGTACAAGGCACACGTGTACTCAAGGCACACGTGTACTCAAGGCACACATGTACAAGGCACACGTGTACTCAAGGCACACGTGTACTCAAGGCACACATGTACAAGGCACACGTGTACAAGGCACACGTGTACTCAAGGCACACGTGTACTCAAGGCACACATGTACAAGGCACACATGTACTCAAGGCACACGTGTACTCAAGGCACACATGTACTCAAGGCACACATGTACAAGGCACACGTGTACTCAAGGCACACGTGTACTCAAGGCACACATGTACTCAAGGCACACATGTACAAGGCACACGTGTACTCAAGGCACACGTGTACTCAAGGCACACATGTACAAGGCACACGTGTACAAGGCACACATGTACAAGGCACACGTGTACTCAAGGCACACATGTACAAGGCACACGTGTACTCAAGGCACACATGTACTCAAGGCACACATGTACAAGGCACACGTGTACTCAAGGCACACGTGTACTCAAGGCACACATGTACAAGGCACACGTGTACAAGGCACACGTGTACTCAAGGCACACGTGTACTCAAGGCACACATGTACAAGGCACACATGTACTCAAGGCACACGTGTACTCAAGGCACACATGTACTCAAGGCACACATGTACAAGGCACACGTGTACTCAAGGCACACGTGTACTCAAGGCACACATGTACTCAAGGCACACATGTACAAGGCACACGTGTACTCAAGGCACACGTGTACTCAAGGCACACATGTACAAGGCACACGTGTACAAGGCACACATGTACAAGGCACACGTGTACTCAAGGCACACATGTACAAGGCACACGTGTACTCAAGGCACACATGTACTCAAGGCACACATGTACAAGGCACACGTGTACTCAAGGCACACGTGTACTCAAGGCACACGTGTACTCAAGGCACACATGTACAAGGCACACGTGTACTCAAGGCACACGTGTACTCAAGGCACACATGTACAAGGCACACGTGTACTCAAGGCACATGTGTACTCAAGGCACACATGTACAAGGCACACGTGTACTCAAGGCACACGTGTACTCAAGGCACACGTGTACTCAAGGCACACGTGTACTCAAGGCACACATGTACAAGGCACACGTGTACTCAAGGCACACGTGTACAAGGCACACATGTACAAGGCACACGTGTACTCAAGGCACACATGTACTCAAGGCACACATGTACAAGGCACACGTGTACTCAAGGCACACGTGTACTCAAGGCACACATGTACAAGGCACACGTGTACTCAAGGCACACGTGTACTCAAGGCACACATGTACAAGGCACACATGTACAAGGCACACGTGTACTCAAGGCACACATGTACTCAAGGCACACATGTACAAGGCACACATGTACAAGGCACACGTGTACTCAAGGCACACATGTACTCAAGGCACACATGTACAAGGCACACGTGTACTCAAGGCACACATGTACAATGCACACGTGTACTCAAGGCACACGTGTACTCAAGGCACACATGTACAAGGCACACGTGTACTCAAGGCACACATGTACAAGGCACACATGTACAAGGCACACGTGTACTCAAGGCACACATGTACAAGGCACACGTGTACTCAAGGCACACGTGTACTCAAGGCACACATGTACTCAAGGCACACATGTACAAGGCACATGTGTACTCAAGGCACACGTGTACTCAAGGCACACATGTACAAGGCACACGTGTACTCAAGGCACACGTGTACTCAAGGCACACATGTACAAGGCACACGTGTACTCAAGGCACACATGTACTCAAGGCACACATGTACAAGGCACACGTGTACTCAAGGCACACGTGTACTCAAGGCACACATGTACAAGGCACACGTGTACTCAAGGCACACGTGTACTCAAGGCACACATGTACAAGGCACACGTGTACTCAAGGCACACGTGTACTCAAGGCACCCCTGTACAAGGCACACGTGTACTCAAGGCACACGTGTACAAGGCACACGTGTACTCAAGGCACACGTGTACTCAAGGCACACATGTACAAGGCACACATGTACAAGGCACACGTGTACTCAAGGCACACGTGTACTCAAGGCACACATGTACAAGGCACACGTGTACTCAAGGCACACATGTACTCAAGGCACACATGTACAAGGCACATGTGTACTCAAGGCACACGTGTACTCAAGGCACACATGTACAAGGCACACGTGTACTCAAGGCACATGTGTACTCAAGGCACACATGTACAAGGCACACGTGTACTCAAGGCACACATGTACTCAAGGCACACATGTACAAGGCACACGTGTACTCAAGGCACACGTGTACTCAAGGCACACATGTACAAGGCACACGTGTACTCAAGGCACACATGTACTCAAGGCACACATGTACAAGGCACACGTGTACTCAAGGCACACGTGTACTCAAGGCACCCCTGTACAAGGCACACGTGTACTCAAGGCAGACGTGTACTCAAGGCACACATGTACAAGGCACACATGTACAAGGCACACGTGTACTCAAGGCACACGTGTACTCAAGGCACACATGTACAAGGCACACATGTACAAGGCACACATGTACTCAAGGCACACATGTACAAGGCACACGTGTACTCAAGGCACACATGTACAAGGCACACGTGTACTCAAGGCACACATGTACTCAAGGCACACATGTACAAGGCACACGTGTACTCAAGGCACACGTGTACTCAAGGCACACATGTACAAGGCACACGTGTACAAGGCACACGTGTACTCAAGGCACACATGTACAAGGCACACGTGTACTCAAGGCACACGTGTACTCAAGGCACACATGTACAAGGCACACGTGTACTCAAGGCACACGTGTACTCAAGGCACACATGTACAAGGCACACGTGTACTCAAGGCACACGTGTACTCAAGGCACACATGTACAAGGCACACGTGTACTCAAGGCACACGTGTACTCAAGGCACACATGTACAAGGCACACGTGTACTCAAGGCACACGTGTACAAGGCACACATGTACAAGGCACACGTGTACTCAAGGCACACATGTACTCAAGGCACACATGTACAAGGCACACGTGTACTCAAGGCACACGTGTACTCAAGGCACACATGTACAAGGCACACGTGTACAAGGCACACGTGTACTCAAGGCACACGTGTACTCAAGGCACACATGTACTCAAGGCACACATGTACAAGGCACACGTGTACTCAAGGCACACGTGTACTCAAGGCACACATGTACTCAAGGCACAGATGTACAAGGCACACGTGTACTCAAGGCACACGTGTACTCAAGGCACACATGTACAAGGCACACGTGTACAAGGCACACATGTACAAGGCACACGTGTACTCAAGGCACACATGTACAAGGCACACGTGTACTCAAGGCACACGTGTACTCAAGGCACACATGTACAAGGCACACGTGTACTCAAGGCACACGTGTACTCAAGGCACACGTGTACTCAAGGCACACATGTACAAGGCACACGTGTACTCAAGGCACACGTGTACTCAAGGCACACGTGTACAAGGCACACATGTACAAGGCACACGTGTACTCAAGGCACACGTGTACTCAAGGCACACATGTACAAGGCACACATGTACTCAAGGCACACGTGTACTCAAGGCACACATGTACAAGGCACACGTGTACTCAAGGCACACATGTACAAGGCACACGTGTACTCAAGGCACACGTGTACTCAAGGCACACATGTACAAGGCACACGTGTACTCAAGGCACACGTGTACTCAAAGCACACATGTACAAGGCACACGTGTACTCAAGGCACACGTGTACTCAAGGCACACATGTACAAGGCACACATGTACAAGGCACACGTGTACTCAAGGCACACGTGTACTCAAGGCACCCCTGTACAAGGCACACGTGTACTCAAGGCACGCGTGTACAAGGCACACATGTACTCAAGGCACACATGTACAAGGCACACGTGTACTCAAGGCACACATGTACAAGGCACACGTGTACTCAAGGCACACGTGTACTCAAGGCACACATGTACAAGGCACACGTGTACTCAAGGCACACATGTACAAGGCACACAGGTACAAGGCACACGTGTACTCAAGGCACACATGTACAAGGCACACGTGTACTCAAGGCACACGTGTACTCAAGGCACACATGTACTCAAGGCACACATGTACAAGGCACACATGTACAAGGCACACGTGTACTCAAGGCACACATGTACAAGGCACACATGTACAAGGCACACGTGTACTCAAGGCACACATGTACAAGGCACACATGTACAAGGCACACGTGTACTCAAGGCACACGTGTACTCAAGGCACACGTGTACAAGGCACACGTGTACTCAAGGCACACGTGTACTCAAGGCACACATGTACAAGGCACACATGTACTCAAGGCACACATGTACAAGGCACACGTGTACTCAAGGCACACGTGTACTCAAGGCACACATGTACTCAAGGCACACGTGTACTCAAGGCACACATGTACAAGGCACACGTGTAGTCAAGGCACACGTGTACTCAAGGCACACGTGTACTCAAGGCACACATGTACAAGGCACACGTGTACTCAAGGCACACGTGTACTCAAGGCACACATGTACAAGGCACACGTGTACTCAAGGCACACGTGTACTCAAGGCACACATGTACAAGGCACACGTGTTCTCAAGGCACACATGTACAAGGCACACGTGTACTCAAGGCACACGTGTACTCAAGGCACACGTGTACTCAAGGCACACATGTACAAGGCACACGTGTACTCAAGGCACACATGTACAAGGCACACGTGTACTCAAGGCACACATGTACTCAAGGCACACATGTACAAGGCACACATGTACTCAAGGCACACGTGTACAAGGCACACGTGTACTCAAGGCACACGTGTACTCAAGGCACACATGTACAAGGCACACGTGTACTCAAGGCACACATGTACTCAAGGCACACATGTACAATGCACACGTGTACTCAAGGCACACATGTACTCAAGGCACACATGTACAATGCACACGTGTACTCAAGGCACACGTGTACTCAAGGCACACATGTACAAGGCACACGTGTACTCAAGGCACACATGTACTCAAGGCACACATGTACAAGGCACACGTGTACTCAAGGCACACATGTACAAGGCACACGTGTACTCAAACTACACGTGTACTCAAGGCACACATGTACAAGGCACACGTGTACTCAAGGCACACGTGTACTCAAGGCACACATGTACAAGGCACACGTGTACTCAAGGCACACGTGTACTGAAGGCACACATGTACAAGGCACACGTGTACTCAAGGCACACGTGTACAAGGCACACATGTACAAGGCACACGTGTACTCAAGGCACACGTGTACTCAAGGCACACGTGTACAAGGCACACGTGTACTCAAGGCACACGTGTACAAGGCACACGTGTACAAGGCACACGTGTACTCAAGGCACACATGTACAAGGCACACGTGTACTCAAGGCACACATGTACAAGGCACACATGTACAAGGCACACATGTACAAGGCACACGTGTACTCAAGGCACACGTGTACTCAAGGCACACATGTACAAGGCACACGTGTACTCAAGGCACACATGTACAAGGCACACGTGTACTCAAGGCACACGTGTACTCAAGGCACACATGTACAAGGCACACGTGTACTCAAGGCACACGTGTACTCAAGGCACACATGTACAAGGCACACGTGTACTCAAGGCACACGTGTACAAGGCACACATGTACAAGGCACACGTGTACTCAAGGCACACGTGTACTCAAGGCACACGTGTACAAGGCACACGTGTACTCAAGGCACACGTGTACTCAAGGCACACATGTGCAAGGCACACATGTACAAGGCACACGTGTACTCAAGGCACACATGTACAAGGCACACGTGTACTCAAGGCACACGTGTACTCAAGGCACACATGTACAAGGCACACGTGTACTCAAGGCACACGTGTACAAGGCACACATGTACAAGGCACACGTGTACTCAAGGCACACGTGTACTCAAGGCACACATGTACAAGGCACACGTGTACTCAAGGCACACATGTACAAGGCACACATGTACAAGGCACACATGTACAAGGCACACATGTACAAGGCACACGTGTACTCAAGGCACACATGTACAAGGCACACATGTACAAGGCACACATGTACAAGGCACACATGTACAAGGCACACGTGTACTCAAGGCACACGTGTACTCAAGGCACACATGTACTCAAGGCACACATGTACAAGGCACACGTGTACTCAAGGCACACGTGTACTCAAGGCACACATGTACAAGGCACACATGTACAAGGCACACATGTACTCAAGGCACACATGTACAAGGCACACGTGTACTCAAGGCACACGTGTACTCAAGGCACACATGTACAAGGCACACATGTACTCAAGGCACACATGTACTCAAGGCACACATGTACAAGGCACACGTGTACTCAAGGCACACGTGTACTCAAGGCACACATGTACAAGGCACACGTGTACTCAAGGCACACATGTACTCAAGGCACACGTGTACTCAAGGCACACATGTACAAGGCACACGTGTACTCAAGGCACACATGTACAAGGCACACGTGTACTCAAGGCACACGTGTACTCAAGGCACACATGTACTCAAGGCACACGTGTACTCAAGGCACACATGTACAAGGCACACATGTACTCAAGGCACACATGTACAAGGCACACGTGTACTCAAGGCACACATGTACAAGGCACACGTGTACTCAAGGCACACATGTACAAGGCACACGTGTACTCAAGGCACACGTGTACTCAAGGCACACGTGTACAAGGCACATGGGTACTCAAGGCACACATGTACGAGGCACACGTGTACTCAAGGCACACGTGTGCAAGGCACACATGTACTCAAGGCACACATGTACTCAAGGCACACGTGTACTCAAGGCACACATGTACTCAAGGCACACATGTACAAGGCACACATGTACAAGGCACACGTGTACTCAAGGCACACATGTACAAGGCACACATGTACAAGGCACACGTGTACTCAAGGCACACATGTACAAGGCACACATGTACAAGGCACACGTGTACTCAAGGCACACGTGTACTCAAGGCACACGTGTACAAGGCACACGTGTACTCAAGGCACACATGTGCAAGGCACACGTGTACTCAAGGCACACATGTACAAGGCACACGTGTACTCAAGGCACACATGTACTCAAGGCACACGTGTACTCAAGGCACACATGTACAAGGCACACGTGTACTCAAGGCACACGTGTACTCAAGGCACACGTGTACTCAAGGCACACATGTACAAGGCACACGTGTACTCAAGGCACACGTGTACTCAAGGCACACATGTACAAGGCACACGTGTACTCAAGGCACACGTGTACTCAAGGCACACATGTACAAGGCACACGTGTTCTCAAGGCACACATGTACAAGGCACACGTGTACTCAAGGCACACGTGTACTCAAGGCACACGTGTACTCAAGGCACACATGTACAAGGCACACGTGTACTCAAGGCACACATGTACTCAAGGCACACATGTACAAGGCACACATGTACTCAAGGCACACGTGTACAAGGCACACGTGTACTCAAGGCACACGTGTACTCAAGGCACACATGTACAATGCACACGTGTACTCAAGGCACACATGTACAAGGCACAAGTGTACTCAAGGCACACATGTACTCAAGGCACACATGTACAAGGCACACGTGTACTCAAGGCACACATGTACAAGGCACACGTGTACTCAAACTACACGTGTACTCAAGGCACACATGTACAAGGCACACGTGTACTCAAGGCACACGTGTACTCAAGGCACACATGTACAAGGCACACGTGTACTCAAGGCACACGTGTACTGAAGGCACACATGTACAAGGCACACGTGTACTCAAGGCACACGTGTACAAGGCACACATGTACAAGGCACACGTGTACTCAAGGCACACGTGTACTCAAGGCACACGTGTACAAGGCACACGTGTACTCAAGGCACACGTGTACAAGGCACACGTGTACAAGGCACACATGTACTCAAGGCACACGTGTACTCAAGGCACACATGTACAAGGCACACATGTACAAGGCACACATGTACAAGGCACACGTGTACTCAAGGCACACGTGTACTCAAGGCACACATGTACAAGGCACACGTGTACTCAAGGCACACGTGTACTCAAGGCACACATGTACAAGGCACACGTGTACTCAAGGCACACGTGTACTCAAGGCACACATGTACAAGGCACACGTGTACTCAAGGCACACGTGTACAAGGCACACATGTACAAGGCACACGTGTACTCAAGGCACACGTGTACTCAAGGCACACGTGTACAAGGCACACGTGTACTCAAGGCACACGTGTACTCAAGGCACACATGTGCAAGGCACACATGTACAAGGCACACGTGTACTCAAGGCACACATGTACAAGGCACACGTGTACTCAAGGCACACGTGTACAAGGCACACATGTACAAGGCACACGTGTACTCAAGGCACACGTGTACTCAAGGCACACGTGTACTCAAGGCACACATGTACAAGGCACACATGTACAAGGCACACGTGTACTCAAGGCACACATGTACAAGGCACACATGTACTCAAGGCACACGTGTACTCAAGGCACACATGTACAAGGCACACATGTACTCAAGGCACACGTGTACAAGGCACACATGTACTCAAGGCACACATGTACAAGGCACACGTGTACTCAAGGCATACGTGTACTCAAGGCACACGTGTACTCAAGGCACACATGTACAAGGCACACGTGTACTCAAGGCACACGTGTACTCAAGGCACACATGTACTCAAGGCACACATGTACAAGGCACACATGTACAAGGCACACATGTACTCAAGGCACACATGTACAAGGCACACATGTACTCAAGGCACACGTGTACTCAAGGCACACGTGTACTCAAGGCACACATGTACAAGGCACACATGTACTCAAGGCACACATGTACAAGGCACACATGTACAAGGCACACGTGTACTCAAGGCACACGTGTACTCAAGGCACACATGTACTCAAGGCACACGTGTACTCAAGGCACACGTGTACTCAAGGCATACGTGTACTCAAGGCACACGTGTACTCAAGGCACACATGTACAAGGCACACATGTACTCAAGGCACACGTGTACTCAAGGCACACGTGTACTCAAGGCACACGTGTACAAGGCACACATGTACTCAAGGCACACGTGTACAAGGCACACGTGTACTCAAACTACACGTGTACTCAAGGCACACATGTACAAGGCACACATGTACAAGGCACACGTGTACTCAAGGCACACATGTACATGGCACACGTGTACTCAAGGCACACGTGTACTCAAGGCACACATGTACAAGGCACACGTGTACTCAAGGCACACGTGTACTCAAGGCACACATGTACAAGGCACACGTGTACTCAAGGCACACATGTACTCAAGGCACACATGTACAAGGCACACGTGTACTCAAGGCACACATGTACAAGGCACACGTGTACTCAAGGCACACATGTACTCAAGGCACACATGTACAAGGCACACATGTACTCAAGGCACACGTGTACTCAAGGCACACATGTACAAGGCACACGTGTACTCAAGGCACACATGTACTCAAGGCACACATGTACAAGGCACACGTGTACTCAAGGCACACGTGTACTCAAGGCACACATGTACAAGGCACACGTGTACTCAAGGCACACGTGTACAAGGCACACGTGTACTCAAGGCACACATGTACAAGGCACACGTGTACTCAAGGCACACGTGTACTCAAGGCACACATGTACAAGGCACACGTGTACTCAAGGCACACGTGTACTCAAGGCACACATGTACAAGGCACACGTGTACTCAAGGCACACGTGTACTCAAGGCACACGTGTACTCAAGGCACACATGTACAAGGCACACGTGTACTCAAGGCACACGTGTACTCAAGGCACACGTGTACAAGGCACACGTGTACTCAAGGCACACGTGTACTCAAGGCACACGTGTACTCAAGGCACACATGTACAAGGCACACATGTACTCAAGGCACACATGTACAACGCACACGTGTACTCAAGGCACACGTGTACTCAAGGCACACATGTACAAGGCACACGTGTACTCAAGGCACACGTGTACTCAAGGCACACATGTACAAGGCACACGTGTACTCAAGGCACACGTGTACTCAAGGCACACATGTACAAGGCACACATGTACTCAAGGCACACGTGTACAAGGCACACGTGTACTCAAGGCACACGTGTACTCAAGGCACACGTGTACTCAAGGCACACATGTACAAGGCACACATGTACAAGGCACATGTGTACTCAAGGCACACATGTACAAGGCACACGTGTACTCAAGGCACACGTGTACTCAAGGCACACATGTACAAGGCACACATGTACAAGGCACACATGTACAAGGCACACATGTACTCAAGGCACACATGTACAAGGCACACGTGTACTCAAGGCACACATGTACTCAAGGCACACGTGTACTCAAGGCACACATGTACAAGGCACACATGTACTCAAGGCACACGTGTACAAGGCACACGTGTACTCAAGGCACACATGTACAAGGCACACGTGTACTCAAGGCACACATGTACTCAAGGCACACGTGTACTCAAGGCACACGTGTACAAGGCACACGTGTACTCAAGGCACACATGTACAAGGCACACGTGTACTCAAGGCACACGTGTACTCAAGGCACACGTGTACAAGGCACACGTGTACTCAAGGCACACGTGTACTCAAGGCACACATGTACTCAAGGCACACATGTGCAAGGCACTCGTGTTCTCAAGGCACAAGTGTACTCAAGGCACACATGTACAAGGCACACGTGTACTCAAGGCACACATGTACTCAAGGCACACATGTACAAGGCACACGTGTACTCAAGGCACACGTGTACTCAAGGCACACATGTACAAGGCACACGTGTTCTCAAGGCACAAGTGTACTCAAGGCACACATGTACTCAAGGCACACATGTACAAGGCACACGTGTACTCAAGGCACACGTGTACTCAAGGCACACGTGTACTCAAGGCACACATGTACAAGGCACACGTGTTCTCAAGGCACACGTGTACTCAAGGCACACATGTACTCAAGGCACACATGTACAAGGCACACGTGTACTCAAGGCACACGTGTACTCAAGGCACACATGTACAAGGCACACGTGTACTCAAGGCACACGTGTACTCAAGGCACACGTGTACTCAAGGCACACATGTACTCAAGGCACACATGTACAAGGCACACGTGTTCTCAAGGCACACGTGTACTCAAGGCACACATGTACTCAAGGCACACATGTACAAGGCACACGTGTACTCAAGGCACACGTGTACTCAAGGCACACATGTACAAGGCACACATGTACTCAAGGCACACGTGTACTCAAGGCACACGTGTACTCAAGGCACACATGTACAAGGCACACGTGTACTCAAGGCACATGTGTACTCAAGGCACACATGTACAAGGCACACGTGTACTCAAGGCACACGTGTACAAGGCACACATGTACAAGGCACACGTGTACTCAAGGCACACGTGTACTCAAGGCACACATGTACAAGGCACACGTGTAATCAAGGCACACGTGTACTCAAGGCACACGTGTACAAGGCACACGTGTACTCAAGGCACACGTGTACTCAAGGCACACATGTACAAGGCACACGTGTACTCAAGGCACACGTGTACTCAAGGCACACATGTACAAGGCACACGTGTACAAGGCACACGTGTACTCAAGGCACACGTGTACTCAAGGCACACGTGTACAAGGCACACGTGTACTCAAGGCACACGTGTACTCAAGGCACACGTGTACAAGGCACACGTGTACTCAAGGCACACGTGTACTCAAGGCACACATGTACAAGGCACACGTGTACTCAAGGCACACGTGTACTCAAGGCACACATGTACAAGGCACACGTGTACTCAAGGCACACGTGTACTCAAGGCACACATGTACAAGGCACACGTGTACTCAAGGCACACGTGTACAAGGCACACGTGTACTCAAGGCACACATGTACAAGGCACACGTGTACTCAAGGCACACGTGTACTCAAGGCACACATGTACAAGGCACACGTGTACTCAAGGCACACGTGTACTCAAGGCACACATGTACAAGGCACACGTGTACTCAAGGCACACGTGTACTCAAGGCACACGTGTACTCAAGGCACACATGTACAAGGCACACGTGTACTCAAGGCACACGTGTACTCAAGGCACACGTGTACAAGGCACACGTGTACTCAAGGCACACGTGTACTCAAGGCACACGTGTACTCAAGGCACACATGTACAAGGCACACATGTACTCAAGGCACACATGTACAACGCACACGTGTACTCAAGGCACACGTGTACTCAAGGCACACATGTACAAGGCACACGTGTACTCAAGGCACACGTGTACTCAAGGCACACATGTACAAGGCACACGTGTACTCAAGGCACACGTGTACTCAAGGCACACATGTACAAGGCACACATGTACTCAAGGCACACGTGTACAAGGCACACGTGTACTCAAGGCACACGTGTACTCAAGGCACACGTGTACTCAAGGCACACATGTACAAGGCACACATGTACAAGGCACATGTGTACTCAAGGCACACATGTACAAGGCACACGTGTACTCAAGGCACACGTGTACTCAAGGCACACATGTACAAGGCACACATGTACAAGGCACACATGTACAAGGCACACATGTACTCAAGGCACACATGTACAAGGCACACGTGTACTCAAGGCACACATGTACTCAAGGCACACGTGTACTCAAGGCACACATGTACAAGGCACACATGTACTCAAGGCACACGTGTACAAGGCACACGTGTACTCAAGGCACACATGTACAAGGCACACGTGTACTCAAGGCACACATGTACTCAAGGCACACGTGTACTCAAGGCACACGTGTACAAGGCACACGTGTACTCAAGGCACACATGTACAAGGCACACGTGTACTCAAGGCACACGTGTACTCAAGGCACACGTGTACAAGGCACACGTGTACTCAAGGCACACGTGTACTCAAGGCACACATGTACTCAAGGCACACATGTGCAAGGCACTCGTGTTCTCAAGGCACAAGTGTACTCAAGGCACACATGTACAAGGCACACGTGTACTCAAGGCACACATGTACTCAAGGCACACATGTACAAGGCACACGTGTACTCAAGGCACACGTGTACTCAAGGCACACATGTACAAGGCACACGTGTTCTCAAGGCACAAGTGTACTCAAGGCACACATGTACTCAAGGCACACATGTACAAGGCACACGTGTACTCAAGGCACACGTGTACTCAAGGCACACATGTACTCAAGGCACACATGTACAAGGCACACGTGTTCTCAAGGCACACGTGTACTCAAGGCACACATGTACTCAAGGCACACATGTACAAGGCACACGTGTACTCAAGGCACACGTGTACTCAAGGCACACATGTACAAGGCACACGTGTACTCAAGGCACACGTGTACTCAAGGCACACGTGTACTCAAGGCACACATGTACTCAAGGCACACATGTACAAGGCACACGTGTTCTCAAGGCACACGTGTACTCAAGGCACACATGTACTCAAGGCACACATGTACAAGGCACACGTGTACTCAAGGCACACGTGTACTCAAGGCACACATGTACAAGGCACACATGTACTCAAGGCACACGTGTACTCAAGGCACACGTGTACTCAAGGCACACATGTACAAGGCACACGTGTACTCAAGGCACATGTGTACTCAAGGCACACATGTACAAGGCACACGTGTACTCAAGGCACACGTGTACAAGGCACACATGTACAAGGCACACGTGTACTCAAGGCACACGTGTACTCAAGGCACACATGTACAAGGCACACGTGTAATCAAGGCACACGTGTACTCAAGGCACACGTGTACAAGGCACACGTGTACTCAAGGCACACGTGTACTCAAGGCACACATGTACAAGGCACACGTGTACTCAAGGCACACGTGTACTCAAGGCACACATGTACAAGGCACACGTGTACAAGGCACACGTGTACTCAAGGCACACGTGTACTCAAGGCACACGTGTACAAGGCACACGTGTACTCAAGGCACACGTGTACTCAAGGCACACGTGTACAAGGCACACGTGTACTCAAGGCACACGTGTACTCAAGGCACACATGTACAAGGCACACGTGTACTCAAGGCACACGTGTACTCAAGGCACACATGTACAAGGCACACGTGTACTCAAGGCACACATGTACTCAAGGCACACGTGTACAAGGCACACATGTACAAGGCACACGTGTACTCAAGGCACACGTGTACTCAAGGCACACATGTACAAGGCACACGTGTACTCAAGGCACACATGTACTCAAGGCACACATGTACAAGGCACACGTGTACAAGGCACACGTGTACTCAAGGCACACGTGTACTCAAGGCACACATGTACAAGGCACACGTGTACTCAAGGCACACGTGTACTCAAGGCACACATGTACAAGGCACACGTGTACTCAAGGCACACGTGTACTCAAGGCACACATGTACAAGGCACACGTGTACAAGGCACACGTGTACTCAAGGCACACGTGTACTCAAGGCACACATGTACAAGGCACACGTGTACTCAAGGCACACGTGTACTCAAGGCACACATGTACAAGGCACACGTGTACTCAAGGCACACATGTACTCAAGGCACACATGTACAAGGCACACGTGTACAAGGCACACATGTACTCAAGGCACACATGTACAAGGCACACGTGTACTCAAGGCACACGTGTACTCAAGGCACACATGTACAAGGCACACGTGTACTCAAGGCACACGTGTACAAGGCACACGTGTACTCAAGGCACACATGTACAAGGCACACGTGTACTCAAGGCACACGTGTACTCAAGGCACACATGTACAAGGCACACGTGTACTCAAGGCACACATGTACAAGGCACACATGTACTCAAGGCACACGTGTACAAGGCACACGTGTACTCAAGGCACACGTGTACTCAAGGCACACATGTACAAGGCACACATGTACAAGGCACATGTGTACTCAAGGCACACATGTACAAGGCACACGTGTACAAGGCACACGTGTACTCAAGGCACACGTGTACTCAAGGCACACATGTACAAGGCACACATGTACAAGGCACACGTGTACTCAAGGCACACGTGTACTCAAGGCACACGTGTACAAGGCACACGTGTACTCAAGGCACACGTGTACTCAAGGCACACATGTACAAGGCACACGTGTACTCAAGGCACACGTGTACTCAAGGCACACATGTACAAGGCACACGTGTACTCAAGGCACACGTGTACTCAAGGCACACATGTACAAGGCACACGTGTACTCAAGGCACACGTGTACTCAAGGCACACATGTACAAGGCACACATGTACTCAAGGCACACGTGTACAAGGCACACGTGTACTCAAGGCACACGTGTACTCAAGGCACACGTGTACTCAAGGCACACATGTACAAGGCACACATGTACAAGGCACATGTGTACTCAAGGCACACATGTACAAGGCACACATGTACAAGGCACACATGTTCTCAAGGCACACGTGTACTCAAGGCACACATGTACAAGGCACACGTGTACTCAAGGCACACATGTACTCAAGGCACACATGTACAAGGCACACGTGTACTCAAGGCACACGTGTACTCAAGGCACACATGTACAAGGCACACATGTACTCAAGGCACACGTGTACTCAAGGCACACGTGTACTCAAGGCACACATGTACAAGGCACACGTGTACTCAAGGCACACGTGTACTCAAGGCACACATGTACAAGGCACACGTGTACTCAAGGCACACGTGTACTCAAGGCACACATGTACAAGGCACACGTGTACTCAAGGCACACATGTACTCAAGGCACACATGTACAAGGCACACATGTACTCAAGGCACACGTGTACAAGGCACACGTGTACTCAAGGCACACGTGTACTCAAGGCACACATGTACAAGGCACACGTGTACTCAAGGCACACGTGTACTCAAGGCACACATGTACAAGGCACACGTGTACTCAAGGCACACGTGTACAAGGCACACATGTACAAGGCACACGTGTACTCAAGGCACACGTGTACTCAAGGCACACATGTACAAGGCACACGTGTAATCAAGGCACACGTGTACTCAAGGCACACGTGTACAAGGCACACGTGTACTCAAGGCACACGTGTACTCAAGGCACACATGTACAAGGCACACGTGTACTCAAGGCACACATGTACAAGGCACACGTGTACTCAAGGCACACATGTACAAGGCACACGTGTACTCAAGGCACACGTGTACTCAAGGCACACATGTACAAGGCACACGTGTACTCAAGGCACACGTGTACAAGGCACACATGTACAAGGCACACGTGTACTCAAGGCACACGTGTACTCAAGGCACACGTGTACTCAAGGCACACATGTACAAGGCACACGTGTACTCAAGGCACACATGTACAAGGCACACGTGTACTCAAGGCACACATGTACAAGGCACACGTGTACAAGGCACACGTGTACTCAAGGCACACGTGTACTCAAGGCACACGTGTACAAGGCACACGTGTACTCAAGGCACACGTGTACTCAAGGCACACGTGTACAAGGCACACGTGTACTCAAGGCACACGTGTACTCAAGGCACACATGTACAAGGCACACGTGTACTCAAGGCACACGTGTACTCAAGGCACACATGTACAAGGCACACATGTACAAGGCACACATGTACAAGGCACACGTGTACTCAAGGCACACATGTACAAGGCACACGTGTACTCAAGGCACACATGTACTCAAGGCACACGTGTACAAGGCACACGTGTACTCAAGGCACACGTGTACTCAAGGCACACATGTACAAGGCACACATGTACTCAAGGCACACGTGTACAAGGCACACGTGTACTGAAGGCACACATGTACAAGGCACACATGTACTCAAGGCACACGTGTACTCAAGGCACACATGTACAAGGCACACATGTACAAGGCACACGTGTACTCAAGGCACACATGTACAAGGCACACGTGTACTCAAGGCACACGTGTACTCAAGGCACACATGTACAAGGCACACGTGTACTCAAGGCACACGTGTACTCAAGGCACACATGTACAAGGCACACATGTACTCAAGGCACACGTGTACTCAAGGCACACATGAACTCAAGGCACACGTGTACTCAAGGCACACGTGTACAAGGCACACGTGTACTCAAGGCACACGTGTACTCAAGGCACACATGTACAAGGCACACGTGTACTCAAGGCACACATGTACTCAAGGCACACGTGTACAAGGCACACGTGTACTCAAGGCACACGTGTACTCAAGGCACACATGTACAAGGCACACATGTACTCAAGGCACACGTGTACAAGGCACACGTGTACTCAAGGCACACATGTACAAGGCACACATGTACTCAAGGCACACATGTACTCAAGGCACACATGTACAAGGCACACGTGTACTCAAGGCACACGTGTACTCAAGGCACACATGTACAAGGCACACGTGTACTCAAGGCACACGTGTACTCAAGGCACACATGTACAAGGCACACGTGTACTCAAGGCACACGTGTACTCAAGGCACACGTGTACAAGGCACACATGTACAAGGCACACATGTACTCAAGGCACACATGTACAAGGCACACGTGTACTCAAGGCACACATGTACTCAAGGCACACATGTACTCAAGGCACACATGTACAAGGCACACGTGTACTCAAGGCACACGTGTACTCAAGGCACACATGAACTCAAGGCACACGTGTACTCAAGGCACACGTGTACAAGGCACACGTGTACTCAAGGCACACGTGTACTCAAGGCACACATGTACAAGGCACACGTGTACTCAAGGCACACATGTACTCAAGGCACACGTGTACAAGGCACACGTGTACTCAAGGCACACGTGTACTCAAGGCACACATGTACAAGGCACACATGTACTCAAGGCACACGTGTACAAGGCACACGTGTACTCAAGGCACACATGTACAAGGCACACATGTACTCAAGGCACACATGTACTCAAGGCACACATGTACAAGGCACACGTGTACTCAAGGCACACGTGTACTCAAGGCACACATGTACAAGGCACACGTGTACTCAAGGCACACGTGTACTCAAGGCACACGTGTACAAGGCACACATGTACTCAAGGCACACGTGTACAAGGCACACGTGTACTCAAGGCACACATGTACAAGGCACACATGTACAAGGCACACGTGTACTCAAGGCACACGTGTACTCAAGGCACACGTGTATAAGGCACACGTGTACTCAAACTACACGTGTACTCAAGGCAGACATGTACAAGGCACACGTGTACTCAAGGCACACGTGTACTCAAGGCACACATGTACAAGGCACACGTGTACTCAAGGCACACATGTACTCAAGGCACACATGTACAAGGCACACGTGTACTGAAGGCACACATGTACAAGGCACACATGTACTCAAGGCACACGTGTACAAGGCACACATGTACAAGGCATACGTGTACTCAAGGCACACATGTACAAGGCACACATGTACTCAAGGCACACGTGTACTCAAGGCACACATGTACAAGGCACACGTGTACTCAAGGCACACATGTACTCAAGGCACACATGTACTCAAGGCACACGTGTACAAGGCACACATGTACAAGGCACACATGTACTCAAGGCACACGTGTACTGAAGGCACACATGTACAAGGCACACGTGTACTCAAGGCACACATGTACTCAAGGCACACATGTACAAGGCACACGTGTACTGAAGGCACACATGTACAAGGCACACATGTACTCAAGGCACACGTGTACAAGGCACACATGTACAAGGCATACGTGTACTCAAGGCACACATGTACAAGGCACACATGTACTCAAGGCACACGTGTACTCAAGGCACACATGTACAAGGCACACGTGTACTCAAGGCACACGTGTACTCAAGGCACACGTGTACAAGGCACACGTGTACTCAAACTACACGTGTACTCAAGGCACACATGTACAAGGCACACATGTACTCAAGGCACACGTGTACTCAAGGCACACATGTACAAGGCACACGTGTACTCAAGGCACACATGTACAAGGCACACATGTACTCAAGGCACACGTGTACTCAAGGCACACATGTACAAGGCACACGTGTACTCAAGGCACACGTGTACTCAAGGCACACGTGTACAAGGCACACGTGTACTCAAGGCACACGTGTACAAGGCACACATGTACAAGGCACACGTGTACTCAAGGCACACGTGTACTCAAGGCTCACGTGTACTCAAGGCACACATGTACAAGGCACACGTGTACTCAAGGCACACGTGTACTCAAGGCACACATGTACAAGGCACACATGAACTCAAGGCACACGTGTACAAGGCACACGTGTACTCAAGGCACACATGTACAAGGCACACGTGTACTCAAGTCACACGTGTACTCAAGGCACACATGTACAAGGCACACGTGTACTCAAGGCACACGTGTACTCAAGGCACACGTGTACAAGGCACACGTGTACTCAAGGCACACGTGTACTCAAGGCACACATGTACAAGGCACACGTGTACTGAAGGCACACGTGTACTCAAGGCACACATGTACAAGGCACACATGTACTCAAGGCACACGTGTACTCAAGGCACACATGTACAAGGCACACATGTACAAGGCACACATGTACAAGGCACACGTGTACTCAAGGCACACGTGTACTCAAGGCACACATGTACAAGGCACACGTGTACTCAAGGCACACGTGTACTCAAGGCACACATGTACAAGGCACATGTGTACTCAAGGCACACATGTACTCAAGGCACACATGTACAAGGCACACATGTACAAGGCACACGTGTACAAGGCACACGTGTACTCAAGGCACACGTGTACTCAAGGCACACGTGTACAAGGCACACGTGTACTCAAGGCACACGTGTTCTCAAGGCACACATGTACAAGGCACACGTGTACTCAAGGCACACGTGTACTCAAGGCACACATGTACAAGGCACACGTGTACAAGGCACACGTGTACTCAAGGCACACGTGTACAAGGCACACGTGTACTCAAGGCACACGTGTACTCAAGGCACACGTGTACTCAAGGCACACGTGTACAAGGCACACGTGTACTCAAACTACACGTGTACTCAAGGCACACATGTACAAGGCACACATGTACAAGGCACACATGTACAAGGCACACGTGTACTCAAGGCACACATGTACAAGGCACACGTGTACTCAAGGCACACGTGTACTCAAGGCACACATGTACAAGGCACACGTGTACTCAAGGCACACGTGTACAAGGCACACATGTACAAGGCACACGTGTACTCGTGTACTCAAGGCACACGTGTACAAGGCACACGTGTACTCAAGGCACACATGTACAAGGCACACATGTACTCAAGGCACACGTGTACAAGGCACACATGTACTCAAGGCACACGTGTACTCAAGGCACACATGTACAAGGCACACGTGTACTCAAGGCACACATGTACTCAAGGCACACGTACTCAAGGCACACATGTACTCAAGGCACACATGTACAAGGCACACGTGTACTCAAGGCACACGTGTACTCAAGGCACACATGTACAAGGCACACGTGTACTCAAGGCACACGTGTACTCAAGGCACACATGTACAAGGCACACGTGTACTCAAGGCACACATGTACAAGGCACACATGTACAAGGCACACGTGTACTCAAGGCACACATGTACAAGGCACACGTGTACTCAAGGCACACGTGTACTGAAGGCACACATGTACAAGGCACACATGTACAAGGCACACGTGTACTCAAGGCACACGTGTACTCAAGGCACACGTGTACAAGGCACACATGTACAAGGCACACATGTACTCAAGGCACACATGTACTCAAGGCACACATGTACAAGGCACACGTGTACTCAAGGCACACGTGTACTCAAGGCACACGTGTACAAGGCACACGTGTACTCAAGGCACACATGTACAAGGCACACGTGTACTCAAGGCACACGTGTACTCAAGGCACACATGTACAAGGCACACATGTACAAGGCACACGTGTACTCAAGGCACACATGTACAAGGCACACGTGTACTCAAGGCACACGTGTACTCAAGGCACACGTGTACAAGGCACACGTGTACTCAAGGCACACGTGTACAAGGCACACATGTACAAGGCACACGTGTACTCAAGGCACACGTGTACTCAAGGCTCACGTGTACTCAAGGCACACATGTACAAGGCACACGTGTACTCAAGGCACACGTGTACTCAAGGCACACATGTACAAGGCACACATGAACTCAAGGCACACGTGTACAAGGCACACGTGTACTCAAGGCACACATGTACAAGGCACACGTGTACTCAAGGCACACGTGTACTCAAGGCACACATGTACAAGGCACACGTGTACTCAAGGCACACGTGTACTCAAGGCACACGTGTACAAGGCACACGTGTACTCAAGGCACACGTGTACTCAAGGCACACATGTACAAGGCACACGTGTACTCAAGGCACACATGTACAAGGCACACATGTACTCAAGGCACACGTGTACAAGGCACACGTGTACTCAAGGCACACGTGTACTCAAGGCACACATGTACAAGGCACACATGTACAAGGCACACGTGTACTCAAGGCACACATGTACAAGGCACACATGTACTCAAGGCACACGTGTACAAGGCACACGTGTACTCAAGGCACACATGTACAAGGCACACGTGTACTCAAGGCACACGTGTACTCAAGGCACACATGTACAAGGCACACATGTACTCAAGGCACACGTGTACTCAAGGCACACATGTACAAGGCACACGTGTACTCAAGGCACACGTGTACTCAAGGCACACATGTACAAGGCACACGTGTACTCAAGGCACACGTGTACTCAAGGCACACATGTACAAGGCACACGTGTACTCAAGGCACACGTGTACTCAAGGCACACATGTACTCAAGGCACACATGTACAAGGCACACGTGTACTCAAGGCACACGTGTACTCAAGGCACACATGTACAAGGCACACATGTACAAGGCACACATGTACAAGGCACAGGTGTACTCAAGGCACACGTGTACTCAAGGCTCACGTGTACTCAAGGCACACATGTACAAGGCACACGTGTACTCAAGGCACACGTGTACGCAAGGCACACATGTACTCAAGGCACACGTGTACAAGGCACACGTGTACTCAAGGCACACATGTACAAGGCACACGTGTACTCAAGGCACACGTGTACTCAAGGCACACGTGTACAAGGCACACGTGTACTCAAGGCACACATGTACAAGGCACACGTGTACTGAAGGCACACGTGTACTCAAGGCACACATGTACAAGGCACACATGTACTCAAGGCACACGTGTACTCAAGGCACACATGTACAAGGCGCACATGTACAAGGCACACATGTACAAGGCACACGTGTACTCAAGGCACACGTGTACTCAAGGCACACATGTACAAGGCACACATGTACTCAAGGCACACGTGTACTCAAGGCACACATGTACAAGGCACACGTGTACTCAAGGCACACGTGTACTCAAGGCACACATGTACAAGGCACACGTGTACTCAAGGCACACGTGTACTCAAGGCACACATGTACAAGGCACACGTGTACAAGGCACACATGTACAAGGCACACATGTACTCAAGGCACACGTGTACTCAAGGCACACATGTACAAGGCACACGTGTACTCAAGGCACACGTGTACTCAAGGCACACATGTACAAGGCACACGTGTACTCAAGGCACACATGTACAAGGCACACATGTACAAGGCACACGTGTACTCAAGGCACACGTGTACTCAAGGCACACATGTACAAGGCACACGTGTACTCAAGGCACACGTGTACTCAAGGCACACATGTACAAGGCACACGTGTACTCAAACTACACGTGTACTCAAGGCAGACATGTACAAGGCACACATGTACAAGGCACACGTGTACTCAAGGCTCACGTGTACTCAAGGCACACATGTACAAGGCACACGTGTACTCAAGGCACACGTGTACTCAAGGCACACATGTACAAGGCACACATGTACTCAAGGCACACGTGTACAAGGCACACGTGTACTCAAGGCACACATGTACAAGGCACACGTGTACTCAAGGCACACGTGTACTCAAGGCACACATGTACAAGGCACACGTGTACTCAAGGCACACGTGTACTCAAGGCACACGTGTACAAGGCACACGTGTACTCAAGGCACACATGTGCAAGGCACACATGTACAAGGCACACGTGTACTCAAGGCACACATGTACAAGGCACACGTGTACTGAAGGCACACATGTACTCAAGGCACACATGTAGAAGGCACACATGTACTCAAGGCACACGTGTACTCAAGGCACACATGTACAAGGCACACATGTACAAGGCACACATGTACAAGGCACACGTGTACTCAAGGCACACATGTACAAGGCACACGTGTACTCAAGGCACACGTGTACTCAAGGCACACATGTACAAGGCACACGTGTACTCAAGGCACACGTGTACTCAAGGCACACGTGTACTCAAGGCACACATGTAGTCAAGGCACACATGTACAAGGCACACGCGTACTCAAGGCACACGTGTACTCAAGGCACACATGTACAAGGCACACGTGTACTCAAGGCACACATGTACAAGGCACACATGTACAAGGCACACGTGTACTCAAGGCACACATGTACAAGGCACACGTGTACTCAAGGCACACGTGTACTCAAGGAACACGTGTACTCAAGGCACACATGTACAAGGCACACGTGTACAAGGCACACGTGTACTCAAGGCACACATGTACAAGGCACACGTGTACTCAAGGCACACGTGTACTCAAGGCACACATGTACAAGGCACACATGTACAAGGCACACGTGTACTCAAGGCACACATGTACAAGGCACACGTGTACTCAAGGCACACATGTACTCAAGGCACACATGTACAAGGCACACGTGTACTCAAGGCACACGTGTACTCAAGGCACACATGTACAAGGCACACGTGTACTCAAACTACACGTGTACTCAAGGCACACATGTACAAGGCACACATGTACAAGGCACACGTGTACTCAAGGCACACATGTACAAGGCACACGTGTACTCAAGGCACACGTGTACTCAAGGCACACATGTACAAGGCACACGTGTACTCAAGGCACACGTGTACTCAAGGCACACATGTACAAGGCACACGTGTACTCAAGGCACACGTGTACTCAAGGCACACATGTACAAGGCACACATGTACTCAAGGCACACGTGTACAAGGCACACGTGTACTCAAGGCACACATGTACAAGGCACACGTGTACTCAAGGCACACGTGTACTCAAGGCACACATGTACAAGGCACACATGTACTCAAGGCACACGTGTACAAGGCACACGTGTACTCAAGGCACACATGTACAAGGCACACGTGTAGTCAAGGCACACATGTACTCAAGGCACACATGTACAAGGCACACGTGTACTCAAGGCACACGTGTACTCAAGGCACACATGTGCAAGGCACACATGTACTCAAGGCACACATGTACAAGGCACACATGTACAAGGCACACGTGTACTCAAGGCACACATGTACAAGGCACACGTGTACTCAAGGCACACGTGTACTCAAGGCACACATGTACAAGGCACACGTGTACTCAAGGCACACATGTACAAGGCACACATGTACTCAAGGCACACATGTACAAGGCACACATGTACAAGGCACACGTGTACTCAAGGCACACGTGTACTCAAGGCACACGTGTACAAGGCACACATGTACTCAAGGCACACGTGTACTCAAGGCACACATGTACAAGGCACACGTGTACTCAAGGCACACGTGTACTCAAGGCACACATGTACAAGGCACACGTGTACTCAAGGCACACGTGTACTCAAGGCACACATGTACAAGGCACACGTGTACTCAAGGCACACGTGTACTCAAGGCACACATGTACAAGGCACACATGTACTCAAGGCACACGTGTACTCAAGGCACACATGTACAAGGCACACGTGTACTCAAGGCACACGTGTACTCAAGGCACACATGTACAAGGCACACGTGTACTCGTGTACTCAAGGCACACGTGTACAAGGCACACGTGTACTCAAGGCACACGTGTACTCAAGGCACACATGTACTCAAGGCACACGTGTACAAGGCACACGTGTACTCAAGGCACACGTGTACTCAAGGCACACGTGTACTCAAGGCACACATGTACAAGGCACGCGTGTACTCAAGGCACACATGTGCAAGGCACACATGTACTCAAGGCACACGTGTACTCAAGGCACACATGTACAAGGCACACGTGTACTCAAGGCACACATGTACTCAAGGCACACATGTACTCAAGGCACACATGTACAACCACACGTGTACTCAAGGCACACGTGTACTCAAGGCACACATGTGCAAGGCACACATGTACTCAAGGCACACATGTACTCAAGGCACACATGTACAAGGCACACGTGTACTCAAGGCACACGTGTACTCAAGGCACACATGTGCAAGGCACACATGTACTCAAGGCACACGTGTACTCAAGGCACACATGTACTCAAGGCACACATGTACAAGGCACACATGTACAAGGCACACATGTACAAGGCACACGTGTACTCAAGGCACACGTGTACTCAAGGCACACATGTACAAGGCACACGTGTACTCAAGGCACACGTGTACTCAAGGCACACATGTACAAGGCACACGTGTACTCAAGGCACACGTGTACTCAAGGCACACATGTACAAGGCACACATGTACTCAAGGCACACGTGTACAAGGCACACGTGTACTCAAGGCACACATGTACAAGGCACACGTGTACTCAAGGCACACGTGTACTCAAGGCACACATGTACAAGGCACACATGTACTCAAGGCACACGTGTACAAGGCACACGTGTACTCAAGGCACACGTGTACTCAAGGCACACGTGTACTCAAGGCACACATGTACTCAAGGCACACATGTACAAGGCACACGTGTACTCAAGGCACACGTGTACTCAAGGCACACGTGTTCAAGGCACACATGTACAAGGCACACGTGTACTCAAGGCACACATGTACAAGGCACACGTGTACTCAAGGCACACATGTACAAGGCACACATGTACTCAAGGCACACATGTACAAGGCACACATGTACAAGGCACACGTGTACTCAAGGCACACGTGTACTCAAGGCACACGTGTACAAGGCACACATGTACTCAAGGCACACGTGTACTCAAGGCACACATGTACAAGGCACACGTGTACTCAAGGCACACGTGTACTCAAGGCACACATGTACAAGGCACACGTGTACTCGTGTACTCAAGGCACACGTGTACAAGGCACACGTGTACTCAAGGCACACGTGTACTCAAGGCACACATGTACTCAAGGCACACATGTACTCAAGGCACACATGTACAACCACACGTGTACTCAAGGCACACGTGTACTCAAGGCACACATGTGCAAGGCACACATGTACTCAAGGCACACATGTACTCAAGGCACACATGTACAAGGCACACGTGTACTCAAGGCACACGTGTACTCAAGGCACACATGTGCAAGGCACACATGTACTCAAGGCACACATGTACAAGGCACACGTGTACTCAAGGCACACATGTACTCAAGGCACACATGTACTCAAGGCACACATGTACAAGGCACACATGTACAAGGCACACGTGTACTCAAGGCACACGTGTACTCAAGGCACACATGTACAAGGCACACGTGTACTCAAGGCACACGTGTACTCAAGGCACACGTGTACAAGGCACACGTGTACTCAAGGCACACGTGTACTCAAGGCACACATGTACAAGGCACACATGTACTCAAGGCACACGTGTACTCACGGCACATGTGTACAAGGCACACGTGTACTCAAGGCACACATGTACTCAAGGCACACATGTACTGAAGGCACACATGTACAAGGCACATGTGTACTCAAGGCACACGTGTACTCAAGGCACACATGTACAAGGCACACATGTACAAGGCACACGTGTACTCAAGGCACACGTGTACTCAAGGCACACGTGTACTCAAGGCACACATGTACAAGGCACACGTGTACTCAAGGCACACGTGTACTCAAGGCACACATGTACTCAAGGCACACGTGTACAAGGCACACGTGTACAAGGCACACATGTACAAGGCACACATGTACTCAAGGCACACATGTACAAGGCACACGTGTACTCAAGGCACACGTGTACTCAAGGCACACATGTACTCAAGGCACACATGTACAAGGCACACGTGTACACAAGGCACACGTGTACAAGGCACACGTGTACTCAAGGCACACATGTACTCAAGGCACACGTGTACTCAAGGCACACGTGTACAAGGCACACGTGTACAAGGCACACGTGTACTCAAGGCACACATGTACTCAAGGCACACGTGTACTCAAGGCACACATGTACAAGGCACACATGTACAAGGCACACATGTACAAGGCACACATGTACAAGGCACACGTGCACTCAAGGCACACGTGTACTCAAGGCACACATGTACAAGGCACACATGTACAAGGCACACGTGTGCTCAAGGCACACATGTACAAGCCACACATGTACAAGGCACACGTGTACTCAAGGCACACGTGTACTCAAGGCACACGTGTACTCAAGGCATACATGTACAAGGCACACGTGTACTCAAGGCACACGTGTACTAAGGCACACATGTACAAGGCACACATGTACTCAAGGCACACGTGTACAAGGCACACATGTACAAGGCACATGTGTACTCAAGGCACACATGTACAAGGCACACGTGTACTCAAGGCACGCATGTACAAGGCACACGTGTACTCAAGGCACACATGTACAAGGCACACATGTACAAGGAACACGTGTACTCAAGGCACACGTGTACTCAAGGCACACATGTACAAGGCACACGTGTACTCAAGGCACACATGTACAAGGCACACGTGTACAAGGCACACGTGTACAAGGCACACGTGTACTCAAGGCACACATGTACAAGGCACACATGTACAAGGCACACGTGTACTCAAGGCACACATGTACAAGCCACACATGTACAAGGCACATGTGTACTCAAGGCACACATGTACAAGGCACACGTGTACAAGGCACACGTGTACAAGGCACACGTGTACTCAAGGCACACGTGTACTCAAGGCACACATGTACAAGGCACACGTGTACTCAAGGCACACGTGTACTCAAGGCACACGTGTACTCAAGGCACACATGTACAAGGCACACGTGTACTCAAGGCACACATGTACAAGGCACACGTGTACTCAAGGCACACGTGTACTCAAGGCACACATGTACAAGGCACACGTGTACTCAAGGCACACGTGTACACGGCACACGTGTACTCAAGGCACACATGTACAAGGCACACGTGTACTCAAGGCAAGGCACACGTGTACTCAAGGCACACGTGTGCAACGCACACATGTACAAGGCACACGTGTACTCAAGGCGGACGTGTACTCAAGGCACACATGCACAAGGCACACGTGTACTCAAGGCACACGTGTACTCAAGGCACACATGTACAAGGCACACATGTACAAGGCACACATGTACTCAAGGCACACATGTACAAGGCACACGTGTACTCAAGGCACACATGTACTCAAGGCACACGTGTACAAGGCACACGTGTACTCAAGGCACACATGTACTCAAGGCACACATGTACAAGGCACACATGTACAAGGCACACGTGTACTCAAGGCACACGTGTACTCAAGGCACACGTGTACAAGGCACACGTGTACTCAAGGCACACGTGTACACGGCACACGTGTACTCAAGGCACACATGTACAAGGCACACGTGTACTCAAGGCAAGGCACACGTGTACTCAAGGCACACATGTGCAAGGCACACATGCACAAGGCACACGTGTACTCAAGGCACACATGTACAAGGCACACATGTACTCAAGGCACACATGTACAAGGCACACGTGTACTCAAGGCACACATGTGCAAGGCACACGTGTACAAGGCACACATGTACTCAAGGCACACATGTACAAGGCACACATGTACAAGGCACACATGTACTCAAGGCACACATGTAAAAGGCACACGTGTACTCAAGGCACACGTGTACTCAAGGCACACATGCACAAGGCACACGTGTACTCAAGGCACACGTGTACTCAAGGCACACATGTACAAGGCACACATGTACAAGGCACACATGTACTCAAGGCACACATGTACAAGGCACACGTGTACTCAAGGCACACGTGTACTCAAGGCACACATGTACAAGGCACATGTGTACTCAAGGCACACGTGTACTCAAGGCACACATGTACAAGGCACACGTGTACTCAAGGCACACGTGCACTCAAGGCACACATGTACAAGGCACACATGTACAAGGCACACATGTACAAGGCACACGTGTACTCAAGGCACACATGTACTCAAGGCACACATGTACAAGGCACACGTGTACTCAAGGCACACGTGTACTCAAGGCACACATGTACTCAAGGCACACATGTACAAGGCACACATGTACTCAAGGCACACATGTACTCAAGGCACACGTGTACTCAAGGCACACATGTTCTCAAGGCACACATGTACAAGACACACATGTACAAGGCACACATGTACTCAAGGCACACATGTACAAGGCACACATGTACTCAAGGCACACATGTACTCAAGGCACACATGTACAAGGCACACGTGTACTCAAGGCAGACGTGTACTCAAGGCACACATGCACAAGGCACACGTGTACTCAAGGCACACATGTACAAGGCACACATGTACTCAAGGCACACATGTACAAGGCACACGTGTACTCAAGGCACACATGTGCAAGGCACACGTGTACAAGGCACACATGTACTCAAGGCACACGTGTACTCAAGGCACACATGTACTCAAGGCACACGTGTACTCAAGGCACACGTGTACTCAAGGCACACGTGTACTCAAATCACACGTGTACAAGGCACACATGTACAAGGCACACATGTACTCAAGGCACACATGTAAAAGGCACACGTGTACTCAAGGCACACGTGTACTCAAGGCACACATGTACAAGGCACACATGTACAAGGCACACATGTACTCAAGGCACACATGTACAAGGCACACGTGTACTCAAGGCACACATGTACTCAAGGCACACATGTACAAGGCACACGTGTACTCAAGGCACACATGTACTCAAGGCACACATGTACAAGGCACACATGTACAAGGCACACGTGTACTCAAGGCACACGTGTACTCAAGGCACACATGTACAAGGCACATGTGTACTCAAGGCACACGTGTACTCAAGGCACACATGTACAAGGCACACGTGTACTCAAGGCACACGTGTACACGGCACACGTGTACTCAAGGCACACATGTACAAGGCACACGTGTACTCAAGGCAAGGCACACGTGTACTCAAGGCACACATGTGCAAGGCACACATGCACAAGGCACACGTGTACTCAAGGCACACATGTACAAGGCACACATGTACTCAAGGCACACATGTACAAGGCACACGTGTACTCAAGGCACACATGTGCAAGGCACACGTGTACAAGGCACACATGTACTCAAGGCACACATGTACAAGGCACACATGTACAAGGCACACATGTACTCAAGGCACACATGTAAAAGGCACACGTGTACTCAAGGCACACGTGTACTCAAGGCACACATGCACAAGGCACACGTGTACTCAAGGCACACATGTACAAGGCACACATGTACAAGGCACACATGTACTCAAGGCACACATGTACAAGGCACACGTGTACTCAAGGCACACGTGTACTCAAGGCACACATGTACAAGGCACATGTGTACTCAAGGCACACGTGTACTCAAGGCACACATGTACTAGGCACACGTGTACTCAAGGCACACGTGTACTCAAGGCACACATGTACAAGGCACACATGTACAAGGCACACATGTACAAGGCACACGTGTACTCAAGGCACACATGTACTCAAGGCACACATGTACAAGGCACACGTGTACACAAGGCACACATGTACAAGGCACACGTGTACTCAAGGCACACGTGTACTCAAGGCACACATGTACTCAAGGCACACATGTACAAGGCACACATGTACTCAAGGCACACATGTACTCAAGGCACACGTGTACTCAAGGCACACATGTTCTCAAGGCACACATGTACAAGACACACATGTACAAGGCACACATGTACTCAAGGCACACATGTACAAGGCACACGTGTACTCAAGGCACACATGTACTCAAGGCACACATGTACAAGGCACACGTGTACTCAAGGCACACGTGTACTCAAGGCACACATGTACAAGGCACACATGTACAAGGCGCACGTGTACTCAAGGCACACATGTACAAGGTACACATGTACTCAAGGCACACATGTACAAGGCACACGTGTTCTCAAGGCACACATGTACAAGGCACACGTGTACTCAAGGCACACGTGTACTCAAGGCACACATGTACAAGGCACACGTGTACTCAAGGCACACGTGTACTCAAGGCACACGTGTACAAGGCACACGTGTACTCAAGGCACACGTGTACTCAAGGCACACGTGTACACAAGGCACACATGTACAAGGCACACGTGTACTCAAGGCACACGTGTACTCAAGGCACGCATGTACAAGGCACACATGTACTCAAGGCACACGTGTACAAGGCACACGTGTACTCAAGGCACACATGTACAAGGCACACGTGTACTCAAGGCACACGTGTACTCAAGGCACACGTGTACTCAAGGCACACATGTACAAGGCACACGTGTACTCAAGGCACACGTGTACTCAAGGCACACGTGAACTCAAGGCACACATGTACAAGGCACACGTGTACTCAAGGCACACGTGTACTCAAGGCACACATGTACTCAAGGCACACATGTACAAGGCACACGTGTACTCAAGGCACACATGTACAAGGCACACATGTACAAGGCACACGTGTACTCAAGGCACACATGTACTCAAGGCACACATGTACAAGGCACACGTGTACACAAGGCACACATGTACAAGGCACACATGTACAAGGCACACGTGTACTCAAGGCACACGTGTACTCAAGGCACACATGTACTCAAGGCACACATGTACAAGGCACACGTGTACTCAAGGCACACGTGTACTCAAGGCACACATGTACAAGGCACACTTGTAACCAAGGCACACGTGTACTCAAGGCACGCGTGTACTCATGGCACACATGTACTCAAGGCACACATGTACAAGGCACACGTGTACTCAAGGCACACATGTACAAGGCACACATGTACAAGGCACACATGTACTCAAGGCACACATGTGCAAGGCACACGTGTACTCAAGGCACACATGTACAAGGCACACGTGTACTCAAGGCACACGTGTACTCAAGGCACACGTGTACAAGGCACACGTGTACTCAAGGCACACGTGTACTCAAGGCACACATGTACAAGGCACACATGTACAAGGCACACGTGTACTCAAGGCACACATGTACAAGGCACACATGTACTCAAGGCACGCGTGTACAAGGCACACGTGTACTCAAGGCACACGTGTACAAGGCACACGTGTACTAAAGGCACACATGTACAAGGCACACATGTACTCAAGGCACACATGTACAAGGCACACATGTACTCAAGGCACACATGTACAAGGCACACATGTACAAGGCACACGTGTACTCAAGGCACACGTGTACTCAAGGCACACATGTACAAGGCACACATGTACAAGGCACACATGTACAAGGCACACGTGTACTCAAGGCACACGTGTACTCAAGGCACACATGTACAAGGCACACATGTACAAGGCACACATGTACTCAAGGCACACATGTACAAGGCACACGTGTACTCAAGGCACGCGTGTACTCAAGGCACACATGTACAAGGCACACGTGTACTCAAGGCACACGTGTACTCAAGGCACACATGTACAAGGCACACGTGTACTCAAGGCACACGTGTACTCAAGGCACACGTGTACTCAAGGCACACGTGTACAAGGCACACGTGTACTCAAGGCACACATGTACAAGGCACACGTGTACTCAAGGCACGCGTGTACTCAAGGCACACATGTACAAGGCACACGTGTACTCAAGGCACACGTGTACTCAAGGCACACATGTACAAGGCACACGTGTACTCAAGGCACACGTGTACTCAAGGCACACGTGTACTCAAGGCACACATGTACAAGGCACACGTGTACTCAAGGCACACGTGTACTCAAGGCACACATGTACCCAAGGCACACATGTACAAGGCGCACGTGTACAAGGCACACGTGTACTCAAGGCACACGTGTACTCAAGGCACACATGTACAAGGCACACGTGTACTCAAGGCACACGTGTACTCAAGGCACACATGCACAAGGCACACGTGTAATCAAGGCACACGTGTACTCAAGGCACACATGTACAAGGCACACATGTACAAGGCACACGTGTACTCAAGGCACACATGTACTCAAGGCACACATGTACAAGGCACACATGTACTCAAGGAACACGTGTACAAGGCACACGTGTACTCAAGGCACACATGTACAAGGCACACGTGTACTCAAGGCACACGTGTACTCAAGGCACACATGTACTCAAGGCACACATGTACAAGGCACACATGTACTCAAGGCACACATGTACAAGGCACACATGTACTCAAGGCACACGTGTACTCAAGGCACACATGTACAAGGCACACGCGTACTTCAGGCACACATGTACTCAAGGCACACATGTACTCAAGGCACACGTGTACTCAAGGCACACATGTACAAGGCACACGTGTACTCAAGGCACACGTGTACTCAAGGCACACGTGTACTCAAGGCACACATGTACAAGGCACACGTGTACTCAAGGCACACGTGTACTCAAGGCACACATGTACCCAAGGCACACATGTACCCAAGGCACACGTGTACTCAAGGCACACATGTACTCAAGGCACGCATGTACAAGGCACACATGTACCCAAGGCACACATGTACCCAAGGCACACATGTACTCAAGGCACACGTGTACTCAAGGCACACATGTACAAGGCACACATGTACCCAAGGCACACATGTACTCAAGGCACACATGTACAAGGCACACATGTACAAGGCACACATGTACTCAAGGCACACATGTACAAGGCACACGTGTACTCAAGGCACACGTGTACTCAAGGCACACATGCACAAGGCAAACGTGTAATCAAGGCACACATGTACTCAAGGCACACATGTACAAGGCACACATGTACAAGGCACACATGTACTCAAGGCACACATGTACAAGGCACACATGTACTCAAGGAACACGTGTACAAGGCACACGTGTACTCAAGGCACACATGTACAAGGCACACGTGTACTCAAGGCACACGTGTACTCAAGGCACACATGTACAAGGCACACATGTACTCAAGGCACACATGTACAAGGCACACATGTACTCAAGGCACACGTGTACTCAAGGCACACATGTACAAGGCACACGTGTACTCAAGGCACACGTGTACTCAAGGCACACATGCACAAGGCACACGTGTACTCAAGGCACACGTGTACTCAAGGCACACATGTAGTCAAGGCACACATGTACAAGGCACACGCGTACTCAAGGCACACGTGTACTCAAGGCACACATGTACAAGGCACACGTGTACTCAAGGCACACATGTACAAGGCACACATGTACAAGGCACACGTGTACTCAAGGCACACATGTACAAGGCACACATGTACAAGGCACACGCGTACTCAAGGCACACGTGTACTCAAGGCACACATGTACAAGGCACACATGTACTCAAGGCACACATGTGCAAGGCACACATGTACAAGGCACACGCGTACTCAAGGCACACGTGTACTCAAGGCACACATGTACAAGGCACACATGTACTCAAGGCACACATGTACTCAAGGCACACATGTACAAGGCACACATGTACAAGGCACACGTGTACTCAAGGCACACATGTACAAGGCACACATGTACAAGGCACACGTGTACTCAAGGCACACATGTACAAGGCACACGTGTACTCAAGGCACACGTGTACTCAAGGCACACATGTGCAAGGCACACATGTACAAGGCACACGTGTACTCAAGGCACACGTGTACTCAAGGCACACGTGTACAAGGCACACGTGTACTCAAGGCACAGGTACTCAAGGCACACATGTACAAGGCACACATGTACTCAAGGCACACATGTACAAGGCACACGTGTACTCAAGGCACACATGTACTCAAGGCACACATGTACAAGGCACACGCGTACTCAAGGCACACGTGTACTCAAGGCACACATGTACAAGGCACACGTGTACTCAAGGCACACATGTACTCAAGGCACACATGTACAAGGCACACGTGTACTCAAGGCACACGTGTACTCAAGGCACACATGTGCAAGGCACACATGTACAAGGCACACGTGTACTCAAGGCACACGTGTACTCAAGGCACACATGTACAAGGCACACGTGTACTCAAGGCACACGTGTACACGGCACACGTGTACTCAAGGCACACATGTACAAGGCACACGTGTACTCAAGGCAAGGCACACGTGTACTCAAGGCACACATGTGCAAGGCACACATGCACAAGGCACACGTGTACTCAAGGCACACATGTACAAGGCACACATGTACTCAAGGCACACATGTACAAGGCACACGTGTACTCAAGGCACACATGTGCAAGGCACACGTGTACAAGGCACACATGTACTCAAGGCACACATGTACAAGGCACACATGTACAAGGCACACATGTACTCAAGGCACACATGTAAAAGGCACACGTGTACTCAAGGCACACGTGTACTCAAGGCACACATGCACAAGGCACACGTGTACTCAAGGCACACGTGTACTCAAGGCACACATGTACAAGGCACACATGTACAAGGCACACATGTACTCAAGGCACACATGTACAAGGCACACGTGTACTCAAGGCACACGTGTACTCAAGGCACACATGTACAAGGCACATGTGTACTCAAGGCACACGTGTACTCAAGGCACACATGTACAAGGCACACGTGTACTCAAGGCACACGTGTACTCAAGGCACACATGTACAAGGCACACATGTACAAGGCACACGTGTACTCAAGGCACACATGTACTCAAGGCACACATGTACAAGGCACACGTGTACACAAGGCACACATGTACAAGGCACACGTGTACTCAAGGCACACGTGTACTCAAGGCACACATGTACTCAAGGCACACATGTACAAGGCACACATGTACTCAAGGCACACATGTACTCAAGGCACACGTGTACTCAAGGCACACATGTTCTTAAGGCACACATGTACAAGACACACATGTACAAGGCACACATGTACTCAAGGCACACATGTACAAGGCACACGTGTACTCAAGGCACACATGTACTCAAGGCACACATGTACAAGGCACACGTGTACTCAAGGCACACGTGTACTCAAGGCACACATGTACAAGGCACACGTGTACTCAAGGCACACATGTACTCAAGGCACACATGTACAAGGCACACGTGTACTCAAGGCACACGTGTACTCAAGGCACACATGTACAAGGCGCACGTGTACTCAAGGCACACATGTACAAGGTACACATGTACTCAAGGCACACATGTACAAGGCACACGTGTACTCAAGGCACACATGTACAAGGCACACGTGTACTCAAGGCACACGTGTACTCAAGGCACACATGTACAAGGCACACGTGTACTCAAGGCACACGTGTACTCAAGGCACACGTGTACAAGGCACACGTGTACTCAAGGCACACGTGTACTCAAGGCACACGTGTACACAAGGCACACATGTACAAGGCACACGTGTACTCAAGGCACACGTGTACTCAAGGCACGCATGTACAAGGCACACATGTACTCAAGGCACACGTGTACAAGGCACACGTGTACTCAAGGCACACATGTACAAGGCACACGTGTACTCAAGGCACACGTGTACTCAAGGCACACGTGTACTCAAGGCACACATGTACAAGGCACACGTGTACTCAAGGCACACGTGTACTCAAGGCACACGTGAACTCAAGGCACACATGTACTCAAGGCACACGTGTACTCAAGGCACACGTGTACTCAAGGCACACATGTACTCAAGGCACACATGTACAAGGCACACGTGTACTCAAGGCACACATGTACAAGGCACACATGTACAAGGCACACGTGTACTCAAGGCACACATGTACTCAAGGCACACATGTACAAGGCACACGTGTACTCAAGGCACACATGTACAAGGCACACATGTACAAGGCACACGTGTACTCAAGGCACACGTGTACTCAAGGCACACATGTACTCAAGGCACACATGTACAAGGCACACGTGTACTCAAGGCACACGTGTACTCAAGGCACACATGTACAAGGCACACTTGTAACCAAGGCACACGTGTACTCAAGGCACGCGTGTACTCATGGCACACATGTACTCAAGGCACACATGTACAAGGCACACGTGTACTCAAGGCACACATGTACAAGGCACACATGTACAAGGCACACATGTACTCAAGGCACACATGTGCAAGGCACACGTGTACTCAAGGCACACATGTACAAGGCACACGTGTACTCAAGGCACACGTGTACTCAAGGCACACGTGTACAAGGCACACGTGTACTCAAGGCACACGTGTACTCAAGGCACACATGTACAAGGCACACATGTACAAGGCACACGTGTACTCAAGGCACACATGTACAAGGCACACATGTACTCAAGGCACGCGTGTACAAGGCACACGTGTACTCAAGGCACACGTGTACAAGGCACACGTGTACTAAAGGCACACATGTACAAGGCACACATGTACTCAAGGCACACATGTACAAGGCACACATGTACTCAAGGCACACATGTACAAGGCACACATGTACAAGGCACACGTGTACTCAAGGCACACATGTACAAGGCACACGTGTACTCAAGGCACGCGTGTACTCAAGGCACACATGTACAAGGCACACGTGTACTCAAGGCACACGTGTACTCAAGGCACACATGTACTCAAGGCACACATGTACAAGGCACACGTGTACTCAAGGCACACATGTACAAGGCACACATGTACAAGGCACACATGTACAAGGCACACGTGTACTCAAGGCACACGTGTACTCAAGGCACACATGTACAAGGCACACGTGTACTCAAGGCACACATGTACAAGGCACACATGTACAAGGCACACATGTACAAGGCACACGTGTACTCAAGGCACACGTGTACTCAAGGCACACATGTACAAGGCACACATGTACAAGGCACACATGTACTCAAGGCACACATGTACAAGGCGCACGTGTACTCAAGGCACGCGTGTACTCAAGGCACACATGTACAAGGCACACGTGTACTCAAGGCACACGTGTACTCAAGGCACACATGTACAAGGCACACGTGTACTCAAGGCACACGTGTACTCAAGGCACACGTGTACTCAAGGCACACATGTACAAGGCACACGTGTACTCAAGGCACACGTGTACTCAAGGCACACATGTACCCAAGGCACACATGTACAAGGCGCACATGTACAAGGCACACGTGTACTCAAGGCACACGTGTACTCAAGGCACACATGTACAAGGCACACATGTACTCAAGGCACACATGTACAAGGCACACGTGTACTCAAGGCACACGTGTACTCAAGGCACACATGCACAAGGCACACGTGTAATCAAGGCACACGTGTACTCAAGGCACACATGTACAAGGCACACATGTACAAGGCACACGTGTACTCAAGGCACACATGTACTCAAGGCACACATGTACAAGGCACACATGTACTCAAGGAACACGTGTACAAGGCACACGTGTACTCAAGGCACACATGTACAAGGCACACGTGTACTCAAGGCACACGTGTACTCAAGGCACACATGTACTCAAGGCACACATGTACAAGGCACACATGTACTCAAGGCACACATGTACAAGGCACACATGTACTCAAGGCACACGTGTACTCAAGGCACACATGTACAAGGCACACGCGTACTTCAGGCACACATGTACTCAAGGCACACATGTACTCAAGGCACACGTGTACTCAAGGCACACATGTACAAGGCACACGTGTACTCAAGGCACACGTGTACTCAAGGCACACGTGTACTCAAGGCACACATGTACAAGGCACACGTGTACTCAAGGCACACGTGTACTCAAGGCACACATGTACCCAAGGCACACGTGTACCCAAGGCACACGTGTACTCAAGGCACACATGTACTCAAGGCACGCATGTACAAGGCACACATGTACCCAAGGCACACATGTACCCAAGGCACACATGTACTCAAGGCACACGTGTACTCAAGGCACACATGTACAAGGCACACATGTACCCAAGGCACACATGTACTCAAGGCACACATGTACAAGGCACACATGTACAAGGCACACATGTACTCAAGGCACACATGTACAAGGCACACGTGTACTCAAGGCACACGTGTACTCAAGGCACACATGCACAAGGCAAACGTGTAATCAAGGCACACATGTACTCAAGGCACACATGTACAAGGCACACATGTACAAGGCACACATGTACTCAAGGCACACATGTACAAGGCACACATGTACTCAAGGAACACGTGTACAAGGCACACGTGTACTCAAGGCACACATGTACAAGGCACACGTGTACTCAAGGCACACGTGTACTCAAGGCACACATGTACAAGGCACACATGTACTCAAGGCACACGTGAACTCAAGGCACACATGTACTCAAGGCACACGTGTACTCAAGGCACACATGTACAAGGCACACGTGTACTCAAGGCACACGTGTACTCAAGGCACACATGCACAAGGCACACGTGTACTCAAGGCACACGTGTACTCAAGGCACACATGTAGTCAAGGCACACATGTACAAGGCACACGCGTACTCAAGGCACACGTGTACTCAAGGCACACATGTACAAGGCACACGTGTACTCAAGGCACACATGTACAAGGCACACATGTACAAGGCACACGTGTACTCAAGGCACACATGTACAAGGCACACATGTACAAGGCACACGCGTACTCAAGGCACACGTGTACTCAAGGCACACATGTACAAGGCACACATGTACTCAAGGCACACATGTACAAGGCACACATGTACAAGGCACACGCGTACTCAAGGCACACGTGTACTCAAGGCACACATGTACAAGGCACACATGTACTCAAGGCACACATGTACTCAAGGCACACATGTACAAGGCACACATGTACAAGGCACACGTGTACTCAAGGCACACATGTACAAGGCACACATGTACAAGGCACACGTGTACTCAAGGCACACATGTACAAGGCACACGTGTACTCAAGGCACACGTGTACTCAAGGCACACATGTGCAAGGCACACATGTACAAGGCACACGTGTACTCAAGGCACACGTGTACTCAAGGCACACGTGTACAAGGCACACGTGTACTCAAGGCACAGGTACTCAAGGCACACATGTACAAGGCACACATGTACTCAAGGCACACATGTACAAGGCACACGTGTACTCAAGGCACACATGTACTCAAGGCACACATGTACAAGGCACACGCGTACTCAAGGCACACGTGTACTCAAGGCACACATGTACAAGGCACACGTGTACTCAAGGCACACATGTACTCAAGGCACACATGTACAAGGCACACGTGTACTCAAGGCACACGTGTACTCAAGGCACACATGTGCAAGGCACACATGTACAAGGCACACGTGTACTCAAGGCACACGTGTACTCAAGGCACACGTGTACAAGGCACACGTGTACTCAAGGCACACGTACTCAAGGCACACATGTACAAGGCACACATGTACTCAAGGCACACATGTACAAGGCACACGTGTACTCAAGGCACACATGTACAAGGCACACATGTACAAGGCACACGTGTACTCAAGGCACACATGTACAAGGCACACGTGTACTCAAGGCACACGTGTACTCAAGGCACACGTGTACTCAAGGCACACATGTACAAGGCACACGTGTACTCAAGGCACACGTGTACTCAAGGCACACGTGTACAAGGCACACATGTAGAAGGCACACGTGTACTCAAGGCACACGTTTACTCAAGGCACACGTGTACAAGGCACACATGTACAAGGCACACGTGTACTCAAGGCACACGTGTACTCAAGGCACACATGTACAAGGCACACGTGTACTCAAGGCACACATGTACAAGGCACACATGTACTCAAGGCACACATGTACAAGGCACACATGTACAAGGCACACATGTACTCAAGGCACACATGTACAAGGCACACATGTACAAGGCACACGTGTACTCAAGGCACACATGTACTCAAGGCACACATGTACAAGGCACACGTGTACTCAAGGCACACATGTACAAGGCACACATGTACAAGGCACACGTGTACTCAAGGCACACATGTACAAGGCACACATGTACAAGGCACACGTGTACTCAAGGCACACGTGTACTCAAGGCACACGTGTACAAGGCACATGTGTACTCAAGGCAGACGTGTAATCAAGGCACACATGTACAAGGCACACATGTACAAGGCACACGTGTACTCAAGGCACACATGTACAAGGCACACGTGTACTTAAGGCACACGTGTACTCAAGGCACACATGTACAAGGCACACGTGTACTCAAGGCACACATGTACAAGGCACACGTGTACTCAAGGCACACGTGTACTCAAGGCACACGTGTACAAGGCACACATGTACAAGGCACACGTGTACTCAAGGCACACATGTACTCAAGGCACACATGTACAAGGCACACGTGTACTCAAGGCACACGTGTACTCAAGGCACACATGTACAAGGCGCACGTGTACTCAAGGCACACATGTACAAGGTACACATGTACTCAAGGCACACATGTACAAGGCACACGTGTACTCAAGGCACACATGTACAAGGCACACGTGTACTCAAGGCACACGTGTACTCAAGGCACACATGTACAAGGCACACGTGTACTCAAGGCACACGTGTACTCAAGGCACACGTGTACAAGGCACACGTGTACTCAAGGCACACGTGTACTCAAGGCACACGTGTACACAAGGCACACATGTACAAGGCACACGTGTACTCAAGGCACACGTGTACTCAAGGCACGCATGTACAAGGCACACATGTACTCAAGGCACACGTGTACAAGGCACACGTGTACTCAAGGCACACATGTACAAGGCACACGTGTACTCAAGGCACACGTGTACTCAAGGCACACGTGTACTCAAGGCACACATGTACAAGGCACACGTGTACTCAAGGCACACGTGTACTCAAGGCACACGTGAACTCAAGGCACACATGTACTCAAGGCACACGTGTACTCAAGGCACACGTGTACTCAAGGCACACATGTACTCAAGGCACACATGTACAAGGCACACGTGTACTCAAGGCACACATGTACAAGGCACACATGTACAAGGCACACGTGTACTCAAGGCACACATGTACTCAAGGCGCACATGTACAAGGCACACGTGTACTCAAGGCACACATGTACAAGGCACACATGTACAAGGCACACGTGTACTCAAGGCACACGTGTACTCAAGGCACACATGTACTCAAGGCACACATGTACAAGGCACACGTGTACTCAAGGCACACGTGTACTCAAGGCACACATGTACAAGGCACACTTGTAACCAAGGCACACGTGTACTCAAGGCACGCGTGTACTCATGGCACACATGTACTCAAGGCACACATGTACAAGGCACACGTGTACTCAAGGCACACATGTACAAGGCACACATGTACAAGGCACACATGTACTCAAGGCACACATGTGCAAGGCACACGTGTACTCAAGGCACACATGTACAAGGCACACGTGTACTCAAGGCACACGTGTACTCAAGGCACACGTGTACAAGGCACACGTGTACTCAAGGCACACGTGTACTCAAGGCACACATGTACAAGGCACACATGTACAAGGCACACGTGTACTCAAGGCACACATGTACAAGGCACACATGTACTCAAGGCACGCGTGTACAAGGCACACGTGTACTCAAGGCACACGTGTACAAGGCACACGTGTACTAAAGGCACACATGTACAAGGCACACATGTACTCAAGGCACACATGTACAAGGCACACATGTACTCAAGGCACACATGTACAAGGCACACATGTACAAGGCACACGTGTACTCAAGGCACACATGTACAAGGCACACGTGTACTCAAGGCACGCGTGTACTCAAGGCACACATGTACAAGGCACACGTGTACTCAAGGCACACGTGTACTCAAGGCACACATGTACTCAAGGCACACATGTACAAGGCACACGTGTACTCAAGGCACACATGTACAAGGCACACATGTACAAGGCACACATGTACAAGGCACACGTGTACTCAAGGCACACGTGTACTCAAGGCACACATGTACAAGGCACACGTGTACTCAAGGCACACATGTACAAGGCACACATGTACAAGGCACACATGTACAAGGCACACGTGTACTCAAGGCACACGTGTACTCAAGGCACACATGTACAAGGCACACATGTACAAGGCACACATGTACTCAAGGCACACATGTACAAGGCACACGTGTACTCAAGGCACGCGTGTACTCAAGGCACACATGTACAAGGCACACGTGTACTCAAGGCACACGTGTACTCAAGGCACACATGTACAAGGCACACGTGTACTCAAGGCACACGTGTACTCAAGGCACACGTGTACTCAAGGCACACATGTACAAGGCACACGTGTACTCAAGGCACACGTGTACTCAAGGCACACATGTACCCAAGGCACACATGTACAAGGCGCACATGTACAAGGCACACGTGTACTCAAGGCACACGTGTACTCAAGGCACACATGTACAAGGCACACATGTACTCAAGGCACACATGTACAAGGCACACGTGTACTCAAGGCACACGTGTACTCAAGGCACACATGCACAAGGCACACGTGTAATCAAGGCACACGTGTACTCAAGGCACACATGTACAAGGCACACATGTACAAGGCACACGTGTACTCAAGGCACACATGTACTCAAGGCACACATGTACAAGGCACACATGTACTCAAGGAACACGTGTACAAGGCACACGTGTACTCAAGGCACACATGTACAAGGCACACGTGTACTCAAGGCACACGTGTACTCAAGGCACACATGTACTCAAGGCACACATGTACAAGGCACACATGTACTCAAGGCACACATGTACAAGGCACACATGTACTCAAGGCACACGTGTACTCAAGGCACACATGTACAAGGCACACGCGTACTTCAGGCACACATGTACTCAAGGCACACATGTACTCAAGGCACACGTGTACTCAAGGCACACATGTACAAGGCACACGTGTACTCAAGGCACACGTGTACTCAAGGCACACGTGTACTCAAGGCACACATGTACAAGGCACACGTGTACTCAAGGCACACGTGTACTCAAGGCACACATGTACCCAAGGCACACGTGTACCCAAGGCACACGTGTACTCAAGGCACACATGTACTCAAGGCACGCATGTACAAGGCACACATGTACCCAAGGCACACATGTACCCAAGGCACACATGTACTCAAGGCACACGTGTACTCAAGGCACACATGTACAAGGCACACATGTACCCAAGGCACACATGTACTCAAGGCACACATGTACAAGGCACACATGTACAAGGCACACATGTACTCAAGGCACACATGTACAAGGCACACGTGTACTCAAGGCACACGTGTACTCAAGGCACACATGCACAAGGCAAACGTGTACTCAAGGCACACATGTACTCAAGGCACACATGTACAAGGCACACATGTACAAGGCACACATGTACTCAAGGCACACATGTACAAGGCACACATGTACTCAAGGAACACGTGTACAAGGCACACGTGTACTCAAGGCACACATGTACAAGGCACACGTGTACTCAAGGCACACGTGTACTCAAGGCACACATGTACAAGGCACACATGTACTCAAGGCACACGTGAACTCAAGGCACACATGTACTCAAGGCACACGTGTACTCAAGGCACACATGTACAAGGCACACGTGTACTCAAGGCACACGTGTACTCAAGGCACACATGCACAAGGCACACGTGTACTCAAGGCACACGTGTACTCAAGGCACACATGTAGTCAAGGCACACATGTACAAGGCACACGCGTACTCAAGGCACACGTGTACTCAAGGCACACATGTACAAGGCACACGTGTACTCAAGGCACACATGTACAAGGCACACATGTACAAGGCACACGTGTACTCAAGGCACACATGTACAAGGCACACATGTACAAGGCACACGCGTACTCAAGGCACACGTGTACTCAAGGCACACATGTACAAGGCACACATGTACTCAAGGCACACATGTACAAGGCACACATGTACAAGGCACACGCGTACTCAAGGCACACGTGTACTCAAGGCACACATGTACAAGGCACACATGTACTCAAGGCACACATGTACTCAAGGCACACATGTACAAGGCACACATGTACAAGGCACACGTGTACTCAAGGCACACATGTACAAGGCACACATGTACAAGGCACACGTGTACTCAAGGCACACATGTACAAGGCACACGTGTACTCAAGGCACACGTGTACTCAAGGCACACATGTGCAAGGCACACATGTACAAGGCACACGTGTACTCAAGGCACACGTGTACTCAAGGCACACGTGTACAAGGCACACGTGTACTCAAGGCACAGGTACTCAAGGCACACATGTACAAGGCACACATGTACTCAAGGCACACATGTACAAGGCACACGTGTACTCAAGGCACACATGTACTCAAGGCACACATGTACAAGGCACACGCGTACTCAAGGCACACGTGTACTCAAGGCACACATGTACAAGGCACACGTGTACTCAAGGCACACATGTACTCAAGGCACACATGTACAAGGCACACGTGTACTCAAGGCACACGTGTACTCAAGGCACACATGTGCAAGGCACACATGTACAAGGCACACGTGTACTCAAGGCACACGTGTACTCAAGGCACACGTGTACAAGGCACACGTGTACTCAAGGCACACGTACTCAAGGCACACATGTACAAGGCACACATGTACTCAAGGCACACATGTACAAGGCACACGTGTACTCAAGGCACACATGTACAAGGCACACATGTACAAGGCACACGTGTACTCAAGGCACACATGTACAAGGCACACGTGTACTCAAGGCACACGTGTACTCAAGGCACACGTGTACTCAAGGCACACATGTACAAGGCACACGTGTACTCAAGGCACACGTGTACTCAAGGCACACGTGTACAAGGCACACATGTAGAAGGCACACGTGTACTCAAGGCACACGTTTACTCAAGGCACACGTGTACAAGGCACACATGTACAAGGCACACGTGTACTCAAGGCACACGTGTACTCAAGGCACACATGTACAAGGCACACGTGTACTCAAGGCACACATGTACAAGGCACACATGTACTCAAGGCACACATGTACAAGGCACACATGTACAAGGCACACATGTACTCAAGGCACACATGTACAAGGCACACGTGTACTCAAGGCACACGTGTACTCAAGGCACACATGTACTCAAGGCACACATGTACAAGGCACACGTGTACTCAAGGCACACATGTACAAGGCACACATGTACAAGGCACACGTGTACTCAAGGCACACATGTACAAGGCACACATGTACAAGGCACACGTGTACTCAAGGCACACGTGTACTCAAGGCACACGTGTACAAGGCACATGTGTACTCAAGGCAGACGTGTAATCAAGGCACACATGTACAAGGCACACATGTACAAGGCACACGTGTACTCAAGGCACACATGTACAAGGCACACGTGTACTTAAGGCACACGTGTACTCAAGGCACACATGTACAAGGCACACGTGTACTCAAGGCACACGTGTACTCAAGGCACACGTGTACAAGGCACACATGTACAAGGCACACGTGTACTCAAGGCACACGTTTACTCAAGGCACACATGTACAAGGCACACGTGTACTCAAGGCACACGTGTACTCAAGGCACACATGTACAAGGCACACATGTACTCAAGGCACACATGTACTCAAGGCACACGTGTACTCAAGGCACACATGTACAAGGCACACGTGTACTCAAGGCACACATGTACTCAAGGTACACATGTACAAGGCACACGTGTACTCAAGGCACACGTGTACTCAAGGCACACATGTACTAGGCACACGTGTACTCAAGGCACACATGTACTCAAGGCACACATGTACAAGGCACACATGTACTCAAGGCACACGTGTACTCAAGGCACACATGTACAAGGCACACGTGTACTCAAGGCACACGTGTACTCAAGGCACGCATGTACAAGGCACACATGTACTCAAGGCACACGTGTACTCAAGGCACACGTGTACAAGGCACACGTGTACTCAAGGCACACATGTACAAGGCACACATGTACTCAAGGCACACATGTACTCAAGGCACACATGTACAAGGCACACGTGTACTCAAGGCACACGTGTACTCAAGGCACACATGTACAAGGCACATGTGTACTCAAGGCACACGTGTACTCAAGGCACACATGTACTCAAGGCACACATGTACAAGGCACACGTGTACTCAAGGGACACATGTACAAGGCACACATGTACAAGGCACACGTGTACTCAAGGCACACAGGTGCAAGGCAAGCAGGGACACGGAGAGAGGGTCTCAGACCAACTAGAAGCAGGTACCTGGTGCTCATTATTACTTGAAAAGCACAGCTAAACTGGTTGTTGGAATCTCTTTATAGTAAAAGCAGGGTGGGGGTGGAAACAGGAGCTACTAGGGCATGGGACAGCTGCTGTGCTTTAGATGTCTACCTTAAGATTTATGTGTGATGCTTTCTCCTTGTTGACTCCAGCAGGAGTCTTGGAGACTGGTTCAGTGTGAGTAACTGCCCCGTGGATGTCCAACCTATCATCCAACACTATCTAATCAACTAAACCATGGCACTAAGGACCCCATCCAGTCTCTTCCTAAACACCTCCAGTGATGGTCACTCCACCACCTCCCTGGGCAGCACATTCCAATGGCCAATCGCTCTCTCTATGAAGAATTTCTTCCTAGCATCCAGCCTCAACCTCCCCTGGCACAGCTTAAGACTGTGTTCTCTTGTTCTGGTGCTGGGTGCCTGGGAGAAGAGACCAACCCCCACCTGGCTACAGCCTCCCTTCAGGGATTTGGAGAGAGCAAGAAGGTCTCCCCTGAGCCTCCTCTTCTGCAGGCTAAGCAACCCCAGCTCCCTCAGCCTCTCCTCACAGGGCTGTGCTCCAGGCCCCTCCCCAGCTTTGTTGCCCTTCTCTGGACACCTTCCAGCACCTCAACATCTTTCCTAAACTGAGGGGCCCAGAACTGGACACAGGATTCAAGGTGTGGCCTGAGCAGTGCTGAGCACAGGGCAGAATGACCTCCCTGCCTGTGCTGGCCATCAAGGTACTGTTTGTCTTCCATTGTCCCACGATAAATGCACACCTACATCAAATTTAGGGATTGATTAAACAAAATTATGTGTTCCTCCAAAGACAGGAGGATTTGTTAATGCGAGTGAGTGTCTGAAGAGAGCAGAATTGGATAATATGAAATTCACATTTGTTTTTCCACTTTTGTACACTTCTGTACTTCATGAAATGTTATGCATCTAATTACAGATCCAAATGAGCATGCAATTTCTTTGGCCAGCTCTAAGTACCCAAAGTAGCTTGATCTGTGGTGTAAGAAATATGTTTTTTGTAAGGAGGAACCAACTGAGACAGGCACATCCAGGCATTCAAAGCAGGCAGGTTCACCACATTCATTACTTGGTATCGAGCTGTTCCTTAGGCTGCAGCCTCACCTTAGATAGTGTTCTTTGTTTCACATAACTCCTTTAATCCTCTCTGGATGCATTCCAAGTTTTAGCTTCCTCCCCTGCTTTGGTGGCTGATTTCACGTGACAGGTTTTCATTGTAGCTCTGTCAAGAAAAAAAACCTTCAGCCATTTAATTTATCTTGGCTTTGTTTCAAAGTAGTTGTGCTTTCTTATTAATTAGCTGATTATCTTTTACATTCATTTGTGGCTTTCATATCTCCAAATCCCTGCGTATCCCTTAGTACCACACTCCTTGCTCTTGTCTCTGATTGCTTTCCCAACACACTGATGGATTACATGGCTTCACATTCCCTGTAGTGCTGGACTCTCCTGTGGAGCTGCTAATTAGAGTTCCTGCACAACTTTCTGCAAGTGGGAATTGTAGTTTTCACTTTTGAAGGTGTGTCATTTGTATCATTCAGCCTGGCTAACGCTGAAGCCTTTTTTTCCCTTTATCTTGGAAAACAGGCTGTGCTTGAGGTGAAAGGATTTGTCAATACTGCAGGCTGCAAGCCCAGGATAGTCTGAGCACTGACAGCAGAGAAGGTACAAATATTTAAGATACTGAGTGTTCCAATTAACAGATTTGCGTCCAAGAGACTTTCATACTCTAGATACTGTTCATAAGTGTCAGTTAGTGGATCTTTGAGACAAAAATCATATGTTATTTCCAGGACCTTGATAACTCTATGTGATAATTATTTATAAGACAGCACGGGTAGGAATGCTGATGAAATTCCCTTGTGCCAACAGGATCCTGGCACAGCTCCGCAGCTGACCAAGTATCTGCAGATTTCCTGTTGCAGATTTTCTCTCACTCCCAAATTTGTCTTAATTTTTATTTGCCTTCCATATTAAAGCATAAGGAGGGAGCTAAGGGACACATAGGATGGCCTTGAAGATCACATTAGAAATGGGGAAAAGGCATGGCAGAGTTAGCCTGTCAGGCATGGCAGAACTACCTTTTGATTTCCCTCTTTGATTTATTTCAATCTGGTAAATATTGTCTGCTCTGCTGAATGCTGTCCTCCCTCACCTTGCTTCTCCCTTTATCCTGGGGGACTGCAATTTTTGTACATCCTTTTACAAATGGGAGGAATGTGTGTTTCCACTCTTCTCCTTTTATTTGCTTGGGAAACGGCCATTCATCCTTACACCTGCAAGCTCTGTTATTCCATCATTTCAGCGTTCATCTTTACACTCTCTTGCCTCCAATCCCAGGAAAACAAATGCAAAACAAAACAAAAGTTCTTAATGCTGACTGCAAATTTACCTCAGCCAACTTGGACATCCACTGAGCAGCCAAGAGCTCTGGTTATTTATGCTCTTCAACCACAACAACAACAAAACCCCACCAAAACAAGAACCAAACCCAACAACAGAACCAGAGCTAGCAAAGTGCTGAAGCAGCTTCTCCCTCTCTACTGACCTGCCAGATAAAGACTGATTGGCTAAAAGCAGCACCAGTGCTGTGCAGAGAAGGAAGCTGCTGTGATGTGTGTCATCTCTATCTGCTGGGGAATTTACTTTGGCATGAGAACACATCCAGCACATCTTATGAGCAAGAGCAGGTACACATTCTCGCACACACTCCACACCCTAAATGGACTGACACGCTTCTACCTGTGCATGCATACTCCTATGGATCCTTAAGGAAGAAACAGCTTTCCAGCTTTTGTGTGTGTGTGATAATTGGTGAGATTTCAATAGCTGTTTTAATGCTATCAAGTATTTAGGTGCTCTTGCTCTTCATTTTAGAGTTGTGACCTTAAAAAAATTAAGGGAAACTGCAATGCAGCATTTCTGATCTGTAATATGATGGGGGCTATGAGGGCAAACTGCTTGACCTGATGGCTGAATTTAAGCCCTAGTTGTGCAAAGCTCTTAATCATTTGCTTACCCCTGAATATATGACTAGTCCTCCTGATGCCCGCACAATAAACATGAACGTGACAAAGGGTCTTTCTCTAGTACCCATTATTAAAGCCTGAAGGCAAAGTCTATCTTCTCTGTCATATAACATTTCTATAGGTATGTTTCATTTAATTTGCTGTGACATTTAATCACCCATCAACTTTGCTTTATATGAAGCTTCCTGTTCCTTTTAAAAGAAGTGTTTTGTGTCAAAAGGAAGCTGAAGTCTTTCTACAATTTGAATTGCAACTATATTAACCAATTACTGACAGCCAACAATCTTCCTTTGGAGTGCAGTGGATTAAAACAGGTTATCTGTGTAGTAAAATGAGGATATGAGAGCAGAAACATCAACTCCAAAATATTTTCCCCCCCTTATGCAACACAGGATGACCAAAGGGGTAATGTTTTGTGTGGTGTAGGCAGTCCTTCACTGCAACAGGTACCTTCAAGATGGATTATCTCTGGCCTTACAGCTATGGAAGCAGGACTTACCTACACTTAAAGTGAAAAGTATAGCTAAGTCCTGTGCCCTCAGACACCTTTCCTGCTGCAGGCTGTTCTTCAATACAATAGCATGAAGCTCTGTTCTGCTCAGCATCATCCAAGCACAGATCAAGCTATTCTGTCTGAGGCCTCCCATTGCTCCTGCCACAGGCTGGAAATAATGGCCAGGTTTATTGCTGTGTTATTATTGCTCTAAGGTCAGGCTCCCGGATCTTTCATCCATTCTCCTGCACTCTTTTATTCTTTCATTTGTTCATCTTGACCCAGCTCACACTTGTGAACTACACTGCATTTGTTAGATGAAGGGGCTGCCTGCCCTGTCTCAGAGCATTAAGTAGGACAGTGGTCCTTAGGGTAAATGGAGCATGGTATGGGGAAACAAATGTCATTCTTTTCAGCCAGGACCGAGTGTGTGTGTTTTATCTGTTGAGTACATCTCTGACACTGCTGTAAGAGCTCTTTTTTCTTGATCTGTATTACATACACCCCCTCCCCTCTCCCATTGCCAAGGCACAAGAGCTGAAATCATGCCATGCAAAACTTCAGGTTTGCTTCAGTCTGTGCCTCTTTGGTCAGTGCTATCCGGTGAATCTTCAATCTATTTCTAAAGCAGTGTTTTGACATTTATTTTCTTTACCTGGAAGCATCATAATGAGAAAGATTTTCAAGCTGCAATTACAATTCTCTAGTTTGAGGAATACTCAATAATTTAAAAAGACCTATCAATCAGAGTCCATTTTATGATAAGAAATACTTCAGCACGTTCCACATGGGTGTAAACATGGTAATTTTCAAAGCAGACGTCTGCTGTATGGTCTTTCGCAGTCTGGTTTTCACAGTTCCAGTAGAAGCTACAGTGTGTGTACACAGGCAAAGCAATAGATCACAGAATCACAGAACCAACCAGGTTGGACCATCAAGTCCAGCCTATCACCCAGCACCATCTAATCAACTAAACCATGGCACCATGGTCTTCTCTTTAGGAAGTCAGACTCTCTGTGTGGTCTTTGACGTGGAAGCCAAGAATGGTGTTGATGTACAGATCATAACCAGATTTCAATACCAAGTAAGCCTCTCTGTCTGCTCCAACACATTAACAAGAGAGGCTAATGAGCTCAAGCCAAGGTCATAGTTCCTCAGGGTCTCACCAGGATCTTTGTTTCACTAGACATCTTTTGAAAATAAAAGAAAAAGAAGTGAAAAAAGTACTGTGCTTCCTGCTCTGGTGCCAACCTCAAACCTTCAGTGCCTTAGAGCATAGGTGTTGCTTCCTCTCCTTTCAAAACTGGCCTGACAATATCCTGCAGACAGTCAGAGCTCACGTTGTCTTCCTTGAGGCATGTTAGTGCTTTGGACATGTTGAGAGGCACAGACATCTTGTGTGTCAGGAGTAGCTGATCTGATAATTGCCTGAACTCAAAGCTTGGCCCCCGAGGATGCCACTGGTTCAGAGTCTGGACATGCCACTTGTTTCAGCTCTTACTTTCAAGCTGGAAACTCTACTGTTAGCATCTGTTCTCTGGAGGGAAGAGTGGTTTCTGCTGCCTTTCCAGGGTGTGGAAAGGAAGCATTGTATTGCTGCTCGTGCTTTACTGAGTGCACTCACTGCTCAAACTAGGGCAATGTTACCCAGCATGGCAACTGCAGGGAGACTCTCAGTTGTAATGAGGCCCAAGTAAAATGAGCAAGATGATGCAGCCCAAGTGAAAATTGCTTTTGAGGTTGGCTAAACTCCTGAGGAATAATAGCAGCCACCCCCTTGCTTTTAGAGATCTCTGTCAGAAGGCTTTTCCTGATCTCCTCCTCTGCCCCAGGCACACCATGGGATTCCACAGCACCATTTGCAGGTGATGAGCTTGGCTGTATAAAGGCCCTGAGGCCACTAAATGTACTGAAGGCCACAGTGTGACACTGCTAAGCACATCAGACAAAACATAAGTGAAGTTTTCAGCAATGAGTTGTGACTTTGGGTGAGGATAGGGACATTTCTCTATTTTTGTATTTCTGGACACAGTTCCCACAGCAGCTGCCATGACTGTGGTCCCCTGACACCATGCTCCTTTGTGGAGGGTCAGGAGTGATTCCTGTGTGAGGGTGATGTGAGCAGGTTCCCTGTGTTACTGACACCCAGCAGCTTGCAGCTGGGTCTGGTTTTGAGCCCCGTTGCTGCAGTGGTGAAGCTGGACCCACTCATCTCCTTCTGAGGGGAGCAGGCCCTGGCCCAGTTTGGCTTCAGACTCTCAGTATTTCATTTGAAAGCAGTGTGGAGGAGAAGAAAGAGAAATGTGGGGAAAATCCCACATTCCACTGCAGCTGCTTGTGGACAGTGGTGCCATGGGCGCTCCTTGGGCTGGGCAGGCAGAGGGACGCTTGCTGCGTGGCTGGCATGCTTGTGGAAAACAGCCACTGGCCAAGCAAAGGAGCTCAGAGTCCAGGCTGCTGAGCTGGCACGGAGGGCTCGGGGGAGCCTGGCTTCTGCCATTGCTCGGCTCGCACATGCTGGTCCCTGCCAGCGGGCAGAAACCTCGTAGCGTGCTTTTGCCTGGGTGCTCAGAGTGGAGTCTGACAGCAGCATCTCTTCCCCAGCTGATCCTGTGTTGCTCTGTTTGCCTTGCAGGGACCTGCCACGTCGGCTGGGCCTACTACTGCACGGGCGGGGGCGCGGCGGCCGCCATGCTGGTGTGCACCTGGCTGGCCTGCTTCTCGGGCAAGAAGCAGAAGCAGTACCCCTACTGAGGCGCCCCGGGGCACGGCCGCTGCCAGACCCCCAGCGGCCTGCCGGCTCTCTGGACAGCCACAACGGACGAGACGTTTTTCAGTGCTTTCTCTCTGGAGCGGGTGTGGGGAGGGACGGGGGGTGGCTGCTGGGAGCAGCGGTGCGGAGCTCCCGGCGGGGCTGGACGGAGCCTGGCGTTCCTACCCACGCCTGCTTGTGGTGTACCCTGCGGGGGTGCAGGCAAGGAAAACTCCCCTTTGGAAGCAGTGACCGTTGTGTGCACCGAGGAACGGAGAGGCTGGTGAGGGGGGTGGCGGTGCCAAGGGTCTGGGTAGCGCCCCGCAGCCCCTCAGCACAGCGCTCCTGAAAGCACACGTGCACGCACGGGTGGTGACCCTGGCACAAAGCGAGAGGAAGCTTCTTCCGGTGCGACTCCTCTTTACCTTCTTCCTTTCCTTCCTTTCTTTCTTTTTTACTTCTCTCCAGTGGTTTAAAGCCCAGTGTTGCAACACTTTTTAATTAAACTTAATAAAAGGACCAATAAGCCACTTTGTCAGTATTTTGTATATTCTCTACACCTTTCTCTTCCCAAAGCATTTAGCCACTGCTTATCCAGCCCTGTATAACTTTTGTTAAGCCTCTGTGTCTTCAGCATTATTGCAAAGGTGCAGCATCATTACCTGGCACATGTAGCCTCTCCCTACAGTACTTGTATGAGGTGCAGCAAATGGGCATTCCTCTGTCCATTGGGAATTCCACTCAGGGTACTGTAGAGCTCTGTTGGTTGTGTACAACTAACAGGAGACTTCTCCAGACATAGCTTTCTGTTGCTGTTACATTTAGCTCATGGGTGTTGTGTTGTGCTGTACCATGTTTATTACTTCAATACTCATTTTTGTAAAGATATATATATAATATGTGCTATTTTATGTTTGTATTTGGAAAATCTCTGTAAATAAATTTTTCCTTGATCAATACTTGCAATGCATAGTCCTGTCAATAGATCAGAAGGTTCCTCCCTACATCCCCACTGCAGAAAGCCTTATCAATGATCATGACTTTCATAACCGTGGTGTATCCTTTTTCTCTGTAAGATACACGAGTTTAGGGTTCAGTTACATCGCCTGAGGACGGACATCATTGTCACTCCATTGTCACCAAAGGCATTCTGGCACATTCCACATTGTTGCCTGATACTGGCCTGTGTCTTGTAGGACCTCAGCAAGATCTTCCCCTTTTTGTCCTGGGTGCTGTGGACTCAGCTTTTCACACATCACTGCATATCATTTTTCAGGTGACTGAAACAAGCCTTCACTTTCTTAATAGCATTGACACTGGTCACATATCGACCAGGTGGCATTTTGTGTGCCTGACAATGGCCCTGTACATAGAATTGCAGAATCACAGAACTGTCAGGGCTGGAAGGGACCTCAAGGATCACCCAGTCCCAACCCCCCTGCCATGGGCAGGGACACCTCACACTACAGCAGGTTGCTCACAGCCACCTCCAGCCTGGCTGCAAACACCTCCAGGGATGAGGCTTCCACCACCTCCCTGGGCAACCTGTGCCAGTCTCTCACCACCCTCATGGGGAAGAGCTTCTTCCTTACATCCTATCTGGATCTACCCATTTCTATTTTTGTTCCATTCCCCCCAGTCCTATCACTCCCTGACACCCTCAAAAGTCCCTCCCCAGCTTTCTTGTAACCCCCTTCAGACACTGGAAGGCCACAATAAGGTCTCCCAAGAGCCCTAACACACAAAACACAAACCCAGTCTTTTAGTTTCTTTAAGAAAAGCAACACGAACTTAGAGCATGGGAACTTGTAAGGGGTTTACAGACATTTGACTAACTGATGTTGCTCCCTTTCAAATGTGCTGTTCTGCTCTTGTTTTGCCAGTATGATACTCCTGTCCTGTATTTCTGATTGTCTGTGTTGTAGTTGTGGCTCTTGCAGAGGTTGCAGTTGCTGTGTACAATACATTGAGCAGCTTCTTGGAGGTATCATAGTATCATTCAGGGTTGGAAGGGACCACAAGGATCATCTAGTTCCAACCCCACTGCCATGGGCAGGGACACCCCACACTACATCAGCCTGGCCACAGCCTCAGCCAGCCTGGGCTTAAACACCCCCAGGGACGGGGCCTCGACCACCTCCCTGGACAACCCATTCCAGGGCTTCACCACTCTCATGGTGAAGAACCTCCTCCTCACACCTAGCCTGAATCTCCCCACCTCCAGCTTCATTCCATTCCCCCTAGTCCTAGCACTGCCTGAGATCCTGAGCAGTCCCTCCCCAGCCTTCCTGTAGCCCCCTGCAGATACTGGAAGGCCACAATGAGGTCACCTCGGAGCCTTCTCTTCTCCAGACTGAACAGCCCCAACTCCTTCAGTCTGTCCTCACAGGAGAGGTGCTCCAGCCCTCTGCTCATCCTTCTGGCCCTGCTCTGGACACCTTCCAGCACCTCCACATCCCTCTTGCCATAGGGGCTCCAGAACGGGACACAGTACTCCAGGTGGGGTCTCACCAGGGCTGAGTAGAGGGGGAGGATCACCTCCCTTGCTCTGCTGGCCACACTTCTCCTGATGCAGCCCAGGATCTGATTGGCTTTGCGGGCTGCAAGTGCACACTGAGAGCTCATGTTGAGCTTTTTGTCCACCAGCACCCCCAAGTCTCTCTCCTCAGGGCTGCTTTCCAGCCAGTCCCTGCCCAGCCTGGATTTGTGCCTGGGGTTGCCTCGACCCAGATTCAGGACCCTGCACTTGCTCTTATTGAACTTCATGAGGTTGGCTTGTGCCCACCTCTCCAGCCTGTCCAGGTCCCTCTGGATGGCCTCCCTTCCCTCCAGCGTGTCTGCTGCACCACACAGCTTGGTGTCATCAGCAAACTTGCTGAGGGTGCACTCAATGCCACTGTCCATGTCACCCACAAAGATGTTGAATAAGACAGGTCCCAGGACTGATCCCTGAGGGACTCTGCTTGTCCCTGGCCTCCACTGGGACATGGAGCCATTGACAGCCACTCTTTGGGTGCGGCCATCAAGCCAGTTCCTTATCCATCTAGTGGTCACCCATCACACCCATGTGTCACCAGTTTGGAGACCAGGATGTGGTGTGGGACAGTGTCGAAGGCTTTGCTCAGGGCCAGGTAAATGACATCAGTTGCTCACCCCTCATCTATTAATTTTGTCACCTGCTCATAGAAGGCCACCAGGTTGGTCAGGCAGGATTTGCCCTTGGCAAAGCCATGCTGACTGCTCCCAATCACCTCTTCACTATTCTTCTGAGCCAGTAGTGCCTCCAGGAGGATCTGCTCCATGATCTTTCCAGGCACAGAGGTGAGACTGACTGGCCTAATGTACATGGAAATAGCAATCTCAGCTTAGGGTGATCAATCCTGATACCACTGAACTGAATTTTATTGAGTTTCATGATAGGCTAAGCACTATATATTCACTTTATTGTGCTGTGCAGTGAAAACAAAATTGTACCTTACCCCTCACAGTTTAGGCCATAATAGCCCTATCACACCTGATTGTATTTCTGAGGAGAAGCACTGCAACCCTGCCATGGGGCCTTGCTGCTCCACATGCTCCTCCAGTGGCACTTGCAGCAGTGGGACCTTCAGCTCTCCCCACCTGCTTCCAGGTTTCGGCTCTTGCCCCTTCTCCCCAGTGCTCAGGACCATACCCAAATCTCCTGCAGGAGGTTCCACACACCCCTATGGTAAGTATGAATATGCCTGTCAGGATTGTGGATTGCTGGTTTCATAAAACCAAAGGAAATACAAAGTCAGCTTTGGCTGTGGCTGCTCTGGCTGCAGTAAGATCTTTGATAGGTAGCTCAAAACAAAAGCTGCTGCCTCTGCACAATATGCTCCTGTGCAAACATGTCTTTCCTGCCACTTGAACTGCAATTTGCTCTGCAAAGGTGAAGGGACTAGACTATAAAAATACAAGTGTTACTATTCTGAATTTGACCCTCTCAGCAGTGTGACCTGGAGCATGCATCGAGGAGATCATCTTGACTTTCTTTTTAGATCCTTTTCTCAGTTTTGAGCTTCATTTATCATGACAAGCTGGTACTATGCCATTGTTCCATGAATAAAATGAGACTGACTTCCTCTGAATTTGGGTACAAACTCTTCTTTTTGTCTTTTTCACATTTCACAGAATCACAGAACTGTCAGGGCTGGAAGGGACCTCAAGGATCATTCAGTTCCAACCCCCTGCCATGGGCAGGGACACCCCACACTACATCAGCCTGGCCACAGCCTCAGCCAGCCTGGGCTTAAACACCCCCAGGGACGGGGCCTCGACCACCTCCCTGGACAACCCATTCCAGGGCTTCACCACTCTCATGGTGAAGAACCTCCTCCTCACACCTAGCCTGAATCTCCCCACCTCCAGCTTCATTCCATTCCCCCTAGTCCTAGCACTGCCTGAGATCCTGAGCAGTCCCTCCCCAGCCTTCCTGTAGCCCCCTGCAGATACTGGAAGGCCACAATGAGGTCACCTCGGAGCCTTCTCTTCTCCAGACTGAACAGCCCCAACTCCTTCAGTCTGTCCTCACAGGAGAGGTGCTCCAGCCCTCTGCTCATCCTTCTGGCCCTGCTCTGGACACCTTCCAGCACCTCCACATCCCTCTTGCCATAGGGGCTCCAGAACGGGACACAGTACTCCAGGTGGGGTCTCACCAGGGCTGAGTAGAGGGGGAGGATCACCTCCCTTGCTCTGCTGGCCACACTTCTCCTGATGCAGCCCAGGATCTGATTGGCTTTGCGGGCTGCAAGTGCACACTGAGAGCTCATGTTGAGCTTTTTGTCCACCAGCACCCCCAAGTCTCTCTCCTCAGGGCTGCTTTCCAGCCAGTCCCTGCCCAGCCTGGATTTGTGCCTGGGGTTGCCTCGACCCAGATTCAGGACCCTGCACTTGCTCTTATTGAACTTCATGAGGTTGGCTTGTGCCCACCTCTCCAGCCTGTCCAGGTCCCTCTGGATGGCCTCCCTTCCCTCCAGCGTGTCTGCTGCACCACACAGCTTGGTGTCATCAGCAAACTTGCTGAGGGTGCACTCAATGCCACTGTCCATGTCACCCACAAAGATGTTGAATAAGACAGGTCCCAGGACTGATCCCTGAGGGACTCTGCTTGTCCCTGGCCTCCACTGGGACATGGAGCCATTGACAGCCACTCTTTGGGTGCGGCCATCAAGCCAGTTCCTTATCCATCTAGTGGTCACCCATCACACCCATGTGTCACCAGTTTGGAGACCAGGATGTGGTGTGGGACAGTGTCGAAGGCTTTGCTCAGGGCCAGGTAAATGACATCAGTTGCTCACCCCTCATCTATTAATTTTGTCACCTGCTCATAGAAGGCCACCAGGTTGGTCAGGCAGGATTTGCCCTTGGCAAAGCCATGCTGACTGCTCCCAATCACCTCTTCACTATTCTTCTGAGCCAGTAGTGCCTCCAGGAGGATCTGCTCCATGATCTTTCCAGGCACAGAGGTGAGACTGACTGGCCTAATGTACATGGAAATAGCAATCTCAGCTTAGGGTGATCAATCCTGATACCACTGAACTGAATTTTATTGAGTTTCATGATAGGCTAAGCACTATATATTCACTTTATTGTGCTGTGCAGTGAAAACAAAATTGTACCTTACCCCTCACAGTTTAGGCCATAATAGCCCTATCACACCTGATTGTATTTCTGAGGAGAAGCACTGCAACCCTGCCATGGGGCCTTGCTGCTCCACATGCTCCTCCAGTGGCACTTGCAGCAGTGGGACCTTCAGCTCTCCCCACCTGCTTCCAGGTTTCGGCTCTTGCCCCTTCTCCCCAGTGCTCAGGACCATACCCAAATCTCCTGCAGGAGGTTCCACACACCCCTATGGTAAGTATGAATATGCCTGTCAGGATTGTGGATTGCTGGTTTCATAAAACCAAAGGAAATACAAAGTCAGCTTTGGCTGTGGCTGCTCTGGCTGCAGTAAGATCTTTGATAGGTAGCTCAAAATAAAAGCTGCTGCCTCTGCACAATATGCTCCTGTGCAAACATGTCTTTCCTGCCACTTGAACTGCAATTTGCTCTGCAAAGGTGAAGGGACTAGACTATAAAAATACAAGTGTTACTATTCTGAATTTGACCCTCTCAGCAGTGTGACCTGGAGCATGCATCGAGGAGATCATCTTGACTTTCTTTTTAGATCCTTTTCTCAGTTTTGAGCTTCATTTATCATGACAAGCTGGTACTATGCCATTGTTCCATGAATAAAATGAGACTGACTTCCTCTGAATTTGGGTACAAACTCTTCTTTTTGTCTTTTTCACATTTCACAGAATCACAGAACTGTCAGGGCTGGAAGGGACCTCAAGGATCATTCAGTTCCAACCCCCTGCCATGGGCAGGGACACCTCACACTACAGAAGGTTGCTCACAGCCACATCCAGCCTGGCTGCAAACACCTTCAGGCATGAGGCTTCCACCACCTCCCTGGGCAACCTGTGCCAGTCTCTCACCACCCTCGTGGGGAAGAACTTCTTCCTCACATCCAGTCTGGATTTACCCATTTCTAGTTTTGCTCCATCCCCCCTAGTCCTATCCCTCCCTGACACCAATTTGTGACTGAGTAAAATGCCAATTTTTAATAATCAAGGTGATTAATTTGCTGCCCCTGCTTTGTAGCTGTTTATCATGAAGCCTCCAACTGATTTTGAGTAGAAAATTCTCCTATCCATACCCCAGAGAGGTGAGTACCTTCTTGGCCTGTGCAGCGTGGTGCAGCTTCCAAGGCTCTTGTCCTGAGCAGTAATACAGTATGTCCCGAGAGGGAAGATGCAAATTGTCCCTTTCAGGGAGAAGCTTTTCTGCACAAACATGAGGTCTGTGAAGATCCTGTCTGCAGATTGAGGAGTTACTCTCTTTCTGTAAAAAGAAACCCAAGTCATTACTTTCCAGGACTTACATGTCAAGAAATGACTCCAATTTTCATGCATGCTGTAGAACTTGCCCCCCCCCCCCCAAAAGACAAATATCTGTCTGTGAAGAAAGAAACCAACCAAAAAACTTTAACAATGTTTGTCAAGGCCTCTGCAGTGCTTTAACCCCTCCACCTCCTTTCCCTTGACAGCACATCCAGAAATCAGTCACAGCTGCAATTTATCTGTCACGCTGGAGTTTGAACTAGTCTGTGACAAATACCACACTGCATGACAAGAGAGGCGAGCTGTACATCAACATGTGCATTAATGCTGCCTAACCCTTCAGGGAGACAATGGTGAAACTGGATGTGTCTTTTATTATCAAGTGACATTTTAATGTACTCCTTTAAGGAGACAGGGTTTTAAATGTATGCTTTTGAGTGTTAAGTGGTTTTCTTTATTATGATTATTTAAATAATGATGGATCAGGGAAAATGAGGAAAATGTGCAAAGAGTTTCCAGTTCAGTTCTCTTTGTGGCAGGAAAGATGGCTGTTAGGTCAAACATCAATAGGTGACTTTTTCATGCTCCTCACCAAGGAACAGGATGTTCATTGAGATTTATGTGGATCCTTTAGCTGTGACTCCTTTTGTGGACCACTTGTGTGACTTTTCAGTCTGTTAGAGTGTCTGCTAAGGATATCACTGTGTCAGGGATATTCTATGTCATGCCAAACACATTCAGTTAAGCCATCACAAGGAAAATTACAGGAACAGAGCACAACTTAATTGTACATGCCTGCATCACCAAGGCCCAGAGCATCCTTGTGGAGTCTCCTTCCCTGGAGACTTTCAAGACCCATCTGGATGTGTTCCTGTGTGACCTGTGCCTGATTCTATGGTCCTGCTTTGGCAGGGGTTGGACTCAATAATCTCTGGAGGTCCCTTCCAACCCCTAACATCCTGTGAGCCTGCCACCTGCTTTCCTGGCTGCCTAAGAGCAAATGAACGATATATTACTCTCGGCATCTCCTGTCAGACAGGAATATCTTGTGGTCCTCAAAATATCTTCTCAACAGGCACTGTGGACCATACTGAGTATCCACAGACATATCATCATCTCCAAACATGCCTCAAGTATGGTTGTCACCCCAGCGGTTATAGAACAATTTGACTCAGAGAATCATTTCCGTTGGAAAAACCATCTTAAGATCGATGAATACATCAGTCCAATGCTACCACGACCATTAAACCACGTCCCACGTTCTACACATTTGTTGAACACCTCTGAGGATGATGACTCCACCACCTCCCCAGGCAGCCTGTTCCGAGTGGAATGTATCAGAAAGTCAGAGTGGGAATGGTAAAGCAATGGCAGAGCATGGGAAGGCTGCCTCTCACCTGAAGCCTACACCCAGAGCAGATCTACAGCAACAGACAGAAAGCTGTTGCCTCATGCTCTCCATGGGGATAGGGGGAAAGTTTTCTCTCACCATGGCTCCTATATGGAGCAAGACTTAGCAGCCCAAGGAGTGATTCTATGAGTCTGTAATCATGCAAGTAACGTTCCAGACATTTTTCTTACAAGACACTCTTGGAGGCCACTGCCTGAGTAGCCAAGATAACATATTAATGACAAAGAGTGTTCCAAACATACTCCTCCCCCTCAGACACAGTTCTGTGTGGGGAAGAGGGGGATTCTGATATATGGCTCTTCCAGCAGCCCCATGTGTGACTGCTGCACCAGTCCTCAGCTCCAGGACCAGAGGGTAAAGCCAATGGCAGTGGTGAAGGTGCACCAGGTGCTTTTGAAGGCTGCACGCAGCCCTCCTCTGCATACATGAAGGCATGCGTCTTCTTTTCATTCTCCAGCAGTTATAGGTAACTTTGACTCTCTTCACACCAGCCAGCAAAATCAATATCTAAGGACACTCAATAAATAAAAGTTGCTGAGCTGTGTAGACAGAGTCATGCTGCAAAAATGTTTTGCTCCAACATGTCACCAAAATGAGTGCTTCATCCAGCAGTGGCTGGCAGCCTCAGGACTCCTGAGTGGATGGCTTTCTACAAATTCCTCTGCCTCTCAGCCCAATCATTTCATCCTCTTCCCTAAACCTTTGCCAGATGTGACCACTTTACAAAGCCCTGGGCACTGCAAGTGTGCTGGCTTCTCAAGGGAGAGCAAGCATTTCAGATGAACACTTCGTTTTCTGTTTAGGATTGCAGTTACTTCAGTGGTCTTGAAACAAACTCCATGACCCCAATGCAAACGCTACAGAAGGCACTCCACTGGCTTAATTCTGGCACAAATTCAAGAGGCAAAATCTCCTAACTGTTCAATGTGTTTCTATGGACAACATGCACACAGATGCACACAGATGCACACACACACAGATTCTCAGCAAAAAAAGTCCTAAATCTTTCTTGGTTTTGTACTTATCCAAGTGTTGCTTCTCATCTGAGAATTACCCAAACCGAGATCCTACAAATGCACAACCTGTGTGGCATCTAACGCTGGCAATTAGCACTCATTTAGGAGTCATGTCTTCAGAAAGTTTTTAAAAGATAATGTTTCTTATTGATTTTTCAAACCCACAAGCTGCTGGGTTTGGATAATAAACACATTTTCTTTGCAAAGCAGGAGAGCTGTGTGTCCTTATCTTGCCTGTTCCAGAGGAAGAAGATGAAAAGTGGATTAACTCCCATAATGAATGTTTCAAAGGATATCAAACAAAATCTGTTACGTGATGTAAGGCTGCAGTTCTTAGCTGAGTGGGCCTGAAGGGAGCTTTCTACTGTCAAATGGAAAGAACAAAGAATAGAAAGTAGAAATGTAGCTATATGTTGGGGAGACTCCCCCAATTATTGGGGAGGACCCCACTACGAGGTGATAATAGAGGCTTGGCACCTATGACTGAGTGTGGCTTAGCAACTCTCCATATGAAGCATTGGGGTTATTCTCCTCCACATAAATACACTTCACAGTAAGGGTTAATGAAGGACTTTCTTCTACTGAACGGTAGTGTCTTTTGGTAAGGAAGCAGAGAAAGGAAATCTGAGGCAAAACACAAGCTGTAATTAGGACAGTATATTTGAAATGATGAAATACTTCATCGTTGCCTGGAGCTCAGTGGCCATATTAAGAATGGCAGTGTGAGATACTTGTTTGCAAGCAGCTGTCAACATACAATTTGGGTTTTATGCTTCTGGAAGTAATACCTAATTGTGGTACACAGAGGAATTAAAATGACTGAGTGCATTACTAAACCTCTGTGGTTAAAATCAGGACTCCCTTTCAAAGAAACTGCTTCACCCTGCTCCTGCACATTGACTTCAGCCACTCCAGGAAGTGCCTGATCCTGCCTCTCCTCCGAAGTCTGTTGTGAGTGGGCTCTCACTCTTGTTCTCCACATAACCTTTTCCAGCCCTTTGCTAAAACCTGCTGGTGTAGAGCATGGCTGTCACTTCTGGAAGGTTTCAAGCTGCTTCTCACTAACTGACCGGAGTGCCTCGTTTCAGGACAATCCATTACGGAACGATGCCACAGTACACCGTGGCAAGGTGTTTAGTACCCAAAGGTGTCGCTGCATCGCTTTCTGTTGGAGACCATTCAACAGCATTAATGTAGTAGCAGCCATCAGTAAGACCTTCTCTCTGTTTTTTTTCCTGGATCCTAGGGGCAAGAGTGCCAGAAGTCACACCTCAGGCAAGACTCGTTTGTGTGAGAGAGAAGTTAACTTTTTACAAGGCAGCAGTGTGTAGAAAAGAAAGTCAGTCATGCCCAGATGTGCAGTGACATTTCAAAGAGGAAGCACATCAAATGTTTAGCTCTGCAGTGAAATACTGAGCAATCTGCATTTGCTGTGAGCATGTGGAAATGGCATTCACCTCTCTCTGAAGAGTGGGTGCTTGCATCCTGTACCCGTGAGCAGTGTCATGATTCCTCAGTCTGTAAGTTGCTATGCCTGTGCATCCTGTCAAAAGGAAGGAATGTGAATAGGGCAGCATCTACACTAGCCCATCCCTCAAGGGGGTTCTGAACGAGATTTTGGCTAATGGTGTCAGGTCACTGTAGCATACCTTCCCAGGACCTGATTTTGTGTGACCTGTGGCCTGCAGCCCAGCGATGCTCAACTTGCAGCTATTAAACAAGCAGTCAGAGAGACCTAACAGATGATTACATAGAAACTGCTGAAAAAATGATAGGAGTGCACAAATAAGATAAGCTGAAAACTTGTGGTTAGGCAATATTGACAACACACTTGAAAGAAAATAATTGGTATTGAAATTCCCAGTGCTACACCAGAAGACTCCTGTAGGTAAGCAGAAATGCTGCTTGTTTGTTCAGTAACTCCTGTTCCAGACAATGGAGCTGTTTTTTTGCCTCCAGCTTGTGCAGCATTAGCAAGACTGAGGTCTAATTAAATGTGTATTAAGCCTCACACTTCTCCCTTCTTCCCACCTCCCTTACTTGTGCTCCTTCAAGACACTGTGCTTGGTGGTGGAAGCTGTCCTGTTCACGGGTACGAATACTCCTGCTGCATATGTGGACATTTAGAACTGTATTGTCTAAACAGGGAAATGATCGTCACTCAGGACTCAGCAGTCTAGCTCTAACGCAGCATCCTTTGGAGCCACAGTAAAGCTCTCATGAATGCAGCAGTCAGGGCAGGGTACTTCACTGGCTTTCATAATTAAGAAGCATTGCGTCCTGAGCCTCATCCAGACAGATGATTTCAACAGTCAAGAAGCAAATGTCCTTAGCAGCAAAGCAGGCTGTTCCTTGCTCATCGCCACTGAGACAGCAGGACCATTCAGAGCTGTCTTCAGCACAATTGTAAAACGTTCTGAGCTGCTTGGAGCCATTTCAGTCAATCTGAACATTATTTTTTCCTTTCACAGCAATGCAGAGTGAAGGTGCTGACAGTCCTTGAACGCTCTGCTGAAGATACACAGCCATTTGCAGCCCAGTTTCTAGGGCAGGTGGTTTTAAACTGTCCAGTTTTTAGGTAGCAGAAGTACTGCTCCCTCGTCCTGACCTTGTGATGTGCTTTAACCTGCTGCAGCACTCTGGATGGGGAGAGATCTCAGGAACAGTGGTAACTTACAGATCTTTTGCTCCTTTACATCGTGGGCTTGAAGAGAGGCCAAGTACCTGGCATCTGCTGACTGCAGGCTGTTAAACCATGGCATGTATGATATGAGCACATAAAAACTGATGAGGAACATTTCTGCATGTTTAGGACAGTGTTCCTGATAGTGTTAGCAGCTGAGCTGCTAAGGCAACAGACTTGGACCCTGACTGCCACCATAACTGCCTTAACTACCAGGGCATAGCATCAAGAGGTCATCCTCAAGTAAGGAAGGAACATTCTCCATATTAGCATAATTTTTATCCCAGTCTGCTTACCTCTACCTTTACACCTGCTTGCCCCCATCAATCTTTACTGCTTCAGTTGTCTGGATGGTATCTACAGCCACCCGTGTATTCTTAATGGCTTGACAAAGGAGAAGGGCACAACTGTGTTGCTCAGTGTATTCTACGAAGTTAGCCAATTTGCATAACTACATTCTCCCAAAAGATGAAGTGAGGCTGACAGATGTCCTGGAGATGTTTGTAGAGCCTGAGAGGCATTCTTTGTGGAATCTGTTTCCTATTTCCTGGGTCTATGATAAGCAATTTGTTTTGTAAGAAAACCATGTCACCTGAAGTTACTGTAGGGTATTGTGATGACTTTTCTTGGCTTCTTTGTTCTCTGCTGGATTGAGAATTAAGACAAGGAAAGCAGAGAGTTACCACAAACACATCGCACATGCCACTACATTTCAAGGATGTTGCAGATGACTTTACCAACGTTTAAACCAGAATCCAGCAGGAACCTGCACTTTGTGCACAGAATATGAAAGCTGGCTTTAGGATGTGTCCCATTGCTCCTTAGGTGTGACGATGTTTCTTTTTCTGGGGCATGACAGAACTTCAGGTTTCTTAAGGAGGCTTTGGATTACAGGCACAGCATGGGCTCCCTCTTGTGAGCCTTGCCTAATGAAAAAAGGGATTCTGAACTGTCTTGTGATCTCAGTTCAGGGCTAAACCTCTGAAAATCATAACACTGGGAGACTCCATAGCTTTGTTTGATTTGTGGATCAACTGCCTGTGGAGAAGAGGCATCTAAAAATAACTGAACCTGATGAAGGGACACACTAGGTAGATTTAGCAATGGAGGAGTAACCTGGGAAAAGCAAGAAGGAAACTGGACTGCCTTCTACAGTGTTACTGCTGGTGACAAAGTGCTCAGTTATTCTTAGCATTCTACAGTTCAGCACAACAACAGCATTCCTGCTTTCAGTGTGAAGGGGCTGAACTTAAGGGGGACAACCAAATGTCCCATATCTTATGCTATGCTGCACTGAAGGCACTAAATGAACAGCACTGAGACATTTTTTGAACAGGGACTAATGGCCCTAGCCACGTGCACTCTGAGACATGAGAAGAACTAGCCTGGACAGAGCACAGTTCAAACATGTGTTTGTTTGGTGTTGTAGGAGGGCCAGAGCATGCAAACTGACAGTGAGCACAGGCTGGCAGAACCCACAGTGATTCAGGATCTGCACACCACTGCAAGCACAGCCAGGACAGTGTGCAAAAATGTGACACCTTGCATGCTGATTTTGAGCTAATTTTGTTCCCAGGATATCCAGGCATGGCCACTGGGTGCTATGTGTAACCTGGTGAGCACAATTCCAGAGTCTCTTGCAATGAGCAAAGCTTTGCTCTGGCTGTGTCACCAGAGCCATCCTTCCACGGCAGGACACTCTGGTGGATTTGGTGCAGATGGGTGCTGGGGAGTGGTGTCCAGCTCATGGTTTTCTTTCTGTCTCACCTAGCCCAAGCAATCCGTGCTGAAGGCAGCTCTACTGGGGCCCTTGACATTCCCTGTGATGTTAAACCGAGGACATGCAGCAAGGCAACCTACTTTGCAGTCACCACTGGGCAGCTCCTAGCATCACTATGTGGGGAACCACACAAGAGCCACCACAAAAGAGCAGCAGAGGAATTCACTAAATACATGTCTGGGGATGCATCTTCTAGAAAAATAGAAGTCATCCATGAAGCTTGAGCACCATTTCTGGTGCTCGTGTTAGCATGCACTGCATCCTGTCACTGACAGGTCTCAATAGACTTTGCAAGGTGGTACATGGCTCTCCACATTTGAGAAAGAGGGAAAATGAGGCAGGCATTCATGTAGGCTTGCCAAGAGCTGCCTTTGACTGCTGGAAGTCAAAGGTGGAACCAGGCCTATGAGCCAAGTCTGTTTCAAACCATTGCCCTTTCCATGAAGGCACTCCTTCTGTTAGGGACTGTGGCTGTATCGTCCAAGTTTTATGAATGTGTCTTAGATAACAGTTTCCAAAGTTATTCTTCTGTAACAGTGTTCCTCTGAGCAGGGAATCTTCATTCCAGGTGATGTCTGGCTTGACACCAGTTCTCTGCCTGGATGTGGTTGCTATGACAGCTGCTCCTAGTTTGGCAAGTCCTCGTCCTGTCAATCCTCTGCAAACACAACTGCAGATCTTGCATTCTATGGAGAGCAAACCACACTTTTGGTTTTAGCCTTTCAGTCTTCCCCTGTCTGTGTCTCCTTTTGTCTGGAATCAGTCACATTAAAGCAGCCTTGTGCTGCCAATATTTCAACAGCAGGTATACTGGGTTTGGCTGAGCTGGAGTTCATTCTCCTCAGAGCATATTTCTAGTGCTGTGTTTTGCAGTGCTGTAGCTGGGTGTTGATAACACAGAATTGTTTTGGCTGCCGAACAAGAACCCAGGCTGTGCTTTTCCAACATTTCCCTGCCCCAAGAGTGCACTGAGGGGTGGGCAAGATCTTGGGAGGGGACATGGCAGAGCCAGCTGAGCCAGCTGACCCAAACTGGCCAAAGGGGTGTTGCATGCATACCACATCAGCTCAGATACACAAGCTGAGCAAAAGAAGGAAGCCTGGGTATATTCATCCATGGCATCTGCCCTCCAGAGCAACCCTTACACACCTTAGAGCCCTGCTTCCTGGGAGCAGCCAAAGATCACCTGCTGATGGGCAGCAGAGAACAGCATCTCTCTTTGCTTTTGCTGCTGCACGCTGTCTCTGCCTGTGCTTCACATTGTTAAATTGCTTCTACCTTATTACTGGCCTTTTGTTCTGTCCTGCCCTGTCCATCCAAGAAGGGGAGTGGTGGGCATGTGGCCCCAGCCAGGTGCAAAACACCACACAGGTTTTTCAGAACAAACATCATAGCTCAGTTGATGACAGGGCTGGAGTGCTGCACTGCTTGCTTGGTCTGCTGAGAAGAGAGGCTGAGCAATCTGCTTCTGTGAAACAGAAAAACTCTCTCACACCAAACTCAGGAAGTCAACACAACTTGGCAAATAAACACTGCTTATGTGCTCTTAACTGCAGCTAGTTAAGGGGCTCCAGAGTGTAAGCACATGCAGGATTAGGCACATTGAAGGTGTTGAGAAAAGTCATTTTGGCAACCAGTCTGGCCCACAGCAATACGTATTCTTTCACTGTCCCCTGTTGCCATTTTGGAGCACACAAACACAAACAACACACACAGGCATCATCTCTCTCTTAAAATTCATGTCAGATCTGCTCCTCACACTTCCACTCTGTTAAATGAGTTAAATACAGATTCCCTTTGCCCCCTGACTTACCTATATTGATTGGCATGTTAATAACTTTACATCCCTTAGTCTTTATATTCTACCTTCCACTTGATTTGCTCTCTGCAGTAAATTTGACCAAGTGTCTTGCCCTCAACTCACAGTAAAGGGAGGAAAGTGATGCAAAGTGGATGCAAGGGCAGAGGGAGTCCATCTTGGTAACTCCTGTGACTGCTGGCTTTCATTAGCATTTCTGGAGTCAAAGCAATGCTGAGCAAAACTGAGTCTCCCTGCATGCTTCGTATGTCCACCAGAGTGCATTGGGCACTGCTCTACTTCTTCTCCCAGGTGTTCAAAAGATGTGTGGGCATGGTACTTTGGGACATGGTTCAACAGCCATGGTAGTCTTATGCTGATGGCTGGGCTCCATGGTCTTAGTGGTCTTTTCCAGCCAAAACAATTCTATGATCCCTGATTTCGGAGACCTGACTCAGATGTGCTTCCTGCTCCTATGTTTTGCTCGTCTCTGAACCCTCACATCTCCCCTAGTTCTGTAACTTTCCCCTCCCCATTCTCAACACAGGTTAGCTTTCAGTGTAGGTCTCAGCCTGTCTTTACTGAGGAAGACAGCTGAGATAATAGGCCAACAGAAGAAACAGTCATTCACCCTCTCCTATCCCTTCCAGAAGCTGTAAGGCAAACCTGGCCCCTCTAGACCAGCAGCTTTGCCCTGCAAGCAGCCAGGGTCAGCTGTGCAAGGATCATTCTGACTAACAATTGGCAACTTAGATGGATGGTCTAAGTCTCAGAAAAAAAACCAAACCACAAAAGTCTTTCCTGTACTCTGTCATTGTTTTGCAGTGAGTAGACCTCCTGTGAAAGAATCTTTCTAGTGCCAGGGAGGAGAGGGGTAGCTGCCCACCACGGCTGCCAGCAAGGTCTGTGAGCACCAAGCAGCTACCTATCCATTGCGTTCGGTCCCCTGAGTCTCTGCACACTATTACATCAGCTTGGGGCACAACCTCAGAGCGTGCCTGTGTAAGGGGAAGCCACTGCTGCTGCCATACAGTTTCATTTGAGTTTTCTCAGTTTCCTGGTTGACTTCCAGACCATGAGCTTTAATTTCCAACCTTTGAGTTTCTCTCCCCATCCGGATCTTCCCATCTGCTGCGTTTCATCTTGCCCAGGTAAAGCTGTGCTTGCCAGCCTTCCCCTTCCAAAACTACAGCAATGTTTGTTTTGGTTCCTCCAGATTGTGATGGCTCTGACTCTGTGTGCTGTGACTACTGACTCATGGTCCCACTGCTCACCTCTACCTGATTCCAAAGCTTTCATTATCTTCTGCTCTTTGCAGCTCTGCACAGACACTTTCACCTCACGATACTTGGCAATCTGCGACTGTGTCCACTACAGAGATCTGCTTTTATCTCTAGTAACATCACTTACCAGGGGAGGATATTTTCAGTAAAGGAAGTCTAACAAAAAAACAATGTCTGCTGTTTCTACCTTTTTTTTTTTTTTCTCCCTCTGCATAGACTGCAGAGAAAAAATATCCTGCTGGGGTTTCATGAGCAAGGGAACTGAACTGCAGGAATGTTTCTGTTTGAGTTGTCAAGTTTAAAAATATCTGACACACATCACGATATGTTACTTGCTGAGTGATTTTAAATGAGCCTAGAACTGTGCATGGTGGGACAGGGAACTTGAGCAGAGCACAGAGTGGGATTATCTTTGTCTTGAGGCCACCTTGCAGGGTGTCAAAGAAAGCCAAGTCTCATTGTAGCTGTACAGCAAAGTAAGCTGCATGGTCTTTATGTCTTCCTGAGTCCTCACCCCTGTAAAAGCCAAGGTAGGTGACAGGGTCTTAGTGAGCTAGCTGTGTCTGACCATCTTATAATAGAGACACTGAACAATCTCACGGTGATATCCCAGCTTAGGGCAAGCACAGCTCCAGCTCTAACTTCACAGCCTCTTTGCTCTGTTGGTGGGCAGTGAGGACCAAGCCTGTCGATCGCAGCAGCTGGGATGGACGGGCTGACAACTTGCTCCATGTGCATAGCACCCACTGAAATCCTTGCAGCCTCTGTTTCCCACAGAGGATCAAAGCCCTTAGAATAAAACAAAAGTCCCATATTAAAATCCCTTCCCTTGTAAGGTTGCCAGTTCCCATTCTTCTCTTCCACTTCTCTTACCTTCAGGCTTGCCTTTTCACACATACTCATTGTTCAGCCACTCTCTCCCAGCCCTGCAAGCAGCTAGTGAGACCTGGGCCAAAACTGACCCACCACTTCCCCTGCCTGCACCATGGCCCCTGTACCACATCCACATCCTGGTGCTGACTTGACTCTCCCTGTGCAGGACAGGATGGTAGTCATGTGCTCTCATCCTGCTCTCCTGCCCCTAGTTGCATATCCCTTGGGCAGCAGCCTATCAGCGCTACCTAAACACAGATTGAGCACGGCAGGCGCCAGAACTTTAGGTAATTGCAGCCCAAGGCTATGAAATCTCTGACAGCAAATCACCCTGCCAAACACAGGCTGCAGCATTTCTCCCTGCTGAAGCATGTCAGGCAGCACAGTCGGTGGCTGTGCCCTTTGGATCCGAGAGCACTGTGTCAGCCCAGGAGGAGGGAAGCTGTTTCATGAAGACGTCTACTGCCTTTTTGCTTGCCAGCAAACAGAAGGATTTGGATTCTTTGCCCTTCTCTCTGTCTCCTTCTTGTAGTACATTCTTGCTCAGAGTTCATTGTAATTCAGGTGTCACTGGCAACTATTTCTCATGTCTGGTCTAGCCAGGTTTCAAACAGAGCAAAACTTCACTGCTGAATGGTATAGATTTGTTTGTAATCACAGGGGAGAACAAAGGGAGGGGATGAGGCAGGTACATGGAGTACTCCTGACTCCTCATGACTGCCTCCCAAGACAATTTTTTCTCATCACCCCTCAGCTGATATGTTTAGTTAACTCTGTTTCCTCATTGTTGATCTTTTCTTTGCCTCTGGGGCTGGTAAGGATCAGAGCCAACATATCTTTGTGAGGAGCGAAGGCTGCACCTCTGGTGTGACTCAGATTGCCAGCAATGGGTTTGTTGCTGTTTCCCTGAGTTGAGATGAGCACTTCCAGGTCAGCAGAGTTTCATCATCAGGCTGAATCTCTCAGTATTTCTTCCATGTCAGAAACTATCTGGATATTCAGTACAGAAGGATACTGGAAGATTCCTGGTAAGAAGGAAACACAGAGGTGAACAGAGGACCTGAAAAGAGCGTGCAGATACAGCTACAAACAGAGAGCCTTTGACTTCTACACTGGGGACAGTGTCACAGAATGCATTGGGTTGGAAGGGACCTCCAAAGGCCACCTTGTCCAACCTTCCTGCAGCGAGTAGGGACATCTTCTACTAGATAAGGTTGCTCAAGGCCCATCAAGTTTGACCTTGAATGGCTCCAGGGATGTGGCCTCAACCACATTTCTGAGCAAGCTTTTTGAGTATTTCACCATTCTCATTGTAAAGAACTTCCTCCTTATGTCTAACCTAAATCTAACCTCCTCTGGTTTAAAACTATTGACCCTTATCCTATCACTACAAACCCTTCTAAATAGTCTTTCCCCAGCCCTCCTGTAGGCCCCTGTCAGATATTGAAATGCAGCTATATGGCCTCCCTGGAGCCTTCTCTTCTCCACATTGCACATTCCCAACTCTTTCAGCCTGTCACTGCAGGAGAGGTGCTCCAGCAGGTCCATGTCCTTCTTGTGCTCGGGGCTCCAGAGCTGGACACAGTCCTCCATGGGGTGGTCATGCCAGAGCAGAGTGGCAGAATCACCTCTTTTTATTGGTTGGCCACATTTCTTTCTATGCAGTCCAAGAGACTGAAAAAAGAATCATCTTTAACAATGGTTGGAGTGGGGACTGTCATCCCTTAGGACTTCTGTTTTGGGGGTTTTTAGTGCACAAGCAGTATTTCAGACAGTGACATCGTTGCCAAGGCCCCACAAAGAAACCAGAGAGACATGCTAGTGATGCCTGTTGAACATTTCCAACATACCAGCTGGACACTGGGCTGTGCTCTAAATGTTTTCTTTGCATCTGCTGGGAAACATGTCTGTGTCCTCAGCTTCAAGGTGGATTTGCTGAAGCTGCATGAGGAGCACGGCAATAAACTTCTAAGAACAATTCTTGCCATTTCTCCATGGTTTTGCTTCCTTTCTGACCCTGATCACCCAAGAATGCAGCAACAGCTTCTTTTGCACTCATGGATGGGTTTATGCTCAGAGAGGAACACATGTTCCCCGCTGTGCTTTGAAGTAAAGCGATCCCAGGTTTGCATGGCCAAGGCAGGGCACGCTCTGCCTCTGTGCTCAGCTCTGCAGCTGCAGGTAGAATTCATCTCCAGGGTGGGCTCACCTCCGACTTCGGCAAGTCAGCAAAGGTCTTTACATCTGTCTCAGGGTTTTCTGCCAGCATTTTGCTGCACACAGAGGGAAGGAAAATCTGGGTGAAGCAGGTAACTGTGGTAATGCAGAGGCTTCTGTACCATCTTGGAGGCAAAACAGAAACAGACTCTCATTCAGAAACGTTACACAGATTCATTGGCACCCTTAGGAGCTAAACCAACACTGCAGACATTCACATTCATGGCAGTAGGCAGCCTAGGGATTCTGGACTTCAGAGAAACAGATAGGCTGACAAAGTCCCTGCAATTTTACTCTTTCCTCACTCTGTCTGCATGGTTTGTGTTTAGTATCCATTCCACAACTTTTCCACCCAGGAACTAGAAGTGTCATTTACCTGTCTCAGAGGAGTATTCATGAGTATTAGCAGGGATTTGGGGTGTTTATTGTGACCCAGATACACAGGGGTTTATATGGCCTAAGAATGACTGATACACAAAATGAAATTGGGCTTACTCTATGATGCCATTTGAGATACTTGTACAGAAAGGGACCTGGGGGTACTGATGGACAGCAGCTGAACATGAGCCAGCAGTGTGCCCAGGTGGCCAAGAAGGCCAAGGGCATCCTGGCCTGCATCAGGAACAGTGTGGCCAGCAGGAGCAGGGAGGACATTCTGCCCCTGTACACTGCACTGGTTAGGCCACACCTCGAGTCCTGTGTCCAGTTCTGGGCCCCTCAGTTTAGGAAAGATATTGAGGTGCTGGAAGGTGTCCAGAGAAGGGCAACAAAGCTGGGGAGGGGTCTGGAGCACAGCCCTGTGAGGAGAGGCTGAGGGAGCTGGGGTTGCTTAGCCTGGAGAAGAGGCTCAGGGGAGACCTCATTGCTGTCTACAACTACCTGAAGGGAGGTTGTAGCCAGGTGGGGGTTGGTCTCTTCTCCCAGGCAGCCAGCACCAGAACAAGAGGGCACAGTCTCAAGCTGTGCCAGGGGAGGTTTAGGCTGGATGTGAGGAAGAAATTCTTCCCAGAAAGAGAGATTGGCCATTGGGATGTGCTGCCCAGGGAGGTGGTGGAGTCACCATCCCTGGAGGTGTTTAGGAAGAGCCTGGATGGGGTGCTTGGTGCCATGGTTGAGTTGATCAGGTGGTGTTGGGTGGTAGGTTGGACTCGATGATCTCAAAGGTCTTTTCCAACCTGGTTAATTCTGTATTCTGTACCAGAAAATTCCCTGGGCAGTGTCTCAGATGTAATTTCTAACCTTTCCCTACCTTCCCCCTTTTCTTCTTTTTCCTTGAGTTCATTGTTCTTACATTGTGAGTCAGTAGGAACAGAATCTCTGCCACAGTGCCATGAATCTTTTATCCTGTGCTGAGACATTTGGGGGTCTGCAAGAGCTGCAAACTGTGATCTGCTGCTGCATTTTGCATTGTGAGTAAGGATTGTGGGCCACAGCTATCGCCTCTCGTGCTGCATGATCAGCTTTCCAGATTGCCACACCTAAAGTACTAATTGGAGATGCTTTGATCACTTTTAAAATGAAACTTAAAATATCTACAAATTTCTACTGCTTCCCAGTCCTCTGGCAAAGTGGCTGCTCCTTGTGTGACACAGTCATCAGCTCAGAGTAGGAGGGATCTAAGGCATAAATCACCTGGGCCTGATGCTGTGCCAGATACAGAATTAGCCAGGTTTGAAAAGACCTTTGAGATCATCAAGTCCAACCTCTCACCCAACACCATCTGATCAACTAAACCATGGCACCAAGTGCCTCATCCAGGCTCTTCCTAAACACCTCCAGTGATGGTGACTCCACCACCTCCCTGGGCAGCACATTCCAATGGCCAATCTCTCTTTCTGTGAAGAACTTCTTCCTAACATCCAGCCTGAACCTCCCCTGGTGCATGAGTCTGCTCCAGCATCTATTCTTCTGTCATCTCCTTCAGGAGTACCTCATCATGGCTGCAAAGGAAGAGAGCCAGGGAATTGCTCGCAGTTCTGGTGGTGAAAACTGAGGCAGATAACCATCCTGATTCTCATTAATCTTTTCTTTTTGGCTTGATGGCTGCACCCAAAGAGTGGCTGTCCATGGGTCCATGTCCCAGTGGAGGCCAGGGACAAGCAGAGTCCCTCAGGGATCAGTCCTGGGACCTGTCTTGTTCAACATCTCTGTGGGGGACATGGACAGTGGCATTGAGTGCACCCTCAGCAGGTTTGCTGATGACACCAAGCTGTGTGGTGCAGCAGACAGCTGGAGGGAAGGGAGGCCATCCAGAGGGACCTGGACAGGCTGGAGAGGTGGGCACAAGCCAACCTCATGAAGTTCAATAAGAGCAAGTGCAGGGTCCTGAATCTGGGTCGAGGCAACCCCAGGCACAAATCCAGGCTGGGCAGTGACTGGCTGGAAAGCAGCCCTGAGGAGAGAGACTTGGGGGTGCTGGTGGACAAAAAGCTCACCAGGAGCTCTCAGTGTGCACTTGCAGCCCGCAAAGCCAATCAGATCCTGGGCTGCATCAGGAGAAGTGTGGCCAGCAGGTCGAGGCAGGTGATCCTCCCCCTCTACTCAGCTCTGGTGAGACCCCACCTGGAGTACTGTGTCCAGTTCTGGAGCCCCTATTGCAAGAGGGATGTGGAGGTGCTGGAAGGTGTCCAGAGCAGGGCCACAAGGATGATCAGAGGGCTGGAGCACCTCTCCTGTGAGGACAGACTGAAGGAGTTGGGGCTGTTCAGTCTGCAGAAGAGAAGGCTCCCAGGTGACCTAATTGTGGCCTTCCAGTATCTGAAGGGGGCTACAGGAAGGCTGGGGAGGGACTGCTTAGGGTCTCAGGTAGTGATAGGACTAGGGGGAATGGAATGAAGCTGGAGGTGGGGAGATTGAGGCTGGATGTGAGGAGGAGGTTCTTCACCATGAGAGTGGTGAAGCCCTGGAATGGGTTGTCCAGGGAGGTGGTTGGGGCCCTGTCCCTGGAGGTGTTTAAGCCCAGGCTGGCTGAGGCTGTGGCCAGGCTGATGTAGTGTGGGGTGTCCCTGCCCATGGCAGGGGGGTTGGAACTAGATGATCCTTGTGGTCCCTTCCAACCCTGAACGATACTATGATCCTATGATTAGTTGCTCCTCTCTAGTCACTAGACTCACAGAATCTACATGGACTTCTGGTTTTATACTTAATTGATTTCCTATTGATGTTTACCCTTTGCTGTTACAAGGTGTTTGTGCTTTAAACACCACCTTGGATCACACACTAAGTGATGGTTCTGTCTGCTGGCTTCATTTGGGTTAGATTTGCACATTTTCAAGGACTTTTGCTGGGCACATGTTGCAGCTACAGTCCTCATGTGGAAACAATTTTGCATCCTCCAGGATGCAAAGTGCTCTGGAAAATGAAGTGTGGTCTGCAAGGGTTTCAATTAAACGATCTGCCCAAGCCTTGGTGCTACAAGAACATGTTCCCCTAAACAGTTTAAAGCACCTTTCCTTTACTTTTGTGCCTGTGTTGGTGGTGCACTCTTAACAAAACCAGGGACCACCAAGGAACACAAATCTGGTGCTCTCTTCTCAAGCTATGCATATACTTCTCACAACTCCCATTACAGAGCAAGAGATTGCTCATGCATTACTTTGCAGCACATGATGTACACTGCCACGATATAGCTCATTAACTGTTGACATATGCAGAGCCCACACCTGCAGCTCTATTACCAGAACAAAAGGCACACGAGTTTTCACTTTTCAGTGGTCTTTGTTTGTTGGTTGGTTTTCTTCTAATACAAGCCTTTTGGAGCTTCAAGATTTTCTTTTTCTTCACAGCTCTATGTGAGCAATTATTGCCTGACAGCTGACAAGTTCAAAGGTATACCACCTGCTATAGCATCCATTAGTCACCACTGCTGCTTTGTCACAAGTTCATTGGTCCTAAGTGACTACAGCCAAAGCAAATAGAAAATGTGGCTGGAGACGTGGAACACTGTAGTATCTGTTGGTTTCATCCTCTTTTTGGAGACTATTCTGTCAGCAGTCATGCCAAATAAGGGCATTTTATTCTTGTCTTCTTTTGTTTTGCTAGCTTACCAGTCACAATGTTTTGAAGGACTCTAAGCCAAACATTCACATTTCAGCTGGCTGTGAAGGTTTTCCAACGTTTTAAAGCTATTGTACACAACAATCTCAAGACTATACAAGAAGCTCATTTCAACAAAGTGTTTTGCACTGGTGTGCTTTCAAAAAGTAGCTCCTTGCTGTCTTACCTGTGCCAGGAGACCACATAAAAAGCTGTATCATGATCCATTCCATTGCTTCTGTCCTCTGAGATTACTCCAGATATGGCACTTGAGATTATGTTAACTCAAGATAGAAGACAAAATGTGTGCAGTCCTGAAAGTGAAGGCAAAGTTCCTGCTGATGTCAAAAGGGTCAGGATTTCACCCAGAGAGGTCTGGCATCAGCTTCGCTAGGGAGGCATCAGCATGGGCTGCTCTCATAACATTCTTTGTCAGTGCCAAAGCATCCACCCACACTGTGTCCAAACAGGAGCAAACCCCAGATGGTGCCACATCACATTGCCACCCAGATCCATTTCAAAAGATTTTGGGAGCCAAATCTGATCAATACATTTAAAACATTTGACTTTAAATTTTCTGTAACATTCCATTAGGCAATTCCTAGGACAGATGCCTCAGTGAACCTGGCTAAGGGCTTGGTAGGATCCCTCACTTACAGCCTCCCTTCCTTGAGTGGAGTCATTAAAGATAAAGGGAACCGGAAAGACGAGTGTCTCCATATGAGCAGGAAAATCCTCCCTCTTCTTTCCATCAGCTTGCATGGTTCAGGAGCGTGCCCTGTGTCCACTTTTCTCTTCCTAAGGAGGCCAAGGCCTGCCCAAGCCTCTCCCTGGGCAGAAGTAGAAAGAAGAGTTTAAAGAAGTCACTGGCTGGCAAAATGATACATCCTTCACCTTCTTCAAACAAGGCCTAAAAGTGGGCCCAGGGGATTTTAATCAGAAGCTTAAGACTGAGAAATTCTAGGGCTGCTGAGACACAGATTTGGCTTCTTCCTGTTGTACTTGTCCCTGGAGGAAGATGGATATTGACCTGAGTAGAAGAATAAATCTGAAGAGCTTTCTGGAGAAGTTGGTTTTGCTTTGCTGCTTAATGAAACCTAAAACCCAATTACAATTAAATGAAAATTGACTGGAGTGGAAGTTGTGATTGTAAACCACAGAGACGAACAGCCTTTGTCTTGAGAGCTGTGGCTCCTAGTGAAAACTGAGACTCTTCTTTTTTCAATCACATAGTTTTATAATGAAATAGAAGAAAATACAGAGGTCTTCCTGGAGCTTCCTTTTAACTGATCACGAAGAACTTCATGGGCCATACCCTACTTTAACTGAATCTAGGGCAAATCTAAAGCAATTCTGTTTCCTCTGATAGATTTGACTGAAAGGAGAGCAGAGCCTGACCTTCCAACACCAGAGTTTCAACTGCTTGCAGTCAAAGCACATTCAAAACCTCCTCTGGAAGCCAGACTGTTACTGGAATTTTTCCATATCTTATATTGTCTGTGCACAAAAGTAGATCACTGTGTTCCCAACAGTTGATAGGTTTTTGTTGTTGTGTAAGGATGCCCTGCACATAGTTAAATACTTTAATCACTTTTGGGAAGTGAACCATATTATTTACTGTTAAGATTTGGTGTGCACTGTGGATGTTCACCTTCAGTCTATCACAACCATGTTGCTCTTAGAGCCATCCTCAACTTCATTGTGTAGCATTCATGGCCAGGGAAGGTGCAGAGTCCTCTACGGACTGAGTGCACCTTCCATATTTGGGTCTTGGCCAAAGACTACCTGTCCTTGTGATTAATACATTAGCTGAGTATTTAAAAAGGGGAAAGCTCCCCTTCTGCTGAGCTTGCACCCTTGCTGATGTTAATATTTCTGATCTCTTATTGTTGATTGTGGTTTTCCATTTGTTTTGTCCCAAAGTTGAGATTCAAAAATGCTCAGACATATCACCTCACATTTCATACAGCCAAAAGAGATGTCACCACATGTTCAACACAGCCAGATTATTGTCAATAGGAAGATAGGTCTGGTATTGTATCACATTATGGAAAAACAGGAGCCTGTTATGCTCCAGAGAGGCATTTGCAGCTTTGAAGTAAGTTTTTCAGAAGCAAGCAACATTTTTTTCCATGCTTCATCTCTCAGGTTTTTGCTAACAAGCAAAAAATCATGAAAATTCCTACTCCTATAAAACCTAACACTGGACACTAAGGAAGTGAGAGCACCAGAATCATTATTGCAGGTATCTGGCCTGACTTCCTTGTGCCTGATGTGTCCTGTCTTGTTGGAAAGCTATGTGGGAGAGCAGAAAGTATCTATGGAAGGTTTCAGGACAAGAAAGAACAACAGCCTGCTGATAACTGAAGAATGGCCTGGTGATAAGAGGAGCTGACTGCAGCAAGCAGCCTGAAGTGTGAGACAGAAGGGCACTTGCCTCCGTGTAAGCCCAGTTCAACCCAACATGGGATGAAGATAAAAATGGACAGCTGCATATCAAAGAAGAAAACTCAGTCAGACACAGGGGTGCAAAAAAATGTCAGGGAGTTGCTCAGCCTGTTCGATGTTTCCTGTACAAACTGCTTGTTCTGTGCCCAGAATCGCCTCCTGCTGCAGCAGCTGGGAGTCCGCGCAGGCATTCTGACACACCTACACTTGCATCTGCAGCTGAGCAGGTGAGACCATGCCATTTTCACCAGTAACTTCAGTTGCCACCAGACTCTAACCTGACCTTGCTTTACAGCTCTCTGCAGATGTTCCATGAGCAGAAGCATCACCTACATACAAACCTGAACCTGTTCATGGCCTGCTATGGTTCTTTCTTTTGTAGGGGAGGAGGCTTGGTATCTTTGGGACACTAGGTTGTTTCAGAATGAGTTGGCTTAACATTGAGTGTGGTTTCTTGCTTCAGTGAAATACAGAGTATCCTGAAGGGACACACCCCAAACATGCCCTAACCCAGACAATGGGCGAAGCACCTGTGAATGTGCAAACCTGGACACTTCCCAGGGTCCAGGTAAACAGTAGCACATGCAATTAACTTTGTAACACGCCTGAGGACTGTCTGTGCCCCTGGCCGTGTTTGGATATGCCCCATCCTATAGGATCAGCTATCAGGTTTCTCTCTCACGAAAGGGCATTAATTGTCTTCAGACAGTATTTAAACCAGAGGAGAATGTAGGCAGTTTGCCTTATTCTCGCCCAGGTAGCAACAAGAGCCAAAATGCTGCCAGAATTGCAGCTGAAGAACTTGTCCTAACAGGCAACAAACTACCCCTGAGCCTTGCACCTGGGCCAAGGCAGAAAGGGGAAAAGCTCCAAGAGAACTGAATCCCAGAAGAGCCATGGAATGGCTACAGCCTGGCAATGGAGAACACAGGAGAGAGGCCCCCCTAGCCCTCCCCAAGCCAAGGGCAACTCTAATTACAGTCACAGCATCTGGGACGAGAGCAGACAGAGGAGCAGGTCGTGAGTGCCTGGCTAATCTGCCGCAGGATCCCCCTTGTGGGAACCCCAGATCCTGGCACCTTTGCTTCCAATTTGAATTGCTGCCTTGGAAACTCTTAGACCTGTGCTTAAATCACTTGATTGGCTTCATGTGTGAAAAGTATCACTCACTACCAAAGAACAGAACCTGTAGATATACTGTGCAAATAAGTTACAGGGGTTCTTGAAGATGCCACTGCCCAAAAATATTCAACAGTAAAAGGTATAAAAATATGCACTTTATTACATAGGGTAACATTTATTATGGATGAAACCTCTGAAAAGACCTTTTTCCATCAGGGTGGTCTTTCTATGTTTTTGAAACAAGCTATCAGAAAGGTCCCTTTCTCATTTGTAACTTTCTGATTTCTTGGGGCTGGAGTTGTGTCACCTCTCTCCAGGTGCACACATACAAGGAGACTTGATGGGGTGCTTGGTGCCATGGGTTAGTTGATTAGGTGGTGTTTGATGATAGGTTGGACACGATGATCTTGAAGGTCTCTTCCAACCTGGTTTATTCTATTCTACATATTTGCACTAGTTTTCTACAGTTGCTGTATGCTCTGTAGGGAGAAATGGCTGCATCACACTGCTGTTCACCTGGCCACAACGTGTCTATTCCTCTTTCACTATAAAAGGAACACTGAAGGGTCAGCATATAGGTAGTCATCTGCATTATACCTCTGCAGTTTGGTGAGACAGCTCCCACATGTGACTTTCTCTTCAGTTTTACCCTTGCAGGTGTTTTACACCAACAGGTTTTACTGGGTAACGATGCAGAAATCAGTGGCCAGCTCTGGCCTCAGTTATGGTTTCAGTATTGATTAACAGGCCAAGAATATCTGAACATGGACACTCACACTGTTCACGTGTGTCACATTCCTGTCCGATCTGTGGCCCTGCCAATGTAGTGAGATGTGTGGAGGCACAGCTCAGCAAACAGCATAAGCCAAGGATTGTTCCCAACAGGTGCAATGGGGGAGACCTCCTGGCTTGTTAGTGTGAATACTAAGGGTGTCATCTGCTTTGTCACCACGGCTGTGTCTTCCCACCCTATTTGATTTCCTAGCCCAGACACAGCCCACGTGTCTGATCCCCTGAGCGTGTGTGTAGCTGCTTGCTTCATTAGAGCTGTTTACCCACGGCGGTTCATCTAGCTAAATATCTCTTTGCCTAACTTGTTTTCCTGTTTTCATATGTACAATATTTTGGACTAGGAATACATTTGCTGACATCTTGGTAGGAGGTGGTAAATTGCTGACATTAGCTATGGAGACAATTATTTTTGCTTAAGGAACACTGTCTGATGTCTGTTGCAGCAGAGCAGTGCATTTGTCTGCAGGAGCATTGCCACTTTGGATGAACAGCCTAGTGGTTTGTTTTGCAGTATGACAGCTGTCTCTTTTCTTTCTTCCACTGAGTTTATATAACATGCACAAGAATGATTCATCTATCTTCTGTGTTTTGAGAGAAAGCAAGTGTCTGAATGTTCTTTTTCTTACTTAGTTTCTACCTCCACCTTTCTGGAAATTTACTCATTCATCAAAGGGAATTCTTCAGCATCTCACTTTTTGTTGGTTGGTATTAATCCTTTTTTCCCCCCATGTCCTCTGATACAGGTCAGGAATGGAAAAGCAGATTGAAAGACTAAGTAGATTTACTATCTGTCAGCGTTTAAAACCCCTAGATCTAGACCTCTATATAATTTTCCCCCAAATCTCAGAAGCTACTTCCAGGGCCTTGAAGATGAATTGAAAGTCTGAATGACAGAGGGTCAGAGAAATACAGAGCTGAAGACAAATCCTTGTCAAATCATGTGGGCCTATGCTAGATCTGGGTCACATTAACAATATTTGACAAGCTAGACATGCTCTGAATAATTAATTTCCCATCTATTTCAGTCCATCAAACCAGTCACTATCTTGGGCACAAGATCCAGTGCTAGTAATTCCTATTTGATTCCTCGACTCCCTCAAGGACAGTCCCAAGCTCTCAGTAGTGTCTCAGTACAAGAGCGGTGCTGTAATTGCAGGCTCTCATCTCTTGGTACACATCTTGACCTGCAGGAGAGTTGGGTATCCTCCACATTTCTCTCGCTGACTGTTTATTAAAGCTATTTAATAACAGGCTGCAAGCACTACCTGGATATACAATTTAAATAGGGCAACTTCTCTGAGAAAGCTGCTGAGGTCTCTAGTGGTTGGGAGTAATGAGCACTGTTCATCACTCCAAGGCCATGTTTAGATCAGACCTATTGTGCCTGCTCCTCTGCAAAGGCATGAGAGCACTTCTCCCAGAGACCGGAATTTAGAGTAGGCAAAGTAATGGAAGGAGCAAGGGTAGGACAGGGAGAAGGCAATAGTGAGTAGCTTTAGCCACCACTTGGTAGAGTATTTTAGATGTATTGCCTCCAATCACTTTACATGATGCAATTTGTGCAGCTAGAATCCACCTTTTGTAGACTGCAGTGCCTGGGAAATTGCCATGGCTGTAAGGTTTTTTGATCTAGATGGAACTGGGCTTTGCTGAGGGTGGTTTATGTGGCTCTGGGCAGCCTGATCTAGTTGTCGGTGTCCCTCCCTGCTCACTGCCTGGCAGTTGGACAAGATGACCTTTGAGGGCCTATTCCAACCCAATGCAATCCGTGAATTTATGACTCTACCCTGTAGACATGACAGCTAATCTTCCCAGGGGGAGCAACCTCACAGTCTAAGGTTCTGGTAAGGTTTTCTGCCACAGAGAAGAGCTTCATTTGAGAGGAAGGATTCCAATCTGTACTGAAAGTGTTCACAAGTGCCCATGGTACTGAGGGTGATGATGTTATGTAGAAGATGTCCTTTCATCTTTCGTGGGGCAAAGGGATCGGTAAGGAACAGGACAGCCAGTTCTATTTTGTGTATGATAGCTGTGCTAAAGGAGCAGGATCTATTCTCAATTTACAAGAGGATGATGGCTTTAGTGGCCACAGGAGCAGAAAAAGAAAAGAAAAGGACTGGGATGTCAGAGCTCCCTCTTCTCAACCCTAGAAGAAAAGACCTTTAAGATAATTGAGTCCAACTCTTATCTAACTCTAGCAAGTCCAGTGCTAAACCATCTCCCTAAAACCACATCTCTTCATCTTTTAAATGCCTCCAGGGATGGTGATTCAGCCACCTCCCTGAGGAGCCTGTTCCAGTGTTTCTACTGTCCTATCCAAACCTCCCCTGGTGCAGCTTGAGGCCATTTCCTCTCCACCTATCGCAGGTCCAATAGATCAAGGGAGGTTCTCCTCCCTACTCCACTCTACTCTACTCTACTCTACTCTACTCTACTCTACTCTACTCTACTCTACTCTACTCTACTCTACTCTACTCTACTCTCCCTTGGTGAGACTCCATCTGTCTGTGAGCCCCCCAGTTCAAGAGGGACAGGGACATACTAGAGAGAGTTCAACAGAGGGCTAAGAGGGTGATTAAGGGAGAGGAACATGTGTCTTATGAGGAAAGGCTGAGGGACCTGGGGCTGCTTATTCCGGAGAAGAGAAGACTGAAAGAGACTCTTATTGATGTTTACAAGTATCTGAGGGGTGGCTGTCAAGAGGAATGCCATAGTCTCTTTTCAGTGGTACCCTGTGACAGGAGGAGGGACAACAGACACAAACTAGAATACAGAAAGTTCCACCTCAACATGAGAGAAAACTTTACAGCGAGGGTGACGGAGCACTGAAACAAGCTGCCCACAGAGGTTGTGGAATTTCCTTCTCCAGAGAATTTCAAGACCCATCTGGATGCATTCCTGCATGGCCTGCCCTAGGTGATCCTTCTTTGGCAGGGGGATTGGACTCAATGATCTTTGGAGGTCTCTCCCAACCTCTACCATTCTGTGATTCTGTTACTAGGGAGAAGAAACCAACACCCACCTTGCTTCAACCTCCTTTTAGGTAGTTGCAGAGAGTGAGGTCTGGCCTCAGCCTCCTTTTCTCCAGACTAAATAATCTCAGCTTCCTAAGCCACTTCTTGTAAGAGCTGTTCTTCAGACCCTTCACCAGCGTTGTTGCCTTTCTCTGGACCAGCTCCAGGACCTCAGTATCTGTCTTGTTGTGAGGGCCCCAAAACTGAACACAGTACTCAAAGTATGGCCTCACCAGTGCGGAGTACAGTGGGACAATCACTTCCCTGGTCCTGGTGGTCACACTATTCCTGATGTGGTCCAGGATGCTGTTGGCCTTCTTGGCCACCTGAGCACACTGCTGGCTCAAGCTGAGACTGCTGCTGCTGAACACTCTTGGGTCTTCCTCTACCAGGCATTTTTGCAGCCACTCTTCCCTAAGCCTGTAGCACTACAGCTGTTGTGACCCAGGTGCAGGACCCAGCACTTGACCTTCTTAAATCTCAGTTGGCCTTGGCTCATCAACCCAGCCTGTCCAGGTCTCTGTGAAGCCTTCCTATCCTCAAGAACATCCACACTCTCTCCCAGCTTAGTGCACTCTGCAAGCTTATTGAGGGGACCCCCACTCAAATAATTAATAAAGATATTAGAGAGAACTGGCCCCAATACAGAGCCCTGGGGAACCGAGAAGATTCCCCTAGAGGCTGGGAGTAAAACATGACAATTAGCTGTGGACAGCATTTGTGATGGTTCACTGTCAGGAAAGCAGATCAGGGCTCTGCAGTGAACCACCTCAGGATGGTTTCACTGGTGACCTGCCTAATGGACTATAAAACAGGAGTGTGAGATTTTGCAGGTGAAGGAAGAAGGGCTGCACAAGTTTTAGGAGAGCAGATTAACATTCAACAAATCTTGACAAATGGGTTCCAAGGGATAAAACATGAAGAATGGATAGATTGTAATAAGGGCAGTTATCACCCCAGCAGTGAAGGAGGCAAATGATGCAATAAGAACAGCAGGTAGCTGTCCTTGCAGAGGGATCCAAGAGAAACGAAGCTGAACCTCAATCAAAAGCAGGATGGCTACTGGAAAAACAAAACAAAACAAAACAAACCCCACAAACCAACAAAAAAGCCTAACCGAGCAAAAAAACCCCAAACACCCCCAAACCAACGTGCCCTCCCCCAAAACAAACCCAAACAAACCCCCACCCAACACAGCCACAGGAGCTCCAAAATGGAGAGGGGCCTGGCAGGCAGATGGAGAGGAAACACAACTGGAATTGAATGAAGAATTAACATTACTCTTAGAGCAGTGAAAATTGCATTTCCCAGGCAATGTGGCCCGAGACACAGCCAGGATCACGTTAGGGAAAGATTTGAGTCTTCTGAAGGCGAGGCATGGAGAGCCTTCCATCCGAAGTAGGAGCAGCCCTCTGGACTGAGATGCTCGCCTCTGCCACCTCTCCCCTGCCAAGCTAACCCCTGGGTTTGATTGTTGCTTTCTGCTGAAGAAATGTCTGCTTATTTTCCAACCCTCTAGAACAGCACAGTTTCCTGAGAGGACTTTCCCTGGAATTTGGTACTGAAAGGAATTAGATTCAGTACACTTTTTAATGGCTGATTTAGTGTGTGTGTGTGTGTGTGTGTGTGTGTGTGTGTGTGTGTGTGACAATACCCAGCTCTACAGCAAGCTCCCCACTGCAGGACGCACATAAAACTGAACATCCATTTCAATGGACTCTTCCCTGGCATGCTCCCAGAACAGAGGAGGCATTTGAAATGCCATGTCAAAAGTTTCTTCCAAACTGTATGAAACCAGTCTACACCAGGTGAAAGTTCTAGTAAGGCTTGGGCCTGTGGGCTGAGCCTTTGCAATTTAAAGCACAAGAGTTGTGTCTTCTCAGAGACTTCCAACTCAATATGCTGCTGTGCAGTGTAATTAAAAGCCTTGTCTGGGAGGGAGGTGATTTTTGCTAGCTGGCACACAGCTAGGAGCATGGTTCTGTTCCAACAGCTACTGTAGATCCACCTGAAAACTTGTCTTGTATTGCCTGGAGTGCTCACATTCCTTGTGGTTATTTCTGACATGTGTGTGGTGCAATCATGACAAATGTGGGAAGCATGTGGCAGAACTGGCAATTCACTGGATGTCCTCCTAGCCAAGTGAAGAACATGGCATATCAGAACTACCATAAAGGAACTAAACTTTATTTAAGGGCTTTTCTCTGTGCTTAAAACAGGTTGCAGCCTGGGGTGGGACAGGCAGGACATGAGCTCAAGCCCTGATTCAGAAGGCATAAAAAGTAGGCTCTTTCCCCTCCATTGTAGCACTGCTAAACCTTGAGTCAAACCTGCCTGTCAGAATGTGATGGTGACAGGAGGCCCAGTTCTGGTATTCAGCTCAGCAAAACAGACTTCTCCTCTATCTTGAACTCCACATATGTGAATTGTCAAAAACCTGCTTCCAGAGAAAACAATTCCCCAGCTTTCACACTTCCTGGCTTCACTGGACGGAGAAAGTTGCTGGAGTTGCCAGCTCCAGCCTGGCAAAGTTAATCAGCCTTGCATCAGAGGGAGGCAATCTGGCAGCATGACTTTTCAGCAGCATGGGTGTATCTGCAGGACAGCCTGGGAGCAGCTCTTGTTTTCCAAAGAAAGAGAATTTCTGAAGTGTAGTGGAAATTCTGTTCAATAACTTGCTGGGTTCTGCCTTCAGGAGCTGCTGTTCATTGCTCCCGGTGTTCATGCCTGTCTGCTGTAGCATCTCCTGAGTTAAATGAAGCAAGACTACTGACATCTGAAAGAGCAGTGCAGAGCTGCTGGGGTTTCATGTTTTGCTGCATATGATTGTATAACATTTCCAAAGTGTCCTGAAATCAAGAGGCACATTTTAGTGGCACCGAATTTTGCTGTAGGTACTTCCACACAGTGCTGACCTCAGCCCCCAAATCCTGGCTTGGCATGCAGAGGGCAGGTGACTGGAAAAAGTCAGACAGTTCTCTGGCAGAAAACTTCTCTTAGTCTTTCCAAATTTATTTTCAGGGACCTAAAGTTGATGTCAAAGGGCTGGGGAAAAAGAGCTCAACAATTTCAAAACCGGGACTGAAGCCAGAGTTTGCCTGTCTGGATTGGTGACCAGAACAAACCATCTCACAACTTTAAGAAAATACCTTGAAGACAAAAGATGAACATTACAAGGACAGAGCTGCATGCATGTGACTGAACTTGTCATCAATGTGGCTGCACTTCTGAAACAGACACTTTCAAAGATGCAGAAGGTGGAAAAGCAGAGCTCCTGTGCTAATTGTGTGCAAAACTCCTCCACAGCTGGAAAAGTCTTCTCAAGGGAACTCCCAGAGCTCTGCAGCACAAGTCATAGCAAGTATGCTCCACTGCTGCACACAGCCAGCACTGATTGCTAAGAATGATCCCTAACGCTTTGCTCACTCTGGAGACATTGCTCTCCGTGCTGGTTTGTATTTAATTTCATGAGAGGCTGTGTTAGCAGAAGTCAACCGACCCCACAGTGCAGTGGACAGGAACAACACAAACATGTGAGGCTTATGGCTTTCTTTTAATTTAGCTTAGGTGCTATTCATGGAGTCATAGAATTGTTAGTGTGTGGTGGTGAGAGCCTAAAACAGTCACATAGTGTCAGAAGGGACCTCAAGGACCCTAGGATCAAGCCCTGTGAAGAGAGGCTGAGGGAGCTGGGGTTGCTTAGCCTGGAGAAGAGGAGGCTCAGGGGAGACCACCTTGATCTCTCCAACTCCCTGAAGGGAGGTTGTAGCCAGGAGGGGGTTGGTCTCTTCTGCCAGGCAACCAGCACCAGAACAAGAAGACACAGTCTCAAGCTGTGCCAGGGAGGTTTAGGCTGGAGGTGAGGAAGAAGTTCATCCCAGAAAGAGAGATTGGCCATTGGGATGTGCTGCCCAGGGAGGTGGTGGAATCACTGTCACTGGAGATCTTCAAGAAGAGCCTGGATGAGGCACTTAGTGCCATGGTTTAGCTGATTAGATGGTGTTGAGCGATAGGTTGGACTGGATGATCTTGGAGGTCTCTTCCAACCTGGCTGATTCTGTGATCATCCAGTTCTAATCCCCCTGTCATGGGCAGGGACACCTCACACTAGAGCTCATTGCTCACAGCCACATCCACAGGCCTTAAAAACCTCCAGAGATGAGGCAGTGCCTCCCTGGGCAGCCTGTGCCAGTGTCTCAACACCCTCATGAGGAACAACTTCTTCCTAACATATAATCTGAATCTCCCCATTTCTAGTATTGCTCCATCCCCCCAGTCCTATCACTCCCTGACACCCTCAAAAGTCCCTCCCCAGCATTCTTATAGCCCCCTTCAGTTCCTGAAAGGCCACAATAAGCTCTCCTGGGAGCCTTCTGAATAGCCCCAACTCCCTCAGTCTGCACTCACCTTGCTGAAGCAGAGAGACCAACAGAAACCCCTTCTTGGTGAAATACATTTCCAGGCTGAAATATTGCTCTTATTTCTCTAGTGTAAAATCTGCTAGGGAGCCATCAGTGTTGTGGAGCAGAGTTTCTCTAACAATAAGTAGTCCTGCAGTGTTTACACAGCTGTCAAGAAGGACTAATGTGAAGGAAATTCTGCCCAAATTTCTGCTTCTCTGTCACATGGATGCCTTGGCTGTTTCCTCAGTGTTCATAAAGCTCTGTTTCCAGGCTGAGTTTTCCTCTGGAGTGCTCTGAAATGTTTCATGCTCTGCGTTCAGCCCCAGTGTGCTCCCTGGAGCCTGGCAGGGCACGGGGCTCAGGTGCTGCCAGTCATCACAGGGGCTCAGACACCTTCATGAAGTGTTCAGATTTGCACAGTGCACTTTTGGGGGTATTTGGGACTTTTCCCCACAGACTGGGGGGAGGATTTCCCTGCTCAGATGATTGTGTTTACAACATAGCCTTTCCCTCACCCACACTCCTCTGAAATCAGATTTCCATCAGCCTCTCCCATCGGGCTTCTGCCTGCTCTTGGGGAGGAATGCCTGGCACCAAAAGCACGTGCTGGAAACCCCAGGCACATGCAGTTCCATTGCCCTCTAATACTGGATGCAGCTCATCAGCAACTTTCCATTTCCCTCTGCAGATACTCCTCTGCTTCCTCAGAGCTCAGCAAGCTCAGAAGAAATCTTGAATTTATCAGCCAAAAATTAAATGAAAAAAAAAGAAGAAAAAGCAACCTCCCCACAGCCAGAGAATGCAAATGGAAGTGGTTGGGTTGAACCAGCTGCCCACCACCTGCAACTTTTGTCACTGCAGCCTTTTGTAGCAGAGGACAAAACTGTCCTTTTAAAAAATCACAATCCAAGGATTTGTACCCATGGCTCGCCAGAGCCTTTGGGGGTTTGGTGCAGGTTGGTTTTTGTCTACAAGGCCATGGTGAAATGCAGAAGTGGGCTGAGGAGAACCTCCTGAAGGTCAATAAGGCACAGTACAAGGTCCTGTACCTCGGTGAGGGCAATCCTCAAGAGGTTGATGCTGTCTCTTATCACAGGTAATTAGCAGTAGAACATGAAGGAATGGCTTCAAACTGCAACAGGGCAGGTTCAGACTGGACACTAGGACAACTTTTTTGACAGAGAGAGTACTCAGACTTTGGAACGGGCTGCCCAAAGAGGTGGTTGAGTCACCATCCCTTGGGTGTTGGTCATTCAGGTGTGGTGCTTGGGGGTATGGCTCAGGGGTGAACTTTGTAGAGTAGAGTCAGTGGTTGGATTTCATGATCTCAGAGGTCTTTTCCAACCCAAACGATTCTATGATTCTATGGTAAATACAGGCTGGGAATGATGAAATGGAGAGCAGCCCTGCTGGACACGAGCCAGCAATGTACACTTACAGCCTGGAAGGCTAATCACACCCTGGGCTGCATCCACAAAAGCATGGCCAGCAGGTCAGCAGAGGTGACTCTGCCACTCTGCTCTGGTGAGACCTCACCTGGAGTACTGTGTCCAGCACTGGGACCCCCAATAGAAGAGAGACATGGGCCTGCTGGAGTGGGGCCAGCGTGATGGTCACAGGGACGCAGGAACGAAGCAGCTCTCCTATGAAGACAGGCTGGAAGAGTTGGGGCTGTTCAGTCTGGAGAAGACTAGGCTCTGAGGAGACCTCATTTTAATACCTGAAGGGGTCCTGCAGGAAGGCTGAGGAAGGACTGTTTAGAAGCACTTTAGCAATAGGATGAGGAGCAATGATTTTAAACTTCATCAGGCTAGATATAGATTGGACATAAGGAAGAACTTGACAATGAGAGTGGTAATATATTGAAACAGGTTGCCTGGGGATGTGGTTGAGGCCCTGTCCCTGGAGACATTCAAGAGCAGGCTTGATGTGGCTCTGGGTGGCCTGATCTAGTTGGTGGTGTCCCTGCTCACAGATCTGTGAATCTGTGAAACTGTGGTAGAGAGCCCATGCTGTCCAGGTACTCATGAACAGCAGGTTCTCTGGGGGAATCCAGCCAGCTCCAATTAGGGCCACTGGGGGAACCATCATGCTACTGCTAGAGTTTTCTAAACCCATCTTGTTCCATGATCTTTTTAATTTGCATCTTCAAACTATGTTCTTTGCCCAAACACAGAAAGACTGCTCCAGTCTCAGACTACAGTCAGTTATACTTCAAGTGGTTCAAACAGAAAAAGCCCAAGCCAGCATTTCTGTCTGCATCCTCCTTCACTGCCAGTGGGATTTCCTTTTGTATGGACTGGTGACCTTAGGATGTCTAGGAATCAAGAGATGTTGATATGGAGAGTTTTCCCTTGGAAAGTTTCTTTACAGATTAGGATGCTTATCAAGCCCAGGGCAGAGGAACTAGAACTGCACCCATTGGCACTGCAGATGCTGTAAATACAAATGAATAGTCAAAGGCTGTTAATTCCTATGCACATAAAATGCACACACAAGAAAGAATATAAGCCAGCTATAAACCAGATGCATAGTTTCCCCTCTGCTCATAATATTGTACCAAATGCTGCAAAGTTCCCCCCTTATTTATTTATTTGCTTGCTAAATTTTTGTGCATAAATTCAGCTCTCATTACAGTTACTGGCTGAAAGCAGTGGCTGTAACAAGCTCTTGAAGAGGCTGGCTCTGCAGAAGCTTCCCTCTTGACATCTTTTGGAATACATCTTCATTCAGGTCTGGGATGTTCTTTCAGTTCCCAAGGGACCGAATGCATACATCCTCCTTTAAAGACAGTCAAGCCCCAGCAAAACCTTCCATTTCTCTGGGTAATGATTTAGTATCTCATTTCTGGAAAGGGAGCATCAGGAAATCCTGTGTAATTCAGAATGTTGTCAGTTTTCTACTGAGATTATTTCTCTAATGCTCTTCCAGCAGAATAAATAATTTCCTGAGGAAGTCTGGCTTCCCTTGCTACACCCTGCTGCTGTCCTAATTTTCTGCTGATAAAAATACATCCTGGATATATTGGATTGAATCAAAATTGATTATGCTCAAAAATAAAACTCTGTCATACACTTAAGTGTTTCAATGTGAGCAGTTTGAGGTTAAAACACAGCATCAGTATCTGAACACAGTATCTGAAGGGGTCCTACAAGTTGGCTGGGGAGGGACTGCCCAGAATCTCAGGCAGTGATAGGACTAGGGGGAATGGAATGAAGCTGGAGGTGGGGAGATTCAGGCTGGAGGGGAGGAGGAAGTTCTTCCCCATGAGAGTGGTGAAGCCCTGGAATGGGTTGTCCAGGGAGGTGGTCGGGGCCCTGTCCCTGGAGGTGTTTAAGCCCAGGCTGGATGAGGCTGTGGCCAGGCTGATCTAGTGTGGGGTGTCCCTGCCCATGGCAGGGGGGTTGGAACTAGATGATCCTTGTGGTCCCTTCCAACCCTGACTGATACTATGATAAATCTCTTTAACTGAACTCTGTGCTTCATCCTAGTACATAAGGCTCTCGTGATCTGCCAAGTAGCTTCATCCAAGGGAGAATGAGGATCTCAGGCATAGTAACTGCAGTTGTAACATGTGCTGTGGATCCTTGGGCAGATGCACTTCAATGTCAACTTAATAAATTGAACTTTTCAATTGGACCATTTCATTTTGATATATGAAAAGAAAAACAAAACAGACAAAAAAAGGCAGAACCCAAACCAAAACAACCTGCAGGGGGTTTTCAGACCTGTCTTGACAGCTCATTCCATGATACACAGCTCATACTATGATACTATTCTTTCAGATTTGGACTCAAAGGGTTAGAAATGGTGGGAAAGGAATTTCAACCTTTGTTCAAGCCCTGCTTCAGTGTCTGCTCTGCAGTGCCGTTGCTCACCAACTTCACTGTCCCTATCCTATCATTTGCACAGCCATTTGGGGGCTGAAGCAAAGGCTGTAGAACTTCAACCATCTGAGAGTGGATAACAATCTTGTCTCAAGTCCCATGCTGTGTTGGACTGCCATTGTTTTATGCATAAGGCAGCAAACTCACACAGGGAAAGAAAAAGCTCTTGGAATTCCCCACAGAGGACTTTCTGAGGAGCAGTCTTTAGCTGAAGTCTGAGCTTTAGTGCTCAATACTATTCACCTCCTCTTTTGGGGAAGAATAATTCTTCCTGCTGTCAGAGTAAAGGAGGTCAAACCTGCCCCCTGCAGATCTGTTGCTGTTGGATAGGCTGCAAAGATTATTTGGTTTTTTTCACTTCCTATACACCCACAGATGAAATGTCAGTAGCTAGCCCAGTGAGGCATTGGTGACCTGAACAGAACTCCAGGAGTCCAAAATTAAAGGGCAGGGGGTTCAGTCTGGTCTCTAATGCATAGATTAATTACAGTGTGAGGACCACAGCAGAGCAGCACAGCTGGTAAATTGCCTTGTTACTGAATGTAAGAGTGTCATCAGGAGGCATGCCTCTGCTTGTCATTTGTATTGCACAACACTAGTGACACAACCTGCAGCATTAAATTTGCACTTAAGCAGAACACATTTAATAATCTGGGGGGTACATAGCACCTCTAACCCATTTTAAAGAGCATAAGGTCTGCACAGTTCGTACCACTGCCTTCATCCCTGCCTAGAAGCTTCAGGTGTTCTGTTAACTGCAGGGAAGTCTACTGCACTGTGCACGTGGCCCATCCTTAGCCATCTCTCATGTGGAGCTCAGCAAAAGTTTCATCTGAATTACACTAATAGCATTTGACTGAGTTTGTTGTTGTTTGCCTTGCAGTGTCACAGGCAAGCTTTGTTCCTTCGATGGTATGTGGAAGTTTATAATACCATGAAGGGAGCCGCCTAGGAAAGCAGCACAGAGGAGGAGCCCAGCTCATCTGCCCCTGTGTGCTGGGGCTTGGGGTGTGCCGCTCAGCACTTTCCATGACCATAAGCTTCTACATTTTCCTTAGGGTCACTGTGATTATAAAGCTTAGGCATGTGAATGGTTGTTTCCACAGGAATCCATGCAGATCAGCCCAGTCCCCCACACCAGCAGCTGTTGTGTATACCAAGAATTATACTCAAAACAACTGACTGAAAACACCTGTTTATCCCCATTGACTAGGGACAGCACTGACTGCCCAACTCCTCTGCTGCTGGGGCTGAGTGAGGGAAACCTGATAGTTAATTCAAAGGTGAGGAGTACATATCCTGCCCAGTCCTACCTTGGCACAGCTTGTAACCATTTCCTCTTGTCCTATTGCTTGTCATCTAGGAGAAGAGGCCTCAGCCTTGCTCCCCCTCCCTTCGGGGCACATTAGAGTCATTCCATTCTTTATTCACTTGCAGTTGAAAACTATACCTCTGCTTCACCTCCCAGCCATCAGGTGCGTGCTTGACAGGCTGAAGCAAACATGATCAGGGGTTATAAGAGCCCATGTAAACCACATGGTATTGCTCTTTGCATGCATTTCAGTGGGCTGTGCAGATGGAAGCCCTGGGCCCTTTCCCTACAGATTAAAACAAACACCCACACCTTTAGATTCTGGGTGGAATTAATCTCACTTAATTCAATTTATCTGTTAAGTCACCAGCTCATCTAAGCTCAACGTTAAGACTTTGAAAGGCAGTGAAAAATAGGTGCCAGCTTGGGTGAAGAGAGTTGTCCTTTCAGAGTTTCTGTCTATCAGCCACTAGTGACCGAGCTGCATGGTGAGCTTAAACTTGATGTCTAATTACAGTCAGGTGAAGCAAGTTTGTATGGCTTGTAAAACCCCACAGAGTTGTTCCCTAACAGATGACTCAACAGCTATGGCAGGATTTCTTGGTCCTTCTCTTTCATATTAAGTAACTGAGAAAAGGGTCACAGACACTTAACAAATTAGCACCAAAATGTGCCTGAGGGTTTGGGAAAATCCCTGGGGACATTCTTCTTCAGAAAGTTACAAGCATTAAAATAATCATAAAAAAATAACTTTACAATGCAAGTTTCTGCTGATCTATAGTGAGCATCTGCACTGCAGTGGCAAGGTGACGTTAGCTATTCCATTTCCAGATTTGGAGCCAGGTGGGTTATTTATTTACTGGATAATATTAGGATGCTGATAACCAAGTTTATAGATGGATATAAAATCTTTGTATTGTAGTTAATTTCTTTTAATGTTAGCTGTAATAATAATAACACAGACATCTTTCAGGATGAGATAAAAGTGACATTGCAGGCTCTGACAAAGCTTTTGCTGTGGGCTCTACAGAAGAGCCTCTTATCTATCACTGAAGACAGCTGTAAGCTTTATGAGTATGTGCTGCAGCTGCCCACCTCTAGCTCCTATTGTAAAAGCTATTGGTAGAAAAATGATATGCAAATGTCTTTGCAGCTTTCCCACCCTTGGGCTAAGCATGGCAGCTTATTGGGAATTCAGTGATACCCTGAGATTACTTCCCAAGAAATTCTTCATAACATGGATGAGGGGAACTCACAGGCCCTATGACAATTCTTGAATGCTGAGTGTAAGCCTTGCTTAAGCAGAGTAACACAGAAAACTCTGGGGTTAGAAGGAGCACAGAGATAAACGAGAACCCATAGCTTACGGCTCCTGTGCAGAGTCTTCCTAGCTAGACCTGAAGTTATGCACTGAAGCATTGCATTCATTTTGTCTTCCATTAGTTTTGAAGACTGCTGTTGTTTTCCCTCTATGACCCTGCTTCTTATTTGAAGTCTCTGCTGTCCAGGAGACAGTCCTTTGGAGATATGGCTTGCACCTCTTGTCTGTGGAAGTATGATGAATGTTGTCATAGCAAGAAAACCCAAACACTCCAGGACTTTTCATTGTCCCTTTCTTTGCTTCTCATTCCTCTCCTAGCACCTAAACATACCCCTGTGCCCTCCATGCTGGACTCCAGCAGGTCCACAAAGCTTGTTCCCAGATTCAAAGGAGCGCCTGTTCATACAGTTATAAACCACAGAATATCTCAGTTGGAAGCAACCCAGAGGAATCATTGAGTCCAACTCCCTGCTCAGGATCACAGAATTAACCAGGTTGGAAAAGACCTTTAAGATCATCAAGTCCAGCCTATCATCCAACACCATGTAATCAACTAAACCATAGCACTAAGTACCTCATCCAGGCTCTTCTTGACCACCTCCAGTGATGATGACTCCACCACCTCCCTGGGCAGCACATTCCAATGGCCAATCTCTCTTCCTGTGAAAAGTTTCTTCCTCATCTCCAGCCTAAACTGCAAAATCATTTTAGAATCATAGAATTCTTGGGGTTGGACAGGACTCAAGGATCATCCAATTCCAACCCCCCTGCCATGAGCAGGGACACCTCACACTATAGCTATTGCTCATAGCTACATCCAGCCTGGTCTTCAAAACTTCCAGGGATAAGACTTCCAGCACCTCCCCGGGCACCCTGTGCCAGGCTCTCACCACCCTCACAGGGAAGAACTTCTTCCTCACACCCAATCTGAATCTACCCGTGTCTAGTTTTGTTCTACCCTCCCAATCCTATCACTATCTGACACCTTTTAAGTCCCTCACCTGCCCCATTTCCCCCCTTTATCCCCTGGGCTCTGTTGGAGTCTCCTCCCACCCCAGCTGTGGCCACTTGTCCCTCCCCACCCACTCTCCTATTTAATCCCCACCAGGAAGGGCAGAAGCCCTAAGCTAAGCCCTTTGGGGCTGAGGATCCTCCTCTCATCTCAGGTTAGTGCCTATGGTGCACACTGGGTGATGGTGGTGGTGACAAAAGGCCGGGGGGCCTGGTGGCCCCCCGGTTGTTAGGGCTAGGATTGATGACTTCTCCAATACCATCCACAGGTGCTGGCTGGGGCTCCTCACTGGGGCTGGGCTTCTCTTTACTATTAAGCAATTCATTTACCTGTTGTAGCTGGTGCCATGATATAGAATGGACTAGAATTAACCAGCTTGGAAAAGACCTCAGAGACGTCAAGTCCAACCCAACACCATCCAATCAGCTCAACCGTGGCACCATCCTCGAAGAAGAGAACGCAGGGAGCTGCTCCTTTATGACTGAATTTCCTCCTTACAGGATGCCATCGCCTTCCCCTTCAGACTTTGCTTTTAGCTGAAGTCACTGTGGTAGTACACAAGCCAGCTGAAGAGGGTTGCGAGCAAACTGTCTGGGTCTGTTGTTCTACTCCTCTCTGCTATGAAGATTTCCTGCACCATCTGCTGAAATATTGTACAGCAGCATTGTATGCTGCCCTGAGCCCTGTTCCTAATGTTGCCTGGTTCTACAGGCAATAAATAAAGTGAAACAAATGGTTATATGCTACAACATATCCCTGTGGTATCAAATGCCCCTTAGACTTGGAATCCAAGTTTTAGTACACATAATCCTTTTCCAGACCAGGGGGTTAGGGGTCATGAAGCAAATGCAGACATACTGACTAAATCATTTCCAGACTGGCAATTTCTGCTTTGGGGATTTGTCCTCCTTGCTGTGAGCAGCAAGAGAGTGCTCTGCCTTTGACACTGGTAGTCAACACTATTTGTTGGTACAGTAAGCACCCATCTTCTGGTGTCCTGCAGAGGTGTAAGGGACAGTTCTGTTGTTCACAGCCACGAAAAACTTAACCAGAGACTACTAAGGTCCTGTGGTGATTATACATTTCCTTTGGACTTGACCCAGGAATGACTATAGAAGCTAAAAGTTGGAAGTAGTTGACCCTCCTCCAATTGCCTCTTTCCTAATTACTTTAAATCTTCAAAAACCCCAAAACAACAATAGCAGCAAACCCCCAGGAAGACAGGAACCAGGCTCAGTAACACGTGTCAGGCTGCCATCAGAAGCAGGGAAATCAGTGACTCAAAATATATTAGGGAGATAGGATTGTCCTTGTTTGCTCAACATTGCATTGCTCAGGGATTTTTGAAGGCAGAGCAAAATATATCTCTTCTCTGGTGTGCATTTTAGTGTCAGCCAAAGCTGTGTTCAGGCAAGTACTGCAGATACATACGTGGCAGCTTAGATAATACAAGTGTTTCTTAACTTACTAGGGAAACTTCTGGGTTTTTTATTTACTTGCAGTGAAAATGTAGTCCTAAACATAGCCAAACTGTGCAGAATCTCCCCCTTGAAGGCATGACAAGAAGGAAGCCATCTTGACTGTTTCTGTCACGATTTGTTTGCAGGAGTAGTGGTATGTATGGGATTGCCTCTTGGTTTCAAGTGGCCTGTCTCACTCAGCCTTTGAATGCTCTCCACATGTCTCTCAGACCCTGCATCTGCATAGCAATGCAGTGCATCACTGATGTTACTCTGCTCTATGTACTGCATCATGCTGAGCAAAGCTGTGAGCCTTTGCTGATACAAACCCCACTATTTCACTCCTGTGTCCTGGTGTTCCTAGAATCAATAAAGTTGAAAAGACCTCAGAGATCATCAGGTGCAGCCTGTCATCTAACACCTCCTGACTACTAAACCATGGCTTCAAGTCTTATTCTAGTCTTATTTTAGTCTATCAGCTAGATAAACTGCCAGGAGACAGGTACCTATGGATGATATTACCCTCAAGTTGACAAAGAACCACATAACTTCCATTCTGATGATTTGGCAACCATGTTGACAGACCTAGAACTAGGGGGAATGGAACACAACTAGAAATGGGGAGATTCAGATTGGATGTTAGGAAGAAGTTGTCCCCCATGAGGGTGGTGAGAGCCTGGCACAGGTTGCCCAGGGAGGTGGTGGAAGCCTCCTGCTTGGAGGTTTTTAAGGCTGGGCTGGATGTGGCTGTGAGCAACCTGCTCTAATTTGAAGTGCCCCTGCCCATGGCAGGGGGGTTGGAACTGGATGATCCTTGAGGTCCCTTCCAGCCCTAACAGTTCTTTGATTCTGTGACCTGTATCTGAAGCTGTGTGGAAATAAAGTTTTCTGGACTAGTTGCTCCAATGTGTGTGTGTGTGGAATCTTTCCTTCCTCTGAGGATCTTCCAGTTCTTACACTGCAATACATATTTTCATTTGCCTGGGGAGAGGTCTTGGCTACAGCCCTGCCCCTGTATTATAAAGTTAAAAAACTGCAAGCCATCAGGGCTCTGGAACTTGAAAAATCCTGGGACATATATAATGGGAAAGAAGGTGGAACAGAGTGGATGACTTTGTCACTGAAACAAAGCTGTTGTAGTTATTGAAGTATTTTTGGAACTGTGATGAAATTGCCAAGGGATGCAGATGGAATTATATTTGAAACCAAACACAAACCCCAGAACAACCCTGCCCAGCGTTTGGCACGTGCCGGAAGGCCTGTGCTAGCCATTCCCAGGTCTGGCTTGGAAAGCCTCCTGTTGGAGATCTTGGTCTGAAGTTCCATGTGCAATTCTTTTCTGTGTTGGAAGCCTAAGTAGGTCTTACTACCATGAACACTTTCCAGCAGCTGCCTTTTCCCCTTGTGTCACAGTGTGGGGGGCTGTTGTTTGTTTATTTTTCACAGGGGGGTGTGGTGTGGTTTTATTTTGGGTGTTTGGGTTTTTTGGTTGTTTTGGAGATCAGTTAAATACCTAGAGTCTTCATTGCAAAAAGGAACACCCTCAAGAGGAATTACTGAGGCTGGTTTGCTTTATACTAAGGATCTGGGCTACTTTCAGCTAACTTGGATATATCCAATCCTTGCTCTCAAGTAGTTGGCAAAAGAATTTAAATATAGCTCAAGCAGGAATATTGAATATAAGGCTTCAAATGGAAGCAAAGTGACAAGGGTGGCTACATCTGTGCTGCCAAATAAGATGGAATAGAATAGGTTGGAAGAGACCTTCAAGATCATCGTGTCCAACCCATCAACCAATCCAACACCACCTAAACAACTAACCCATGGCACCAAGCACCCCAAAAAGTCTCCCCCTGAACACCTCCAGTGATACTAACTCCACCACCTCCCCAGGCAGCCTATTCCAATGGGCAATCACTCTCTCTGTATAGAACTTCTTCCTAACATCCAACCTAAACCTCCCCTGGTGCAGCCTGAGACTGTGTCCTCTTGTTCTGGTGCCGGCTGCCTGGGAGAAGAGACCAACCTCTGCCTGTCTACATCCTCCCTTCAGGTAGTTGTAGAGAGCAATAAGGTCACCCCTGAGCCTCCTCTTCTCCAGGCTAAGCAACCCCAGATAAGACCAGGAAAAGAACCTGGGCCCTGATCATCCACAAAGCTAACTTGCTATCTTGTTCCCTGCATTTCACTTTTCTCTAATGGTGTCTCTCCAAGACTAACAAGATACAGAAAGGCTAACCCTAAACAGTGTGGACTGAGGCCAGCTGGTGACCCCAGACTTCAGTGATAAGGATCAGTTCTGGCCCTTCTCTTCATCACTATTGAAACTGCTGTGACCTCCTCACTTGTTTAGTGCATAACATCTAAATTTCTTCTGAATGAAGTCCTTTGCTTTTCTGTTTGAAAGGTGAATATGAAGAAAAGCCAACTTCCAGGAAGTAGCTCCAGTGTTCAAATCTCTCTCCTCATGATTTGGTGTAGTACTCCAGACTGAAGTTTGCTGTGCACACATTCTGTGTACGTACACACGCTTGTTTCTAGTGCAAGTGTCAAACTAGAGCAAATAAATACACAAAAATAAAGCAATCTTTACACAGCCCTTTCTCTTTCTGTTTTTTAACAAAGACCTTTCCCTCAGGAACCTGTGGCAGGCAGCAGGAGTGCAGAGTCTGTGTCTTCAAAACGCTGCTTTGTCCCTCAAAGCACTTCGAGTTTCAATCAGTGTGAGAGTTTGCTTACACATGGGCCACGCTGGACTTCTCTAAGCTCACCTCTGACAAGTGCAAGTGGCTCACAGAGCCTGTAGTGTCTGTGCTCCTCAGAGTGTGATGCCCTACAAGGCCCTGAGCTGACACCACACTAACTATCTTTGATACAGATAACTATTTCCATTTCTAGACTGCCTGGTTTAAGGGTCCCCTGAGCTCTTTAATGTTAACTGGCATCCCTGCATCACACTGAAACTATCCCTGCAAGCCACTGCTGTCCTGTGTTTCAGGCTCTCCAACACCTATCCTGGACAACCCTTCTTTGTCCAGAACTCTCGTGTTTTATGGTAATCTCAGTGTAATTTTCCTATACTTGGGAGGGAAAATGCCTTCTAGGCTGGCTGAGGATAGTTGGGAGGATGAATCGCTTCTCCCCTGAAGCAGAGATGGAAAAAGCATGATAAAATCTTCCTCAAGACTATGCTATCAATACTGCCTTATCTGCATAATAAATCACTTGTCCTTAGCTGTTCTTTGAAAATCCACTTGTAGTCTGCTTTTATTTAACCTTTTGCATCCAGACAAGGAAATTAAAGCTAAGCAGAAAACCAACCCATCTCTAATACTGCTCTTCAAGAACATCAACATTTTCCTTGCTGATCACAGTACGGCCACATCATGTAAAACAGCAATCAGTTTGCCCTTCTCTTTTTTCATGACCCAGTCTGCTGGTGTACTGATGCTGCAAATGCCTATCCATCTCAGATCTTGTCCCATTTTTCATGAGCCTGAAAAGTGTTCCTGAAATAGAAACTCTGCCCTATCTCTTTCAAGTCAAGGCTAAGACCTTAAATTGCTACTAATAGTTTCCAAAGGAAACTGCATGCAGCTCTGTGAAACTGGGAAGCATCCCAGATGGGAAGCCAAGAAGAGGAAGAAATGAGAAAATAAGGAAGAAGTTGAAATATTCATTAGTGGTAACCTGGAAAATAAAAGGAGAAAATAGTCTGGTCCTTTGGGAAAGGTAAGCACAGCCATGTACTGTTCCAGCAAACATCTGCTTAGTGCACTCTCAGATCGCTTTCAAGTCGGCTGCTTCCCACAAGCTAATCATTGAGCCCAAGACCCCTTGATGTGCTCGGGTGTTTGAGAGGTGTGGGCACTCTTCAGGGACCCTTTGCCAGCAAGGGCTGTGCTCTGAAACTGCCAGCTGCAAAGACAGAGCGCTGGTTGTGCAAGGGACCTCCACCAGGCTGTGGACATCCCTGGGCACATGGCGAGCACCAGCAGCCCGAGACCCTCACCTTGGTATCCCTGGCAGCCTGGAACTCAAGACCCTTTTATTTATTGACTTCATTTCTGGACAGAGGATGATGGGCTGATTCCACGTGTCAGTTTGTACGTTTTTTCTGATCACAGCTGTGTTAGATGAAATCCAGAGCGCAGTGTGGACGCATGATGCTTGCTCTGGCAGGCGCAGCAACAATGCTCTTGTGAATCTTGGGCACCAAGGGAAGAAAAACAATCTCTGCAACAGAGCATCTTTCCGAGGCTCCTTATGAAAGCGGCCATCTGGCTTCACCACAGTGCATTTGCTAACTCTCCAGCCTACTACTCTTTCCCTGGTGGGTGACACATGCTGAATCTGTCACACATCTAGAACAAAATTATAAATAAACAATGGTGTATTCAAAGAAAGCAGAGCTTTCCAGCAGCAGGCTGACAGAAAGCAAACAAAAGCAGCAGAGAAACAAATCCGTGTTCTTTTGTGTGCTAGAAAGTGAGCCTCTTGCTCAGCACTGGAAAGGGGGCTTGGATCTGCCTGGGGAAGATGCCTCTTGCTGAGTGATGCTGCTCATAAATGTTGCAGATGCAGACCTAAAGGCATTATTGCTAGCAAGCATTTGGGCTAGTTGGCATATCAACCACAGTCATGGCCCTGTTTTGCTGTTCATTGGCACACTGATGAGGGACAGCTTGTAGTACTCCAGGTTTTGAGACAAACACAGGCAATGGCAATCAGAGAGGTGAAGTCCAATAACAAGGCAGCAGGAAGAGCAGTAAAGAGACCAAGTTTCCAGTAAAAAAAGATTTTGTATGTTGTCTCAGACACCAAGCAGCCCTTTTCTATTACATTATCAGAGATCTCCTCTAGCATAGAGAGACTTTTTGGATTTGAGGAACCCATAGGAACTGCAAATCCATGTAAGCCAAGATGCAAGAAAAATATTTAGGACTTCTTGTCTCTCAGTCATGCCCTTGTTCTCTGAGCATCACAAAGAAAGCTGGAGAAAAATCACATGCCAGATCCCTGGCAGTCAGTTTAATCCATAAGCCAGGCCTTGCAGGCCTGTGAACTGTATGGCAGTAAAGTGATACTGTATAGTGGCACCTCCTGGGAAGGACTGAAGCAGCTTTCCATAGGCTTGCAAGTCAAAAGGTCATGTTAACACTGGCTGCAAGCCACCATTCTCTGTGGGCAGCAGCTTTCTCTAGATGAGGACTCAGTGCTGGCTGTGCTTTTTCCCTGACTTTTTTTATGCCTTCCACCCTCCACCCCCTATTCTCTAGGTCTGGATCATACAGTGCCTCAATAAACAATATTGGAAACAGTGCAAAAGTGTTGCAGGTTCGATTTCCTGGTGGAGGTGCTGCCCTTGCACAGGCTGCAGCGCTCAAAGGCCAGAAGCTGGGCTGCTAAGGGATTAAAGAGTCATTATATTTCAGAGAATCTTCACAACCCCCGCTCTGGGGCTGGCTTTGCCCATTTCAACCTTCTGCAGCTTACCTGACGTCGCAGTAGATGAGTGGCATTGCTTTGAATTCCTGCTCTTGGGAGCCAGAGGTAAGCTGGGCTCACAAGGGCGAAGGGATGTATCCTGGAGCACAATCAGGGTTAGGGATGTCTGTACATGTGTGTGTGTGCTCATGCATGCACAAGTGCACACAGAATGCCACTCTCACGTGCACTCCCACAGACAGATGCACACACCAAGTGTTGTTCTGGTGATTTAAAAACAGGAAATTGCAGGTTTAAAGCTATTGAGACTTTTGTGCCGGTCTGCAGAAAGATTAAGCTGCCTTTGGAGCAGTCTGCCATCAAAAGAGGTGGCCTGCCACTCTGCCCAGCTACTGGCTTCCAGGTTTCTTCTCACCCCCACTGGTGCTGGGAATTGCAGCAGCTCACTAGAAGCTAATCACAAGGTTGCAGTGGCCACAGAAGAGCCAGGATGGTACAAGCAGTGCTGGGAAAGTCAAGGGGGAGGGGTAGAACTGACACTGCTGGCAGCAGGAGGGTCTTTGGTTGGCATAAGGCTGCTGTAGGATGCCACTCACATTTTGACCTCCTTTACACCCATTTTTTTCAGGAGAATCTACCCCAGAGCCACTGGCATTGCAGCACTGAAACATTCACCTGTGGTCCCCAGCTCACCCAAAGCCCTGCTGGGTTAACCACAGCACCCCCAAGTTTCACATGGGCATTTTTAATACTAGCCACTATTTTCAACACAAGATTCAGACTTGGAAACATTACAAGGTCCCTCCACAGATGCAAATCTCCAAAGACCATAATGCCTTCTCCCAGGCAACCAGCACCAGAACAAGAGGACACAGTCTCAAGCTGTGTCAGGGGAGGTTTAGGCTGGATGTGAGGAAGAAGTTTTTCACAGAAAGAGAGATTGGCCATTGGGATGTGCTGCCCAGGGAGATGGTGGAGTCACCATCCCTGGAGGTGTTTAAGAAGAGCCTGAATGAGGCACTTGGTGCCACGGTTTAGTTGATGAGATGGTGTTGGGTGATAGGTTGGACTTGATCTCAAAGATCTCTTCCAACCTGGTTAATTCTGTGTTCTGTAAGGAAGCTGGCAAGAGGTATAAATATCTCCATTGGCTATATAAGGAGTCAAATACCTCTTTTAAGGCAATGTAGTGCACTCACTTATTGAGGGTGAAGCATGGTAGAGCCAGGAAATCAGTATCAACTAAGTGGATAGAAGAGCAGGCATCCCTAGGCTTGTCCAAAGACATCTCCATCGACACAACGATGTTGGTGCCACCCAACCTCTTCACTGCTTTTGTTGTGCTCACTGGGTTGTGGGAGGCTTGGCTCTGAGGCCATACACAGCCTGTGGATACTTCCCAACTTTCACAGGCTGGGAAAACATTCAGACCTGCAGGCAAGGGGGCAGACAGACAATGACCAAGCTGCTTGTCTTCTGGAAGCAAAGCAGAGTGGGCAAAGGGGAATCCAGGCAGGAGCAGAACTGGAGCACCAGGCCTGGCATTATAGGACAACACATACCTTTTGCTTTTGACCAGGTAATTATTCCACTCTGTTCCTCTCTAAGCCCATGGAAGAGTCTTGCAAACCAAGAGTGACCATGCTCTTTCAGATGTGTTTGTCAATGGCTCATGCTGCACCTGGGTATCTCCACAAGCACCATTAGCTAGTGGAGAAGTGGCAGTGTGATCAAGTCTTTGAACTGTCCTTGACTTCTTAGTTGGGCAAGCAGGAGGATTTACCCCACTGAACCCTTGAGGCTGACCTTCTTACCTGAACACAGTAGGATTTGAGTGCAATACTGAGCAGAGGCCCAGATGCAGCAAAGCACACTCACAGACACACATACACATGTAATCCCACACTCTGACCATGTGCCTCCCAGTGCTGCTGGGGGGAGTCCCCTGCAGGGATTCATATGGTCTTCCCAGGAGGAGCTGAGATATGAACTTCCCCTGAACTGTTGCAAGTGTTTCTGCTCTTGCCTCCCTCTCACATACCAGACAAACCAGGCAGCAGCTCTTGTCAGGACTGAAGTTTTATGTCTTTACCACACCAGAGGCTCCCCACATGCAGTGTGGCTGCTGAAAGCAGAGGCTGCTTTCTATTACCCAGGTCAGAGTTTGCTCTCTGGTCTGTAGGGAGGCAGGCTCCAGGATCAAATGCTCGTTTCTGTTTGGTATTACTCCAACAGATGTGCAGGGGAGTTTTGCTTGTGCAGTTACAGATTTGTCCCCAAGGGAGAGTTGTATAGCATGCTCTGGAAACCATGAGCAGTGGGTACTCTTGTTGGAGTGAATTACATTTGCCAGATTTAATTTATTCAAATAAGAAACACATTCATCCATTTCCTACTATATATTGTTTATAAAATCAGCGGTGCAGCATCTCTGGAGAGTCATGAACCAGCTGCTGCACATGACTCGAGATGGGATACAGGCTGCAACAGGAAACTCAGCTTGGAACAAGAATTCCCTCTTAAATGAACTTTTGAAACTGGATCTACATTGTGAAATATTTGGATATTGAGCAATGGAAGAATGTGGAACATAAACACCAGGAAGTGCTTCCTCTGAGCATTAGGAAACTTCATCAGGCAGACTGTGTACTGAGCAGGTAAGGAGGCTGGTCAGAAAGCAAGACTTGCAGGGCTGCATTCATAATATGTGGATTAAATTGCACTAGTTGCCCCCAGATAGCTATTACACTTAGTTTCTAGAGTGAGTAAAGCATTTGTAAGTGAAAAATGATCAAAAGGTCTTTTGCCTCCCAAGCCTTTATGACAGCCCTTTGTTTCCTGCCTATGATTTCACTAGGAAATGGTATTGGATTGTGCAGTGGGTAGGTTTCTGTCATCCCCTACAACCTGAGTGTTCTGCCTAGAGAAATCCAATTTAATCAGGGATTACCTGGATGTCCTACTGAGCCTTACTAGGATTTGACTTGCAGGCAAAGAGAAGAGGGCATGCTCTTTATTGGTTTTAATTCAGTAATGGTCTAAAGCTGTAGGGAGTCAGCTCAGACCTCAACCAAATATATTGCTGCTCTGCAAAGCAAGCAGAAGAACACATTGCCCTTCTGGAAACAAGTCTGAGCCAGCAGGTCAACAATGAAGAAAACACCTTTTTCTCTCCTTTTTTTAAAAGTAATGTTCCAAAGCTTTTGTTTGACTAACGATGCAGGTTTCTGAATTGCACAATTTATACCTATCAGCAGTAGCTTTGATCTATTCCAACATAGCTTGACAAGCAAAGCCAACATATCTTGGAAGAGCAACCTGAGGTAGAAGTTTTCTCTTCAGCCAGGCACACTGCCAGAGCTTGAAAGCAGCTGTGAGCTCCAGAATCACCACAGCGCTGCAATGAGATCATTAAAGAGCACACTGACCTTCAGGGTGGCCTCCCCCAGGAACCCACACACACACACCTGTCTGTGTGGCCACTTGGGCCCACAAGCCTGCTCATCCCTGAGGAGCTATGAGCCAGCAATGATGAAGTGACAAAACCCAGGAAACCAGAGGCTATATGTTGTGCACAGGTAAAACACTCAGCCCCGACTCTTCCCCCTTGTAGGGGTGCAGTTATGTCCATACTTCTTGAATCCTTGAAAGATTACTTAGTCTGAGTCAGGCTGCACGTATTCTTTTATTACCAGAGCAGAAATGCCACCAGAATGCACCATCATGACCTCTTGATTTATTATTTCCTTATGCTCTGTTCTCACTTAATTACCACTGAAATTCTACATCCCAGATTCACAAGAAACACATCAAAAATGCTATGTCATTCCTCACAGTCTCTAGGGATATGTTTTGAGCACTTTCTTATTTTCCTTTTCACTTCCTCATGTTATCATAGAATCACAGAATCAATAAGGTTGGAAAAGACCTCAGAGATCAAGTCCAACCTGTCACCCAACACCTTGTGACTACTAAACCATGGCACCAAGTGGCACATCCAATCTCCTCTTGAACACCTCCAGGGATGGTGACTCCACCACCGCCCTGGGCAGCACATTCCAATGGCTAAGCCAAAAGCCAATATAGCTCTTCACAATGCCTAAAGTTAGTTAGGCAGTGGCTGAAGAGCTTTGGCACTATAAAACTGGAGTAAAAAGCATTATTGAGATCTCACAATGCTTTAGACATCAGCTTCTAAGCATAGCTATTTTCATCTCCATTTTTAGACAAATGTGAGGAGTCTCACTGTCTTGGGTTCTCCCAACTCCCCTGACCATGGGTTTGACTCTGCCAGGCTTATCATGACTCAGCAAAGCCATGGTTTAGTAGTCATGAGGTGTTGGGTGATAGGTTGGACTTGATGATCTCTGAGGTCTTTTCCAACTTTATTGATTCCATGATTCTGCATGTTTGTGTTGAAGCAGGTGAGCAGTCCCACTGCCTTCATAACTCTTGTGTGACACATTCTCTAATGGGTCTGTCGTTACCACAGTCATCACTGGTACTTTTCACCTAATTTATTTTCCCTTCACTTCCTGGCCTTTTCCTCTAACCCTCTCAGTTTTCTGATAACATATGTATGTTTATCACATCTTGTTTTGCTTCTCCACGTTTGAGTTTGCATAGACCTTTAATTCACAGTGAAAGGGTATCCAGTAATTAACTAGCATTACAGCAGCTTTCCCTCCTTCCTTATTAAGGGAAGACAGATCTCCGTTTAATAAACCTACACCACGGTTATGTTATTCCAGGATGTACTCATTAAGGAGAATTATATAGACAATTACAGAGTCTCATTTAATTTCTCACTTTTATTTGTGGTTAAGAATGTGCATGAACTAAATGCATAAGTTCCTGACACGTTCTGTATGGATGTTTTGTCTGGCACAGTTTGCCAGACGGCTTCCCTCTTGCAAGAAAATACTGAAATGAATTCTCTTGTTTTCTTCATTAGTTATCACAGATGAATAATTTCTAGCTATTTAACAGGTCTGCTGTGGATACAGCAGCTAAACTTCATATCCAGCAAGACCATATTCAGCAGAGAGGCTGTTTGCTGAGAAACATTTACATTTGTGCATTCAGCCTTGCCTTCAACGACCTGAAAATAGATCTTCTCTGTAATTTAGCATCACCTCTGTGTACAATCTGGGCTGAAAATAGGGCCTAGTATCTTTTTGGTGTCTAGCACCTGCCCTTGGGACAGACTTTCTGGCAACATGTTGGAGTTTCTTTTTTCCTGTCACACATTAAGCTGCCGATGTCCAACCTTCTCTCCTGTTGTTTCTAACCCAGAGCTGTGCCAGGTGCTCCATGGGCCCCGAATGCATCGTAGCTGTGTGAGAACAAGCCTGCTGTGTCAGGTCCACCTCACCTAATTCCTGGCCTTCTGGCACCAATTGATGAGGAAAATCTAGAACAACAATGCACTTTTTCAGTGTGCCTCCACAGGAGAGTGGCTGAGAAAATGTTTTTGGTTACAGCCACCAAAAGCAGTGACTACAGGTTGTTATCCCAGTATAGCCTTCCACAGAGCTGTTCAGTAAGCTTCTTGAACCCCTGCTAAAGTGTAGCAACTACAACACTGAAGTTGGTAAAGTCTAGCAATGCACTGTACCATGCAAAAGAGTCTCTCTCTTTTCCCCTCTGGGTTATCAGGTGCTCATACTCATCCACTGATATTTACAGAATTGATTTGCTTGTAACAGCAAATGATCAAAGCTACTACATATAGGAGTAATGGAGGGATGGTTTGTGCCCTTGAGCCCATGCTTGGAGGTCACCAGTGTGGTTAGCAACAGGATGTAAGTGGTAAAACAATTGGGGTCCAAACTACTGAACTCTGTTGTTTGACTGTACACCAAGCACACACTTTGTGGATCAGAGGAGGTGATGGTAACAAATTTCCTAAAAACATTGTGTGCCAAATCTGGTGGCTGCTTGTTGTTTTGCTTTCTTAAATTAAATCTTCATTTCCTTGTCAGAGCAATGCCTTAGGTTGGTTGGTTGCTATTTGTTTGTTCTATGAGAGTAATGCAGTGCAAATGAGTGATGGGACCCCCGGAGCATGGATTTTTGGCATTGTATTTCACAAAGTATTAATGACCAATCAGTTTCTAGGCTGATATCATTATTTACACGATCCATACATCATTCCTGCACTCAGATATTTCCCTAACCACACACTTTAAAGAATAGTCTGACAGTGTAATAGTAAGTAACTCAGAGCTGAACTTGGGCCCCTCAGTTTAGGAAAGATGTTGAGTTGCTGGAAGGTGTCCAGAGAGGGGAGCAAAGCTGGGGAGGGGTCTGGAGCACAGCCCTGTGAGGAGAGGCTGAGGGAGCTGGGGTTGCTTATCCTGGAGAAGAGGAGGCTCAGGGGAGACCTTATTGCTCTCTACAGCTATCTGAAGGGAGGTTGTAGCCTGGTCTTGTCTCCGAGGCACCCAGCGCCAGAACAAGAGGACACAGTCTCAAGCTGTGCCAGGGGAAGTTTAGGCTGGAGGTGAGGAAGAAATTCTTCCCAGAAAGAGAGATTGGTCATTGGGATGTGCTGCCCAGGGAGGTGGTGGAGTGACCATCCCTGGTGGTGTTTAGGAAGAGCCTGGATGAGGCACTTGGTGCCATGGTTTAGTCGCTTAGATGATGTTGGGTGATAGGTTGGACTTGATGATCTCTGAGGTCTTTTCTGAGGCCTGGTTAATTGTGTGTTCTGTATTTCAGAGTGCCTCCACAGCACAGCATGTCAAGAGTGTCACACAGGTGAGCACTCTTCAATCTTGGCCATAGCCACCACGGTGGCAGTAACTTTTAACTCAGGGAATCACAGTAGGTGGTGTGGGAATGGTCAAAAGCTATTTAGAAACTAAGGATTATTGCAGCCTTCAAGCCAGGAGGTAATAAAGGCAGAGGTGCATTTTGTATCTGAGATGACTCCATCAGTGTGGAAAGCTTCAAGCCAGGGCTGGATGCAGGCACAATGGGACGTAGCAAGAAATTGCTCCATAGCCATATTGTATGAAGTAGGCACAGAGGGTTAGGAAGTGTTCGTTGAGGAGGAACTCTGAGCCTTTTTCATCCCACTCACTACACCTACAGTTCTAAAACTGCTTACAGAGAGTTTTTCAAGGAACACCCAGCAAGAATAGATAGTTGTAAGCACCATGCTTGCTTGATTGGTGCTTTCTGCCTGGCCCTCAGCTGCATTGAGAAGCAGCGTAGGTCACTCAGGGGTTTGGACACGGCTTGTGGTTCCACTTCACACAACCCACAGACACATGACCTTTTTTCCACATTATTACTGAGTTATGCTACAGTGAATGTTAATGACCCACAATGAAATGATTCCCTACATTGAGCAAGGCAGACCACTATCCACAGATTTCCCATTTTCTTTCTCTTGCCTCTATTAAAATAATGAATCACACACAGCCTTGCTTTGAGGTCACACTGAAATGATACAGCACAACGGCTACAAAAACACTGTAACACACAACTACCAGCAGCATTAACAAAACAAAACCCAAACCAAAACAGAACAAAACCCAAAAGCCAACAACCCCCAAACCATTCTGGAAAACAAACCAGAGAGGAGGTGAGAGGTTCATTGACCAGCTTCAAAATTCAGAGAACCCTCACTGATGCTGTATTAGTATTTGCCAAGTGAGAGACCGCAGCAGGGACCACAAGGGCCCTGCAGAAGGGATTTTGATGGTCAGGAGGCATGTAGCAGATGATGCTGGAGAGAGGGAAAGGCTGTGTCCCAGTGCCCATTGAGAGAAGGCATCTTGCACTCCAAGCATGGCTGGCACAGTTACTGATATTCTCCAACAAATGGTGAGTGGCAGTGCAAGTGATTGCTGCATGTGTCTTCTTGTCAGCCAGTTTGGCTCTGAAGGACACAACCAGGAAAGCTGAAACCTGAGGCTCACATTATTTCTCAGCTAAAACCCACCAGGCACTAAAAAGCAAACATTTCTGCTAGACCCAGACTTCATGAGCACCAGTGTAGGTCAGTGAAGAGCAAGCAGCCAGGCTGGACATGCTGAGACAGTGTGGGTGAAATCTGATGCACCCCTGGCTCCCACTGTTCCAAGGAAAGACACAGAGGGCACTCATGAGTGACTTCTGCTGTTGCTATGTTGCTGCCCTCCACAAGCATAAAAAGGCCACAAATTTCTTCTCAGGGGTCAGAAAAGGTGGTCGTAGGGGTGTTTGCCTGGAGCAGAGGTGCTCACAAACACTGACCTGGGTCTCCTAAAAGAGAACTCTGAGACTGGGGCATTGGCACTGCACTGCAGAGAAAGGGGAAGGATTTCACCCTGCCATCGATGCCACACTCACTTTCAGGTGCTGGGGTGGTTGTGCAGCAGGAGGCCTGCTGCCTCTGTCTGCCTACATTGCTACTGCTGCCACTCTGCAAGTGGCACAGCTCTGGTGTGGAAGCTGCTGCATTAGCACTGTGGTGAAACTGGAGCAGGCAGTCTGCAAACCAAGGGTGTGTTGCATCACTGCAGTGAGAACACATTCAAATACCCACCCTCAGACAGGAAAACATTTTCCTTGCTGCTGGACATACCTTTTTCTTCTGCACACTAGGCCTGTCTCATAGTTCAGAGGTTAGGAAGGAAATGAGCCATGGGACTGGCTTAGCCTAGTACTTAGCGGAGCCAGAGGCAGGATTTTGTGCACGGAGAAGAAAACAGATTTTATCTAAATCTGTTTCTCCTGTTTATCTAAATGTGTTTCTCCAAATAAAGCTGATTCTTCTCTTGAAGGCCTTGAAGAAAGCAGGAATAATACTGGAGCAAACCTAGCTGTTGCACAGAGACATTCACCAGGTTAATCACTGAAGAGCGCAGCAACTTAGAAACCTATAGGAAGCAAGAGAACACCACACTTGCAATCATTTGTTTCTGACACCGTGTTTCCTCCTTTGCTCTAATTGAGTTTTGCTGAGGAACAATGCTTTGATCATGTCTGCTTTCTAATCTCCTCCCTCTAGACACACAAGAAATAATGGCGATACCACACCAAGAATAAAATTAAGATTCTGTGGCTGTGCAAACAGCTGGAGGTTAGCATGGGCTACGTTACAAATAAATACAGACAGGGAGGAGAATATATGCTCAGAATGCACAGTGAGGCATAATTCATGTTGATAGGATAAGCCACAAGTGATACCAAAATAAGTGTGGTACTCTTTAACAAGAAAAGCCAACAAAGCTCACTCTGTTTTAACTGAAGAAATACAGAAGTGGAAGAGAAGTCACTGATGAAATGATGATGCGTCCCCAAAAGAGGATAAACTAAAAGGAGTTAACGGTTTGGGTAGTATCCAAAGAAATTTTATATTTCATATTGCTTGTTTCTTTTAGTACCAGGGGGAAAAAGAACCTAGCAAAATCCCACCAACCTATGTTTGCACCTTATTAATGGAAATCAATTAGAAACAGTCTAGAAATCAAATACAAGCCAAGTGAAATGCGGAGCTGACTAGGGGCTGTGAAGGAAATGTTCTTCCTGTTAACTAGGCTGTTAGAGAAAACAAAATATAAAGCAGTAAGAGCTTCAAAGAAGTGCAGTGGACCAGGTCCAAATTCCCAGCAACACACTGGTCTGGAAAAGATTCACTGGACCATTTAATTTGTTTAACACTTTGAATTCCTCAAAGTGCATCAGTTACAAAGTGTGCAGTGTGTATTGAAAACCACAGTACATCTCTTTGAAATTAATGAAAGGCTGATGGATTCGAGCTCCTATTTTCCACTTAAGAAACATTTAGTATAACCAGAAGCTAAATAGTTTGGGAAACTCAAAGCAGAGGAATGTAAACAAAAGGAATCTTGGCCACTGGTAGATTAAGAGTGCAGAATACAGAATTAACCAGGTTGGAAAAGACCTCAGAGATCATCAAGTCCAACCTATCACCCAACACCATCTAAGCAACTAAACCATGGCACCAAGCACCCCATCCAGGCTCTTCCTAAACACCTCCAGGGATGGTGACTCCACCACCTCCCTGGGCAGCACATCCCAAGGGCCAATCTCTCTCCCTGAGAAGAACTTCTTCCTAACATCCAGCCTAAACCTCACCTGGCACAGCTGGAGACTGTGTCCTCTTGTTCTGGTGCTGGCTGCCTGGGAGAAGAGACCAACCCCCACCTGGCTACAACCTCCCTTCAGGTAGTTGTAGAGAGCAAGAAGGTCTCCCCTGAGCCTCCTCTTCTCCAGGCTAAGCAACCCCAGCTCCCTCAGCCTCTCCTCACAGGGCTGTGCTCCAGACCCCTCTCCAGCTTTGCTGCCCTTCTCTGTACATGTTCCAGTATCTCAACATCTTTCCTCACCTGAGGGCCCCAGAACTGGACACAAAAGCTATTTGGGGGGGGGGGGGGGGGAAGGGTCACAGAATTTCATGTTTCAGTGTTGCTGGAGATTCCTTTGCTTCTTGTAAATGTGGCCTTGGTTCTAAGGGCATGATGCTGAGGTAAAGGTGCACTCCCCTTGTGTGACAGTGTTACAGCTGCTCTGTGTCCCACACCATGTGACAGCCAGCTTCACTGAGTGAGCCTCCGGTGTGAGCCCAGAAATGGGGTTGTAAAAAGGCAGGGAGACAAAGCCCCAGTGTGTCCAAAGGCCATAGAAAAGATGTCTTTTCCTTTCTTATCCCCCCGTGACTTTTAATCCCTGTTGCAATGTCTGCACCTACAGGTAGGTGGTTTCTGGCACCTTGAGGTTCAAAGCTATTCCTAAGAAGGAAACCTAGAGCAAATTGTCCTTCAGCATTAACAGACTTGGGTGCATTGGCTTCACTGGAGCTATGCTAACCCAAATCTCAGAGTTCAGGGGATTCAGAGCATTTAAAATCCCATTAAAATGATTTGACAAGATAGTAAACCAATCAGCATGTGTGATATGTATGAAGAAGGTGAATTCTTGGGTGGATCAGTGGAAAAATAGCCCACATAGCTGTGGGTTCAAGGACAAACACCTTGTGCTTATGCACAGTGATGTGCACATGTCCCTGCGTGCCTGCTTTCTCTGTCACTGGTAGTGCTGGGTCTGCTTTGAGCTCAGGCTGGGATACAGGCTTGAGTGCCCTTAATTACCCCAAGGGAAGAAAACTTTGTACCATGATCATCAAATCAGCCAGATGGTTTTTGATCTTGCACACTGGACTTTACCCTAACAGCCAATGAGACCAAGGGAAAGGGCAAGCTGTGCTGTCTGCAGATGAACAGGAGACTTTCCTCTCCGTTGCTGCCAAGACAGTGCTTTTCATCAGCATCCAATCAGTGCCAGAAATGCCTTCAAAGAAATAAAGAAGTTCTTTGGAGCAGATTCCTTTTGTGAGTTCCCCCAGAGCACAAAAGGGGCCCTAGCTCTAGGGACAGCCTCTTAAGCACTGACTCAGTGTAACAAATTGCAATAATAGAAATACTTTATACTATCATTTTCCTAGGTAGAGATATTCCTCATCTTTCTCTCACTCTGAAACTTACCGAGCTGGAGACAAAAACAATGTCTTCTTTGTTATTGCTGGGAAAGCAGGGAAAGAGAAAATGTTTTGCTGTTGTTTTTGGAAGAGAAAGAAGTGAAAAAGAATGTTTATATTCCCACAGGCCATTGTGCAGCTGTGAGCATCTCAAAGGCAGGACAAGAGCCTGGAGAATACACAGAGATGTAAAATCCAGGCTCAGCTTTAGCCTCTTTGCTTTGAATAGAGATAAGGAACCAGTCAAAATACCTGTGTCAGCAAGTGTTTGCATATACATGTGGAAGCAAGAGAGAGAGAAAGACATATAACAATAGAGAGGGAGAAAAAGTATGGCTGACTTGGGAGGAACTAGGAAAAGGAAAGAAAGGTCAGATATATTTAGTTATCATAAATGTTAACAAATTGTGTCACAACTGAGGCAAACAGTTCACTTAAAGCACTTTAGTTGAAAAATTAAATCAAAACAAATGTTTAGGAAACGGAATTGCAGTATCTTCCATCTTTTTAATGAATCTTAAACCCCTAAGTCTGTCTTGGAATTTGAGCAGAAAGCAGGAAAATATCTAACAGAGGCAGAAGGAAATGAGGGAGAACAGAAACAGTGAAATGCGTGAAGGAGGGAAACTGCAAATCTGAGCATTTCTGTAATTGCTATTGCTGAAAATATGCTATATATTGTTGAGCAGGAAAAGTGTCCATGTTAAAACCTAACATTATTCTCAATTATTCTGCACAGTGCCAGGCTCATTTTTCAATGACATCTTGTTATTATTATATATTACATTCATTACAGGAGAGCCCAGAGGTTCTCAAGCTCCTGTCATGCTGAGTGAGTACAATATTTAGGAAAGATTATCCTCATCTTGAAGATCTGATGAGTTAACTAGGGACAAGGCTCAACAGGTGGACAGAGAATATGAGAAGATGGAGAGGAGGAATAAGATGAAGGACCACAGTGAGATCACAAGGAGCAGAGTTGGAGGGATTCATAATGTATTTCATAGAATCATAGAATGGTTTGGATTTGAAGAGACCTTAAAAATCATCTAGTTCCAATGCCCCCAGCATAGGCAGGGACACCTTCCACTATACCAGGGTGCTCAAAGCCTTATCCAACCTGTTCTTGAACACTTCCAGGGAGGAGGCATCCACAACTTCTATATGCAACCAGTTACAGTGCCTCACTGTAAGCAGTGAACAATTTCTTACCTCTAAGCCAAATCTACTCTCTTCCAATTTAAAGCTGTTACTCCTTGTCCTAACACTGCAGGCCCATGTAAAAATAACCCTGTCCAGGTTTCTTCTAGGTCCCATTTAGGTACTAGAAGGCTGCTCTAAGGTCTCCCTGCAGCCTTCTCTTCTCCAAGTTGAACAACCCCAGCTCTCTCAGCCTGCAGGGGAGATAAGTCAGCCCTCTCTCTGTTCATCTTCACCATCTCCTTTGACTTGTATACAGGCAAGCCATGGGCTTTGGTGTCTCCCCCAAAAGACACCTTATCCAGGGTCAGAGAGCACAGTGGGACTGAAACGGGCTGAGTGGTACCCTGAGTTGATGCACAAGTGTGATGAGGCACACCAAATAGCACACAAAACACTGCCAGGAAACAGGTCAGCACTGAAAGGATCATGCACTGGAGAAAGGTATGGGAATGGCTTAAGCAGAGGCACTGTGCAAGTTGTCTTTGAACATGAGTACATTTCTAAAGCATCCAATGAATCAGGGAATGTAGAAACATGTAGGCACAAGGGTGACACCTCAGAGACACAGAAACTTCAGGATTGCCCTCCAATATCACAGAATCAGCCAGGTTGGAAAAGACCTCAGAGATCATCAAGTCCAACATAGAATAAACCAGGTTGGAAGAGACCTTCAAGATCATCGCGTCCAACCTATCACCCAACACCACCTAATCAACTAACCCATGGCACCAAGCACCCTGTCAAGTCTCCTCCTGAACACCTCCAGTGACGGCGACTCCACCACCTCCCCAGGCAGTCCATTCCAATGGGCAATCACTCTCTCTGTGTAAAACTTCCTCCTGACTCATCTCACCCAACACCTCAAGACTACTAAACCATGGCTCCAAGTGCTACATCCAATGCTTTCTGGAACACCTCCAGGGGTGGTGACTCCACCGCCTCTCTGGATAGCCCATTCCATTCTTTCTGGGAAGAGCTTTCTCCTCACCTCAAGCCTAAACTTCCCCTGGTGCAGCTTAACACTGTGTCCTCTTGTTCTGCTACTGGCTGCCTTAGCCACAGCCACCTGCTTCCCAGCTCATGCATGCTTGCTGCTTACATTAGAAGCAGAGCCATCATGGACAGAAGGCCTGTCATGGTTGTGCCAAGCTCCCACTTGATTCATGGCAGGCAGTCTGCTGGCCTCATCACTGGGTGGTGAGAGACTTTTACTTCATTTCTCTGTGCAGTTGTACAGGGTGAGAGGCAGAGAGTGTCATTGCCCCATCTGCCCCAGGGCTATTTTTTAAAATCAAAATATTCACAAACCAAATCTTTTCATTAGTGTCTGGTTTCCTTGTATTGACCTGTGAAATGTCACCTGCTGAGCATGAAACTGCTACCAGTTGCTTCCCAGGCCTGAGGTCATCTTTCACTCATTTATAGAAATCCATGTTTGCTCCCCATCCCAAGGACTCCTCTCTCTGCAGCCTCAGATCAGTGGTGTCCCTGCACCATCAGGCTCCCCCATATGTAGTGCGTGTCAGGGGCCCCCATCTCATGCACTGAGGAAGAGGAGCAGTGGGAAGTCTCACCACCACTTACCACAACTGAACTTATGCTATTTCCCTACGGGTAAGGGACAGCTGCAGCCAGCTACTTTGGAAGCAGGACTGTATTTCTCCTCTGCTGACAGCAGAGAGCTGCTGCACTGTTGCCCTCTATTCAGAGGCAGCTCTTTTACAGAGGGGAAATTCTATTACTACTGCTCTGGACAGTTTGCAGGAAAATATCTGTTCAGGAACTTTCCACCATGAGTAAGAGGTCTCAAGAATGTCTCCCCAGCTAACACATGCTATTGTGACTTCCCAGAGACTTGAGAGAGACAAAATTAAACACACAAATAAAGGAATTAACTTCTTCTTAGTTTTCTTGGTTGGTTGTGTTTTTCTGTTTTGTTTTTTTTTTTTTTAACAATGACTGAATGTGTGAAACAGAAAATTCTATGATGTTTGTCTGAGATTTCCCAGGGCTGGTGAAACACCCCCAGTAACAACTGCTTAGGCTATCACTGGCCAGAAACTGCAGCATTAGCTGATTTATGCCTTTTCTATTACCTGCAGCAATAAACTGCCTTTGAAAAAATCCCCTTGTTCCCTAACTACAAATTGAATTTCAATAGAAGTATGTAATATAGGCACAGGAGAGCACGAGGCAGAGCTGTGTACAGTCTTAAAACTTTACACTGCCTCCGAAGTTTGGATCAGATACTGTCCAAGCTTCATCTATCTGCACTCACTGGACTTGGCAAAGCAAAATATACCTCGTTCAAAACCTTCTGCTGTGGTTGAAGCCTTAAAAAGCCAGGATGTCTTTTGCAGCTAAGGGAAAGCACTGTAATGGGCTTGTGGCCTTCAATTCCTGGACAGGATGGTTACAGGAGAACCTTTGTCAAAACTGGATTATCTTCAGGGTCGTTACGAATTGAAAGAAGGCTCTCTGAAGCTTTGTTCTGTGCTGACATAGCTGGCAGATCTCTAGTTTCTTCATCCGTGTGTTATGAGGTGATACAGCCTTGGTTGTGACAACCTGTACCTCATATCTGGAGAGTTTGCTGCAAAGGACAGGTGATTTAGTGGCTTTCTGCTCCCTTTGCACTGCAGTGTGGCATAAAGCAGCCCAAGGGCATAAGGTTTTTAATGCCCAGTGCTTAAAAGTCATTGGATTAGCCATATTATGGCTGTGCCCCTTAAACCTCCCTGCTTTCCCTTTGGCAATTCCTCAGCTTTGAGATGTCACTAGTATCCTTGCTGTTATTTGTGCCCTGCTAGTGGCTGCATAACCCCATGGCTTTAGCATTATTTCTGATACAGATCGATCCTTAGTGTGCACAGCGAGCTACGTCAAAATTGCTCTAAAGGGTCAGTGAAGGCCCGCTTACAGGCAGTCTCACTGATGTCTGTGAGAATATGGTGGTGAAGTGACAGCAGGATACGTGCATTCATCATGCATACATCAGAGGTGTGGGGCCAGTGCTGCCCCATCATCTTCTCATTTCTATCTCCTTCCTGTGCTGGCATGTGACTATGAAACATGCTCTCAGTAAAGATTAGGCAAGAGCTTCCCAACCTGTGGTCTCTGCTGAGAGGGTCTCAGACGGTCTGTGAAACCATGTTGCAGAGCAAATGCTTTCAACTGATGAGTTCCCTCTAGTTTGGTTGGTGGTCTGTGACAATAGAGGTTGAGACCCTCTGAGACATTTTGAAAGCAGTGGTTTAGGCACTGAGCTGCCTCTGGCATCAGAACAGGCAGTGGTTAGGAGCCAAGCACAAGTAGAGCCGTAGACAAAAAGCCTGTGAATGCACTCAGCTTTTTTTTGTCAAGAGTCATTATGCTGCTACTAAAATGGAGACTACAGTCCTGCCATGCATCATGCACAAGAATTAGAAGCGCTATCAGCAGGCAGTGCAGTTTTCTGCACTTCTGCCCATTTCAGCTCACAGCTCTGCTGGGGATTTCCCTGCGCCAGAGGCAGCACTGAAGTCCACAGGGCAAGTAAAGGAACCGCTTCGCATCCTGAATGCAATGGCAAACTCTAAAGGCTGTAATAATTGTTCTTGCCAAAAGTGAGCACAGAAACAGTTGTCTGTGCCTCCAGGAGTGTTTGTGGACGAGGCTCGTTCGCTTCACCGCCTGCAGCACCATGTCCATCTTGGAAGCATTAAGTTGGCAGCTACTGGTGGCAGAAGGTGTTTATGCTGGCTCCAACTCCTTCACTGAGCAGCATTTTGCCAGCTCCTGGGTAGCAGGAATAGCAATGACACCATTGTCACCACGGGCTGACATCAAGAAAATCAATACTGAAGGTAATATTTAGCACTCAGTACTGGCTTTTTACTGGTGACCATGAAATTGTCAGTGTCAGTCTACAGTACTGACACAGCCCAGCATGCTCACCTCATAAAATCTAGTGTGGTTATCTCAGGCTCAGCTGACTGATATTCCACTTCCACAATGATTTATAGACAATAACCCAGTAAGTTCCCCCCTGGATTTCCAGAGGATCTGATGACAACTGTTTTTCTTGTTTCATATCTACTTCTAGTATTTCTTTAGCCAAAGAAGGATTAATTTGCCTCAGTTGTGACTGACTGGCTCGTGTTCTCAAATGATAGGAGCTTGTGCATTAAACCCCAAAGGTCACAGGTTCAGTCCCCACTGTCTGAATCTCACTTGACACACTGTCTTAAATTTGTTACATGTACAAGGCAAAGATAGTAGGTAACTTATGAAGCTAGAGCGGATGCCACTACTGCTAGCTAGAAGCATAACTCAGGAGCTTCTAGGGGGCATGATGTCTTCATAACATAAGAACACATGATTGACCCAGTAACATGGCATAAAGGAGACGTGTCTGCCCATATTGCCACATAAAGCAGCCAGCAATGACTAGAGAGGTAAATGGAGATTCACCTCGGAGAAATAGATAGCTTAATAAAACAAACACATTTTGAGCAGAGACCATAGTGTTGGGAATGAAGTGGAAAGGGAGTAAAAAATGGGTCAAATCTATTGATGGAGTAGTGCAAATATCTAGAAAATCTCAGCAGCATGGGTAAGAGTAGCTCTAATATCTTGCAGTGGTGAGTGAGGAAAGTAGGTATGAAATGCAGTGTAGATACAAGCTCAACAGAAGCAGCAAACTGCAGAAAAGAGGTGTAGTAACCCACAGTATGCTTCTCTCAATACCCAGCTAGTTTGTGCTGTACCTGGTTAGGTGATGCCTAAGCCACAGCCTCAATCCAGCCCCAGGCAGGCACAGCTCTTGGCTGAGAGCTGGTAACTCAGTGCTGGTGAGTGCAGCTGTTGATAGCCCTCCTCAGCTACGACTGACAGCTCAATGAGTGCTTTAGGCCCCTTCCATTGCAGCCATAGGTCAGCCCCCAAAAATTCCAGCAATGCCACACCCTCACCCCGTTTGGACTACCGTGTGGTGGGCTGAAAGCACTTTCCAGTCACTCACTGAAGCAGTAATGCCCCCTGGGCAGCGCATCTCTCTGTGGCATAAGCACAGGTGCAAGGGGAGACCTGTCCTTGCTCTTGTCCTGGCCCTGGCAAGGTGGGAGGCAGAAGGACCATCATCCATGGCAGCAGCTCTTGCTCCAAGTGCTTTGGTCCATCCTTTAGGTGCAGCAGCAGCCCACTGTAGTGTAGGTGAAGTTGCCAACATGGCCACAGGTTTTTACTGCCTCCAAGGGCCTATAGCCCTGGGGAACGTCAGTCTGAAGCTGTCCCTAGTGCCAGCATGGCAGAGAAGAGACTATTTAAAAGCTTTCCAGCTAGGGCTAGACTTCAGTGCATAGAAATGTAAAACTGTGTGATCTAGGCCTGTAAGTGACAGTTTGGTCTGATTTTAAGAGAGACAAACTGAAATTTGCGAATTCTTGGTTGTACTCAATTAGTTTTCACAGGCCTGTGGATTCTGAAAGAATTACATAGAATTACATAGAATAAACCAGGTTGGAAGAGACCTTCAAGATCATCACGTCCAACCCATCATCCAATCCAACCCACCCAAACAACTAACCCATGGCACCAAGCACCCCATCAAGTCTCCTCCTGAACACCTCCAGTGATGGTGACTCCACCACCTCCCCAGGCAGCCCATTCCAATGGGCAATCACTCTCTGTGTGTAGAACTTCCTCCTAACCTCCAGCCTGAACCTCCCCTGGTGCAGCCTGAGACTGTGTCCTCTTGTTCTGGTGCTGGCTGCCTGGGAGAAGAGACCAACCCCCACCTGGCTACAACCTCCCTTCAGGGAGTTGTAGAGAGCAATAAGGTCACCCCTGAGTCTCCTCTTCTCCAGGCTAAGCAACCCCAGCTCCCTCAGCCTCTCCTCACAGGGCTGTGCTCAGGGCCTCTCCCCAGCCTTGTTGCCCTTCTCTGGACACCTTCAAGTGTCTCAATGTCCTTCTTTAACTGAGGGGCCCAGAACTGGACACAGGACTCAAGGTTTGGCCTAACCAGTGCAGTGTACAGGGGCAGAATGACCTCCCTGCTCCTGCTGGCCACACTGTTCTTGATGCAGGCCAGGATGCCACTGGGCCTCTTGGCTGCCTGGGCACACTGTTAGGCCAAGCTTTCTAGTGAAATAAACTATGCTTTGATTGCTGCTGGTAATGAAAGTGCAGCTTGAATTAGTTTTAGTGAGGAGATGGAATCTTTAATGCATTCTTGCAGTCTTTTGCAATTATTGCTGCTTCTGCCAGCACCAGACAATAGCATTTGCCACCCAGCCTTTACCCTTCTAAGCCCTGCCACATTTGCTAGAAGCTCTGAGGGAAGGAACCTAAAAGAGGAATTCCAGGGTTCTACCAGTCAGTCCTGTGCAGAATTACTCTCTCCAAGATCCACTATAAAATGAAAACATTTGTCTTATCTTTGATTTGTCACCTGTACACTGGAGAAAAATGAGGTCCCTGGCTCCAGCATGTTTCTGAGTTGCAACCACATCCTACATGAGATTATGATGAGCTGATAGATATGAGTCTCCTCAGCTGCATTGTTTACCTTCTTCTGATGTCATCACGGATTCACAGCCGAGATTTATAGTCAGCTTACATTGTATTATCTGTGGCAGCCTTAACTATCTGTCAGAAATTTCATGGCCATGATGGGGGCAAAAAAAAGGCACAGCGTAGGAGAGTAACACATCAGATACCTAGTAACAGTAATCAACAGTGGCTGTTGTGCAATAATAGGTGACTAACTAGCTTGGCTGGGTGCTGCGTTCCATACTATGTTGACACAGCTCCCACTTCCTGAAATGGACTATAAAATACCTCTTTAGGATCATACTCAAGGAGGGTGTGCTTGCACCTTTTCTTGTTCTCCTTATAGCTTGTGTCTTTGGATGAGATTCATTTGATGCCATGATGTGTGCTCGTTGCAATCTTTGTGGCTGGAACATGGGACAGTATCAGAATTTTAATGCCTCGTGTATTCTCTGAGAGACGATGGCAATAAATGCTGCTGCTTCGACCTCTTCTCTGCTTTGTCGTTTGATTCACTGGTCGTCTCCATTTGTCCACCTCTGTCTGTGTGCATATAATACATAGAATAGACTCATAGACTCACATTGAAGAGCCAGGGACGACAGACTACAGTTCTCATCAGATAAGAACAGTTAGAGAATGGCATGTCTCCTACTTGGAAGCATATTAACATTTTACAGTCTTTAATCAACTTCACTCAGCGTTAGTATTCTGTCTGTGGTAGTTTTAGGCTATGCCTCTAAAAATGTGCCACAGGTCTCGAACAGAAAGTGGTAGAATGGGGTGTAAAAAGGAAAATAATGATACTTCTGAACAATCCCACTGGAAGAGATAACAAACTAGTTGTACAAAACAATCTTTCTCTCTTCTTCGCTCTGGGAAAGACTGACTGGCTTCTGCTTGGCCTTGGCTGCACTGCTTTGTTGTGAGTGGTATGAACAACAACCTCTCTGCTCTCTTTTCTCTTGTCCCTTTGGTGTACAGGGGGGGTAGGGAATGAGGCAGGGAGGGGGAAGCTGTTGAAGCTCCCTTGTCTTTGGCCAAGGGGGTTCTTGTGCTGTTCATTAATTGTAAGTACCTGTGAACATTGTAAATCCGGTGTACTTTGTATGCATTCATTGCATTTGGTTGTAGATTTTGGGTTTTGCTTGCAAATACATCTTTCATTTGCTTCCAGCTGAGCTGGTCTGGCTAATTTAATGCTGGGGGAAAATTTTCAACCCACCACACCTTGGGACAGGGATTACTGTGAGGGCAGAATAGCAATGAGTGGACCATCTAGAGTTACAGAAACACTACAAATGAGCCTGGGTAACTAGGCAAACTACAACAACACTCAGGGTGGGGAATCAAAAGAACAACTTCTTGTTTGGCACTATTTCCAAGAGTGATCTTGAAGGAATTTCTAGGGAGCTATGTTTTGGGTAATGTGAATAATAGTGTAGGAGGAACCCATCAATCCCTCCACTGCCATGTTTTCCTCAAGCTTTCTTTAAGGCTAGCACTCTATTCCGGTGCCAGTCAAGAGGGTACGAACAGGCCCCCAGAGCAGGGATATCCAGGTGAAGAGGTGCCATACATAGCTGCCAAGCATTAGCCACTAAATGCAGGAGTCTATCTTAGGAGCCTAGGTTGGATTCATCTCCTGCAGCTCCTCAGTCAGTAAGAGAAAAAGAGGACTCGTCTGGCCTGTTTTTATATGTCATTCTAAGTTTTCCTTACAGGCAATGGACAGAAGGAGTTCTTTCAGAGGATGATCTATACTACTTTAATTAGACATCTAGTCTGGACTGCTGACTGGAAGAACCTCTCTTTCCCCTGGCTGGAGGGAAGGCAACCCTTCAATTTAAGGTCCTAAATTGGGTGCTTAAAAATAGGCAGCCTGATTGTCTTCCCTCCTCAAAACACTTGACCTGGATGCTCCTGGGTGGTGACAGTGAAGTGTTGCCTGGTGCACACTCCTTGCAGCAGCAGCTGGTGGTGTGAGTGGGTATTTTGTTCCCAGGCTCACCACCGGAGAGAGCTAACTTGATTTACAGCACAGATTGGGGCGGGGTGCTTTGAAAATTGATTGTTTGAGCTTGCTCCAAGATATTTAACAGCTCTTGTCCAGAAAAATATCTGATATCCTTGTGAAGCAGCAAGAGCCTAGCTGTGTTTCACTTTCCAAATAGACATAGTTTTATTCTAATTGGGCCAACCCCAGGGTAAGCAGAGTTGACAGAAAATTAAAACTTTGCAGGGACAGGAAAACAGCAGTGCCAAATAGTAGGTTTCCTTCCTTCCTTCCTTCCTTCCTTCCTTCCTTCCTTCCTTCCTTCCTTCCTTCCTTCCTTCCTTCCTTCCTTCCTTCCTTCCTTCCTTCCTTCCTTCCTTCCTTCCTTCCTTCCTTCCTTCCTTCCTTCCTTCCTTCCTTCCTTCCTTCCTTCCTTCCTTCCTTCCTTCCTTCCTTCCTTCCTTCCTTCCTTCCTTCCCTCCCTTCCTTCCTCCTCCTTCCTTCCTTCCTTCCTTCCTTCCTTCCTTCCTTCCTTCCTTCCTTCCTTCCTTCCTCCTTCCTTCCTTCCTTCCTTCCTTCCTTCCTTCCTTCCTTCCTTCCTTCCTTCCTTCCTTCCCTCCCTCCTTCCCTCCCTCCTTCCCTCCCTCCTTCCCTCCCTCCTTCCCTCCCTCCTTCCCTCCTTCCTCCTTCCCTCCTTCCTTCCTTCCTTCCTTCCTTCCTTCCTTCCTTCCTTCCTTCCTTCCTTCCTTCCTTCCTTCCTTCCTTCCTTCCTTCCTTCCTTCCTTCCTTCCTTCCTCTCCTTCCTTCCTTCCTTCCTTCCTTCCTTCCTTCCTTCCTTCCTTCCTTCCCTCCCTCCTTCCCTCCCTCCTTCCCTCCCTCCTTCCCTCCCCTCCTTCCCTCCCTCCTTCCCTCCCTCCTTCCCTCCCTCCTTCCCTCCCTCCTTCCCTCCTCCTTCCCTCCTTCCCTCCTTCCCTCCTCTCCTTCCCTTCCTTCCTTCCTTCCCTCCTTCCCTCCTTCCCTCCTTCCTTCCTTCCTTCCCTCCCTCCTTCCTTCCCTCCCTCCTTCCTTCCCTCCCTCCTTCCTTCCCTCCCTCCTTCCTTCCTTCCCTCCTTCCTTCCTTCCCTCCTTCCTCCCTCCCTTCCCTTTCTTCCAATCCTGCATTTGCACAAGGAAGTACAAGAAGAGGTGTTGCATTGTCTTACTGAATATCTCAAAAGTACAGTTCTTTACATGTTCACCTAAATATCTTCCTGTTAAGCAGGAAACTTTTGAGATTATTTTTCTGCTTTTTGCTTGACATCAAGTGGGATTTCAGTAACATTTTTTGTTGTTTCATAAGTGAAAACTTTTTCATATGTCAATGGCAATACTTGATTTCCTATATATCTTAGACTATGTATATAAAATATCCCAGACATTATTCCACTTCTGAGCAGTAAGTGGGGAGCTTTGAAGTCAGGTGGGTTTTTTTGACTCACTACTTGGAGGGGAAAAAGTATGTGCCCAAGCAAGCATTCCTGCTTCAGTCTGAGGCAGACTGGAGGACCTGACAAAAAGAGAAAGCATCTCAGTTTTAATTATGGGCAATGGGTGAGGTCAAATAAGAAGACAGAGTTTTGACCTTTCTTGCCTAGGAGGGGTTGAGCTAACTTGGCTGAGAGTAGGTGATCACTCAGCATGGAAGCCATAAACCTGAGTAACATGCAGAAAGATTGAGAAAGGCTCTCTGTAAAACCCTGAGAACCAAGGTCAAACTCTCTTCAGACTGGTGCGAATCTAGAGCAGCTCTACTTGGAGCAAACTGAGCTATGCCCTGATGCAAATGAAATCAGACATAACTTGCTGTCAACACAGTCAAATTTTAAGTTGATCAAAGAACAAAATCTTCCCCTGCGTATATTCAGAATTCATCTGATGACTGTAGACAGATTTACATGGAGATATTTTCCCCAAAGAACTCACTAAATCAAAGTAACTTCTCAGTGTGAAAATAAACAAGTCAGTTTTTTATAAGGGGAACATTGAACTGGAAAATGAATTGGAAGTTAAAACTAGAGAGCAACTCCTCTGCAGCCTGTTGATCTGTATATCACCTCCAGTGGCTGTGTTTTCAGTCACTGATGAAACACTGAATGCAACATGCTTACAGCATAGATTGTTCTAACAGAGCCGGAACACTGGACAGGATGGTGGAGAATTTTGTGCCAACGCTGGCTAGAATGGGAGCTGTCAAACCCTGTCTTTTAATTCTCCCTTGATTCCATTCAAACACATCAACTCGTTTATTTCAGATTAAAAGCTGCAGTTTTCTCATTAAACATTGGCATTAATGATGGAGATCCAATCTGCTACCTTGGCTGGCAGTGCCAACGCCAGCTAATAATTTCATGCCCTTGTGGTCCTTCACTTCCAACTTTTCCTTTTAACTCTGGTGAGCTGCATTCAGATCCTGACATTCAATGGGTCTTGTTCAAATGCAGGAGAAAAGATAGCACAGGTACCTTCTTGCCTCCTGTAAGAGTACTAACATGCTATACAATATTCACAGTATTTCCACACCTTATTTTGCCACTGCTTCCCAGCTCTCCTGAGGGGACCAGTCTATGGAGGTGAGAAGGTTATCTGATTTTCAGATTCAGCTGATACTGTTTGCTAGACAAGAACATGAGTGATTATCACATCTACAAGCTGTTTTGACACCTAACACTGCTGGCAATGATTGTCTCAAGTTGGTGTTGGAAGACACCAGACTATAATGGAGTGACACGAGTGATGCCTAGGCAAGATCTGGGTGAAGCAGTACTATTGTAGACCCTCTACATTGTGACTGGTATCCAAATAATACTGCTAAAGGCCAGTTCCAGAATATCTCACCCTTCCTGTCACAACTGTCTCATAAGTGTGCCACGACACTGCTAAGACTCTAAAACCTTGTGCTCTTAATCAGAGTTTCACCTCAATTAAATGTCTGTAACAAATGACCGTGTAGGCAGGCTGTGTAGATACTACCTACTGCAACATGACATAGCACACCCTTGGGTCATGTATCTCCTTGCACCTCCTGTACCCTGGCCTCCTCTACATGGAAAATGGTTTGTGTAGGGTTTGGGGAGATAGTGTTTCTTCAATTTTTGCTCCAAAATTGAGCTGGGATGTGATTAGAATAAATGGAACATGGAAGCTAGGAAATTCTCCCCATTCTAGAAAGGAAGCCTTAGAAAACCATGCAATTTATATTCATTATTTACATAGCAAAGGAGGCTCATAAGAATTTATTACAGACACACACATGCACTTTGGTCACTGCAGTTGTTAGTTTTCATATAGCTCCCAGGTCCTAGGCTGAGGGGCAGTACACAACCCTTGCAGAACACAGATTTCTACAGGAGATACTGGATTTGCATTTCCCTTTTCATTAGCCTTTGCTTTCTTCACTGCCTGTAACACTGCGATACCAAACTCACATATTCATGATTGGTTTGGGTGCTCAAAGAATGTGTTGGAAAGGAGACTGAGTGCCCATCATGGCAGGGCTAGTATATGTGACAGCAATTGGGATGGATTTTGCAATAGAGTCTGAGATCATCTTGTAGCCCCAGTGGCTGTGCCAACAGGGCATGATTAACTGTGTTATGGAGCGTGGGTGTGACGGCACTTGGTCACAGCTGCATACATGGACTCGATGATCTCAAAGGTCTTTTCCAACCTGGTTAATTCTATTATTTTAATCCCAATAAGAAAGACCAGCCTTGGACAGGCTTCATTTCTCAATTCCTGTTGTTTTTGAGAACAAGAAAAGGAGTTCAGAATATTTTTCAGCTGCTCTCAGGAGCAGGAGGTTAGAGCTCTGTGCCCCCAGAAAGGACACTGAGCTCTTCCGAACAGCTCTTCAGGAGGTCCCTACCAGGAGATGGGACAGGATTCCAGTGAGGTCCATATCTCCCATTCTGGGTCAGCAGAGAAACAGAAAACCACATTTACAGCTACCTTTGAACCCTTCTGGCTTAACAGACATAGTGTCTTCAAGTGACTTCATGGATGTGCACCATCCTTCATTTGGAAATATGAGATGAGGCACAAAGGCTAGAGCTGAGCTTTCTCTAGCTGCTCAGACCTCGCTGAGAAGATCATGCAGCATATTGATAGCTTACACTAACTTTCATCAGTGTTAGCACATTCTCTGGAAACTTTTCCTTGTAGGACTGACCCAGCAGGCACACCCATAAAGATGGGAATAACATATTAAGTATTATCCACACTGATTCTGCTTTAGGGGAATCACTGGAAACACCAGCAGCAGCAGACACACCTGTGTTGTCTCTGAGGCTAAATGTGGGCAGTGGTGTATCTCTGCCTAGATGTTCAATTCATTTTCGCCTGTTGCAGTGAATCAAGGATATCTCCTGGAGCAGATGGATGCTGCTCTCCTATGAAATTCAGCTTTTACCATCACTAGCCTCCTGGCTGGGTGCACCTATGGACAGGGCTGTCAGAACTGGCTCCCTTTGCAGCAGAGTTTCGCTGTGTTACACTGCTGCCCATGACATCCGAATTTTCAGTTGCACATTGGATGGATGCTGAGAACAACCAGGCTCTCTGTACCATCTCAAACCAAGCCTGACCTTTTAAAATGGCTTCAAAAGTTACACAAGAGATTTCCTCTTACATGAAATAGACTGCAAAGCAGAGGAAGCTTTCAAGTGCAGCATTCCAACTGGGCAGCCTGTGAGTTCCTTTGGGATGACTTTTCTCATAGGGTGTTGCAATATCCAGCAGGCATGGCCAAGATGCTTGGTCCTGCTCTCAACATACTGATAGAGAAAGTAAACAAACTTCTGACTGATGAGCAGCAGAACCTTGAACATGAAAACTGCTCCATTTAAATAACTAATGAAAGTTTGCAGTTTGGGTGTTGTTGATAAGGTAGCTTATCAATCTCATTAATAAGAAATGTGGTTAAATTCTATAGCTGAGCTGAGTTGACCTAATGGCTGCTTGTCCCTGAAAGGAGCAGTTCAGCTCTCACATTTTTCTTCCTTTTTGCACTCACCATAACTGCTTAACCTGCTCCCTTTGTGTGCTCAGCAAGTTCAGCTCACTGATCTACTCCAAAAATAACTCAAAGGATAAAGCAAACAAACCAAAACCCAAGTACAGTTTTCTGACCATTTTCAAGTTGAAAGGACTCAGTACAGGGTCAGAAGAGAGTGACAGCCATATCAACAGGAAGGAAGTAGAGCAAAGATGGAAGGGTAAGGTGCAAGGCAAAGGGGAAGAGGGGGTGCAGGAGATAATCCCTTCACGTTGCAGCGAGATGTTGCATTGGTGGAATTGCTTTGTTTAATTATATCATCGATCGGGAGCTCAGCTGCAACTTTTAACCTCCCATAGGCTTTGTCCAGTGTTACTAAACAGAGTTATCAAGTTTGTTTATCCTCATTATAACTTTAAAATAAAAATTGTTAGCCTGCCTTAGTGAACCTATATTAAATATGAATTTTCTTTCACTTTTTCTGCTGTTGCTGCTTTGTGGTTCTATCTTCAAAACTTCTTCACAGCTATGTTAGGAAGAAGATAGTACTGACTCTTGAGATCCCTGAGAAGACCCAACAGAGCTAGTTGAGAAGGAGACGGATTCCAGCAGGCCATTGCTAATCCCAGTATCAAAGCTTGGGATCCTCTTTTGGTAACCATCCTCCTGGCATTAAGCCACTGACTACATACACAGGACACGAGCTGTGAGCTAGTTCTGCACACCGCACCGATATTAGCTATCCAAGCTAATTTTGAACTAGTACAGCTACTGAGTCTAACATAATCCAGTCGTCACCAAGCTATGCTGCTCCCAGTACTCTGGTGAATGTATTTACATATATACAGCGTTACTAACGTCTCACTCTGAGTAAAGGGCATTGCTGTCTCATTCTGATAGGTAAGAGGGACAAGAAATCACTGTTCTCTCTTGAGACCAGCAGCACTTGCATTGCATTGTCCTAACATTCTGGCTACAGAAAGTCATTATAAACTTCTGGCAAAGATTTGTGAGAAACAATTATGCACAGGTTTCTCATCTGATACACTCCCAGTCCATGCACACACACACAAAGAGAACAGTGGAAGATGACGGACTCATCTCTTAGGGCATCACACGCATTCCCAGAAGCTCCTCTATGCTTGTTGAAGTAAACAAGGACTCGAAACTTAAACAATACTCCTGTAGAAGTGTGTAAACAATTTCTTCTCATTTCCTTGTCTGATCACAAAATACACATCTGCATAAGTAATTTTAGACGAAAGGAATGGCAAAACCAAGGACAATTTATTTCCCTTTGATTTGAAGTTTGTAGTTATTTTGTCTGTTGCACAATATCCTGAATTTGGGTATAAAAAACCGTGTGCCATGTTCCATATGCAGCTGTGTTTATGTGAGCAGACAACCCATTCTCTGCTCTCTCACTGAGTTTCTTGCATTGAAGATATTGATGAATTTGACTCCCAGGCAAACTAAGCCATAATCGCAGAAACTGGAAACTACAAATGAGATGAAGAATGCAAGGAGTAGAACAGCTACCTCACAGGGTGGAGAGGGCTAATCCTCTTTGATTGAGTTTTCAGGGGGCGTGCTAGTAAATTGCTTTGGAAGCCAGAATATTCACTAAGGTGAAAATACTGAAAGTCAGTCAATTTTTAAATACTGAAATTAAGACTTGAAGACTCGGCACTTGCTGAGATGTTGTTCTAAACTACAGAACAGAAGTATTGCTGCTGTACCTGTGTGAACAACTGTGGGGAAGCAACATGCCTCAGGTTTCAAAAGTTAAACCCTTCCAGCAAACTCATCTTAAAGAATCCCAAGCCCAATAATTAGGAAGATTTGCACCAGATCAACTGTAATTTTCAAATGATAAAATTAAGGCAGAGGAAACTCTTTTAATAGGTTTCTCCCTCAGCAGAAAATACAGATACACGTCACTGTGTTAAATTAGAGTTCTGTGTATATGGTTGAGTCAAAAATTTAGGTTGGATACCCATGAAAGAAAATCTGAATGAACAGGCACAGCTGATCATACGTTCAGAAGCTAATTGTACAGATTGTGTCCCTGGAGAGAGCTGTGATCATCAGACAGTGGCGAATGGTGTCACTTTCCATGAGCAAAACATTAGCATGGAAGCATTTTTGAGTGAAGGAAATTCAGAAGTGTTTCCTTCACAGGAGGGAAGTGTTACCAGAAGTGTTTCTTTTGCAAACAGTGAGCAAAAATGTTCTGTTTCCTTTGCTGATTCCCAGTTCCTTCCATAATGAATGGGCCTGAATGGCTCTTAAAATAGTGCATTTGACCCAGATATCTAGAAGAGATATCTCAGACGGTAGAATGAATCTCTCAAGCTGTGCCAGGGAAGGTTTAGGCTGGAGGTTAGGAAGAAGTTCTTCCCAGAAAGAGAGACTGGCCGTTGGAATGTGCTGCCCAGGGAGGTGGTGGAGTCACCATCACTGGAGGTGTTCAGGAGGAGACTTGATAGGGTGCTTGGTGCTATGGTTTAGTTGATTAGGTGGTGTTGGATAATAGGTTGGACGCAATGATCTTGAAGGTCTCTTCCAACCTGGTCTGGTCTGGTCTGGTCTGGTCTGGTCTGGTCTGGTATTCTATTCTATTCTATTCTATTCTATTCTATTCTATTCTATTCTATTCTATTCTATTCTATTCTATTCTATTCTATTCTTAAGGTACCTTTCTCTCTCTATTAACATCAAGGGAAGTTTACTCTAAGTGTCAGTCCAAGTCTCTAGGGATTTTAAGAATCAATTATCATTAGGCCCCTTCATTTTTCTCACCTCACTGAGGAACACGATTGACCTGATCTGCAATTATTTTCCATTGCCACAACACTGAAGACATATCCTAAAGCCTTTGTTTAGCATTTACCCTATCCTTGTGGCAGTGAGTTCCTTCTAAGATATATTCAACATTATAACTGGAAATTGGTAGAAATTTGCTTTGACCTGGAGGGGAAAAAAATGTGAGCAAGAGATGGATTTTATTGCTGGGTGTAATTCAGGTTTTCCAAGGATCATGGAAAAAAAACAAACAGCCAAAATAGAAAGGTGTGGGGTTTGTTGTTTTGTCTTGTTTTGTTGTTTTAATTGTAAGGACAGGGTTCCCTCCACAGAACATACATTTATATATACACTTGCAAAAGTGAGAGCCTAAGAAGGAAAGTTTGGACTAAGAAGTTGGCCACGAGCCCAGTGTTTCAGGGTGTGTGTAACTAGTGTGCCCCCGTGGTGCTGAAGAGCAGGTGTCCCATGCGCTCATGCTTTTGTGTTTTCAGAGTATCCAGACACAAGTCCCATTTCCTGAAATATGCCTGTGGCCACACAATCCTTCAGGAGTTTCTGGAGTAATTTTCCTCTCCAAAATGAGACACTGTGGGAAATATGATCCAGCACCAAGGAAAATAAAAGAATGGGCTGCATGTGGCCACTGAAGCACAGCTCACATAAATCACCACTGTAACAGTTCACAGCTTTTTTGTCTCTCTCTAGGTTGAGGCACATGTAAGGCATTCTTGTCTTTGGAAATTCCAGGTTTTCACGTGAGACGGAGAGACCTTTTCCCACTGCTGGCAAATGTTATTCTGTTCCCTGTGCCGTTGTTTTGTTCCACCTTGCTTCATAATTTCTAGATGTCAACTTTGCTATTTCACTTGTGCTGTAAATGACTTCTCAGAGACCTGCCTCCTGGAACCACGTGAATACCCCAGAGTTTTAGCTTTTATGTATGAAAGGTTAATTTCTGGATCACATATTATTTGAGAAAAATATCAAACCAAGATGTGATTGTGTCCTAAGAGCTTGGAAGAAGATAAAGAGGACGTTTTGGAACACTCTGGAAAGGGCGGAGGAAGGCTTGGCTCATTATGCATTCCTGCAGTTCCTTCAGGGGGATTTCTGGCCAAGGGCAGAATTTCAGTATTAGCCTAAGGTAGCTAAGAATTAATTTTATCAGTGGAAACCAAGAAGTTACCTGCATGAGTAATGATCCATTGCTGGAGCTATTGGACGAGAGAAGTGAAATCCCACAGTGGATAATTTATTAATGGGTATAACATTCCCTTTTGAAAAGAGACAGTTCTCAGACTGTTGGGTGCTTAATGACATCTTAGAAAAGTGTTTTTCTAATTAGTATCTAAATTTAGACTGTGGTTCGTTAGACACTCTGCAGCATGCCTGCTGCATAAAAATATCCCTTTAGATGATGGCTTTGTATCATGTCTATTTTGCTGTGATTGTCAAGTAAGGGAAACACTCTCCTGGCAGGTGTTTCTGTTTCATGACAAAGAGTTGATAGCCTTGTGAACCGAAGTATTTTTTTATGGTCCCATAACTCATTCAAACCTGCACTGCAGGAGGACTTTGTGGTTGCACACATACAGAAAAACACAGATGAGTTCTCGTGATGCCCTTGCTTCACCAGTTCTGCAATTAAACCCCAGACTGCTGAGAAACGAGAGCACGCTGTAACTCATCCACCCACCTGCACGGCGCTCCCTGCGTGCTGCACAGTCAGCACCTCAGAAGGTTTCAGGGAACTGAAGGGACACACTTTGACGTTAGAGAGTAAGACAATTCATTACAACAGACAGTGATTGCTCTGGAGAGGACTTGACAGACAATGAAGTGATCAAAGGTGCTTTGATATGTCTAATTCTGGCTTACATAGCTGAGTTCTGTAGAGGACAGAGGTGATGCGAACAGTGGTCTCTTTTGTGTCTTCCTAAGGGAGGGATCAACAACTAGCACAGATTGGCCAGAGACACAGTGATGCAGCATTTGTTGTTGGTTTGTTGGTTTTTTTTCCTCCCTATTCCTGAAATTTTAATTGTGAGAGAATTAATATTCCCTTGCACATGTTAACCCTTCAGCAGATTAATTGCCCATATGTATTTCAGTAGATGATGTAGTCCTGCTGTTTGCTGGCAGGGACGTGTGTGCCATGAGTGTGCTTAACCGCAAAAGGAAGTGATTTTTTACATCCAGGAATAATTCATGAAGGTATTATATTTGCTGTGTTTCTATGAAGCATCAGAACAGAGTTATATTGTCTCTGCCAAGCACACAATGCAGTAATAATTCAGATCTTATATGATTCTTACAAAATATACATCACAAAGAGGAGTTAAATTGGAGTCTGAGACAGATTAAGAGCAACATTGAAATTTAAAATCTCAATGAGAAAAATCAAGTCATTTTCTGCTACACAGAGACTTCATGCCTAAAGTTCTGCTGATGCTTGATAACTTCAATGTCTATAGCAACCTCTATTACTCAGCACTAGACATTTGCAAGTTAAACAGCAGGTTTGAAAGCTTGCTATTCACCGTGGGCACGATCAGCATAAGGCAATGTCAGCCACAGCAGCCCAGATCACCAGATGTGCTGGAAAATCACTGAAGTAATTTCAGATACTGCTAATCAGACTGTTAAAATATTTTCCCATGATTTTTACTGTGTTCTTCACAATGATGGATGAGATAACTGATGATGATATTAATAACTGTTACTGTTCAGATGAAGAGTGCCCCTGGATCTATCAACGGACCCTGAAGCCTTACCAGGGGCAGGGACATAAGGGGAGATAAAATAAGATTCAGGTAGCCACATGAAGGTGCTCTTGGCTGCAGCCCACACACTTCTCAGCCCAGGCTCTGCAAGCTCCCCCTCCACCAAAATACTTTCCTGAGGAAACCAGGGTTGAGAGAGAGTCCTGGAAGGGTGGCAAGCCAAAAATACAACTTCTACTGCTATCTTTTTGGTTCTACTCCCAGGTCCTAGCTTCTTTGCTGAGCTAACTTAAGACAGGCCTGCTTTTAGCAGATGAGTAGATGGTTTACTGGGATCAGGCCTGGTGGAGAGCTAGACTTCAGACTGTTAAGTGGCAAAGCTCATTCTGTGCAGGGAGCCAACTATTTTCCACATAGCTCCTTTTTTGTGTGAAGAGCCAAAGAAGAAAATTAGTTGTCTCATGTAATTTTTTGTCTCTTCCTACTCTCTGTGTCTTTTCTCTGTGGAATAAAACTAAGAAACTGCCTTTCAGGTACTTTTTTAAAATTATTTTTTCTCTTAAGATGTGTCAGAATCCAGGAGCTGCTTCCCAGCTGAATACCTTCTGGAAAAGATTTCAGTAGTCAGAAACTGTCTTCTGAAAAGCTGCACCACCATTTGACACAATGCTGTTCCCTTCAGTGCTTTCTCACAGTTTGCCTCCTAACCCTTTCCTCTCAAACCTTTCTCATGCCTGTAAGTTTGCTAGCACAATCTGAGTGAAAGATTGCTTTCATTCAGCCCATACACTACTCTGCCTTTGTTCCACATCTCCAGAAAACCCTTAGCTCCTACTGTTTGCCCTCTCAGCATCATCTGCATTACAGTTTCTCACCAGTATCTTGCCAGTCTTCAGCTATTCAGATCATAGAAACTGCTTCTGTTCCCAGTCTACACCTTAGTCCATCCCCACCTTTGGGCAGTAGGGAGGTTTCTGAGGCTGTAGCTCTTCTGACAGGGGAGCAACATATATAGTTTTCTGTGATTGAAAGCAATCTGGAAGCCAGGGATTGTGAAAGCTGCTGGGATGCAGCTTCAGTTTCTAGCAGCACAACTAACTTGATTTCAGCAATGAATGTGAAAAACCAAAAGCCTGCAAGCCATCACACCTATGGACTTAGGAAATAGCTGGGTTATATTTAGAATGAAAATGTATGGAGATACGTCTGAATACACTCAGACTTCATGCACACACAACTCTTCTTGTTGGATGTGATCTCCCTTATCTCCACATATCCAAAAGGGAGATCCTTCAGGTTTCTTCCCTGTGCAGATGGAAAGAGATGAGGAAAAAATTAGTTTCCTCTGCCTGCTTAGGCCTCTTCATGATGGGAGAGTTGTTGTTGATATAGTGTTCAGCCAGTGGAGGACTCTATGATGTGCAGAGTGTAAGCTGCAGCATCCCAGGATGGAGCTGCTTCTCAGTGGAAAAGGCCAAGTGACAGCCTGAAAGCTAGGACTGCTGAGGTGGGTCCCTTCCTTATACTCAAAAAAAACTCTTCAACATATTCGTTGATGATCTGGATGAAGGGGTAGAGTCAGTCATCAGCAAGTTTGCAGATGACACAAAGTTAGGGGCAGATGTTAGTCAGTTAGAGGGTAGAAAGGCTCTGCAGAGGGACCTCGACCGACTGGACAGATGGGCAGAGTCCAATGGGATGGCTTTCAACAAGTCCAAGTGCCGAGTGCTGCACTTTGGCTACGGCAATCCCATGCAGAGCTATAGGCTGGGGTCGGAGTGGCTGGAGAGCTCCCAAACAGAGAGGGACCTGGGTGTGCTGATCGACAGCCACCTGAATATGAGCCAGCAGTGTGCCCAGGTGGCCAGGAGGGCCAATAGCATTCTGGCCTGCATTAGGAATAGTGTGGCCAGCAGGAGCAGGGAGGTCATAGTGCCCCTGTACTCTGCTCTGGTTAGGCCGCACCTTGAGTACTGTGTCCAGTTCTGGGCTCCTCAGTTTAAGAAGGACATTGAAACACTTGAGCGTGTCCAGAGAAGGGCAACAAGGCTGGTGAGAGGCCTTGAACACAAGCCCTATGAGGAGAGGCTGAGGGAGCTGGGATTGTTTAGCCTGGAGAAGAGGAGGCTCAGGGGTGACCTCATTGCCCTCTACAACTACCTGAAAGGTGGTTGTAGCCAGGAGGGGGTTGGCCTCTTCTCCCAGGCAACCAGCACCAGAACAAGGGGACACAGTCTCAAGCTGCGCCAGGGGAGGTTCAGACTCGAGGTGAGGAGGAAGTTCTTCACCGAGCGAGTCATTCGGCATTGGAACCGGTTGCCCAGGGAGGTGGTTGAGTCATCGACCCTGGAGGCGTTCAAGGGGAGATTGGACGTGGCACTTGGTGCCATGGTCTAGTCTTGGGGTCTGTGTTGATAGGTTGGACTCAATGATCCTCGAGGTCCTTTCCAACCTAAGTGATACAGTGATACTGTGACCTTGGCTGGCCATGAGGTGCCACCAAACTACTCTATCACTTCATTTCCTCAGCTGTACAGGGGATATAAAACACAATGAAAAGTTCATGGGTTGAAGTAAGGACAAGGAGATAACTTACCAGTTACTCTCACAGGCAAAATGAGACTTCAGTTTAGAGACTTCAGTTTAATTTATTGCCACTCAAATAGAGCAGGATAATGAAAAATAAGAACAAACCTAAAAGCACCTAACCCCCCCCTTCCCAGGCTCAACTCCACTCCCAACTCTTTTACTTCCCCCTCATGAGAAGTCCAGGGCTATGGTGTAATGGAGATTGTGTTTGGCTCATAATGCTTTGCCTCTGATGCTTCTTCTTGCTTATGTTCTTCCCCCACTCCAACACAGTGGCACAGGAGGCAGTCTTTCACAAACTTCTCCAGCATGGATCTTCTCCCCGTGCTGCTGTTCTTCAGGAAACAGACTACTCCTGTGTGGGTGCTGCCAGCAAATCCATTCCAGTGCAGGCTCCCTAGGGGCTACATCTTCCTTAAGAGTTGTCGAGGGTTGGAAGGGAAAGGCCTCCTCCCCCCAGAAAAGTGAAAGGAAAAAAAACCTCACAACTGAATTAGCGAAGCAGGGGGTGCTGTATATTTACAAAGCCATTTAGGGAAACACAGGGAAATATATACAGAATTTACAGTATTTACAATACATACAGAAATATACAACAAAGTAGCACAGAAATAAGAGAGTTCCCCCCTCTGCTGAGGGGGTTCCCCACCTCTGCTCCCCCCTCTCTCCCCCTTTCCCCAGAGAGGGTTGAAAAGAGAGAAAAAATTAGAAGCAGTTATGTGTTAATTGGAAAGCAGTTAATACAGGCCTTGCAGTTTATCAGTTTCAAGGTCAGGCTTGGCCGAAAGCCCAGGAGCTGCAAGCTGCAAACCACCGAAGGAGGGGGAAGACAGACTGACCAGAAAAGTGCAGGAATGCCCAGGATACTCTGCTGCACTCCCTGTTCAGAAGGTGCTTCCTCCCACTCTACCAATGAAATTAGTTTAGATCCTTCTTTTCGTTTACAAACATCCGACCACCATATTCCCTTTCTTAAGGGGACAGCCTCAAACGGTCACAAGAGTAAATCCAGCTGCTGCAGTGAGTGAGGCATCCTCTGCAGGCTGAGGGGACAACATGCATCTTCATGGTATTCACCATGGGCTGTAAGGGAATCTCTGCTCCATCTCACTTTGATGTTTGCAGAGTTCCTCTCACATTTTCTCATGCCTCTCTCCCTGTGTTCTTTACCCTTTCTTATATATGTTATCCCACATGAGGTGCTACTGTTATGGCAGATTATCTTATTTTTGGCCAGTGGTAGTTCCATCTTGGAGCTGGATGGAACTGGCTCTGTCCAAAATGAGGGCAGCTTCTGGCAGCTCTTCACAGACACTGCTCCTATAGCCCCCTGCTACCAAATCCTTGCCATATTAACCTACTACAACAGGACAGCCTAGGTGGGATAGTCTCTCACAATACTGGTGTGAAGGAATCCCTTCATATTGGTTCTTGCGTGTTGCAAGAAGTGGCTGCTCAAAAATGGACACAAAAGCAGCTAAGGAAGAATTGTGAGCATGCTGACTACCTGACTCATAGTCTCTGCCAAGACAAGAGATAGAGTTGTTTCCATCTTTAGTAAACCAGAATGGTTGGTATTCAAAATAGGCACAGAGACCATATGTAGGGGACAACAGACCCTAGGCTCTTAACTGTGGACTTCAGGAAACTGTGTGGAACTGTTTTGCACCAGCTAAAGCCAGATTAGTTTCTAGTTGGGCTTTGGCCTTTCTAATTTTCTCCTTGTGTAGCTTCACAACAAGTTATAGTACTCCTGAGTGGCTTACCCCTTCTTCTAGTGACCATAAACTCTCCTTTTTTACCCTGAGCTGAACCCAAATCTCTCTATTCATCCAGGCTGGTCTTCTTTCCTGCTGCCTCACCTTTCAGCACATGGGGACAGTCTGTTCCTGTGCCTTTAAGACTTCCTTCTTGAACAGTATCCAGCCTGCCTGGACTCCTTGACCCTTTAGGATTGCCTTCCATGGGATTCTGTCAATCAGACCCCAAAATAGGCCCAAACCTGCCCACTGGAATTCCAAGGTGGCAGTTCTGCTAACCCCCCTCTTTATTTCTCCAACAACTGAGAACTCCAGCAGTTTGATTGCTGTGCCCTAGATGGTCTCCAGCCATTACATCACTCACAAGTCCTTTTCTGTTCACAAACAGCAGGTCCAGCAGGGTCCTCTCCCTATTTGGCTTGGTCACCAGATGTGTCAGGAATTGATCCTCTACTCAGTTCCTTTGCAGGAGGTATGCTGTCAGTTACTTCATCTTAGCTACAGGCTGGAAAATTTCAGCCAAGGAGGACGTGTGTTCTATAAATTGCTCAGTTCAATAATAAAGCACTCATGTGACCACACCACAAGATATTTTGACTGGAAAAAACCCAGCAAGAATAGTCAGATAGAGATGGTGAGGTCTTTAACTCTGAAGTGCCATGAGCTTTTAGCTGATGGGAGTGTCCCCAGATTTTCTTGGGTATTGATTTTCCTCTTCAATGTTGCAGATGTTGATAATAAAGATTAACCTGGGCATCTCTAAATAAAGATGGCATGCCCCTGCTGTGGTTCACTTGCAAGGGAGCTGGTCCAAATACCTCTCTAGATCTAGGGTCTGAAAGAGAAATACAATCTGCAGAACGATTGCTATACTCCATTGATTTCACAGAACCAAAAGAGAACAACAAGCAATTATGATAGCAAATAAAACCATAGAATGGCAATATGCCAAGCTGTGTATCAGCTGGGTCTTTTTATTGGTCTGTTGGCAAAATAAAGAGGGTTAGGGGAATGATTCATCTGTTGATTGGAAAATCTACTTTAACGTTGCAAGGAAATTTAACAACAACATTTAGTAAGCAATAACTCGCTGTGCAAAAGCTTCTGTTCACTTACAGCTCCACTTCCCTTCTTGTAAACTGTGGATACCACGGAGCCGAAGAAGCAGCCTAGCTCTGATATCAGTCTCTCATCACCAGGTTGTGTCTGCTTGGGTTTGCTGTGGTCCTAAGGACTGGGGTCATAGTAGCAACAACAAAATAGGTGGTATATTTCCATAGGAGAAAATCCTGTTTCTGGTGCGGCTGTCGGTGACAATTTTAATCTTGCTTGCAGTGCAGTCAGAGTTTTAACCTTTCCTGCAAGCTTTGTTTCCTTCTCTATGATGTCTGGATTTTTCCTATGCCGTTTGGACTCATAAGTCTTCTGAAGTTGCAATTCTAAAAGTATCTGTGGTCATCAGAATCATGCCTGAGTTGTAGTAAAGGCAGTGGGAAAGATCATGTTGTTCAGACTTAACACCCTATACCCCCCACACCCAGTTGTCAGAGCAGCCAGCAGCTCCTTTCCTCACAAGCCCTGGTGGGGCTCCAAACCCTGCAGCAGTTCTGGGCAAAGCTATCAGTGCTGGGAGCTCCTGGCAAGCTGCCCATCCACCGTCTCATCTCTTTCCTGGGCTTGTTCAATCCAAGCCGTTACTTTGTCTTCATCTCACAGCAGCCTGAAAACTCAAACTTCACTCTGCTCAGCAGTCTGGCGAGGATCTAGGTAACAGGTTTGTATACGAGTTGTGTGGTTATGCCTCCACTCTATGCATAATTGCAGTGTGTTGGTGTTTGGCAAGTGCCATCTGGTTTTCGTTTTCTTTCACAGTACAATTCATCACCTCCACCCCCACAGACTTAGAGTGTAACTGCTTTTCTGCTTTCAAGGCAATTTCAGCTACAGTGAGTGTGTTTTGATTTATTTTAACAGAATCCAGCAGACACTACTGTCAAACCATTCTCCTTTAAATTAAAAGGAGTTGGATTCTCAGATTTTATCAAGATAGAACTACTCATAAAATCCTAACAGGTAAAGGAATAAGATGTTAAGAAATGAAAGGACCAGCCAAAAAGTATCTGCTCACCAGTCTACAAAATACTCCAGAGAAACACCTTTATTGTGGATTCTCAAAACTTCCAGTGCACACTTTACTCCCCTCCACTTCAGCACACACACTGGAACCACCATCAGACATAGCCACGAGGAAAGCTGTCAAGAGAGAACAAGATCCGAAGAAGCAGCCCGCCTCTGGTTACAAGGAGTATTTTCTTTCTTGGTAACACCAGAAGCCCACTTTGCACTGTGATTTTGTGTTCTCACCAGAAGCCCACCTTGCACTGTGGTTTTGTGTTCTCACCAGAAGCCCACCTTGCACTGTGGTTTTGTGTTCTCACCAGAAGCCCACTTTGCACTGTGGTTTTGTGTTCTCACCAGAAGCCCACCTTGCACTGTGGTTTTGTGTTCTCACCAGAAGCCCACCTTGCACTGTGGTTTTGTGTTCTCACCAGAAGCCCACCTTGCACTGTGGTTTTGTGTTCTCACCAGAAGCCCACTTTGCACTGTGGTTTTGTGTTCTCACCAGAAGCCCACTTTGCACTGTGATTTTGTGCTCTCAACAGAAGCCCACCTTGCACTGTGATTTTGTGTTCTCACCAGAAGCCCACTTTGCACTGTGATTTTGTGCTCTCAACAGAAGCCCACCTTGCACTGTGATTTTGTGTTCTCACCAGAAGCCCACCTTGCACTGTGATTTTGTGCTCTCACCAGAAGCCCACCTTGCACTGTAGTTTTGTGTTCTCACCAGAAGCCCACTTTGCACTGTGATTTTGTGCTCTCACCAGAAGCCCACCTTGCACTGTGATTTTGTGTTCTCCTCAGCTATGTATTAGGACCCACTTTGCACAACAGTTATGTTGAGTGATACTGTGCGTTGAGGTATTGCGACTCATGAATGGGATTACCAGGGTCAAGGGACATTGTCACAACCCATCATGTTACATGCACATATGCACATTTAAAATCTTATTAAGTCCACTAACTTAAGGAGACAAAACCTGGCAGGTGTCAGAGTTAGTGCCATTTGTATTACCCTAAGCCTGTCCTTTCCACACATGCATCATGGCTACAATCTTTAATAATGTGATGCCAATTTATTTCTTCCCCAGGGGCTCTTGCCTTATTCACTGTCCTCTCCTGGGTTCTCCTCCTCTAGCTCCCTACTTCCAGGCTCACTGCACAGCCAAACATCCACATATTTTCCATGGGAATAACAAGTGGAAACTATCTCATGCAGAGGATGTGTTGTTGAATTTAAAGCCATATTTAGTAGGGAAACATTCTCCATGTTTTAAATCCCTCTGTATAAGTGAGAAGCAATGTACTCTCTTAGAAGCCACTGATTTCAGCAGAAGATAAATCAAATCCACTGCATGGATGATTTCAGCCTGAACAGTTCAGTTTCAGAGGTTAAAAGCAAACAAACCCAGCATCTAATCAAGGAAAATGTTAGAAAATCTCAGCTTGGTGACACAATTGGCTTTACTTTTCACACAGTTCATATTTTACAGCCACCATAGTCCCTGGGTGTTTCTCCAGGGGCCTTGTCAAGAGGAACAGAACACCAGAAGCTAGGGTCTAACACTCGTCTCAAGTAAGACATCTGCATAATGCTGGGAGGAGCAGAGCTGTTTGTCTTGGCCTCTTCCCTCTGGGTAGTCTGTCAGTGGGTGAGTTTGCTGCAAAGCAAACCTGTCCTGTGTTGGGCACTGGGAGAGCTCCCCAGGATGTGGGGAGACACTTGTGATCCTGGTGGTTGCAGGAGCAGCAACCAGCTTAACTTTTTGATTCATTCTTCCCCTTTGTGCAGTGAGCAGGAAAACAAAATAAGGGATAACACAAGACTCCAGGTTTGCTGGCTTGCAGGTTTACCTAAGATTAGGCAATCAAAGGAACTGCAGCAGCTAAAATAGTCTTATCCCTCAAGAGGAAAGAAGCAACTCAATCACTCAATCCCATTTATCCCACAATTTCTGGGTTGCCAGTGTTGCTTCAGTTTTACCCTTCATCCTTCCCCCTCTGCATCTGATTATCTCTGAAAAAGGCTAATAAATTCTCTGCTGAGTTTCAGAGAGCAGCAGCAGCATTTGCATTTTGAACACCCAGCCATTCAGGATCCAGCCCATTTCATTATTATGCTTCAGAGGATGTGCCCAGTTTTGCCACTCACCCTTGCCAAGGAGCATGGACTGGCAAGAGGTGAGCAGGGGGATTACTGGCCACTCGGCCTGCTGCTGTTTGTTTAACGATCACCAATTGCCACTCCTGGTTTGGAGCCTAATCTACACTTCAGATTCGGAGCTGTTATCCCAGGGACAGCTCTCTAAATACGTGTGCCAGTAACGCCATTTAATTTGACTAGGCATGTATAAAGCTTTGTCTAAGGCAAAGGATATCTTTCCAGGCTGCCTCATGGGCTTGTACTTCCATTAAAGTCACCGTAGATTACTTGAAGTTTGAACGCCTTGTTTGGATTCACCTCTCACCACATTACGGTGAAAAACACGTTTTTCCACAGGCTAACGAATATGTTTAGAATAAAACTTTCTAGAAGGTTCTCAGAATTTCCTGTATCTTAATCTTCCCACTGTTTCCACTATTTGTAATGTGCTTATGTCAGGCTTTCTTCGCTTTATGTGTTGTATAATGTCAAGCACTTTCTGTTTTTCTCTTGAAAGAGTTATGGAGTTTGAGACGTTTAGATCAGGCTGCAAATGTTTCTTCTGTGATAAAGATTTTGGGTCAGGCAGCTATTATTCCTTTCTTATCCTACATGAAATTCCCCCTCAAGCAAAACAGTGAGAAACAAGGCTATCGTAAGATACATTAAACCCCTGAACACTGGAATTAACACAGTGAGTTAGACCGGGGCAGTGCTCCTTGGCACACACGAGCTGATGTATGGATTCCTGACACCAAAACAGACCTCCTTGTGAAAGCAGGGAGCTTTCCTATTGGCTCATTTGCCTCTGAATATATACCATACAATACTGAATTACATACTGCTTTTCTTTTACACCAACCCACTCTCTTTGCAATGGCTGGCAGGGCAAGGGCTGTCTCTGTTGCATGTACGCACAGTGCAAACACAGCAGGGAACTGCTGCTGATGTTGGGTGGCTTTGGTGATTTGATCATTCCACTCTTCTTTCCCAGCATGCCTGTGACCCAGACTAGATCAACAAAAATTAAGTAACAGTAGCATACACAGATATGAATGTTGGATTATACAGACTGCATCTGCCATATACACCTCTCCTGAAATACTTGTCTGTATACCCTCTGTGTGTTTGTGTGATCATGTGTAGAGGATGCAATACATGAAACCTGGCATTTGTTACATGGCGTGGCTTTGGAGTAAGCTGAGATTCTCTGGGAGAGGTGATAGCCTTTATTATGGCTAATGAGACAGTTGTTTAAAAGAGAAACGACACAAGGCCTTGCCTACCCAGAAGCTGCTCTCCCATTTTAAACTGCCACAAGGGCACTAACAGGAGATACAATCTTCTCCTTGCAGATGTTGCTCTACAGATTATTATGAGTTTTACAACAGTAGCATGATTGCTTCCTCTGTTGGAGAAGGAAGGTGGTACTTAGAGAGCAGCCATCAAGATTGTAGAGCCCTCAGGTTTGGTGCAGAACAGGAATGATAGAATTGTTAGGGTTGGAAGGGACCTCAAGGATCATTCAGTTTCAACCCCCCTGCCATGGGCAGGGACACCTCACACTACAGCAGGTTGCTCACAGCTACATCCAGCCTGGCTGCAAACACCTCCAGGGATGAGACTTCCACCACCTCCCTGGGCAACCTGTGCCAGTTTCTCACCACCCTCATGGGGAAGAATTTCTTCCTAACATCCAATCTGAATCTCCCCACTTCTAGTATTGCTCCATCCCCCCCAGGCCTATCACTCCCTGACACCCTAAAAAGTCCTTCCTCAGCTTTCTTGGAGCCCCCTTCAGATACTGGAAGGCCACAATAAGGACTCCTCAGATCCTTCTCTTCTCCAGACTGAACAACCCCAACTCCCTCAGTCTGTCCTCATAGCAGAGCAGCTCCAGCCCTCTGCTCATCCTCATGGCCCTGCTCTGGACACTTTCCAGCACCTCCAGATCCTTCTTGCAATAGGGACTCCAGAACTGGACACAGTGCTCCAGGTGTGGTCTCACCAGAGTGGGGTAGAGGGGGAGAATCACCTCCCTAGACCTGCTGGCTATGCTTCTCTTGCTGCACCACACAGCTTGGTGTCATCAGCAAACTTGCTGAGGGTGCACTCAACGCCTCTGTCCATGGCACCCACAAAGATTTTAAACAAGCTGGGTCCCAGGACTGATCCCTGAGGGGCTCAACTTGTCCCTGGCCTCTTCTTGCCCATGGACCATTGACAGCCACCCTTTGGGTGCAGCTATCAAGCCGGTTCTGTATCCTTCCATGGAACCCATCCTGCACCAGTTTGGAGACCAGGATGTGGTGCGGGACAGTGTCAAAGGCTTTGCTCAGGTCCAGGTCAATGACCTCAGTTGCTTGGCCACAGCAGGTCACAGGAAGAAGCAGGCATGATGCACTAGACCTTACGTGACTGCTTTGTAGAGCTGTGTGGGTTTCGCAGTACCTGGCAGCCTTCCTCAGACTGCCTGGTGGCCCCTCCTAGCCTGTCAGCAAGTCTGCCTTTCCACGTAAGCTGTGTCTTTCTTTGCAACACTTGGTTACAAAAGGAGACTTTTTTAACATAAGCCACTCCAGTACCGTCAGGGCTTCCTGACCTGCAGTCTGCCCTCCTCTCCCATGCACTGCCGGGGTGCTGTGTGCCGGACAGAGACTTGTGCATTGCTAGTAACTGTGTGGGAATAGAGAAGCTGATCAGAGAGCAGCAGGGGAGAAAGAAGGTAAGTACATGCTGGGGGCTATGTGTGGCAAATGGGTGAGCTCAAGATCCATACTGGTTAGATGGGGACAGGGTTGGCTGGCCACACTGAGCAGCAGCCATGCAGCTTGTATGCATCCAGGGAGGCAGTGGCTGTCATGTACATGCAGGGACCACAGGGCATGTAGGCACTACATGAAGCACAGGACCCCTTGAGGGGCTTTCTCATCACCCATGCACTGGGGTGACCCTGTACTCCTCAGAGAGCTGGGGTGGGCCTCCCAAATGCTGCTGCAACATGGCAGCTGTGTGCCTAAGCACTTGGAGCAGCAGGGAGGTGGAGGTGCTATAAATACTTACCTGCTATTAATAACAACATCTTAACTCTATTAATAGGAACAGCTTAATTAATAAAAGGTGTTTGACAAATATTGGCTGTGTGCCACGTTTCCACAAAACTCAGTTGTCGAGAATGAAGGCAACCTGCGACAAGGAGACTGGGTGGAATGAGAATCAGGAGCTCTGATGCACCATGCGTCCCTGTGAGAACAGAGCCAGCACTTCCAAATTCATTGAAAGATGCCACTTTTTAGGTTGTCCCAAATATTTTTAATCCCTCTGGCTTGTTATCTGGTTTATGGATAATTTAAACTTTCTTTCTCCTGTGTGTGTTTGGTAGCATCCACGATCACAAAGCCCTGCCAAGGCAACACCCTGGAGGCACATCATGGCAGCCCTTAGTTAGAGTATAATACTCCACCCTCAGATCAATTTTCTGAAGTTTTCATTTCTAGAAGCTCTGAAATGAGATTGGGCATGAAGTAAGATGCTGAAAGCCTTACTACAGAGCCAGGGTGGAATATGGTAGGCAGAATCATTCCTCCTTCTTCCCTCTGACTTCCAGGTCTTCTTAATTGATTCAAGCCAGATTTCTGCTCTAAGATTTACACACTATGAAGCACAGACCCCTAACATGGTGATACCTTCCTTCTTTCCTCATTTTGGCATCCCTGTAGAGATAAACATGGGTATTTGCTTGCAGATCAGTTACCCACTGCTATGAACATTGCAGCTGGGACGTGTCACAAGGCCCTGTTTTGAAGCTAACAGTCATCTTGTGCCTGCTGATTCCAGCTACACCAATGCACGTGAATATGAACCAGCATGAGCATCAGCATTATGCTTTGCCTGGACATTACTAAAGCATTTGAAAGGGCACCTTCATTTTAATTCCAAGAGTTTTGAAGCACTCAAACCTCTGAACAAAAATTAGCCTGTGTTTGTGCTACTGTGATGGTGTGGTGGGTTTTGCAGTTCTGATGCAGCGGGTAGTGCTTTTCATCTCTGGGACAGTGGGTGGGTGCCACAGGCAGGCAGAGTGACCCTTGGGGAGAACATCAAAACTGACCAGACTGAAGTCAACAGGCTCTGGCTTCCTTTGCCAAACCCCATTGGTTAAGATCAATGAACTGCCTTTGTGACTCTGTGTTCAGAAAGCACCTTCAACACTAAAACCTTAGGCTATTTGCAAATTCTTATCTTCTTTTCAAGTTAATTTCCCCTGTGCAACAGACAGCACATGCCTCTGCCCACCTTCATTCTCCATCCCACCTTGGCACATCTGCAGGTTGTGTGACCTTGCAGCTTTCTGAAGCCAAACTAGGGAGGTGGTGGAGTTATCATCACTGGAGGTGTTCAAGAGGGGATTGGATGTGGCACTTGGAGCCATACTTTAGTTAGTCCTGAGGTGTTGGGTGAGAGGTTGGACTTGATGATCTCTGGGGTCTTTTCCAACCTTGTTGATTCTATGATTCTATGAAGAGCAAGTGCAGGGTTCTGCTCCTGGGCTGGAACAATCCTCACTATCAATACAGGCTGGGGGTAAGAGGTGATGGAAAGCAGCCCTGGGGAAAAGGGCTTGGAGGTGCTGATGGATGAGAAGCTGTACATGAGCAGGCAGTGTGCACTTCCAACCCAGAAGGCAAATCACATCCTGGGCTGCATCAAAAATGCATTGCCAGCAGATCCAGAGAGGTGGTTCTGCTGCTTTGCTCTGGTGAGACCTCACCTGGAGTACTGTGCCCAGGTCTAGAGCCCTCAACACAGGAAGGACATGGACCTGATGGAGTGGGTTGTTCAGCCTGGAAAAGAGAAGGCTTCAGGGAGACCTAATAGCAGCCCTCCAGTACCTGAAGGGGGCCTACAAGAAGGATGGAGAGAGACTGTTTACAAAGGCCTGCAGTGATAGGATGAGAGGCAATGACTTCAAATTACAGAAACTCAGATTTGGATTGGATGTTAGCAACAGGTTCTTTACCATGAAGGTAGTGGAACACTGGAATGGGTGGCCCAAGGAGGTGGTTTGGGCTCCATCCCTGGAGATATTCAAAGTGAGGCTGGACAGGGCTCTGGGCAGCCTGGTCTAGCTGAGGACGCCCCTGCTTACTGCAGAGGGGGCTGGACTGCACTACCTTCAGAGGTGCCTTCCAACCCAGACCATTCTATGATTCTATGTTCCTACTTCAAAATTTCTAATAAACAATATGACTTTGAAGCTTTATAGACACTGAAAGACTCAAATATTTACAGTCCTTTAACCTGAAGAAAAGTCCATGTTCAAACTGTTTTATTACAACTGCTAAGAATACAAAATTGGAGCAAGGTTTTTAGATAAAGGCTGAGACAGAAGGGGTGGAATAAAACTGGTGAATGAGATCCAGAAAGCTTAGCTCTAATCTCTCTCAGGGTCAGCTCTGCAGGGAAGGACAATGGCATTGCTCTCTTGGTATAATTATGCTGCTACAGTGATGCTATTGTAAATTACTATGTTCCCAAAGCAACATATCAGAAGAAATTCCACTGAAATGAATGCCACAAGGACTAGAAGAATCAATTCACCATACCCAGTTGTCTCTGGACTCTGCATTACTGATCTTTTTTTTTTTTTCCCTAGGAAAAGCAATGGAAATAAATGATAAATATAAATCCAACAGTATTAAGCCAAAAAAGTAATAGAATTCTCTGCTTATGTTTAAAGCAATCTATTTTGAACAGACAAAGGAAGTCTGGAGCAGTTAATTCTCTTTGTCCATTTATCCCAAGTTTCCAGAAATTAACAGCTATTTGCATTTGCTAGTGTAATGCACTGAGGATGCCAACCATCAGCTGGGGTTTGGTGCCCTCTTATGTACTAAACAAGCAACTTCAGCAATTGCAAACACTGGTGACAGATCATTTGTGAAGGCTTCTCCAGTCACAAATTGTTAGGAGAGTTAAGCATCAACAGATTAATGCTTCAAAAAGGTTAACTGCTTTTAGGTGTGAGCTTACAGCAACAAGCAGACCCACAGACATACCTGTGCACCTTCCACTTCAGCTTTTATTAAGACAATTCAGCCTGACTGAGCAGACCGTGCATGCACAAATTTGATTCAGGCTTCTTTTGTCTTGGCCAGACAGATATTGTTAGTGAATTGCTGACTGCAGTAGCACACACACCGGGCAGGTTGCATGTCACAGAAATCAAGATGAACTGTGCCAGCAGAGCATGGAATCAGATGAGAGAGGATTGGATAACCTGGTCATTCCTCACTGAAACCTCCTTCTAACCTAGGCACTTACCCAAAGAAAAGGATCAGTGAAAAAACCCACATCTGCAAAGCTGGAGACATCAAAACACAAACCATGGAACATTCCTGTAGAATATTCTTGGATAGTCCTGTGATTATTTGTCTTACTTAAAATTGGCCCTTACCCAAATCAGATTTCCAGAGGGCTCTGGCCATCATGTTAGGTTTTCTCTCCTGCCTAGTCAACATTGTAGTATTTTATTTCTTGTGCAAGCATTTCTGATCCGTGGAGAAGTCCATTCTTGGTCTTCTGAAAACTAAACAGATTGCTTGGTAAATCTTTTCTGGAAGTAAAACCTAATTCTATATTAAGAAGGGTTTTGTTAGCTTGATTTCCCTACTGGGGGATACAGTTTAAATACATCTTTTCCAGTTGGCACTTATGTAACTCCTCACCCCATCTCACTTGTGCCTTTTTTGATACATCAATCAGGATGCAAAAGACATGGGGTACACAAATACTAATGCACAAAGGTAACGTGGAATTTTAGATTGCATTTGAGTGTTGGCGTTGGAAATTATTAAACACCTTATCAAAGGGCTGAGGACCCCACTAGAGTATCACTGATATTGGAACAGAAACGAAGAGCCCATGCCTTTCATAATGCTCTGTTTATTTAATCAAATTGTGCTACGATGCACATTTTCAGAAATCAGTTTCAAGATGATACATAATAAAATCTTCAGATAATTAGCAAGTTTGTGCACAGATCAGTAATCTTTCCAGTCTGGTCATAGACACAGAGGTAAAAAGGTGTCTAAGCATCTTCTACTAGTCAATAACATCCCTTCTTAGCACAGATACCCAAATGCCTGGAGGCAAAACACACTTTGGCACCGTGGCTTATTTCAGTAAAGCCAGACAACACTGCATGAACGCTCCCCACTTCTAGGGTCTGAAACAGCCTATGCAAAAAGAGAGCTGAGAACAGATTCACACAGCAAATGCAAACTTCTAGGAATAACTTACTCATCAACATCCAAAAGTGCACTACTCCTTTTATGGAACACAGAAGCATGTTCCTGGAGAGCTTTGAATTCTGTTTTAAATGGATGTATCAAAGGTAAAAATAAATAAAGAGGATGCGGTGAGGAAGGGTGGATGTGCCCGGACTCCTTACACCACCAAGATAAGATCAAATATATTATTGTAATATTCTTAAAACATTGTCATATTCTTAAGAAGAAATCCACCTTGTGCAGGTGAAAATGGCTAAAATGCAGACAAAGCAGAGCTCCCTGAGCTAACGGAGACGTGGAAAATCCACACGACGCACTGCAAAGCAATGTGGACCGATCCGTCTAGATCTAGAGGAAGTACTGCTGTATTTACAGACAATAAATATTGCTGACTAGCTCCCATTCAAGATCATACAAATGACGGACCACATTTGCTAGTGTAAAACCCTGAAGGTCTGGTTCTAAGGCTCGCCTGAGGGTAGCCAGGTAAGATCTGCTTTTGTTACCGTGGATGTAACCAGCAACAAAGCATTCACATTGAATACATTTATCTCACATACTATTGACATCAGGCCATCAGGCTCCACAGCTGAGTTATTTCCCACAGAATACATGAATCTGACTTTTCTGAGCAGCTTTTCCATCTGCTGACCCACAAATTTGTGGTCATAGTTTAAAACTTGCCCAATCAAGAAGAGTTTGCTTTTGATAACATTTGCTGAATTGGCTGCTTCCCATCAGAATAATCCTATTCCTCATTTTCCCTTTCCATGGAAGCAGAAAAAAAAATATCTCTCTTAGCTGGTACTTAGCATTGGAATAGTCCACACGATAGAATCAGCATCTGGAAACAGCAAAAATCCTCCCACGTGTTTTGAAGAGCTAGTAGATAAATATGGAATGTGGGTCCACAGCTTTGTAGAGGTAATCAATTATGCACTGTATCATTTCTGCCATGCCATTTTCCCCATCCCAGTTTACTACACCCAGTTCTCTCTGTGCTATAAAGTGAACTACCTTAAACTCTTGTAGCACCACGTAGAGAAGACAGAACCTCCCTGCAGTGGGAATGGAAGGAAGCATTTTTTACGACAGAATTTGAAGACACCAGCTGGGATAAAGTGTAACAATTTAAACATTAATGGAGTTGATGAATTCTAACGTCTGGATATAGATCAGTTAGAAATCCCCAAGTCAAAACAATGCCCTGGCAGATCTTCGAGGAAACTGGGAGAAAATCAAGTGTATCCCAGTCCCTAATGCCGATTTAAGACTTTTCCAGCAAACTGGAATTTGCTTATTTTGAAGAGCTTCAGTGAGTTGAGCTTCCATGTATTCCACTACGAAACCTCAGAACACAGCTCATGCTGATATACGTAAGATCAGGTTAAGAACTGACTGTAGCTAAGAATCAGTACTTGACTGCTGTGCACCTGTTTTTAATTTAAAGTGCCTGATACCAATTTAACTTAAGGTTACTGCAGACCTCACCACTTTAGCCAGAGGTGTCATTAAGGCACCCAAGGTAGATGCCAATATCAGCACTGACATCGGCATCCAGCAGCATCTTATTTCAGCATCATAATGCATCCCTGTATTTAATGTTAGGCACTATCAGCACAACCCCTTTAAAAATACAAACATGTGAACAAACATTAAAATGAGGTGCTTGCCTCTCCTGAAACACTTCAGGCAGTTCTGGCCTTCATTTAGCAACACACACAGGCTAAGCAGAAGAGCCCCAAGGCGACCCTCTCTACTTAGGAATGGCAGCTGTGTTTGTGACGTTTTACAGAATAAAATTAAGCTGCCTTTCAAAGCCATTTTCCAATTGCCAGCCACAAAAGGAAAACCCATTGTGCAGCTTTGTCTGGAACAAGCTGTACAGCTGGAACAGACTTCATTTTCTTCCCAGTAGAGTGTTGGTTTGGATTTAGTGTGAGAACAAAGTTGCTAACACACTGACGTTTTAGGTGTGCTATGTAGTGTGTATGCTCATCAGCTTCTCAGGACCAGTCAGTGAGTAGGCTGTGGTGGAGGCACAAAAGGTTGGGGCACAACATAGACAGGACAGCTGACCCAAACTGGACAAAGGGATATTCCATATCCTACAAAGTCAAGCTCAGTATACAAGCTGGAGGGAAAGCTGTCTTGGGGCCATTGATGGGTAACTAGCTGCACATTACTTGCTCTGTATATTCTAATCCTTTTTTAATTAGCATTCTCTTATTCCTTTTCTGACCTATTGTCTTTATCTCAACCTATGAGCTTTAATATTTTTATTTCATGATTCTCTTCCCCATCCTGCTAGGAGTGTGGAGAGGGAGTGAGCAAGTGGCTGTCTGGAGAAGGCTTAGTTGCTGGATGGGGTTAAATCATGACACAGCTCAAGATAAAACACTTCTCCAGGACTGCAGCACAGCCAGGACAGATTCTTAACTCAACAGTTCTGGAAGTACATTGTTATGCACTTGCCCACAAAACAGATACAGATACTACAGAAAACTTAAGGAAATGTGGTCATAGGTCTTATATATCACACAGCTTGGGCCATGGCAGCTGTGGGAAACCATCAGCTTAAGGGTATGTACTTTTGTACTTGCTGGGCTCCAATCTCTGCAACATAGATTGCTCCACTCTTCATGTCGACATCCACGAGGTGTGGTTTGGTTTCATCTGCCAGCTGGATTGTGTTGACCGTAACACAGTCCCTAATAGAGCCAACTGGTGGTGCTGCCAAGACTACTAACCGGTTGATATTCAGCTGAGCTACAATCAGGTATTTGTAATCAGCAGTAAATCTGTGAAAGAGAAACACATTGTGGATTGTGAACTCCCTAGGACATCTCATTTTAATACAACCCTGCACTTCTAAGCATACAAAACCTCCTTAATAGTCAAGTTTCGGAAGCTTACCACAGACTAAGTGAATGAAAAGCTAAGAATTAAATCACAAGCCTTCGTCTACCTATTGGATGCTTCCTGAGACAGATTATGCTACAGAGAAGTCATTCAAAACAATCTCTCTTCCCATAAAAGCTGCAACAGTAAGGTCAACAACACACAACAACCTGAAAATGAAGTTCCCAATCCTGCACTCAAATCCATAGGGCTCATTATAAAGCCAGGATCTCCCTGTCAAGAGACAACTGCACAGAGCTTTGCATGTGATTAGGGCCCAGCATTCTTTTAGTTATACTGGAGAGCTCTTTGTCATCTGGCAGTAAACAGCAACATTTTAATTCACCAGTAAATATACACCTGATTTACATAACTGCATGCTTCTAGAGCTGTTCAACAATACCTGACAGAATAGGGTCCATCTTCTGAAAAGCAGCTGCTCCAAGACCCAAGCCATTCCCCTGTGACTTTATCAAAGACTTGGATTCTTCTGTTGTCTCTGTCTGCAACCCATACCTGTTAAGAACAAAAATCGTGGCTGTTCACAAACAGAACCAATGAAATGTGTTAGTTTCTTACATGAGCCAAGTGTCCTGTAGCAAAAACAGAAGTATACCCTGAAGGAATGTGTCTCCCCATTCAAAACTATGTTAAGTAAATATGAGTTTCAGGTACTACACAAAACTAGCACACAGTTAACATACACAGATTACTTTATACTACTTTAACAGAGCAATCAGTGCCTTCTTTTCATGTTTGTGGCTATGACATGGACATATTCAGCAGGTATTTTCCCACCTCCCAGTGGGGATGTATTACTACCTATTTAATTCTAAAGATACTGCTCTGTCAACAACTAACAAGTTTTCAGCAGTAGTCTCACTTCGTGATGCAGGCCCATAATGACTGCATCTGCAAGCACTTGACATGTGCAATGCTACTATAAACACTGAGCAACTGGAAGAGCTTTGCAGCATGCTTTGTGTAATCAGTTTTGTGGAGCTTGTCTCTGTCCCACCTATTCCTAACTGGGTTTCCAAACAATGCAAGCTAGCAATACCACTAGTTCCAGTGAAGGCATCTCTTGTACCACAATCATTGAAGTGCTAGCTGTTGACAACCTATCAATCTGATCAATAAGCTTAATTTGTTTTGTGGGGTATCACCCAAAAGGAGCAATAAACAGGTTGGCTTGAGAGCTTTTATCAGTGCTTTTAAATAAAACACTACTACAGCACTCTCTTAGATTTCTGAGGAATTAATGATGTTAACCTAGGCTGAGGTTGACACTACACTGGCAATAAAACCACAGCTCATTGCACTTGCTGTCTTTGAATGTATATATACTGTGGCTACCCTTCAACACAAACTGAACATCTCCCTCCACCTCTCTCTCTCCACCCTGCCAGTTTTAGCAGAGAAGTGATTTTTGTGTATGCTTCTTATTTTGGTTCACACAGCATCAGCAGAATTACTTCCAACTAGTGATTTAGGATGGTTTATTTCCCCTGAAACAGATTAAGGAATGACTGCACAATTCCTCTACAAGAGCAGCAGAGCAAAAGCTAGAGTACAATTAACACCTGGCAGAAAAGCAGGTTCCTGAACGTTTGAACCCACATGCCAAAAGGGACCATGTCCACAACCTAGCCAAAGCCTTACTATCATCTTAATCTTATATGGAGTTTCTAAACGTGAAATCAAAGTCCCCTGAAGAAACCTGAGTGCTTGGGTCGATATTTATTACAGAGCATAGTTCTCCTGTACTCTCATGATGACAACCTGTTAGGAGCTGCAGGAGGAACAGTCTGTTGTTAGTACAGATATTGACAATGTAGCTGCTCAGGACCCTTGTGCTAACCTTGGAGCTAGCTACATCAGTAGGATCTGCAGTACGAGACTTCAGCTCACGACCACCTGTGACACTGCAAACTGAAATCCCAATAAAATGACCCATATCACAACAGCTCCTTTGAGAAAAGGAAAGTTATGTTTGCTCAAATACTGTACACAACTCCATAGGAGTCCCTACTACAGGAAGGATCTGGAGCTGCTGGAAGGTGTCCAGAGAAGGGCCATGAGGATGAGCAGAGGGCTGGAGCTGCTCTGCTGTGAGGACAGACTGAGGGAGTTGGGGCTGTTCAGTCTGGAGAGGAGAAGGCTTCGAGAAGACCTTATGGTGGCCTACCAGGGTCTTAAGGGGGCTTACAAGAAAGCTGGGGAGGGATGTTTTAGGGTGTCAGGTAATGATAGGACTGGGGGGAATGGAGCAAAACTAGAAGTAGGCAGATTCAGATTGGATGTTAGGAAGACATTCTTCCCCATGAGGGTGGTGAGAGAATGGCACAGGTTGCCCAGGGAGGTGGGGGAAGCCTCACCCCTGGAGGTTTTGAAGGCCAGGCTGGATGTGGCTGTGAGCAACTGGCTCTAGTGTGAGGAATCCCTGCCCATAGCAGGGGGGTGGGACTAGATGATCCTTGAGGTCCCTTCCAACCCTGACAGTTCTATGATTGGAAGATGAGAAAAACTTCTCCCTCTGTTCTTTACCCGTCCAAAAGGATCCAATGTTACGCTGTGAGGAATCCTGAACTGACCAATGCCAGTGCCATTTGTGCCAGTCAGCCATATCTCCTGGTAATCTGAACAGTGAGCACCATGGAAAAAAGAGTTAAAAAAAATAATTAAAATCAGAGTAAGGGAATGACAAGCTGTAATATCCTGGCAAAGGTACTTGATTTTTAAGAAGTGAAATTTCTAAACACAGGATTTTTAAACACAATACTTCCAATACATAAACTCAAGAAATATTGGAACTGCTACAGTGACTCCTGGCTTGTTATCAGTGCTTTCAGGAGTATGATTACAGAAATATAGCCACTAGTACACAAGCCATAATAAAAGGCTGTGCTTAAAAAAACAAACCCAAACCCCAGCTGGCTGATTATAATATCCAATTGCTTACTAAATTGGGTTTTATATTCATAACTTGGCAGTTTCAAGTAGTTTTAACTAGGAAACTACCTATTTCATGATAGTACAAATGAGAAACTGTAGCTCCTCCAGTTTTTCCCCAACTGCAGGCATGTGCAGACTCCTCACTTACAGCCCTAACCAACACTGACCATCTAACTTGGGAATATGAGCAAACTAATTATAATCGCCAAATAATTTAAGTCTGAAAGATCTTCAGACACTACCTGCTCCAATCCTCTTCTCAAATCACAGCTAGCCTTGTTAACAAATCCAACCCTGAGGTTAGATCAGGTTGCTCATAACTCATAACATTTTGAGCATCTTCAAGAGTGCAGATTGCACATCTCTGAGCAAACTATTCACTGTATGATCACCTCCCTGTGCATCTTTTCCTCCAAAAGCTGAACAGCGATACACTCCTTTACACCTTTTGCTTGGTGCTCTTCGTTCCTCACCGTTCATCTCCAAGAAGTAAGTGGCTGCATCTTCTCTATACCCTCCCCATTACTGACTTGAAGACAATAAGAATCTCACTTAGCATTCTCTCTTGAAGACTGAACAAACTTGTTCTCTAAGCCTCTTATCAGAAACAGTTAGATTTCTCCTGAAGTGACAGGCAGTAAACCAGGATCTGATTAAAGAGCCTTCAAATTAATGACAGCTCTACCTAGCTCTTGCTTGTAAGTACTCTCAAACCACACTATTTAAAATGCAGTTTTCAATGGTCAGCTACTGCAGAAGTTTGTTTTCCCATACCATTGGATAGTTTGAGCAATCTGTTATTCATTCCTCCGTCCCCATCCACGACATACATATCTCCACTTTCCTCCACAAAGACCTCTGCTGGTTGATCAAACTGTAGGGGAATCAAACTGGAACCAGCGTTACCCGGCGTGCCCAAGACCTGCAGAAGTTTACCTGAAGGGCTGTACTGTTTCACAGTGTGCCCATATTTTCCTGGATTGAAAAAAATAGTGTAAAAAGTCTTAGTAACACAATAAAGTAAGCACAATTGACTACACAGGTTACAAAAATATAATCTCCTAACACTCACAAGTGATATAAATCAAAAGAAGACAAAATTCTACAGTGAGAATATGACTGTGGCCCCAGGCTACCACAATATGCATCCATTTTATTACAGCAAGTCTAGCCAGAGGATTTTTCTTCCTTCTGATATTCCTCCTGGGGGCAGAGGGCAGAGCTTACAAAGTTTAGAAGCTACAAGCAAACACACAACACAACTCATGAACCTGCAGAGCATTTTGTGCAGCACCTGAGAAGTTTGTTCATGGCAGAACTGACTTGAATGAGTTTTAAATGTAGTGTCTGCACTGCTAGCATTTTCTTCCCCATCTAGCACTTGCCTATCACCACCACACATACCTGTTCCAACATCTGTGATCCATACTGAGCTATCTGTTGCAGTGTTCAATACAAAGATACCATGAGGCATTTCAACAGTATTATTCCAGGAATAAAGAAAATAGCCTTCCTCTGAGAATACAAGTACCTTTGGCACATTGTCTCCCCTCTGAAAAGGCAAAGAAGTCTATTAAGAAAACATATTAAGGAAATAATTATACTTATGAAAATTCCTCTTTGCAAGGTCTTTTGCAAGGTTTAAATGATCCTAAGAATCTCCTGAGGCTGTCTGCTAGATCTCATCTTTTGCAGCTGGAAAAGGAAAGAGTCTAAGTGCGTGCAAATGCAAAACTTTTCACTCATTCTAGAGTTTCAACTTACAACACATAAGAGCAGAATTTTCACAGCAGCCAAGCTCCTCAAATTCTCTGAGTCTTCATTTTGAATCATCATTTTACTGTTCTTGTTCAAAAATATGCCAAGTGTAACACAAGCATGAAAAACTATATCTGTACTTGTTAGCTGCCTAACACTCAAGCACTCATACTGTGCTTTACCACCAAATTCCAGCAGTTTCCATGGAGAGAATGTATTGTCTGTGATCTAGAGATACGAATGCATGAAACTGAGTAAAGCAAATACTGGAACTCGTTACTGGAACTGGCTGACAGAGCTGTGTGGTTTTGCTTTCCAAAGATAAAGGCTGAAAGAGTGGAAGCTTCAATTGTCCCAGAATCACCTTTTACCTTATAGTTAAGAGAAGCTACTGTATCTCAGTTAGGTTGCATCATCATAGTATCATAGTATCATTCAGGGTTGGAAGGGACCACAAGGATCATCTAGTTCCAACCCCCTGCCATGGGCAGGGACACCCCACACTACATCAGGCTGGCCAAAGACTCAGCCAGCCTGGGCTTAAACACCTCCAGGGACAGGGCCTCGACCACCTCCCTGGACAACCCATTCCAGGGTTTCACCACTCTCATGGTGAAGAACCTCCTCCTCACCCCCAGCCTGAATCTCCCCACCTCCAGCTTCATTCCATTCCCCCTAGTCCTATCACTACCTGAGATCCTGAGAAGTCCTTCCCCAGCCTTCCTGTAGGCCCCCTTCAGATACTGGAAGGCGACAATTAGGTCACCTCGGAGCCTTCTCTTCTGCAGACTGAACAGCCCCAACTCCTTCAGTCTGTCTTCATAGGAGACAGTTCCTTATCCATCTTGTGGTCCACCCATCAAACCCATGTGTCACCAGTTTGGAGACCAGGATGTGGTGTGGGACAGTGTCGAAGGCTTTGCTCAGGTCCAGGTAAATGACATCAGTTGCTCACCCCTCAGCTATTAATTTTGTCACCTGCTCATAGAAGGCCACCAGGTTGGTCAGGCAGGATTTGCCCTTGGCAAAGCCATGCTGACTGTTCCCAATCACCTCTTCACTCTTCTTCTGAGCCAGTAGTGACTCCAGGAGGATCTGCTCCATGATCTTTCCAGGCACAGAGGTGAGACTGACTGGCCTGTAGTTCCCCGGTTCCTCCTTCTTACCCTTTTTGAAGATGGGGGCAATGTTTCCCCTTTTCCAGTCTGTGGGGACTGCCCCAGACTGCCATGGCTTTTGAAATATAATAGAGAGGGGTTTAGCAACCTCCTCTGCCAGTTCTCTCAGCACCCGTGGGTGTAACCCGTTGGGTCCCATGGACTTGAACACTTTCAGGTTCTTCAGGTGATCACCAACCTGATCTGCACTTACAATGGGCAGTTCTTCCTCCCCGTCACTGGCATTGTCTTCCATAACATCAGGAGTGTGGCTAGAGGCCCTTGCAGTGAAGACTGAGGTAAAGAAGTTATTAAGTACCTCAGCCTTTTCCTCATCACTTGTGACCATGTCACCATTTTCCTTTCTGAGGGGGCCCACACCTTCCCTAGTCTTCTTCTTCCCATTGATATACCTGTAGAAGTTCTTAGTGTTCCCTTTAATCTCCCTGGCTAGATTCAATTCGAACTCTGCTTTGGCTTTCCTAACCAGGACTCTTGCTGCTCAGGCAGCTTCCTTATATACCCCCTGTTCTAGCTGTCCTTCTCTTCACTTCCTGTAGAGTTTCATACCACAGAAATTCAGTGCTTTTAAAAACACAAAGGTGTCGTCAGAACTGCTTAAAAAAATGTCCATCAAGAGGAGACCTATACTTCTATTTTGACCACTTTTGATACAGTAACTATTCACATATGCAGACACAAACATATACACATACAAATACATACATCCCAAGCTAAAATAGGCAAAACTACACCAGAACTGCAAGAAATACTCACTTGGCCCACATAGACCAAACCATGAAGAGAGTCAACAGCAACACAAAATGTTTGGCCAGTGAAGTACTCTGGAAGTTTAGGCCAGCCTATGTCCAGTTTGTACACCTGTTGCTCTCCCTTCCAAGATGGGACGTAATCAAACGCTTGTGAAACCTGAAAATGCAAAACAATTATCCACCAGTAGTTAAATTTCATGACGATGGGATCAGAAGGACCGGCAGTAGCAAGTAACTGTGCACTGAAGCATTACAAATTGTTTTATTGAATTTAATCTAAGATTATGGATAAACAGAGATAGGCTTGTAGCTAGGGTTTTGGAAGGCAAACAGGGAAACTTCAGCAAACTGGAAATTAGCAAATTAAATTCTTTGGATTGGGGAATTACAAGGCAGAAAATATACCCTGAAATTTTTTACCTCAGCGGTGCTATTGATATCTGTAAAGCACACTCCAAAAGGAGGAAAATAGTATAAATGGTTCCAAATGGAAGAGGATCAATAACTAATTCAAGGTGGTATGAAAATAAGGAAAAATAGAACAAAGGAAAAACAGAGGTCAAAGCAGAAACAGCATCTTGGAAATGGGGAAGTGTAAGACACCAGGAATGGCAAAACTCATGCCAATGCATACATCTTAAAAGATAATGGAAAAAAACAAGCTTCCACTTCTTTGATCTATTTTTCCAGCAGAAGAATGGAAGTACAGCTGCACTGCTGCAACCGGAGCACCGGAACAGGTCAGATCAGGCTAGGGCTAAGAGCCTGCAAGTGCCGCATCCTGACAGACGAGGGCCATTTAACATTCCTGCCAACTGCCTCGCCAGAGGCAGGGGTGAGCAGGGGAACAGCCTAAGACAGACCAGTCTGTGGTGCAGGGAAAGCCAACAGGAAGGAAGCGGCGGGAGGAGACAGACAATAAAGGGTGCAAAGCGATCATGAGGCTTCTCCCTCGTCCAAGCAGAGCTTAGAACCCGGCACAGGCATTTCCCCAGGGCAGTAAAGCCACACAAACACGTCTCCGCCTAGACTGACAGCAACTGGAAGGGGCGCGACAAGGGGCCACGACCAAACGCCTCCTGGGGCCTGCTGCATTCCACGCTCCGACAGGGCCCCACGCAGATCGAAGGGACCGCGTCCCCTGCCCACCGCCGCCGAGATCGCTCCTCCCGGCTGTCCTCATCCCTGTGCCCGGCTGCCCTCTGCCTTCGGGCGCGAAGGCGTAAGGAGAGCACTGGATTCCCTCTCGCGCCCACCCACTGTTCCTCAGGCCCCGAGGATGGGCTCGCCCTGGCCGCCGCCCACCTGCACGCCCCAGAGCAGCGCCAGGAGAAGGAGCGCGGCGCCCGCTCTGCCCAGCCGCCGCCCGGCAGCCGCCTCCGTCCCGCGGGCGGGCTGGGCGGCGCGAGACGCCATAGGAGCCGCGCGACGGAACTCTCCGCCCGCCACCGGGGGGCAGGGGAAAGCGTTCTCGCTTCCTGGCGCCGCTCCCCCGAGCGCTGGGCTGCCCCGAGCCGTGCCGGCTCCAGCCCGAGCGCCAGCACCGCAGGCACAGGCCAGGGGATGGCACGGCGGCGGCCTTCAGCAGCGCTCGAAGCTTCGGCAAAACGGCTGGGAGCTGGGAGAGGGCAAGCCCGGTTCAAGTTTCCGCCGCTTCTGTGCAGGCACTGTTGTTTCGAACAGCATGGAAAGGGACCTTGGCCCCTTCGCTCTGATGTCATAGGAGTGCGACGGTGGAGAGGCAGGGCGGGCGGAGTGGGGTGCTCTGTTGGTGGCTCCGGGCTCCGCGCCGCGCCCTCCCATCCCGGGGTGTCTCCGCCCGGTGCTCCGCTTTGCCCGGGGGCCCCTCGGAAGCGCCGGGGCCGAAGTGTGGCGGTGCAGCGCGCGATGGGCCGTGGGGACGCCTCGCGGGCGGGCGCGGGCCGGCCGGGCCTCGGCGCCGCGTGCTGAGGGGACCGGTGCCGCGCGGGGTCGGTGCGCTGCTGTGCCCGGGGGCCGCGGCCGAGCTGCCCCGGGCCCTCCCTCCGCCGGCAGAGCGGCCTCGGGTCACCTCTGAGGCTGCCGGCAGCGCCCGGCCCGTCGCCTTTGTCTCGTGTTCTGTGTCAGCCTGGCGGAGGCGCCAGCACGGAGTGCCCGGGGCTGCGGAGATCTCAGGCTGACCTTCTTGCGATCTTGGGGTTTTGGGGTGTTTTGGTTTTTTTTGGTAGGTTTGTCTGGGTTGTTTTTTTTTTCTGATAGGTCTTTGGCAGGAAATTGGCTTTTTTTTGGTGGGTTTTCTGGTGGTGGTGTTTGTTTTTTGGGGTTTTTTTTTGGTACATTTTTTGCCTCGTCCATGTTTAAGTGTCTGCATTGAATGAACTAGTAAAGATGGATAAGAAGTCCTTTGAAACCGTGCTGGATGAAATAAGAAAGGTAACTTCTCGTTTTATGTGTTGGTTTAACCATTTGTTGGTAGGATATTACTTTGGATGGACACAGCAGACCAAGGGCTTGTGTATTTTAATAATCGCTTCAGGATTCAATAAAAGCTAAGTTTCACCTCGTTGTGAGGGACTGTAATCCTGTGTTGCTGGTGTGACTTTCTTTGGTTGGTTTTGTTTTGGTGTGTCAGTGTAAAGTTGCTGTAGTGTACTTGGTCTGTTTGATAAACTTTTATTTTCCCAGCAGACTGGGGCTGAGTGTTCAGACTGCTGTTCCTCAGGTAACAGAATGCTTGAACAGCGCTCGTTTGATAGGAGTACACTGGACAGGTTGGGCTCGATGAGCTTTGAGGTCTCTTCCAACCTTGGTGATACTGCGATTGTGTAGTACAGCACTTTTACTGTCAAGGGTGATGAAGAAAAGCTAGAAGAGACAGGTATCTCTTATCTGGGGAGAGAAGCTGGATTTGCTTGACCCGAGTGTAGATGGGGACCACCGTTTTTAGGTTGGTTTAGGAGATAGAACACAGGGGTATGGCACAGGGAGGGTTGGTTTCAAAGCTCTGCTCAGCTGTCCTTGTTCAGAGTCACAGCTCACAAGCATGCATGCCTTTCTCCAGGATGTGAAATCCTGGGTTTTGATGCACGCTCTGGATTTTGCATGTCCATCTCCCGTTAAAAATGAGCAAAATCATTTCTAGTTACAGGAAGCAGAGATGTGCAATCTTGAACTGTTGCCTGGCAGGTCTCATTTCTTTTTTTTTTCTGTGCAGAGGCCCATTTTTAACAGGAATGATAGAGGTTACTGGTTGTGACAGTCCCTTAAATGCTGGAACTGCAAGAAGAGGGAGAAGAAATTAGAACCTTTGAGAAGAGTGGTTTGTTTCTTACCTGGAGTGATGTGTTTGGCTGTAGCTAAGGAGAAGTGACTTAAGTGTCACAGTAGATCAGTTACATGTCCTGCTAATGCAGTCACGGAGTGAGTTGGGTAAGATTATCTTAGGGCAGAACAGGAGCCCATAGCATTTTTGTAATGGGTGATTTTTGCTGTGATGGGTTGCCTAGGAGAGGTGGGTTTTATGCTTTTTTAATTTGGGCTTAGGTGCTACAGGTTGTAGTTTCAGGTCAGCCTCTCTTAATCATGAGACCCAGTAATGGCCCAGTTGTATTGTTTTGGAAGTATCGAGGTATAAACCATCGTGCATGAAAGCCCCAGGGGTGAGTCTTTATCACAGCTGCACTTAGCATTTTCACATGGGGTCATGGTCACAAATTCTCGTTTATAAAGCGGGTATCTTCTGTGCTCTATAACCAGCCAGAAACCACGACAGCCTAAGATATTTCAGGGGGTGGGCTTTCAACCCAAGAATCTTTATGGAAAGCCGGGGTTAAAAACATGAGGGAGCCGTTTGCACGTGAATGTGTTGCCTCACAATCGATAGTGGGAGGGAGTAACGTTTCAGATATCACTGCTGCAGTGCAGCCCTTCAGAATATGCTCTCTGATTACTGAAGACTTCAAACAAAGGGATTTTGACATGTGGTTCTCTGTCTGCCTGTAAACCTGACCTCGTTGATCTGGGGGTCAGTGCTAGGTTAGCAATAGCTGTGCTGTTGTAATATTCGTTTTCCAAATACTTATTCTGTGATTTGGGTGCTAGGTCCTTGTTTAAACTTCGTTCCTAATTCAGTGATACAACTTTCTTTGTGATGGGATTCAGGAGACGCTTGTTGGTGCATTGAATTTTCACAGATTCACAGGTTGTGTCAGGTTAGAAGGGGCCCTCAAAGGTCATTTGCCCAGCCTTCCTGCAGTAAGCAGGGACATCTCCAACTAGGTCAAGCTGCCCGGGAACACATCAAATCTCACCTTGAATGTCTTCAGGGGTGGGGTCTCAACCCCATCCCTGGGCAACCTGCTTCAGTATTTCACCATTCTCATTGTAAAGAACTTCTTCCTTATGTCTGATGTAAATCTACCCTGCTCCAGTTTAAAACCCTTGCCCCTCATCCTATTGCTGCAAGCCCTTGTAGGCAGTCCTTACCTAGCCTTCCTGAAGGTCCCTTCCCCATACTGAAATGAAGCTATATGGTCTCCCCAGAGCTTTCCTTTTTACAGGCTTAACAGCCCCACCTCTTTCAGCTTGTCTGCATAGGAGAGGTGTTCTGCCCCTCTGATCACCTTTGTGGCCCTCCTCTGGACCCGCTCGAGCAAGACCATGTCCCTCTTGTGTTGGGGGTCCCATAGCAAGTACAGTACTCCAGGTGAGGTGTCACCAGAGCAGAGTGTCAGAATCACCTCTCTCAATCTGACACCATGCTTCTTTTGATGCTGCCCAGAATGTGATTTGCCTTCTGGGCTGCAAGTATTCATTGACTCATGCCCAGCATCTTACCCACCAGTACCCCTAAGTCCTTTCCTGCAGGGCTGCTCTCCATTTCATCATCCCTCAGCCTGTCCTGGTATCAAAGATTGCCCTGACCTAGGTTCAGGACCTTGCACTTTGCCACAATTAACCTCATGCAATTTTCCTTAGCCCACTTCTCTAGCCTGTCCAGGTCCCTCTGGGTGGCATCTCTTTTGTCAGTCTTGTCAACTGGCACCACTCAGCTTGGTATTGCCTGCAGACTTGCTGAGTATGCACTTAATTTCACTGTTGTTTCATTGCTGAAGAAGCAATGGTCTCAACATGGACCCTTGAAGGGACACCTCTTGCCATCTGTCTTCATCCAGTCATCGAGTTATTGACCACTAATCACTGGATGCGATCATTCAACCAATTCCTTACCCACTGGACAGTCCACCCATGAATGGTTCCTCCTAATTGCAGGAAGACTTATTTTAATGTCTTAATGTATAGGTTAGGTTCATCTTTCCCCATACATATTTATAATTATTGACATAAAGTTTTGTGGTGTGGTTTGGGTTTTTTGGTGTGGGTTTTTCTGTGTTCCTGTAAACATGCATATAGGTGCTTTTTGTTCGTGTTCTTATTCTAAAGCCATTTAGTCGTTGATTTGAGGAGGGAGACTGACATAATTCATTTGGGTAAGTTGCTATATGACATACAAGGCTTTCTTTAAACAAAATATATAAAGAGGAGAAAGAGAATTTAAAGTTGCCATAAAGACAGAGGTTCTTTTTACCCTGTGACTGCAGTGTTTCTGCTAGTGTCAGTCTCTTAATGAGGGTACAGAAAGAAAGGGGTTGCTTCAAGCAGTGTGCCAGTGAACTTCAGCATGGCAGAGTCAGATTGTAGTGATAGAGAACTTCACGTGCCTGTATGGAGGAACAAGGACAAAAAACAAAGGTGTAGAAGAGCAATTGGGGAAGAAGTTAGGAGTGTGGGTGAAAGCTGGAGGTAATTTGAGAACAAGCATGAGAGCTAGCAATAGGTGGGGGCATAGAAACTGGGGAAGAAAGATGCTTTTATTAGTTTAGGTCAGGGATTTAGCTGTTACCTGTTGTCTTTACATCGTGTTGCTGTAACAGTGTGCTGGGTGTGAGGAGAGGGAGAAAGCCCTGGACTAGGTAGCCCATGGGGTTATCAACAGAACTGTCTTGCCACTTAGTCAAAAGTGATGGCCAGTACTGTGTTAAACTACGATGCTTCCTTTGTTCTGTATGATTACGTAATGAAGTTGGAACTGTGGGAAGGTAATAAGACAACACCAACCTTTGGAGCAAGCTTGCTTGTGTACATAATTCTGTCTGTACAAACTTGTTACCCAGTTTTTTATACATTCGCTGAAGATGCTTTGCTAATTATTTACAGGGCACGTACAAAGACTGTATGAATAATCAACTGCATTATCTTCTTTAACATGAGCATGCTGCAAACCTTTGGGGCAAAAGGAAGAGTGATGATATTCTCTCTGTACAGTGCTAAATATTGAAAAAATAGCAAAATGTCAAAAAATGAGTACTTCTTTTTTTTTAAACAGAGGAATTAATCTACATCTCTTTTGCTTTTTCTCTCAATGATCTAAGGCATATACTGATCCCTAGTAATACTGCAGTATAATTGATGCAAATGTCACTTGGTAAGGTCAGACTTTTGTAGACTCATAGACTAGTCCAGCAGATGGTTGGGGTATAATTCGGGGGATTAACTGTCTTTTTCTCTGTATCTTCTAGGCTGTACTGACTGAGTACAAATTAAAAGCTATTGAATATGTTCATGGATACTTTTCTAGTGAACAGGTAAAAGTCAACACCGTCCTGGGTCTAATGGGAGGTCTTGGGTTTTATGTTTTCAGTAATACAGAATGCCAGCATCTCCAGTCCATACTTTATTAATAACTGAGGAGATTTAATTCCTTATATCAGCTAAAACTGTTTAAAATAACTCAAGGTTGTTTTGTTATCAAAATCATTAAATTTTTATTTGTGTGTGGGGAAAATTGGAGAAATTGATCACAATGGAGTTTAGGATTATTTTGCGTGCATTTTCTTAACTGGCCTGTAGTAATAAGCATCCAGCTTGTTCTGATGCTGTGTGGGTGTTTTTCCTGTTTCCTTTTCTTCTCTTGCTTTACTTTTGTGCGGTGTTTTTGTTTGGTTTTTTGAATGATGGGTAAATACTGTTTAAATAAATGGAATGTTTATAAACTTTGGAAGGATTTGTTCTATTTTATTTACTTTAATACTGTGACATTTGTGCATGTAAACAAATACATAGAAAGAAGTAAGCACTTTAAATATTTCTATGGAAAAACGTAATCTTATAACAGAGTTTGCAGGTGCCTACCTAGAATCAAAAGAACTTTAGATGCTGGTAGGTACTGCTGTCACCAGACATCACAGACAGGCCTGTTTGCTTTAGCAATATATGACTATACTGCAAAAAATGAAAGCTCATTATTGATGCTGCTAGCATAGTTTTTTATTATCTAGAAAAGATTAATTGAAAGCCTTTCTGTTGCAGGTGGTTGAGTTATTGAGATACTTTTCCTGGGCTGAGCCACAGCTCAAGGCAATCAAGGCTTTACAACATGTAAGTTCTTGTGACCTACTCTCTTTATCTTATTTTAGTTTTGTCATGCCTACTTTTGCAACTGGTTGGTGGGTCTGTCTTCAAAGTTTCCTCTTCATCTCTTCTTTTTTCAGTGGTATCAAAATATGGAACTGCTTTTAACCATTGTTCTCTCTTCTGACTGAAGTGTCTTTTACTTTACTATCACATTGTAACTATTGTTAACTTTACTAATGTCTTTGCTTTTGGGAAGTGCTTTTTGGAGTTGCCAGTTCAGAATTTAGCTCATAAAGTCGCCTTCCCAGTGAAAGGGAGAGAATATTAAATGTTTACTGAAATATGTAATATGAAGCTGTTACAGAGTAGCATTCTAGATTTAAAATATTTACAGTGTCTGATTTTCTATGCTTTATTTTTCTCTTTTTGCTTACTTATCAGAAAATAGTGGCAGTTCCAGCATCAAAAATGGTTAATATTCTCAACTGCTTCACATTCAGTAAAGATAAACTTATTGCCCTTGAAATCTTAGCTTCGTAAGTATCTCTCACGTTGTATTTCCTTAAGTCACTTTGGTTTTACTAATGTTACAGTACAGAAAATCCAGGGTAGTTCCAGAAAGACGTGCTCTGGCCAGTTAAACACAAATCCATTGTCCATGAGGGTGTAAAAAGAAGAATTGGAAATAGACATTGTGTGAAATTCTGTAGTTCATCTGAGCCTTGATCATGCTGCTATGTGGATGTGTGCCTGCTGGAAAAACTGCCACTTGGCCAGTGTTTTTACAGTGATCTTCAAATCATTTAGGCAATGAAGAGGACCTTAAGCCTCTTTGTGCTCAGTGGAATGGAAAAGACTTGAGACCAAAGTGTTCTGGGAGTTGACTCTTTTGCATTTGAAAAGCTCTCTAGATATTACTTGTGTAAAAGCAAGTTAATACATCTCTTGAATTGACACATTCAGTTTGGAGATCTGATACCTATAAAAGATGTGTAGATATTCTGAATTTATTTTTACACAGAAAGTTACTTTTTACTGAACACAGATGCTTTCACATATGCTTATGTGGGAGTTCTCCTGCCTAGTTTAGGAGATTTATTCTATGAAATTTTGTTCTGGTTTGGGTTGTGGGATTTTTAGCATCAAGTATGTCTGCTTTGCATGTGAATACTTATTAGAGCCAGCTTGTACATTTTGAAGCATATAAATTAATTACATGAATATTCATAAAACAAGACTGAGGATATAGGCATGATCTTGCTTTTGGAGTTGAGCTTTAAGGAAGCTCTCTGAACACTCTTAGTCTTTTTCAGACCAAAACAAAGCAGGCAGCCTAAAGGAAGTCCAGTGGCACGTGACACTAACCTCCTTGAAATGCTTCTTGAAATGAGGTTGTCACTCGGACTCACTTTTCAGTTGCTTCACTTAAGCTGGTGTGGGAGCAAAGCATGATAACCTCTTTAGCTGTTGAGTTTGTACAGTGCAAGAGCATAATAAGGGAGTCATGATGCAGGAGTCCCTGCCCAAGTCTGTATACTGCTTAATTTTCTAATCAAAATTAGAGAACAGAGCTGAAAAATTATTCCCATTTTAAGGTGGTTTTCATGTCAATTCAACATTCTACTCATTCATTTCTTCTAATATCAAAGAATATTCTTTGAGAGCTCCTCCTTTTTGGGACTATTTACTGTGGTTCAGATGGGGTAGGTAATGTCTGACAGCAGTGCAAGTACTGTGGTCAGAGTTTTGAACAAAGCAGGCAGAATCAGGCATTAGGTCCCTCGTACTTGCACTTTTTGTTTGGTGTGTATAGTGTTAATTTGGGAGATTAGCATGGAGAGAGAAAGAATTCTTTATAGACCTGTATGAGAGATTTCACTGATTCTGCACAAGATGGAAATATTGTCAGGAGTGTTATTTTTTTTCATTCTAGAATAAATAAGGTGCAAACTTCTTTCTCTGCCAGTCCAGTAAGAAACAGTGGCAATGTGAGCAGCTGCTGATTTTCTTCCATAATGGCAATTGTGTGCCGTAGCAATTAAAGCTTTCTCATGAGCTGTGGTGATGCAAAATGCATTTTGTCAAGACAGTCAATTTTGCCATAAAGTTTAGCCATTGTTGTCCACTGTTCTGTATTGATATTTAATTCTAATACATGCTTTAATTACAGATATGAAGTCCATATTTAAGCCTCCAGTATTGGTGTAAAGTAATAGTAATATTACAATCTGAAATAATCATGTTTTTTAATGCACTGTTGGATACTGGCTGAATAAGTGTGGATCACTTTTCAGTCATGCATTGTTTCTGATACACATTTGGAATGGCAGTAAGTGCCTGTCAATGTCTTTGTTTATAGCAACATTGTTGATGCACAGAATTACCGCCTTATTGAAGATCTCTTCAGGATTAACATGTCAGAGAAGAAAAGATGCAGAAGGATTCTTGAGCAGGTAGTTGAGATACCCTAGTATCCTCGATTCTGTCAGATACAGTGTTGCTTGTATCCTAATGTTCATGTTGGGGTCAGGACTTGCTTTGAGGACTGCTGGGAACCACTGGTGGAAGACAAGCTGAGAGAAGCATCTGCGGAAGGATAATGAGCTATGCAGCACGTGCCAAAAAGAGGGGAAGTTTCTGTCAAGCATTAGAATCCTGCGGGAAAAGGGGCACAGAATTGCAACCAATATCGAAAGAAACAGTCTGCATTTGTTTTAGAGAACATCAAGTGTTTAACCCCAAGTTCAGCGGAAGCAGAGGTGGTCTGAGTAGAATTACTCCAAACAGAGGAGGCTTTGGTAGAACTCACACTATTTGGACTATTTGAGAAGAAATTTTAAGACAGAGCTTTGACTTGTTCTGTGTAGATTGATTCATGCAGTGTAAATATCATGAAATAGTATTTAGTTTCTTAACACACTGAATTTGATAGCAGTTAATGCCTTTTCCTGATTCTTTTGCAGGCTTCAAAAGCAGGTTGTAAGGCTCCTCATGCTATGATATCATCTTGTGGCATGATTCCTGGCAACCCTTATCCCAAGGGCAAACCAAGCCGCATCAATGGAATTTTTCCAGTAAGCATAACTGTATGCCTTCACTTTTCACAGCATCCTTGAGTTAGGGTTTATTAGAGTTACATCTTAAACCAGAATTCATGTAAGTGGAAGGAGGATTGGAATCCAAGTCAGTGGTGTTCTTTTGTATTTCCCCATTCCACATTTATAGGGAGCTTGTGTTATTTTTGTTTGCCCATTCTTCCTATGCTTCTTCAAGTAAAGATTACTGCATGAATAAGACTTTGTTCATCTGAAGCAAACACTGTGAACTACAGCAATATTTGTCAGCATCAGAAGAGGTGTAAAAACATCTCAGTCGCAGATTGATAAGATGACCTAATGTGGGCACTGCAGTCCTGCTGCTAATTTTCATAGTTTCATAGTTTCATATTTTCATTCAGGGTTGGAAGGGACCACAAGGATCAGCTAGTTCCAACCCCCCTGCCATGGGCAGGGACACCCCACACTAGATCAGCCTGGCCAGAGCCTCAGCCAGCCTGCTCTTAAACACCCCCAGGGACGGGGCCTCGATCACCTCCCTGGACAACACATTCCAGGGTTTCACCACTCTCATGGGGAAGAACCTCCTCCTCACATCTAGCCTGAATCTCCCCACCTCCAGCTTCATTCCATTCCCCCTAGTCCTATCACTACCTGAGATCCTGAGAAGTCCTTCCCCAGCCTTCCTGTAGGCCCCCTTCAGATACTGGAAGGCCACAATTAGGTCACCTGGGAGCCTTCTCTTCTGCAGTCTGAACAGCCCCAACTCCTTCAGTCTGTCCTCACAGGAGAGGTGCTCCAGCCCTCTGATCATCCTCGTGGCCCTTCTCTGGACACGTTCCAGCACCTCCACATCCCTCTTGTAATAGGGGCTCCAGAACTGGACACAGTACTCCAGGTGGGGTCTCACCAGGGCTGAGTAGAGGGGGAGGATCACCTCCCTCGACCTGCTAGCCACACTTCTCCTGATGCAGCCCAGGATCTGATTGGCTTTGCGGGCTGCAAGTGCATATTGAGAGCTCCTGTTGAGCTTCTTGTCCACCAGCACCCCCAAGTCTCTCTGCTCAGGGCTGCTTTCCAGCCAGTCACTGCCCAGCCTGGATTTGTGCCTGGGATTGCCTCGACCCAGATGCAGGACCCTGCACTTGCTCTTACTGAGCCTCATGAAGTTGGCCTGTGCCCACCTCTCCAGCCTGTCCAGGTCCCTCTGGATGGCCTCCCTTCCCTCTAGCGTGTCTGCTGCACCACACAGCTTGGTGTCATCAGCAAACTTGCTGAGGGTGCACTCAATGCCACTGTCCATGTCCCCCACAAAGATGTTGAATAAGACAGGTCCCAGGACTAATAAGACAGGTCCCAGGACTAAATTTTAGTGTAGTTCTTGAACAACCTGTGTGCTCTTAATGAACTGCAAAATGTAACTTGCCTTTTCTACAAGTCCAAGTGCAGAATGGTAATTTCATCAGAAACGTGGGCTGGTAATGGGTGCTCCTCTCTGTATGAGATTCCAGTGTTGTAAACCAAACCACTGGCATGCTTATACTTAGCACTTTCCAAGCCTAGCATGCAGTTTCTTTTTCCCAACAAACATGGTGCAGTATCACTTTCAGAATACTCAAAAATTTGAATGTTGTTTATTAAAAAATCAAATATGGGAGAAATTCTGTAGCAAGATTGATGAACTTCTTCACTGAAAAGGTTATCAAACATGGGAATAGGCTCCCCAGGGAGATGGCTGAATCACCATCCCTGGAGGTGTGTAAAACATGCAGAGACGTACTGCTAAGGGGCATGGTTTAGCACCAGACTAGTAATAGATAGTGGTTGGAGTTGATCTTAAAAGGTCCTTTCCCATCAAAATGATTTTAAGATTTTAAATTAATACTTAATAGTTTAATTTTCTTTTGTTTCAGGGTACCCCTATCAAAAAGGACACAGAAGAATGCACTAACGAAGGAAAAGGAATCGCAGCCCGTATCCTTGGCCCATCCAAACCAGTATGTCTAATAAATGAAACAATAAATCAAACTTGAAGGAACAAAATCCAAACCACCAGCCAATTCAGTGAGGCTTTGATATAAAATGCTAGATGTAATGATGTGAATGATACAAAATACGTTGCTAGAAGACTGTAGAGCAGCAATATCAACAAGGCTAAACTTACACAATGAAGATAATGCCATGTAGTAGTTTGTTTTTTCTAAAAGCTCTGGTTTGCATCTGTGGGAATTAGGATTCTCTAGGGGATACAATGTATGTGGCATAATTTAAACTGAAAGTATATTTAGTAGTCCACAGTAAGGTAGTGCAAGTTTCAGATAAAAGTATTTACAAATTTTTGTTACAGCCTCTGAGGGTTTCCCACATAAACTTAAAGAATGCCTGCATCTTCAAAACTTGAATTACAGCAGTGCCTTAAAAGGAGGTTCTTGCTTCTTGAGACTCTTGAACGTGTCCAGGGAAGGGCAATGAGACTGGGGAGAGGCATCAAGCACAAGCCCTGTGAGGAGAAGCTGAGGGAGCTGGGATTGTTTAGCCTGGAGAAGAGGAGGCTCAGGGGAGACCTTCTTGCTCTCTACAACTACCTGAAGGGAGGTTGTAGCCAGGAAGGGGTTGGTCTCTTCTCCCACACAACCAGCACTAGAACAAGAGGACACAGTCTCAAGCTGCACCAGGGGAGGTTTAGGCTTGAGGTGAGGAGGAAGTTCCTCACTGAGAGAGTTGTTAGCCATTGGAGTGTGCTGCCCAGGGAGGTGGTGGATGATCTTTGAGGTCTTTTCCAGCCTTATTGATCCTATGATTAACAGCACAGCCAACCTGCATTTCAAAATGTTTAAGCATGTAAGGCAAACTTTCAGTGAACCCAGGAGTACTTTCAAGTATTGTCTTGGTGCTTTATTTTCATTTTTATTATAAGTTGTATTCTTTTAAAGGAATAGATACTTTCATAAGTATTTTTCAATTTTAGATGTGTTAATGTTTAAAATGAGAAATCAGTCCAAGACTAGAGTGTGAAGACTACAAGGCAGGAAGGAGGTCCCTTTCTGACCTATGTTGAGTATTGTATTAAAAACTGAAAGTGTACCAGTGTTGTTTCTTTCATTATTTTCAGAAAGAGTGAAATATTTTCAGTGACTATGGGTATTGCAAAGAAAGCTCATGTCTAATATTTCTCCAGTGAAGAGCAGCTGTCTGTAGTGGTGTCTGAATTTTGTCACTTTGTCTGAGAAATGTTGGGTAATGCTTTTGCTATTGATTCTTCTGTTTCTTCTTTGTTCATGTAGGCTCCATCAACCTACAATCCCCACAAGCCAGTTCCATACCCCATCCCACCCTGTCGGCCACATGCAACTATTGCACCAAGTAAGGCTTCTATGTGTGTTAATCCAATTGATTTTTAGTAAGTTGTCAGTTTCTCTGACCAAGAATTAGCTTGTTGCTCCCTCTGCACACTCTGGAACTACCTCTTCCTGTCATGACTGCAGAATTGATAAAAAGATCAATAACTGGCTGCTTTTTCCAGCATCCATGTCCTAAGGAAAATAGAGAGCCCTGTTCTGATGACAAAATCTTTCACTTATGGCAGGCATTGTGCATGTTAGAGAAGAGTAGGGCTACATCTTGTGGTGATGTTTGTAGGCTTGACATTCTGTTGACCTGGTGCTGTTGTACCACACACAGAGAGGTGATCAGGCACAGCCCTGAACTGGGTAGAAGTATGTATGAACTTGCAGAGGATTAAATTTGTTCAGGTAAAGTGAATCTGATCATTTGTGCCATACGAACTTCTTGCTCCTCAGAAAGTTTCTCCACAGGCAACTTGGGAACCAGCTGAAATTTATATTAAACAAATCCTATAGGAAGTAAATTATGTCACAAAATTGGCCAGTGACTGGATGCAAGTGTTCATACATTATAGGATATGGAACAGCTTCTTTGGTTTCAGGGCCTTACTTAGGTTGCAACAGGGTTTGTAAAAAAATCTTGTGACAGTGTAACTCATAACTGATGATGCATTTGTATACTAAAAATGTGTACAATGAGCACAGTAAGTTTTATATTAAAATACTTTGAATTTCTTAACATTGAAAGAGACATTGAAGAATGACAGACCAAGCATTTGAGATGGGACATTATCCTCTGAGTATTCTGCCTAGTGTTGGAGGACTGGTCATGGCCACTGATGTATGTTTGGCTCTTTCGTTTGTCAAGGCTTTAATGTTAAAGGAAGAGTTGCAACAGCCTGTAAGGTAGGAATAGGAAAAGAGGAAATGAAGCTGCAGACACTGAATCACTCCCCCCTTTGAGTTTTTCAGGCAAAATGGAATTGAAAGCTATTGAAACCTGACTTCTTCAGGCTTTTTCAGGAGAGCTGCCTTTAATGAATTTTGGATCACAATGCAAGTCATTCAGGCAGACATTGGCAGAAGCCAGCATCTAGCCTGAATGGTTAACTGGTCTGTCTTTTTTGGAGGAGGAATCTTGAAAATGTTGTTTTAAAGGAAAAGGCACTTACTGTTTTGTTTAGATACAGATTCTTCTGAAAACTGAGATGTGTGCTGCATTTGTTATTTTAGGTGCTTACAACAACGCTGGCTTAGTTCCAGCGTCTAATGTCGTAACTCCAAGCTTGCCAGCTCCTCCGCTGTACACTGCTAATCAAGTGGTATCAGGTGAAGCATGCATCCTTTTAAAATTCCAATCATATTTCTTGTATTTCGTGGTTGTGAGTGGATCATTCATTGCGGAGTTTCACTTGCTTATAGATAACTAATTGTTGTTCTCTGTTTAGAAAATGAGGATCTTTCCAGTCAGGCAAAGCCTTCCCAAAATCAAGGTAAATTGCAAATCCATAGGGGAGTTTTTGTATCTTCATTTGTGGTTCAGAAAATGTGAAAAATTTATTTGCTTAGTGGGATTTTCATAAAACTAAGTATTTAACTACCGTTGGAGTAGGATCCCTTGAGAGTTGAGGAAAAATTGTTCTCGGGCACTTGGGACATTTCGACATTGAAATTCAGCCTTTTGTGTTTGCTCGTTAGAGTTTCATTCTTCAGCATTGAAGTATGTGACCAATCATGTACAAAACTGAATCAAATTATGCTTTGCAATGCAGTGCACTGAAACACTTTGATAATATCTTTACAGTTGTTAAAACTTTGGACATCTGTTTGGAAACTCATTCACATTTTAATTTCATCCATTAGTTACAATGGGAAGCTAGGAACAGAAGAGAGACAGATTATTTATAGTTTGAAATACGTGTGTAGAATGTCCTGTCTCAGACTGCTACATCTGACTTTGCACTTTTATCCTACCCTTTGAAATCTAGTTCTTTCTGAGCGTAGTTGGCTTGGTGGTGTTCTTTGTGTCTATTTGTGTGGCACTTGGTACGCTTTGTACAGGTCCTCATAGTAAATCACTTACATCCCGTTACTTACACAAAGGTGTTGATAATACTTTGTTTGACCAATAGAAACTGAGGATCTACTGAATATTCAGTCAGGCCTAATAACATATACCCAAAATGGATAAAATGGCCATGAACTCTGAGTTCTATTTCAGCTGCATTTCAGTAGTGGTTATCTTGGCTGTCAGGATTAACAACTGTGATCTTCAGGACAGTCTTCAACTTGGAAACAGGGTGAGGAAAGAAGAGAATCCATAGCTGAGCTATCTGGGTGTAGGCTTTTGGAAAAGAATAACTAAACCAAAATTGTTTGCAAACTTGCTGGTTTCAGAGGAATTTGTCATGTCAACTTAGGTTCAAGATTTTATTTTAAAGATTCTGGTTTGGAGTTAGTGTGTTTATATGTAGAACTTGTGCATGAGAGAAATCTAAGGTGTTACAGTTGAGTTTAACTGGTTGGGTCAGTGATTGGCTTGCAGTTAAAAAGATTAGTTACAAGTAAAATAAAGCATGAGGGTTGTTCAAGAGGAATGATGAATTCGCACATTCATTTTCCACAGGAAACTAGGTAGAGGTAGATCAAGGCTCTTGACATGCTAGTGTTGATAACTGCAGCTTCTTTCCATTAACTTCCACATCCCCATTCACAGTATGTCTGCCTGTTCTCCTACAGCTTGACCGATGTCTCTTTGACTTTGTAGGGTTGATAGAAGCTGATATTCCTAGTGGCAGCTGCTTGCTTCAGTTTCAGACATCTGACTAAAGACTTGTATTTGTTGATAGTCAAGTGCCAATATTAGCTTAGTACTGTAATGGGACATATACATTTTAAAGAGTACCTTCTTAGAATCAAAATCGTAAGGACACAGTGAAGAGAATGATCTGATTTTGAAGCAAAGGAAAATACCAGCACCTGAAATCAGCTGTCTTCAGTTGTTGACTCTGAAGTCATGGTTCTGAAGGAAATTCTGACCTTCAGTGACAGTGGATGTAGAGAGCCCAGGTGATCTGATGCCAATGCAATATTGGATCTGGTTGTGGTACTGCCAGATGTTAGGAACCAGGAGGGTGTTCACCTGTATCACTTAAACATTCTTACAGAGTATATTTAAGTGTCTAACTGTCTTGCATGAGATCATGAAGGGGTATCAGATGTCACCTAGTGTTTAGAGTGGAGTGGTAGCCTATGTGATGTACAACCTGTGTGATGTGTTTGCACGTACTTTTGGCTTTGTTTTCATAGCCCTCAGTGTTGATAGTTTATATACAGACACTGTGTATTAGCTATTGCCTGTGTATCGTATTTTGAAATGCTATATAAGATGTCTTTGTGTTGATTTCAAACATTTCTGACAGTTCAAAGTATTCTTACCAGTTTTGTTTCTTTGCAGCTTTTTCTGCACAAGCGAATCAGCTCTTTACTCCTCATGGTTCTAATCCTTCAACACCTGCTGCTACTCCAGTCCCTACCCCATCACCTGTCAAGGCCATAAGCCATCCATTAGCACCTGCAACTCCAGTCATCTCTGGGATGAACATGTCTAACCCTGTCCTTCCTGTTTTCCCAGGACAGGTCTCCTCTTCCATCCATACATCTCAGCCATCCACTGCAACCCCTACTGTCATCAAATCCCTTTCATTGCCTGGTGTTCCTGTCACCTCTGTTCACAGTGCAACCTCTACCCCCGTCCCTGCGGTTTTTTCTGGACTGGCTTCTCTACCCACTGCTACACCAGCTCCACAAGGTTCTTCCACCCCATGTGCCACGCCTGCACCTAGTGAAGCTTTTGCATCTGCTACTGCACCGTTTATTGGCCTCCCATTTTCTGCAACCTCTTCAATTGCTTCTGCTAATAATCCCACTCCATTGTCATCAGTTTTTCCTGGCCTACCTTTGTCCTTGCCACCCAATGCCCAAGGGATTTCTAGTCCTGTTCCATCTACAATTGCTAATTCTCCTGCCACTACCGTTCCTGGTTCACTTAGCTTGCCTAATCCGATTTTGTCAGTCTTAAAGGGATTTCTGACATCCAATGACACTTCATTAATCAACTCATCTGCTTTACCTTCTGCTATGACAAGTGAGCTTGCTTCTTTTTCTGCTCTTGCTAATCAAAGCTCTGACATTCCCACTTCCTCTGTCAACAGATGTTACACTCCATCAGCCACCACCACCCCACAACGTTCCTCCACACCTGCACAGGCCATTTTTCCAGGTCTTTCATCCCCATCTGTTGCAAATTCTAGTTCCACTCCTCCAACATTGCCTGCACAGTCACCTTTAACCACTTCGCCATCAATTATGCCAGTCAACTGTGGCTCATCAGCCTCCCTCTTGCATGGCACAAGCCCTACTAATCCCGATCAACAGCTCTCATCAGCCCCAGGTGCCACAAGTGTCCCAGTCCTGGTCAAAACTGAGCCCATGAGCCCTACTCTCTCAGCCTTCAAAGGTCCTTCGCATTCAGCTGGCCCTTCTCACGGCAGCATAGGACTGTCGGCGCTCGGACGTGCCTACACCTCGGCAGCGTCAGTGCCAGTCAGTTTACCCAGTTCCCTGAATCCAGCACTATCAGGTCTCTCCTCCTTGAGTGCTCCTCTAAACAATTCCAGTTCTCTGGCTTCCATTTCCCTCACCCCTCATGGCTCCTCTGCTCCCATTGCCCCTGTGTTCAACGGCCTTCCTCCTTTCACGTCTCTAACCAGTAACTTTGCTTTTACTGGTAACCCAGCACTTACGCCTCCCGTCACTCTCCCAGGGTCCTTGTTAGCCAGCCCGTCTACAACCGCTCCGGCCGTGTCTGCTCCTCACGTGAGTTCCACTGCCGCCGTGCTTTCAGGACTCGCCGCCTCGGCAACAGTCTCTGCTCCACCCTTCTCACTTAACTTGTCCAGTGCTGTCCCTCCCCTTTTTTCTGTTGCCCAGGGACCTCTGGGATCATCAAACCCATCCTTCCCCGGTTTTCCTGTCTCTAACACACCCTCTGTCACTCCTGCTCTCCCTTCTTTCCCTGGCCTCCAGGCATCTTCTGCAGTAGCAGCAGTTGCACCGTTGCCAGCAGCTGCCACAGCCCCATCTGCAGCTCCAGTCCTGCCAGGGTTTGCCTCGGCCTTTAGCTCAAACTTCAACTCTGCACTTGTTGCACAGGCTGGGTATGTTTCTGTTTCTAAAGGAGGTCAGCACCGTTTCTTTTTCTCCTGAGCAAAGAACTAGTTTTACTTCAGTCATAGACAGTATTTCACTCATAGTAATGGCAGTCAATTTTAAAAGTTAATTCACCAGTAAATTGCCACCTGCCTTCAAATACAAACAGATAGTAAACAGGCTGTCCTCAGTAGTCCCTGTTCTGACAGCCTAATCCAGTGAGGTGCTGAGTGATGATATTTCCCAGATGAGGACGCTTGGCACCTCCTAGGCTTTTACAAGAATAGATTCCACATGGGCATCCATTGAGACATCCAGGTAACAGCAGGCAGCGTCTTAGATGTTCCTGTGTTTTAAGGAAGTACTCAACATTAACTTTTGCCTGTGCAGTTTCAGTAAGCAAATTGTAGGCACAGCCAAAGTATAAACAGTTGAGTTCCCTTCTCAGGTGAGCCCCTGACAGTCTTGGTTTGTGTGTACATGAATGATTTGTGCCCAGTCTCTACCCAGCTTCTGATTGGAAATTCCAGCTTTTGTGATACGTAGACAAAAAGACATTTAATGTTTATAGCCATAAGCTTACAGAGAGCAATAGGATAAAGTGTGATGCATGTGTTCCTGATAACAGACACATTTTCCTGACATTCTTTCAGCCTGACTTCTGGACTGCAGACACCAGGAAATGCAGTTTTTCCTGGTCTTTTGTCTCTCCCTGGTATCCCTGGATTTCCCCAAAGTGCAGCGCAGTCTTCTTTGCAGGAGTTGCAGCACAGTGCAGCTGCACAGTCAGCACTGCTACAGGTAATGTGCTTATGTGTGCTGATACTGTTTGGCCTCAAGTGATTATGTGGGCATGTACTTGTGTGCTAACTTCTTGGGATTACTTTAAGTCAGTAAGTGGTGAAAACCGCTTGTTGATAAAGGCTGATGATAAAGAACAACTCAGAGTAACTTTTCACTCGAGGCCAAGGTACACTGCTTCTGGATCTTGTGAACTGGATGTAACTCTCTTTGACAGGAAAAAGCAAAACACCTGCAAGTTAAATTTGTGTTACGTTTGTGCTAAACCTAATGAACTTGCCACTTGGCTGCAAAATCTGTGCTCGATTGCAGTCTGACATTTTAATACTCGGTATTGCTGTGGAAAACCACTTTTTGTGAGTTATCTGCCTCTCTACACAGGCACTCAGGGTGGCTTGAATTTGTGCTTGCTGTGGTTGTGTCCTGGTAGTTCCCACAAATGCAACTGTTATAATACAAGCTTGAGGTGGTTGATGTCATGTGTAGTTTCATCATTTTTGTCCATGAAATAACTTGTTTCAGTCCTCAGCCTATGTAAGCTAACTGAAACCATCATCAGAGTTTGTATTTGGATGTTTATTCTGGCTTTTGTTAAAAGCAGCCTCTGTACAGTTTAGGGATTCTGGTAGGAAATCTGTCCTCTACAAAATACTAAGAGAGAGAGTTGAGTGTCTTGAATGAATGCTTTCTGTCTTCCATGACACATCAGTTTTCCAAATGGAGCATGTATCTAAGCACAGGGAAATAGATAATGAAAAAAGCACATTACCTAATCCAGGCCATGCTGCTTTACAGGAGTTTGCTCATTCTGTAAAAATCCATGTATGCAGATCACTTCAAGGAAACCACACTTTCCGTGTTTGCAAGTTCCAATCAATAACATTTAACTCTTAGCCAATTGAGCACTGAAGATAAAGTTCAAAGTCAGTGAAATACTGCAGCTCTTGATTAAGCTGTGCCTTCCAAATCAGCTGTGGCTTACTCCACTGGGAAGTGAATGCCATTAACACCTCTTCATTTTTCCTCTTAATCCAACTGCTTTCCTCATTCTCTGGTATTTCAGAGCAGTAATTGTACTACATATTAACACCTGCATATAGGTACATTGCTCAGCTCAGTTCCTTGCATACTTCAGGTTATACTTGGTTTGGTTTGGCTTGAATAGGACTGGTATTTTGCCTGTAATTTTGCTTGATTTAGGTTTTTTGTTTCTTTGTTTTTATCAGTGCTATTTCCTAACAACTTCTCTTCCTTAAAGGCACATTCTGCTTCTGCTCTGGAGAGCTATACAGCTCAGCCTGAAGGTTTTGCTAACTATCCATCAACACCAGGAACACCATTTTCATTGCAGACAAGTCTGCCCCAGAGTGGATGGCAATAAATACCAGGCATTTTTAAAGACTGCGGTGCTTGCTTGACAGAGACTTTGAAGGCTGTCTCCATGTTAGTGGGAGCCTGGTCTGAATTGGAGAAAGGGGAACACACAAAAGCAAACTGATGAAAGGAGGCTGTATCAGATGTCAAAATCTAATTTATGATTGCATTTGACTGATTTAAGGTCTGGTTCGTGACTCTCTGGTTTGAGTTGAATGTTTGGTGTCTTACAGGATCAGGGACATTCGAAGAGATGTTAATGTAAATAGAGGAGTTGCTGTCAAACCCAGTGGGGAGAAGAACTGTACTGAGAGTGTGTATGAGCACTGTCTTCTGTTATGTTTTGTATAGTGCATGTGGCTGGCACAGGACAAGATCAAGACCGCAACAAGATACTGAAAGCTGTAGATGGTCTTTTGTCTAGATGCACACTTGTGTGTGCGTAGGTCATGCTCAGCCCATGGTTCTCTGGATCTTTGCTTTGTATGTGTGAGAATCTCTGCTTGACATCAGCAGTATGTTAAAGAGGAGAGTAGGTCAGAGGAATGTGGGGGTTTTCTTATGCTTTAAAATACTGTTAAGGAAGGGCTTGCTGTTGAGTTGAGTACTCCTTTGTCTGAACCTGACCAGGAGAGCTGGAAAATGCTGCTGTACTGTATTTGGGTAAAAGTGCATCTTTCCAAAGTGCATGAAAGCATTTTAATTTGCTTCTAAAATAAAGTTCCATAACATCCTCCTTGCCCCCACACCTCTCTGTGAATGAAATAATAGGCTGCCTGTCCAGCACTTTGGACTGCAGGCTTTGGGGAATGTTTACAGACATGGGTCAAGTTCTTCTCTCCCTTATACTCATAAATTCACTGGTTCTTTACATGCTTCTTGGCTGTAAGCCACAACTTTATGGTGCTTCTATTATCCTGTGAATATAAGTGGGAGCAGAATTTGGAACATGGATTCTTTTAGTATTTTTCCTTGGAAAATGTGCATAATTTTAAAGGCTAAATTAACTGTGTTGGTTAGGAAGGGTTACAATGCAGCGTATAGAAAGGTCTTGCTTCCTTAGTGGAATTCAGTTGTGCGCTCTTCTAATGATGTTAGTTCCTCTGGCAATGTGTAACATCACTGAATATCATCTATGTAAGACAAACTTGGTCATGTTGTGGAGACAACAGAGATGAATGGTATTCAATCCTGTGGTTAATGAAAAGGTAGAGGATACTGTGCTGTAGGAAAGCTCTGCGTCTAGAGGTTTACTTTTTTAAGACAAAGTTCTGCTGGGAGATGTTGCTAATGTATTTTCTTTCAAGATGTGAACAGACTTTTTTAGAACATTAACAGAAATTCCTGTATTGGTTTTTAAAACAGTTGGGTTTTTTTTTTAATGAAAAGTTCACAGTGATGATGAAAAGGCTTTGCTGACTGTTTACATAGTTGCCTGACATACAGATGAATAAACTTGTTTTTACTAAGCAGCTTCCTCATGTTTGATCTTGCTTATGATGTTTTTCTCTTGGGATGCAGAATTATGTACTGAATTATGAAACTTGTTTCCAAAAGAGTGACAGTAGGAATACCCTACATAGTGTGTCAGCAGTTAGGTAGCCTTGCATTTTAATCCTCAATTTGCAAAGTAGCTTAAAGATCAAAACATTGCACTTTTGTTTTGTGAAACCTCTTGAATTCTAATGATTCTCCACTTTGAACTGCCCTTGACATCAGTGCCTTGTATCTTGACTCATGAAAACTGTGGAAAACAATCTACCATCTTTCATTCTCATTCTTTTTTATGACTTGTTCTTTGTAGGTTTGTAGATTAGTTGGAGGAGAAAATAAAAATTGGCTTTCATCTCATAGCTATGGTTATACAGTGGTTCTGAGTCAGTGAACATTTTGTAACTTCACTGAGGTGCTGAGTTTGATCACTGATTTGAGTCCTAGTTCTCCCTTCAAGCAATGGAAGTTCAATTCACATTACCTGGTAGTCAAAACCAAGTACCAGACATCAGCTGTTGCACAGTGCTTTATGCAAAAGCAAGCAGTTTGTACGTCTGGTTATGAAAACATCTACTGAGTGGTCCTGGGCTGTGGGCTGTCACTTTTATCTCTGTCTGAACTTTAGACAAAGGTGCCTAAAAGATTGAAGCTGTGTTTCTCCAAATGAATACAGGTGAGAAAGAGTGAATATCCACTATTTGGTGCTGTTCTCCTGAAGCAATGCACTTGGAAAGTGCTGTCCAGCCGCTTCACCCAGAAGAGTATTCCATCCACAGCTGGTGTTGGTGTAATGGAAGGCTGACATCAGTGAACAAACAGGCTAAGAATCATTACACTATCAAGGTTTTTTTGCCTTGGACACACTCAGGTTCTTACTGAATCACTGAGCAGGGTTGTGTAAACTGAGCTTTCCAGTAGTTGCCATTAAGGGTGTAAATTTCAATTTCTTAAATACTTGTCCTAATGTAAAATTGTTTTTTATTAATTTTTTCCCTTCAGGAATAAAGAACACAGGTTCTGCATTGCAGCAAACTCCTGTGACCCAGCTTTGGAATTTCTCTTTCATGTTTACTTGAGCACCATTTAAAAAAACAAAGGAGAAGTCTGCTCCTGAGCCAAACCGTGCTGGATCTTTCACTGAGCCTGTTCTGGGAAGGGCCTGTTGCTGTGTGACTTAACTCTGGGCTAACTATGATTTTATCTTTTCCCCCAATTATTGCCTATCTCTGCTATATTTCAGCCATGTTGACAGACTGCAAAGATGAGGTGTAGCAAAGTGTTCTTTTAAATAAAATCTGTATTTGGAACAACTAAGAACATACTGGGATTGTGTTTGCAAATACAGCTTCAGTTATTTCTGTCCAATGCTTCAATTGCAGCTGTAGTGAATATGAGAGAAGCAGGACAATTTTGCTCTTCTCCCTCTGATTTCCAAATGAGTATTGGGGGTTTGGCTGGGCCTGGAAGGAAACTTGCTGTGATATGAATCTTCTTACTTTCTTGCAAATTGCCTCCTTTTCTATACTCAGATGGAATCAACCCCTTCGTTTCATATTTACTCATGCTCTAGTGAAGTGTAGCTAAGGGGGGGGCCTCCTTTCATCTACCCATCATCAGCTATTGAAAGGTATTGCCCTTTTCTCAGGGAGCAGTGGTATGGGGATGCTTCTCTAAGCAATAGGATAGTACTATTGATTTTTCTGTCTCCTGCCCCTTCTAAATTTTCCCCTGGGGGAAAGTAATGATAAGCCAGAAGCAGATAGGCTAGTGTCTAGACAGAATTCAAGGCCAGAAAAGGACTAGGCTGAGAAATTCTTAGGGAGTGGCATGGAAAGGTGTTGGGGGAGGGGTTGGACTTGATGATCTTGAAGGTCTTTTCCAACCTGGTTAATTCTATTCTATTCTAAAAGGGTGGAAAGTAGTATGGGCCTAAAAAGGTGAGAAAAAGACAGACTGAAACCTACAGCTCTCAAGTGAGGACTGCCAGAATATTAGGTGTTGAAAGGGACCTTCAAAGATCTAATCCAACCTCTGCCAGAGCAGGATCACCTGTGTCACACAGAAACAGGCACCTTCTCCAGAGAAGGAGACTCTACAGCATCTCTGAGTAGCCTGTTCCAGTGCTATCACCCTCACTGTGAAAAAGTTTTTCCTTAGGTTTTATGTGGAACTTCCTATGCTCTAACTTGCACTCACTGCCCTTTGTCCTATCATTGTTCTGGCTCTGTCTGCCTGATAGTTGCCCTTCGTGGAAAGATTAATGAGGTCACCCCTCAGTCTGCTCTAAGCTAGAGAGACCCAGCTCCCTCAGCCTTTCCTTGTAAAGGAGATGTTGGTCATCTTTGTCGCTCTGTTCTGATATCTTCCAAGCAGTTCCCTGCCCTTCTTGAACTGAGGGGCCCAGAACTGGACCCAGTATTTCCAGGTATGGCCTCACTGGGGCAAAGCAAAGGGGGAGGAGAACCACTGGACCTACTGACCACACACCTTTTAACACACCCCAGGATGCCTTTGGCCTTCTTAGCCACAAGGGAATATTGCCGGCTGTGGTCATCCTGTCCACCAGGCCTGTCAGGTTCTTTTTCCCAGAGCTGCTTTCCAACAGGTCAGGCCCCAGCCTATACTGCTCATTGGTTTTCTTCTTTCTCAGGTGCAAGACTAAACTTTTATTTCATTAAATTCCTCCCCACCCAGCTCTCCAGTCTGTCCAGGTCCTGCTGAAGGGCAGCACAGCCCTCGGCTGTGGCAGCCACTCCAACCAGTTTTGTGTTGTCTGCAAACTTGCCGACAGTGCACTCGGTGCCCTCACCCAGGTCGTTGATGAATGTATTGAATAGCACTGGTCCCAGTCCCAACCCCTGAGGGCCTCCACTAGATACAGGTCTCCAACTAGACCCTGTCCCATTGACCACAACTCTCTGACTTCTTCCCTTCAACCAGTTGTCAATCCTCTTGACTACCTGATCATCCAGACCACACTGCCTCAGTTTAGCTGCAAGGATGCTGTGGGAGACAGTGTCAAATGTTTTACTGAATCAAGATAAACCTCATCCACTGCACTACCATCATCTATCCACCTGGTTATATCCTCATAAAAGGCTCAGATTGGTCAAACATGACTTCCCCTTTGGTAAAACCATGTTGACTGCTCCTAATGGCAGTTGCATCCTTGATATGCCTAGAGACAGTGCTCAGCATAAGTTGTTCCACCACCTGTGGAGGTGAGGCTGGCCAGTCACCCAGGTCCTTCTTGCCCTTTTGAAGACTGGGGCGATGTTTGCTTTCCTCCCATCCTCAGGCATCTCTGCTGTTCCCCACAATTTGCCAAAGGTGATGGAGAGTGGCCTAGCAACGACTTTTGCCAGCTCCTTCAGCACCCAGGGTTGCATCCCATCAGGACCCATGGGTTTATGGATGTCCAGATTGCCTAACTTATGCCTAACCCAGAGTTTAGAAAATTCTGTCATATTTACCATTCTGGTTTTAGCAGACTTTGAAGTGGGTGTTGGGTCTGTAGGACTCTGCAACTGGCTGATGTGATAAATGGGAGTGCTGAGACACTTGAGGGAAATTGTAAAGGACTGGTGCCATTTACAAAGGTAGGAGTTGGAGAATGGCCTGCTGACAAGTAAGCACCTCATCATTATGCCTGACCTGAGCCTTTGTGCTGCTTTCAGAACAGAAGTTGGAGCTTTAGATACATCAGCACACTGCAGAAATCGTTGAACTGCCACCAAGCCAAAACATGTAAGTCCAGCTAAAGAGCTGCTTTGGACTCAAACTGGTTTTCTGTGTAGTACTATGCAATGAGACAGGGCTCTGCCAGGCTGTAGAGCACAGTGAACTTGCAGCTTAGCTTGTAAGCTGCTTTGCTCTGCAGCCCTCAAGGGTTTTCTCCTCTGAGTGTTTTATAGCACTTTGGGACATAAGTTATCCGTGTGCCCCAGAGCAGCATCGAGGAAGTATTAACATTGCCCTGCCTTTGGACTTCAATTTTTTTGAAAGAGGCAACAAAAGTGCAGCAGAAGTTAACTTGTAGAAACTAATACAGAGATGTTGCTGAACATAAAAGAAGAATACCATCTGCTTTAGTCACCTTTCAAGGGACATGTTTACAGGCACCTCAGGGAATTATCCGTGAACAGCAGGGAGCAATTACTTCTGTTAGGTGAGCAAAACATGTTAAAATCCCTCTGGTTGTATAAGCAGCTATGTAACTTGTGGCATTCAGATGGTTTGGAATAAAGTTATTTCCAATAACGCTGAGTTGCTTTGAATTAAAAACCTTGGGGTAGTTTTGCACATTATGGTTTTGCTTCTGAAATAACAAAAGCACATTTTACTTCAAACTGTTCACCCTTTGCTGCCCTGCTAGCAGACATCTGCCCTGAGCAGGCTTGATCTTACAGCTCAGTGCAAGAAGGAATCTGATGAGGAAAATGGTACAAATTACTTCACCTGGATCTTGTCACGTGTTTGTGAGGGTGTTGCATGGCAATCCCAGTTTTGCAAGCTCTTTGTGCTTATGTTTTACACCCATTTAAAACATCTGTCTAGTTTTCTCTCAGTGAAGCTGAGCGGATTCTCTCTGTGGAGCAATTGGCTTTGAATGACCCATCTGGGACCAATGTGATTACTTGCAGGGAGAAAGACTTAAGTGAGATTAATTTGGAGCCACTTTTCCAAAGATACTCTGGGTGGGATGCCCACAGAATATGGCTATATAATTAATGCAGCTATGTGTCAAAACCAGAGATCGCATATGGAAAGAAACCTCTCAATTGTTTTCAGATAACAAGCAACAGATTTGTGTCCTTTGAGAATGCTGCTTGCTGCTGCTGCAGCCTTCAGGAATGACAGTCTGAAAAGCTATGTATGGCTTGAATGTCAATATTTGGGGGAACAATAAGATGTAGGCAATTGAGAAGACCTGCAGTGCCTAGATGGTAACTTCTTGAGCCAGGTAATAGTCACACCTGAATGACTAATGACTGAATGCAGTGCTGGATCTGATGGTGAACTCATCAGTGACATCAAGGTTAGGGGCAGCCTGGGCTGCAGTGAATGTGCGCTGGTGGAATCAGCAGTCCTAGGGGATATGGGGCAGGCAAGAAGTAGACTGAGGACTCTAAATTTTAGGAACTTCCAACTACTTCCAACTACTTAAGGAGTTAGTCAGTAGGACCCCATGGGAAAGGATCCTCAGGGGTGGAGGATCAGATCAGAGCTGGCAGATCATTAAGGATATTTTCCTTTGAGAGTAAGACCTCTTTACCCCTGTGAGTCAGAAATCAGGCAAGGAAGGGAAGAGATGACCAGCATGTCTGAAGAGAGACCTGCTGGTCAAAATAAAGAGCAAGAGGGAACTGCACAGTGGAAGCAGGGACAGGTAACCTGGGAGGAGTATAGGAACATTGCCTGGTTGTATAGGGATGAGGTCAGGAAGCCCGAAGCACAGCTGGAGCTGAACCTGATAAAGGACAATGGCTCAATGTCCAGATTTAGACAGGTGACAAGTGGTGTTCCTCCAGGGTCTGTACTGGTACCAGTGCTTTTCAATGTCTTCAGCAATAATATAGACAGTGAGACTATGCACCCTCATCTAGTTTGCAGATGATACCAATCCAAACAGTGTGGCTGGTAAGACTGAAGGACAGGATTCTACCCATAAGGACCTGGACAGACTAGAGAAGTGGGCTAAGGAGAATCTCATGAGGTTCAGTAATGCAAAGTTCAAGGTCATGTACCTAGGTCAGGGCAATCCTGACAGTCTGTGTGATGGTGAAACCGAGAGCAGCCCTGCACAAAAGGACTTGGAGGTACTGGTGAATAAGAAGCTGAACATGAGCCAACTAACACACACTTGCAGCCCAGAATGCAAATCACATCCTGGGCTGAATCAAAACAAGCATGGTCAGTAGATTGCCACTCTCCTCTGGTGAGACCTCATTTAGGGTACTGTGTCCAGCCCTGGGGCCCCCAAAACAAGAAGGACATGGAGCAGCTGGAGCATGTCCAGAGGAGGGCTGGAGCACCTCTCCTCTGAAGACAGGCTGAGAGGGTTTGGGCCATTCAGCCTGGAGAAAGGAAGGCTCTGGGGAAACCTTACAGCAGCATTTCAATGTTTGAAGTGGACCCACATGAAGGCTGCGGAAGGACTGTTTAGAAGGGCTTGTAATGATAGGGTGAGGGGCAATGGTTTTAAGTGGAGCAGGGTAAATTTAGATTAGACCTAATGAGTTCTTAACAGTGAGAATGGTGAAATACTGGAGCAGGTTGCCCAGGGATGTGGTTGAGGCCCTGTGTCTGGAGACATTAAAGATTGCACCAACAGAACCTCCACCTTGGACTTCCGAAGGGCGAACTTCAGCCTATTTAAAAAACTTGTCTGCAAAGTCCCCTGGGTACCAGCCCTCATGAACCAAGGGGTTCAGGAGGGTTGGACCTACTTCAAACAGGAGCTCTTGAAGGCACAGGAATTGGCGGTTCCCATGTGCCGGAAGGCAAGCCGGCGGGGAAGGCGACCAGCCTGGATGAGCAAGCAGCTCCTGGAGGATTTAAGGGGGAAGAGGAGGCTGTATCACCTTTGGAAGGAGGGGAAGGCTTCTCGAGGTATGTTCAAGGAAGCTGTTAGATTATGTAGGAATAAAATTAGGGAGGCTAAGGCCCAGCTGGAACTGAAGCTGGCCACCTCAGTCAAAGACAATAAAAAACATTTTTATAAATATATTAACAATAAGAAGAAGGGCAGGAAGAACCTGAACTCCCTAGTGGACCTGGAGGGGAACACAGTTACTGAGGATGAGGATAAAGCTGAGGTCCTGAACACCTTCTTTACCTCAATGTTTAACAGCAAGGCAGGAGTTCAGGACGAGTGGTCTCCGGAGCTGGGCGTTGGGGTCGGGGAGCAGAGTAATACCCTGGAAATCCATGAGGAGTTAGTTCGGGACCTGCTGAGCCACTTGGATATCCACAAGTCCATGGGACCAGATGGGATCCATCCTAGGGTGCTGAGAGAGCTGGCGGATGTGCTAGCTAGGCCACTCTCCATCATTTTCCTCCAGTCCTGGCTCACTGGTGAGGTCCCAGATGACTGGAAACTGGCCAACGTGGTCCCCATCCACAAGAAGGGTCGGATGGAGGAACCTGGAAACTACAGGCCAGTCAGCCTGACCTCAGTGCCAGGGAAAGTGATGGAGCAGATTATCCTGGCAGCAATAACTGCGCACCTGAAGGATGGCCAAGGGCTCAGGTCCAGCCAACATGGATTCAGGAAGGGCAGATCCTGCCTCTCCAACCTGATCTCTTTCTATGATCAGGTGACCCGCCTGGTGGATGTGGGGAGGCCTGTGGATGTGGTCTACCTAGACTTCAGCAAGGCCTTTGACACCGTCCCCCACAGCAAACTGCTGACTAAGCTGTCAGCCTGTGGATTGGACCACTACACTCTGTGCTGGGTTAGGAACTGGCTGGAGGGCCGGGCCCAGAGAGTGGTCGTGAACGGTGCCGCATCCAGCTGGAGGCCAGTCACCAGTGGTGTCCCCCAGGGATCAGTGCTGGGCCCTGTCCTCTTCAACATATTCGTTGATGATCTGGATGAAGGGGTAGAGTCAGTCATCAGCAAGTTTGCAGATGACACCAAGTTAGGGGCAGATGTTAGTCAGTTAGAGGGTAGAAAGGCTCTGCAGAGGGACCTCGACCGACTGGACAGATGGGCAGAGTCCAATGGGATGGCTTTCAACAAGTCCAAGTGCCGAGTGCTGCACTTTGGCTACGGCAATCCCATGCAGAGGTATAGGCTGGGGTCGGAGTGGCTGGAGAGCTCCCAGACAGAGAGGGACCTGGGTGTGCTGATTGACAGCCACCTGAATATGAGCCAGCAGTGTGCTCAGGTGGCCAGGAGGGCCAATAGCATTCTGGCCTGCATTAGGAATAGTGTGGCCAGCAGGAGCAGGGAGGTCATAGTGCCCCTGTATTCTGCTCTGGTTAGGCCGCACCTTGAGTACTGTGTCCAGTTCTGGGCTCCTCAGTTTAAGAAGGACATTGAGACACTTGAGCGTGTCCAGAGAAGGGCAACAAGGCTGGTGAGAGGCCTTGAACACAAGCCCTATGAGGAGAGGCTGAGGGAGCTGGGATTGTTTAGCCTGGAGAAGAGGAGGCTCAGGGGTGACCTTATTGCCCTCTACAACTACCTGAAGGGTGGTTGTAGCCAGGAGGGAGTTGGCCTCTTCTCCCAGGCAACCAGCACCAGAACAAGGGGACACAGTCTCAAGCTGCGCCAGGGGAGGTTCAGACTCGAGGTGAGGAGGAAGTTCTTCACCGAGCGAGTCATTCGGCATTGGAATGGGTTGCCCAGGGAGGTGGTTGAGTCATCGACCCTGGAAGCGTTCAAGGGGAGATTGGACGTGGCACTTGGTGCCATGGTCTGGTCATGGGGTCTGTGTTGGTAGGTTGGACTCGATGATCCTCGAGGTCCTTTCCAACCTAAGTGATACTGTGATACTGTGATACTGTGTGATTGGGCTGCTGGTGTCCCTGGGCAGCCTGATCTAGTTGGAGGTTTCCATGCTCACTGCAGGGAGCCAGAATGACTTTTGAGGGTGCCTTCCATCCTGATGCAATCTGTGAACCTGTGAAAATGATAAGACTTTGGAGATGAAATGCCACAACTATGATTTTAAGGTTATCTAGCACAACAGGGTTTGTCCTATCGTGATGGAAAATATCAAGAAGGGTGTGATGATCTATACTACCCTGCATGGGGAGCTCACCTGGAGGGTTGTTTATGGTGCAAGTATTTGAGCTCAGTTCAGTAGCTAAACCCCATACTAAGAGAGGTCCAGCAGAGAAGCAGTACTCCATCTATATTCCCTGGCTTTATAGAACCATGGAATTATTTAGATTACTGTGGTGGTGAGAGAAGTTCAGGAAGTTCAGTTCCCACCCCCCAGAAACCACGGCTAGCTCAGTCGGAGAAGCAAGAAATGGACAAGAGCTATATTTTGCAAGCAGGATGAAGTGCAGAGCATCTATACACAATATAGCAGTATTTACACTGTATACAAAAATACACAGCAAAGAACAGAACACAGGAAACCTGCCCTCCTCCTCGGAGGGTCCCCCCAAAACTCCCTTCTGCCCCTTCCTCCTTTTTTCCCAAAGAGGGGTTAGAGAGAGAAAAGGTAATTATTGAGGAGAAAATTCTGTTAGCTCCAAGCATGTGCTAAGGAAAGAAAAGAATTAGTTTCTTATCTCCTTAGCTCAAGGTCAACTCCAACTGGCACAGAGCAAAGACAGCAGCTGCTCAGGCAGACTGAAACAGAGAGAACTGACTGACTGAGATTCAAACTGAGCTCAAACTAGAATTTAAAGTTGCATTCTACCAACCCTCCAATGAAATTCGTTTAGAATATCTTTTTTTTCCTTTTCACACCACAACATTCAGCCAGAGGGTTCCAGTAACTGTCCCTTTCTCAAAGGCACAGCCTAAAATGGCCACAATTATACAAGACCTCTAAGGTTGTTGAGTGAAACTGTTAACCTACCACTGCTAAGTCCATCACTAAACCATGGCCCTTAGCACTATATCTACATCTCTTTTAATACCTTCAGGGATGGTGTCTCCACCACTTCCTGGGCAGCCTGTCCCAGTGCTTGACGACCCTTTCTGTGAAGAAATTCTTCCTATCATCCAACCTAAATCTCCCCTTGTGCAATTTGATGTCATTTCCTCATATCCTATTGCTTGTTACTTGAGAGAAGAGACCAAACACTCACCTTGCTACAACTTCCTTTTGGGTAGTCACAACAACAATGTCTGCCCTGAGCCTCCTTTTCTCTAGGCTAAATAACCCCAGGTCTCTCAGCTGCTTCTCACTTGTTTTCTTTTATCTTCTTCTGTCGTGTCCTTATTTTTTGATCTCTGGTGGCAGATGCTGCTAATTCATAGAAATAATTTCCAGTTTAGATTTTGTGGGGGTCTAAAATCAACAGGGCCAAGTGCATCTCCAGCCAGAAGTTACATCAGAGACAACTCTAATCCACAAGTCTTTGCTTTTGTAAACATCCCCTCCTCACCCAGGCAACTAACTCACAGAGGGCTCTTGTACAGCTGGGGATTTCTCCTCTTACCCTGCCTCTCTCTTCATGCTTTGTGTGAGCATTGTGCAGCTTCTAGATATGCTGCTGTCTTGTCTGTGAGGGGTCAGAGCTTCCCTTGAATTTGATGGATCCCCAGAGAGAGACACCTAAGAAAAACAACATGGAACATCTAATTGGTAAGCCTCACTTTGTGTGCATGTGTGGTTTCTTAGTCAATAACAATTAAAGGGACCAAAACTAAGCAAAGCAAAAGACTATGTTTGATCCTAGGTATTCATCATGTCTCCCATGCCTCTGGAGATGAAAATTTGGAATCTGCCACTCTGTGTGGCAAATTGCCTCATGCTGCTCTGCTAGTGTGCATCAGAATCTACTTTCCAGCAAAATCACCCCAGAGACTGAAAACCTGGGGCTCTTGATACACTTCTGTACGTAGGGCCAGGATGGAAATGAGTTAATCAGGGAATATGTTAATTAGGGAAGGTAGAGGAATTTTTCAGCCAAAAAAGGACACTTGATGTGCTTGCACTTGCATGGTGAACACCTGGTGGTCTCTGCAACCAAGGGAACTGCTGCCAAACCAAACTGTTGCTGGCAGTGTGTGCTGTTTCAGCATTGTGTTTGGCCATAAACATGGATAGTGTGGGGGGGGCAAGCATGAGTCCTGGCAGGGATTGTAGAAAGCAGAAGGGCACAGAGTGGTTACAAGACACTGAGTCTTCTCCATCTCTTTGTTGCTATACTTGAGAGATTTTTGCCTGTGGTTCTTCTTATTCTTCACAAGACATCTTGGGTATGAGCTTTCAATTTCTCTTCCAGTTTGACATCCACATGATGATTTTGGGTATCAAGTGTGTTTATGATATACCATGGTGCAGTGAATCTTGCAGGTGTCCTGTATCTTTCCCACAACTGCTGATTCATAACCTTTCCATAACGTTTTGTAGTGCATTGCAAGTCTTGATTTAGTCCAGATTGTAGACCCAAGTGAGTTTTTTAGTGGTTATGACTGTTGTAATCCACATACAGGGATAACAAAGCCAGGTGACTGATACACTGGGTTGTGACTGATCCTTATACTTCACTATGTTATGTTTTTCCATTAACGCAATTGTGTTTTAAAAATTCTATTTAAAGAATTTAAGTCTCTGTAAAGTCTTGTGGTTAAATTGTTTGGAGGTTTGGATTAGTCAGACAATATCTGTGGTGTCCTGGGGTGTGTCCAGCAGATTGAGGGAGGTTCTCCTCCACCCCTACTCTGCCCTAGTGAGGCCCCACCTGGAATATTGCATCCAGTTCTGGGCTCTCCAGTTCAAGAGGGACAAGGATCTACTTGAGAGAGTCCAACAGAGGGCTACAAGGATACTTAAGGGACTTGATCACATGCCTTATGAGGAAAGGTTGAGAGACCTGGGGCTTTTTAGTGTGGAGAAAAGACTGAGAGGGGATCTAATCAATGTCTATAAATATCTGAGGGATGGATGTCAAGAGGGAAGGGACAGGCTCTTCTCACTTGCACCCTGTGATAAGACAAGGGGCAATTAATGTAAACTACAGCACAGAAAGTTTCACCTCAGCATGAGGAGGAACTTCTTCACCATAAGGGTCACAGAGCTCTGGAACAGGCTCCCCAGAGAGGCTGTGGAGTCTCCTTCTCTTGAGACTTTCAAGACCCATCTGAATGTGTTCCTGTGTGACCTGCACTAGATTATATGGTCCTGCTCTGGCAGGGGGGTTGCAAGGAAAGATCTCCAGAGGTCCCTTCCAACCCCTAACATCCTGTGATCCTGTGTCTTTTGGGGAGCTAGGCCTAGATTCTGTATTAGGAAGGCATACTTTCATATCCTGCTTTTCTCATTGAAATCTATGTTTTTAGCTGGCATCAAGATCTCTAGGACTGTTCTTATGGAGAGGATTAAGTTGTACTTTGTCAAGCTTTGAACTCGTGCTTCTTGCCTGTAGTGGTAATAAGGATAAACCACTTTGACAGTGACAGAGAAATGGAGTCATCTTCTCTGGAGACTTTCAAAACATTCCTGGACATGGTCCTGTGAAATCTGATCTAGGTGAAGCTGCTTTAGCACATGAGATGAACTAGAGGATCTCCAGAGATCCTTTCTGACCCCTTCCATTCCATCATTCCATGGTTCTGTGATAAGTTTAGAATTACATAGAATTACATAGAATAAACCAGGTTGGAAGAGATCATCGTGTCCAACCCATCAACCAATCCAACCCACCTAAACAACTAACCCATAGCACCAAGCACCCCATCAAGCCTCCTCCTGAAACCTCCAATGACAGCTACTCCACCACCTCCCCAGGCACCCTATATCTTCTCAGCTGCTCAAAGATGTGTCTGCACAATGTAAGCATTTGTTCCCAGACATGCTCCCCTGTCTGTGAACTGTGTCATTCCTAACAGGTATCTTCACATTGGTCTCGTGTAAATGGTGGCTGATAATGTGATCATACTACAATCCAAAATAGCTTTTGAGGAGGTTCCCCTCATAACCAAGTTTGGCACTGGAGAAAAAGATATAGATGAAATAGAGAGTGTGAAATGTTGAGTTCCACTGAAAAAAAACGCCCCTTTATGATTAATTTCCCCATGTTTTAGATTAATAATTATGGATTATGGCCTTCTGGGGAGTTTTCTTGATCTCTTTCTACTGATTAAAAAACACCTGACTGTTGGTACTTCATTGACCTGTTGTAACCTGAAGTTTATAACATGAAGTTCATAGCATGAAGCATTAAAGGTCTTCTCAATTAATACACATGGCATTAAGGTTTGCATGGTAATTTGCTCAGGGTAACTCCTCAAATCATTCCTATCACTGATTGCAGAATTGCTGATGATACCTCATGAAACAGCCAGGGATTCCAAATTACTGTTTGTTGGAAAGGGTTGGGAAGAGAGATGGGCTCCCAGTGCAGCAATGCTGTGCTCCCAGAGAGGCCTGGAGCTTGGATGCAAATGTATTTGTATGTAAGCAATTAAATCTGCAGAAGGTACCTCAGAAGTAGCATGTGCAAAACTGCAAGCAGCAAAGGGCTTGGTTGTCACACCATGGTCTGCAATTGACACTGCCAGCAGGCACAGGCCAGCTACGTGCTGAGGTACCCAGGAGAGGAAGGAGCTGCAAGAGGGCTGTGCTGTGTCTTCTCCAGGGCTGCTAGGGGTTTTCTGACAAACCTGTCAGTCCTGCTTTGCTGGTCTCTTAGCTTGTGCCTTATAGATCAGATAGCCTCATGCTGTTTCACTGTGGTGACAAGCTTTTTCTCACAAAGTATAAAATGAATTGCTTTATGTTCTATTTATCAGTTTTTATCTGCATGTGAATTTTGTTTCCTGTCAGAAATTCCCAGTGCTAGCCTTCACCTTCCAAACAACATGTCCATTAGCACACCACATCTTTCCATCAACTTGGAGGAGGTTCACTGGAGAGACCTCTGAGCCTTCTTCCCTCTCTCCTGCCTCTTCTGCTTGCACTGGGAAACATAGGCTGTGGTCTTCAGCTTCCCATCTGCTGATGCTCATGCCTGCAAAAATCCTCTTCTGGCCCAGACCTGGCAGCTGAGTAACCCCTGGGGCTAGACAAACCTGTGTCTCTGCTGCTTCTGCTTTTGTCTCCTCATCCCAGGCATTTCTGCTTTAGCAAAATTCAGCTAACCTCGCAGCACTCTGCTCTGCTGCCAGGACTGTCCTCTTTGCCCTCTTATGTGCCTCTTCTTTGAGGACCTCAGCAGCCCCAGCAGCTCCCCGCTTCAAAGAGCAGTTGCTCCTTGACCACCTTTTTCTTGCAAAGAGCCTCCCAAACTTTCAGTCCTTGAACAGCAACTCACCTCTGCCTTCTCTTCAAGCACTAAAATAATGAAATGGTTCTGATGTATGTTTTGATTTCATTATAATGAAATAATGAAATTGCATTATGTGAAATTTTGGGATGAGATGAACTGAGCACAGTGAGAGCACTGCTGAGAAAGCGTGAGCCTGCATTTTGACAGGCATTGATTTTGAAGCTGATGGGCAATCAATATTCCTCCAAATGTTCACCCAACGATGGCAGAAGTTCTCCTCATTTTCCTTCGTGCCTATTTCATACAAATTATATCTTCTACCCCAGCCATGGAGCAATGATGAAACACTGGAACAGGTTGCCCGGGGAGGTGGTTGAGGCCCCTTCCCTCCATATATTCAAGGTGAGGCTGGATGAGGCCCTGGGCAACCTGTTCCAGTTGAGGATGTCCCTGCTGACTGATTTATTTCTCCTTCACAGCCTCCAATTTTGGCAGTGCCTTCCATTTTTCCTCCTTATTTCTTACTGCAAAATGTACTTCCTGGTCCTTCTAACCTTCTGGGCAGAGTGGCTGTAAGGTTGGATCCTTACTTAGACCTTTCATGGCTTTCTGTAACTCATGGCAGGGAGGGAGAGTGTGTCCAGAGAAGGGCAACAAGGCTGGTGAGAGGCCTTGAACACAAGCCCTATGAGGAGAGGCTGAGGGAGCTGGGATTGTTCAGCCTGGAGAAGAGGAGGCTCAGGGGTGACCTCATTGCCCTCTACAACTACCTGAAAGGTGGTTGTAGCCAGGAGGGGGTTGGCCTCTTCTCCCAGGCAACCAGCACCAGAACAAGGGGACACAGTCTCAAGCTGCGCCAGGGGAGGTTCAGACTCGAGGTGAGGAGGAAGTTCTTCACCGAGCGAGTCATTCGGCATTGGAATGTGCTGCCCAGGGAGGTGGTTGAGTCATCGACCCTGGAGGCGTTCAAGGGGAGATTGGACGTGGCACTTGGTGCCATGGTCTAGTCTTGGGGTCTGTGTTGATAGGTTGGACTCGATGATCCTCGAGGTCCTTTCCAACCTAAGTGATACTGTGATACTGTGATACTGTGAGAGGGTGTGCCTGTGGACTTTGCAGCCCCTCCTGATTGCCCTGAGCCAGATCTACATCTCTTGGATAACTCTTTTCAAAATTTTCATTAATTTCTCCTCTTCCTTATTTTTTAATAGCTGACAGGCGGGGAGGAATTGGTGTCTGTGGCTGGATCCTGGTTTCCCTTTCATTCCTGCTGGTGCTTATTACCCTTCCTATTTCTATCTGGGCGTGTATCAAGGTGAGTTAGTGGGTTCTGAGGCACACAAAGAATGTTTTATTATCACCACTGTTAACTATGTTTATTGATTTTGTTATGAGAAGGCACTTCAAATTAATTTTCTGGAATTGTGAGGACTTGCAGCAAAGATGCAGTTCAGGACCAAGTTCCCTGTTCTTCCACTGATTTTCTGCATCACCACAACTAACTCTTCTAATTTCTTGCAATTTTTACTTCCATTATAACACTAGGAGAATAAATCTACAAACTTTTTCTGAAGAACTCAAATATGATGCTGCCAGCAAGAATAATTAGCATGAGCACATGGGAAAATGCATCTGTGCATGGAGCAGCTATGTAACCTAAACCCATTCAATGCCCCTTCAAGACATGGGCATGATATGATTAATGTCAAGCAATTTTTAGGGGTGAGTTACCAGAGCGTTTGCCCTGAACACCAGGCTCTTATGCACTATCATGTTTGATTAGCACTACACTGTTTGATATCTTTTGTGACCTGTTTACAGGGCTAGGGTCTGAGTTTTTCCATCAAAGCATGAGGTGAGGAGAAAAAGCCAAATGCCTGGTGACTGGAAGCCTTGTTGGTTGATTCCAGTCATTATTTGTACTTTTTTTGCACATTTGATGTGGGTGCCAAAGGTTACAAAATTCAGACTGGAAAGCAATAACAGAATTAGTTGTACAATCTAAATGTGAAATCTCTTCCTAGGTTGTCAGAGAGTATGAACGTGCTGTTGTCTTTCGGCTGGGGCGTATACTGTCCAAGACAGCAAAGGGACCAGGTGAACGCGTGCAGCTTTATTCTCTTGCCATGCAATGTTCTTTGCTTTCTTATTATGATGCACTCTGACTGCACAGAGAATTGCAGAGGTCCTTCTTCATGGTGTACTCAGGTGGCCAAGAAAGCCAACAGCGTCCTGGCTCATATTAGAAATCTTGTGGCCAACAGAAACAGGCAGGTGATCATCCCCCTGTGCTTTGCACTTTTGAGGCCACACCTCAAGTACTGTGTTCAGTTCTGGGCCCCTCACTAGAAGAAGGACATCGAGGTGCTGGAGTGTGTTCAGAGAGGGGCAATGAGGCTCTTGAAGGGCCTGGAGCACATGACCTGTGAGGAGTGTCTGGGGGAGCTGGGATTGTTCAGTCCAGAGAAGAGGAGGCTGAGGGGACTCCTCATCAACCTCTACAGCTACCTGAAGGGAGGTGGGAGTGAGGAGGGGGGCAGCCTCTTCCCTTTGGTGGCAAACAACAGGACTAGAAGAAATGGTTACAAGCTGCACCAGGGGAGATTCAGGCTGGATATTAGGAAATATTTCTTCACTGAAAGGGTTCTCAAACATTAGAATGGTCTGCCCAGGGCTGTGGTGGAGTCACTGTCCCTGGAGGTGTTTAAGCATTTAGAGGTATGGCTTGGTTGGCTGGATCAAGGTTTGGACTGGATGATCTTTCAGGTCTCTTCCAACCAGATGTATTCTGTGATACCATAAGAGGGGAATGCAATGGTCCTCTCTGTTGCAGCTCCTTTGCCTGCAGGCTGTTTGTTTTTCTGAAGAGAAGGTACAGCCACCCCACTGCCACAGCACAAACCAGAAGGTTGAGCTCATGCTGCAGAAGCTGGCAGGTGACCAGGGAGTCTTCAGGTCTGCCACAGACTTTTTTGGGTGACTGTGGCCACTCTCACTGTACCTCACTTCCAATAATGTTTGCTGCTGCCAGCTCTTCAGCTGTTTTCTGCTCTGAAAACAGTGAATGTATCAGGGCAGGGACACTGCATCAATACAAAGTTTGTTATGCTTACCTAGAGTCCGGTTACAACACACAAATACAAAGCAAACCCAACAATGTGAGTTATTCACATTGGGGCAGTTACCCTCTGTGCAATGAAACTGGGCAAACTGGAATTTGAAATAAAACAAAATAGGTCATTTTTCAAGTGCTGCCCTTCTCAGACAAAAACCAAGTGGTCCAAAGAGCAGCTTGGGCAGGTGCAGAGCTCTTGTGAATGACTCTGGGCACCTAAGCAAATTGTTGAGATTAGAAACATGTCAATTCTCCCTTTCCAATGAAAGGAAGTGGGGACTCCTTCACTGCATATGGCACATGTTGGGACAACATTCCCTGTGTGGGAGCTTGCAGGTGCTGCAGGAATCTGGACCTGGGGGTTGTCTTTCCTGGGGGCACACATAGTGTGCCAGAAATGGCTTGTGATTTAAAAAGGAAACTAAACAAAGGCATGGAAGGAATTTTTGCCAAGAGTCTCAAGACAGATTTGAGACCAGAACTGCAATGTGCCCTGGGTCATTAAGTTCTAATGGGAGATTCATTCCCCATTCCATATATGTGTTTTGTACCTAGTTCTAGACCTAGCTTTCAAAAGCATTTCATCTAATTATTTTTATTTTCAGGTTTGATCTTCATAATTCCATGTACTGATACATTTGTCAAGGTTGACCTTAGAACAGTTACCTGCAGCATTCCTCCACAAGAGGTAACTATTCCCTAGCAGCCATCTAAGACAGAAATAAAAAGTAAAGCTGATTCATGGCATGATCAGAAATAATGTAGGTGTTCTATCGTCTCGCAGCTGTGAGCCACCAAGCAAGATTTAGCTTATTTGCTGTATTTTCTGACTCCTAAACTGCTTACTTCTACATATGAGGACTTGCACATTCATTACTGCAGGTCCAGCAAACTCCTCTTACTTGATGTTCAGAACTGTGAGACCAAAGGGAAGGGGATTAGAACTGCCAATGCGAGACAGAGAGGACAGGAGGCGAGAGCCCAAGAAATTCCCAGTTACAAACATTGAAATGAAGTAATGAACTAGCCTAAGATACCCGGAAATGACTGTCCTAATAAAATTGGATCTGACATGCAGCTCATTCAAACAAGCTTTCAAGAATGTGGTGGTCTCTGCTTGAGGGTACTTGCATTTTTGAAGAGGCAGCTTACGCATGGGTGACAAACCTTAAATTAACAGGGAGCAGCAGACAAATCATATACAAAACTGTTTCAGGCAGAAACGATGGGGTGGATTGGCAAACACTGACTAAAGCATTTAATCCAAAGAACCAGCTGCTGAGCAATTCCTATCCTCCTGATAAAGATTTGGCTCCATGTGTGCCCTGACACACTGCAGCACAATGCTTCTCATCATGGCGTTGGCACTGTTGTCTCCTTCCTTACACGAAGAGCAGAGGGAAAAGAGGTGGCCCCAAGAACCCTTCGGGATTTCCCATTGTGTTCCCCAGGAGCTCTTTGTTGAACCATTCTCTTTCCACAATTAATCACAAAAAGCCTTTACTCAGAGCGCAGATTGCAGGAGTGCATGTGATGAAAAGATTGAAAGGAAGATGGTTGCAGCACTTGGGCTGTACAAGGCTACAAGCTTTTGGCAAGGCTGCACTGGTTGGCAGGGCTTCTGTGGAGCATTGACTTTCAGGCAGATGGTGCTGAGGAGGGAAGAGACAGCATCATTAGTGCTCTGATGAGGCCAACTGCCTGCTGAGGCACAGGGCACTTGTCTGCAAAAGGTGACTCAACTCCTCTGTGAATATTTAAATATTGTCCAGAGTTTTTCCTCACAATTCCTTGCATTTTACTTTTAGTTTTGTTTTAATTTACTGCTCTTTCTTACATGGTTTTGGAGAAGTAACAGACATCTTCCAAACTGCACACATTGTGTAAAATCATTAATGCCCCCCTCTACAAGAAAGGAAGAGGATAACCATCCCTAATTACTGCAGAAGAAATTAATTTTATGAGATTCACATACTATTGGAACAGTTGCTTTAAAGCTACATACAACATTTTGCCTCAGTTTAAAGTTCAGTGATGCTGGAATAGCTTCCCTGAAGCCATTTCTCAGGGGTATGACAAAGAAACCCAAACAAATTGCTAGTTCCCTTGAGTTATCGGGGCTATTTTATACCGGGGGGGGACAACACGATTGCTCTTTCTTGCCAAAGGCTGTGTTATTGGATCCTTTCCTGATCCTGTATGTTTCTTGAGCGCAGATTCTCACAAAAGATGCTGTTACTACCCAAGTTGATGGGGTAGTGTATTACAGGATTCACAGTGCCATCAGCGCTGTTGCTAACATCACTGATGTCCACTCAGCTACCTTCCTCTTGGCACAGACAACCCTGAGAAATGTTCTAGGCACACAGAGCTTGGCTCAGCTCCTGGCGGGTCGTGAGGAGATTGCACATGGTATCCAGGTAAATCTGTCTCTCAAATCACTGAGAAGCATGAGGATGTGTTCTTGGGACTAGCAAATTGGAAATAATTTCTCTTTCTTTCTTTCTTCATCAATGCTAACAACATTTTCTTCTCTTTTTTTTCCTTTTTCTTTTTTGCCCCCCAATTATACATCCCATTACTTAGTGTCAGAAAGAGTTATTCCAGAAGCATTTCCCAGGTTTCTATAGAAGAGTTATTTTCTGTCAAGAAGTAACCAAAATTCTGAAGTCATCCAGTGACTTGAACAAATCAGTTTAATCTTTCCACACAGGGTACTGCAAGTGCTGAGAAAGAAATCTGCTGCTTGTGGGAAGCTCTATCTTGAGCAGACCCTTGATTGAGATTTAATCAAGGCAAGGCTTATAGCTCCTGTCATAACAACTAGAAGTACAGAACTGAGCTGCTTTATGTCTTTAAAATGCCATCTGTGTTGCATTTTTAATTGGTAGCATAGGAAGGAGCAGAGAAGAAACCCAAAACCTGATTTACTCTTTTTCAGTCAGAGTTGAGACACAATCAAATCAAAGAGAGATTGCACTCCTCTCCATCCAGGAGAGTAACCATGGGCAGAGCAAGGGACAGATACAGGTTATAGTAGCACCTGGGATTCTGAGCACAGAAGAGCATGTCAGTGCTGCAGGGCTGTGCTGTGTCTTTCACCCATAGGTGCCTTTTACATGCTTTAGCAGTGTTGTGCTTGCTTGAAGCCTCTGTAGTATTACTTCGTAAAAGGGAGAAGTTTGCTAAGTGTCCACCCAAAGAAAAGATGGAGATTATAGTTCAGGAAACAGTAGAAAAGCCAAATAGAAGAGACTAGTGCTGATCAGCAGGAGTTTCCTGCGGTCATAGTACAACACATTCGGTGTCAGAGCTCCTGGAGGGCTCCAGCTTTCTGTTGTGCAGTTTCACATGCTGCCTTCCTTGCTGTCCAAGCATCAGGGTGTGCCATGAGGTCATCTCTTGGCCCTCGCTCTGCTTTTTATGGTGGTCTGTGTGTTTGTCCCTAAGGCTATCCTTGACAGTGCCACAGAGCACTGGGGAATCAAAGTGTCTCGAGTGGAGATCAAAGATGTCAGAATTCCTGTGGCCATGCAGAGGGCAATGGCAGCTGAAGCAGAGGCTGCTCGAGAGGCAAGAGCAAAGGTGAGATCTGCAGCACTCTCTACCCCAAGCTCCTGCATCATCATTCCAGGCACCCAAGTGCTTGTTTGTTTTCTCCCATTCTGAAGGTGGATTGTACCACAGTGTCACTGTGCTATTTCCATTTCTCTTACTTTGCAGGTTGTGGCAGCAGAGGGAGAAATGAATGCTTCTAAAGCTCTCAAGCAGGCCTCCATGGTGCTGTCTGAGTCTCCAGCAGGTCTTCAGCTCCGCTACTTGCAGACACTTACAACCTTGGCAGCAGAGAATAATTCCACCATTGTCTTTCCTCTCCCTATAAATATGCTTGAGAGTTTGTGGCAGAAAAATAGAGGGGGATAGAGAATGTTCTACACTAGTTGCTTGGGCAGAGGTTTAAAGGGTTTCCTAAGAATCAAGGAGTTCCAGATTACCAGAGTTAAACCCATGACTGGGTTTTCTGTACCAAAAGAAGAGTTAAAATAGTTTACTAACCCACACAGAGCTCCCACATTAGGAGACTGCATCTGCAAAGTTCAGGCACAAAACACTTTCAGCTTAGGCTCGTCTCCAAGTGAAAATGAAGAAAATATGTAAAATGTAATAAAATATGTACAATGTAAGATTTTATGCAAAATTTTAATGATGCTTTCACCACATTTTGCAGAGTCTTCAATATAACAATTATTTGGTGAATTGTCTGCTAAGCAAGAACTTCTGAGCAATGGATGTACTCCACACAGCAAAGGGTCACATGCTGGTATTTAACTCAAGTCCTGTTAAGTGAAAAGAAGGATTTGGCCCCTAGCCTTAAAGGTATTCTCTTATATATCATGAAACAGTGGCACAGGCTTTTCTAAAGTGAGCCTTCCCCACTCTCCCCCCATGCAGTGCCTGGCAGCTGATCAGGGGGCATGGCTGGTATCTGAGTTCAGCTGCAGTTACAAAAACTGAGTTTACAGGCTCCAAAAAGAGTCAGGCAGTTCACATTGCTGGCACACCATGATGGGCTGTCTGATATGAATCTGAATGCTGTTGGACTAGCTGTTCTGGTAGGTGCTGCTATCATGTACTATCTTTTCCATCCAAGGGTCACTGCTGCCCCTTGTATCTGCCAGGGTCATTTGACTCAAAATTAACCACATCAGCATGGATTTACAAGTTATCACATCACTCGTAGAGGCCCTTCTTAGTTTTACTGCAGTGTAACCAAGCAGTCCTCAGGGGAAAATTTTGTGCTCAGTAGCTGCTGGCACCAAGACTGTGACATGAGCACCTGAGAATGGTGACCTGTTCAGCAAACACAGCATTTAATTGCAGCTCTTCACTATTCAGACATGATTGCCAAGTGGCAATTTGCTGGTGAACTAAAAATGTAAAACCTGCCTTTGAAGAACATCTGTTTCACAGTGTTAGCAAAATATTTTATACAACTTTTTTTCTTATCTTAAGCAAAGAAGTTTTCAGCATTGGAGTTATTTTTTCATCAACTTAGTTGGCCATATATGGAAGTCTTTAGAACCATGGCAGCAAAACCACCTTTCCCCAACAAATTTGCATCTTCAGAGCTGTTTGCATAGCCACAGCGGCAGCAGCTCATTAGGAAAGTGTAACCAGACATTCTTCTTTTTGTTTTCTTTTTCTTTTTTTAAGTAATGCAAACTAATTAAACTCATTAAAATAAGGAAAACCAAACCAACCAACCAAAACCAGCTTGAAAGACTCTTGACTTCAGAGTGCAATTGAAAAGCAATTCTCTGCTCTTAGTGAGCTACCAGCACTAACTAGCTCATGCATGACTCCTGCGTCAGGCACAGGACACAGGCCAGGCACATTCATCCCTGATGCTTGGTCACTTCCAGTTCCAGCTTCAGAAGTGTGTATGGAAATCCTGCTATGGTATAAGCAGGGTCACTCCTTCCCCTACATGAGGACTCACAACTAAAGTCAGAAATACGCTGAAGTGATGAAGCATGAGTCTTGGTATTTCTGGTTTGTTTGGGTTGGGTTTTGTTTGTTTGTTTCTTTCAGCAGCAGTATAATGCAGGCTTTACTTGGTATGTCTATGAATGCCAAGTCTTCTTTTTGACCCATGCAAATTTCTGGGCCTCTGTCCAGTAACAATGACTGCAGCAAGTCATCAGCCTTGAAATCTGCATTTCACAGAATGTTAGGGTCTGGAAGGGACCTCAAGAGATCATCTAGTCCACCCTCCCTGCAGGATAATTGTGCTGCTGCATAATGGATCAGGAAGACAAATCCCTGCTCTCTCTTCAGTAGTCAGTGCCAATAACCAAAACTAGTAGAGTAACTACAATTTTTGTTATACTATTACCACCCTCTCATACATCTACAAGTAGATACTGCGGTCAGGAAAACAGATAGCAACAGAGGCAGCTCTGCAATCATAGAATCATAGGAAAGAGCTAGGGAAAAGGGAAGAAAACTGACTCTGCAGCCAGTTTATAGGGATGCAGGACTTAAAGGAATGAAATACACCTTCCAGTCCACCTCCTGGACACTGGACCTTCTGGAGGTCTGCAACTTTGTGGTTTTTAAAGGCTGCAAACAACCACAGAGACTGAAAAAATACCCAAAAACAAAGGAGAAAGAGAATGTGTTATCTTGTATTTCAGATTGCTCAGACTCATAGTGCAAAGAGAGCTGAAATGTACTAAGGCTCAGCAGTGTAGCAGGCTGTGTTAAAATCTCTTTCTCCTCAGTGAACCTGACAGGCTGATTATCCTTTGTTCCATTCCCTATGAAGCTGATAAGTAGGATACGTGTTTGGTGATCTCCACTTTAAAATAACATCAGAGTTTCTGGTCTGGATTCTGGCCCATAGGATTATTAATTCATGAGGTGCACTGCCTCTTACAGAAATGGGCATCCAAGGCAGAAGAGAAGGGTACTCAGGTACTCCAATGATATTAGCACTGGAAAGAAGCTTATTCATCAGAGTAATGTATGTCAGAGAGGATACTAATACAATGTCCTTTGGATATAACAACCGTTTCCAAAGTCCATTAAAAAAAATCTCACTCACAACGCCCCCCTCCCCCCCCAACAAACAAACAAAATCAACAAAAAAGCAACAGGAATATTCTAATTTCTTATTTCTATCATGTGAAATGTCATGCACAACTATGGTGATAAAATTCAACATTAAACAATCTTAAATTACAAGTAAAACACCACGGTCCGGAAAGCTGTGCAAACTCTGCTTCCTGAAGTATTATATTACAAGTCTGGTATTCAAAATAAAATCTGAAGAGCAGAATGAAAACCTGAAGTAGAACATTCTAGTAAGATGTCTGAAAATTTTATGCAAAGTGCTGATCTGTGAAACTAGCACTAAAAACTCCTATCTATTTCTTTCTAAAATCTGCATTCATTTTACATATGGTACTTATAGAGCAGAGAAAATACAGCCTTCAGTGCTGCCTGTTGGTTTAGATCTGCATTGTTCCAAAGAATAAGGTAGTGTTACAGGTTTACTCACAATGTGTAAGACCTTTCTATTGCTCCTATTCTACATGCTACACCAAATATTCATTTTGTTCAAGGAACAAAAAGGTGGATGAGAATTACCTGAGGAAATCACAGCTCACAGGATGTCAGGGTTTGGAAGGGGCCCAAAGAGATCATCGAGTCCAACCCAGAGCAGGACCATACAATCTAGCTCAGTCACAGAGGAACACATCCAGACAGTCTTGAAAGTCTCCAGAGAAGGAGACTCCACAACCTCCCTGGGCAGCCTGCTCCAGTGATCTGTGACCCTTACAGTAAAGAAGTTCCCCCTTGTGTTGAGGTGAAAGCTCCTGTGCTGCAGCTTACATCCATTGCTCCTTGTCCTATCCCAGGGAGCAAGTGAGCAGAGTCTGTCCCCTCCCTCCTGACCCCCAGCCCTCAGATATTTATAAACATTGATTAAATCCCCTCTTAGTCTTCTCTTCTCCAAACTAAACAGCCCCAGGTACCTCAGCCTCTCCTCATAAGGCAGTACTCCAGTCCCCTAATCATCCTCGTACCCTCTGCCGGACCCTCTCCCGCAGATCCTTGTCCCTCCTGAACTGGGAGACCAAAACTGAAGGCAGTAAAATGATGATGTTATACCTCACATTCACTGTGTTTGAATTGCTATGGTGTTCCTTGTCTCATATGTCTCAGAAATGGCCTAAAACTGTTCACACTCCAGGCATCATAAGCATTTGAGCTATTACTTTAACAAGTTATTGTGTAATTTGCAGTTCTAAATTACCAATTAAAAAAATAATAATTACATTCTTTTAAATCCAATTAAAAGATAATACTCTAAAGCATCCGAGTAGAATGTAAGGATAACAACTACTTCAAGTTTTAGAATCTGAGGGAGGGGGAAAAAAAGAAGGTTTTTATGCTATTTTGCATGGGGCATACAGTCCTCTAAAGGATTTGTAGGACAGCTCAAACATTGCCATCCAAAATACATGCATTAATTCTATGAATAACCAAGTACTCTAAGCACATCTGCAAAATTCTCCTTTTGCTGACTCCCAAACATAAGTCTTTCCATCTGCCTTTTGAACCAAGCCTTTATTTGTAAGAACTGATACTGAAAGAGTACCTGGGGTCCAGAGAATCCCTTGGTGATGGCAACAGAGACCAAGCTTACTCAAAATGCTGCAGAAAATACAAAAGATAGTAACTTCAGCTCAATCAGGAGTAGATCTGGATGCAATGCCTTCTATTTTCATCATCATCATCATCTCTTCCCATCTTTTCCCCGAGTCTTCACAGCCTGCTGATGCTCCTAAGCTGCCTCATACAGTACAAACAAAGGGGATTTTAAAGGCATAAAAAAGAATGAGGTGGGAATGGGAGAAGTCATCTCTTCAACTTCAGATTCAAGTAATGTTATCTCCCAGCTGCCAAGACACAAAATCTTCCCAGGGCTGGCCTACACATTGTGAGCACAAATGCAGTGGGGGCAAGAACTGTAAATCCTCTTAGATCTTGTAGGTTTTTCTGGAGAGATTAATGAAACTTTCCAGCACAATACTGCAATCTCCCATAGCTGGTGTTTTGGTCACTAGGCACATGGTCATTCTGCTGCGCAGGGAAAGCCCCGGGTATGACTGATGCTGTCTCAGGGTTTACAAAGGGTGATCCTGATTTTTGGGTAGGAACTGGACAGACATTGGACATGGATGAGAAGTCATGTGCCATGGCACATACGGGTGCTATTGCCAGTCCCAAGGATAAAGATCAAGGGATTGAGATAATTATTCTGTTCCAGGCAGGGAAGATTTTGAAATCGTTAAAATTGCTTTTTAATGGCAGTGTCTGTCTGCCAAAGTCTAAAGTGGCAATCACACCATACCACAGTGACTGAAGTCTAAGATGTCATCTGACAGCCCTTCTAGACATTACTTTGAAGAATAACAGTATTCAGTGCTGCTGCTGCAAAGGTTCACATGGGGACAGCTGGGTGGCAGGCCTGCAAAAGGATATTGCCTGAGAACAGCGTCAATACTTACCCTGCAGCCTGAAGAAACAGAAAGCCTTCTTCGTTGTTACCACAATTATTAAATGAAAATTCCAAAGTTTTCCTTTGTTCACTGACTTCAGGCAAATCATTATGAGCAACTCAGCCTGTTCTGCAAGGGTTACAAGTGCTTGAAAATTAATTAATACTCGTTTAAAATCTTTGTCTAGTACCAAAACAGAGGCCAGAGGATATATCTACCACAGAAAAAAAGTGTGCCTCAATAATAGCAGTTCATAAAGTGAAACAGCTGATGCAGAACCCCCAATATCTGGGCTATTCATAGTTTTGGAGGGTTTGTCATAAGCTAACTCCAGTTTGGAGCCATAAAGTGAATACAGATTGAACACATTTTCTGGTTTAGTTTCACCTGAGCGGATTGAAGCTCGTGTGCTCTGGGATTGCTTCATAATGTGAATAAAAGGAACCTACCTCTAAGATGGACTGAACAGTGAGGTAGCTGTGTCAAATGAGCCTTGCAAGAAATCAATGTTCTTGCAAGCCTAGCACAGAAGTATATCTGACCCTACTTTCTATAGTAAGAGAAAGCATCTGCACGGCTCTCATACTGGCTAACATTTAGTCAATCTAGTTTTCCTCCAGGTGAATAAAAGAAGAAAAATCCTTTGATGCTTAATTGTTTTAAGGATTCTGTGGATTTTTGCCTCATAGTAATCAAAAACATCCTTCTGTGTGCTATTGACAAACCACCTCATATACTGCAGCAGACAACTGAGTGGGACCAGATGGAAACATGACTTTGCATCCACAACCTGAAAACCAGCTATGCTCTTACCAGATTTTTATGCAGAGACCACTCTTGCATGACCAAAGAGAAGATGGTGGAGGAAGTTAATTAAGAGCAGCAGTAGCTGTGGACCATGTTAAGACTCTTGTAATTTTCAAAGACTTCTAGGTCTTACATGGCTGCCACCCAAGGTAAGGGATTGATTCAATCCCTGAGCATTCTCAGTCAGTAAAGCAGAAGAAGAAATGTGTATGAATGGTCCTTTCTTTTTGCTCCAGACAAAAAAATAACAAAAATCCAAAATAAATTCTAACCAACCAACAAAAAAAAACCAAACAAACACCAAATCACAAAACAAAACAAACAACTAAAACCCCAACCCAACTGAAAAAAATCCACCAAAAACTAACATCCAGAAGTGACTGTCCTTTCCAGTAGGTGCCTGTCCTTTCCTCTAGAAACACCAATGGCATTATCCCAGCTGAAAAGTAAACAATTTGCAGAAGACTACAGCACAGCCAGCATGGATTTCTTACTCCTGAAGTCACAGGGAAAGTAGCTTTGCACTGGGGGGGTCATACCAAAGTCTTCCTGTTGTGCCAGTGTTTATCAGAGGGCAGGAGAGGACCTTTCCGTTGTCTGAGCTGGCTTGTTTGTCAAGGGACCGAGGTCTGCTTGCACAGCTATACAAACAGCTATGTGGGAAGTCACAGTAAGACAATTTCACAGATCACTTTTTAAAAGGGACCTTATAAAATCCATGGTTTTGCCTTCACTTTTTTCAATAGGATTTGCACAAATTTGCTTCTTTATGAAGTACAATGTGTATTATGTGTACACATAATGGCTATTCATAGCAATATGTTGCATAATCATTTTATACTTGAATTTAAGGAGAGGTTCTCACTCAAAAAAGGTATTTTTCTCTCCAAAATATAGAGCAGTAGCTGTAATTAAATATGGATTTTCATCACTCTCTCTCACAAACACAAGACCTAGTATGCATATAACCATTTATGTAACTAAACTTCAATTTTCTTATGATTCCTTCCTCTGTCTCTGAGTTTGTATAAAATGGTCATCGCATCAGTTCTCTATCACAGATTTTTCACTCTAGCTGGGATTGTGATTTCTAGTAAATTCAAAGTAGTCACATCCCAAGCCACAATAAAATATAATGAAATAAAACTTCACCATTAAAAGCCAAACAAACTCTAAGTTAAAGGTCTTGAGCAGGTGAAAGGAAGAGACAACACAGAAAACTCAAAATAACTTATGCTCCTGTTATTTTCCTAAAGGCAAGGTCCTTTTCTGTTTACTGACCCCCCACTTTTCACCAGGGATGCTACTGATCCTCCAGCTGACCCACAGCACAGCAAGTGGAAAGCAGTCAGGGAGAGGTATGTTTGAGAAGTAAGTAGTGAACACTGAACTCAGGAAGACTGGCTTGCTTTATTTTGAATGTATACTGTCTCTTCTATCAGCAGCTTCATCTGAACTTCGGAGGCTTGCACAGTGTTTTGAGCAACAGAAGTAGCTTTTGTTCTTTGTCTTGAAGTACTTCCAAAAGGTTTCTTCCCCTTAATCTGCCCAAACACTAACAAGACCAAATTCTTCTTTTACTGTCCTCCTGCACTTTTTCACCTCTGCCTGGCAGAAGGGTACAAAGGACAGCTTCAAAAGCATGCTGTACACATCAGCACTGCGGTGTTATCCTCTTTGCTGAGATACAGGGAGTTGTGACAAACACAAAAGGCAATATTTCACTTCTGACATTTCAGAAAATTAGCCTCTGAAATCCTTTTTCAAGAGCAGACCATGAAGTGTGGATCTAATTTAAGAAGTTCCTCTTAACAGCAGGATAACTTCTCTTTAGCATCTATGTGTACTGAAAATTTAAATGGTATAGTTTTTAATTTACCATAATCTAGGTCATGAATTAAAAAGTTAATCTAGGCCCTAGTTTCTTTTGTCAAGAAAAATTACCCTTTTGTTCCCCTATATTTTCTTTAAATGGTCTACACTTAGTGCTCCTACTGATATCCACTGGGAAACAAAATCATCTAATTAAAAGATGGTTTCTGTTTTCACTGAGGAGCCTGTCTTTTGGGGAATTCAGACACCAGCCTTAGTTTTTCTCAGGGGTTTTTCTTTCGTTTTTTCCAGTGGGTAGACTTAATTCTGTGTTTTTTTCAATGTAGTGTCACATAAAATAGAAAAATTTTTTTAAAATTATGAGTTGTGATAATTGCAGAAAACCAACACTGCTTCTAGGAACACAAAATGTTGTAAAAGTACCTGTTTAAGACAATATGGGTTAATAACTGCATTATATTACTGACATAGTATAGTAATGCATCCTGGTTGCTTTTATTTTATTGTTGTTGTTGTTGTTGTTGCTAACTACCTCATCTGTAAACTCATGGCTTTTGGCACCTCTAAGAAATGAAGGTCAAATTTAATAGACATACCAACTAGAGCCTTGCTCAGAGAAAAAGGCATTGTACAGGTCACAGCCAGGAGGGGAGGAGATGCCTGAGCATGCAGGTTGCTCTTTCCCTCCTGATGAAAATTAGGAAGAAAATGACTTGGCATAAATCATACAGGGTAGCTGGGGTACTGACACTGAACCCAAACATCCTGACACTTTGTCTAGGATCTTATTCTCAATTCCACACTTTGTGGCTTTCTTTTTCTTTTCTTTCAATTTCATTACAAAACAACAACAACAAAAGCAACAAAACCTTAACAACAACAACAAAAAAAACCAAAGACAAGCCTATTTTTCCTTGCTGCCAACTGTAAAAAATCATAAAATCATAGAATGGTTTGGGTTGGAAGGCACCATAAAGGTCATCTAGTTCCAGCTCCCCTGCCATGGGCAGGGACACCTCCCAGCTGATGAGGTTGCTCAAGGCCCAATAGAGACTACCTCCAAAAACTAGCATTTCAAACATATTGATCTTGCCTGACTTCTCCATTCTTCTAGACCATAACGAATATATTTGTTTCCTCAGAGAATTTCATATAAGTATAAGTTAATAAAACAAAAGGCATCTAGAATATAACAGTGAGAAAAGCTAAAATTTTAACTAGCTCAGAATAATCAGAATTTAAGCTATGCATCCAGTTCTGTGAATTTGGAAACATATAATTAAGTCAAGGAACAGCAGCATTTTGTGCAGGCAAAGTTTAGAGAAGCAATTTGTAGCTATTACCGACCCTGATCCCTTGCATTTCCTGACTCGTTAACTGGAGATACTCTGATGCCAGTGACGGGGAGGAAGAACTGCCCATGGTAAGTGCAGATCAGGTTCGTGATCACCTGAAGAACCTGAAAGTGTTCAAGTCCATGGGACCCGACGGGATACACCCACGGGTACTGAGAGAACTGGCAGAGGAGGTTGCTGAACCCCTCTCTATTATATTTCAAAAGCCATGGCAGTCTGGGGCAGTCCCCACAGACTGGAAAAGGGGAAACATTGCCCCCATCTTCAAAAAGGGTAAGACGGAGGAACCAGGGAACTCCAGGCCAGTCAGTCTCACCTCTGTGCCTGGAGAGATCATGGAGCAGATCCTCCTGGAGTCACCACTCGCTCAAAAGAATAGTGAAGAGGTGATTGGGAGCAGTCAGCATGGCTTTGCCAAGGGCAAATCCTGCCTGACCAACCTGGTGGCCTTCTATGAGCAGGTGACAAAATTAATAGCTGAGGGGCGAGCAACTGATGTCATTTACCTGGACCTGAGCAAAGCCTTCAACACTGTCCCGCACCACATCCTGGTCTCCAACCTGGTGACACATGGGTTTGATGGGTGGCCACTAGATGGATAAGGAACTGGCTTGATGGCCGCACCCAAAGAGTGGCTGTCAATGGGTCCATGCCCCAGTGGAGGCCAGGGACAAGCAGAGTCCCTCAGGGATCAGTCCTGGGACCTGTCTTGTTCAACATCTTTGTCGGTGACATGCACAGTGGCATTGAGTGCACTCTCAGCAGGTTTGCTGATGACACCAAGCTGTGTGGTGCAGCAGACAGCTGGAGGGAAGGGAGGCCATCCAGAGGGACCTGGACAGGCTGGAGAGGTGGGCACAAGCCAACCTCATGAAGTTCAATAAGAGCAAGTGCAGGGTCCTGCATCTGGGTGGAGGAAATCCCAGGCACAAATCCAGGCTGGGCAGAGACTGGCTGGAAGGCAGCCCTGAGGAGAGAGACTTGGGGGTGCTGGTGGACACAACGCTCAACATGAGCTCTCAGTGTGCACTTGCAGCCCGCAAAGCCAATCAGATCCTGGGCTGCATCAGGAGAAGTGTGGCCAGCAGGTCGAGGGAGGTGATCCTCCCCCTCTACTCAGCCCTGGTGAGACCCCACCTGGAGTACTGTGTCCAGTTCTGGAGCCCCTATTACAAGAGGGATGTGGAGGTGCTGGAACGTGTCCAGAGAAGGACCAGGAGGATGAGCAGAGGGCTGGAGCACCTCTCCTGTGAGGACAGACTGAAGGAGTTGGAGCTGTTCAGTCTGGAGAAGAGAAGGCTCCCAGGTGACCTAATTGTGGCCTTCCAGTATCTGAAGGGGGCTACAGGAAGGCTGGGGAGGGACTGCTCAGGATCTCAGGTAGTGATAGGACTAGGGGGAATGGAATGAAGCTGGAGGTGGGGACATTCAGGCTAGATGTGAGGAGGAGGTTCTTCCCCATGAGAGTGGTGAAGCCCTGGAATGGGTTGTCCAGGGAGGTGGTTGAGGCCTCATCCCTGGAGGTGTTTAAGCCCAGGCTGGCTGAGGCTCTGTCCAGCCTGATCTAGTGTGGGGTGTCCCTGCCCATGGCAGGGGGGTTGGAACTAGATGATCCTTGTGGTCCCTTCCAACCCTGAATGATACTGTGATACTATGTGTCAGGCAATTGCTCAGCTGTAATAACAGAAAAAGTTTCACCAACACAAGGAGAAAAAGATCACACGCCACGTAGGACCGGAGCTAGCTACATGCCTATTTGGCACTGGCACCTTTCCTTGCTCTGATCTGCACATTACATCTAAGATTCACTTCACCTAGTAACTCAGGGAAACATGAGGCATAAGAAAGCTTCCCAAGCCTGAGAGAAGGCTCCACTCTGACCTCTGTCACACTCAAGCATGTTTAAGTCAGCTCCACTGGCAGATCAGAAGCTGTCCTACTTTTTTTGATACCTTGTTTTGAGTGTTCAAAGACAAAATTCAAAGAGAAAAAGGGAAAGTAGGTAGGATGTGAGCATCAGGAGAGGGTTTTTACTGGAAAACAGAAGCTGCCTGGTTACACCATGTTTCAGCGTTGGGAGCTTCAGTATCTCCCCAGATCGTAGGTAGAGCACCTGCTTGTCCTGTTACAGAGGAGTAAGATCTGGATGACTTTAGCAGCAGCTCAGTGGGACAGTTATTCAGGTATGCAGTACTCTTCTTTCTGCAAAAATTTACCCATAGACCTCTGACCCTTTATAGTCATCAGTTATTTGGGCAGCTGTGTGGACGAACAATGCCTGGTTTTGCAGAAAATGACCTCCAGCAAAATGAGGAAGAGGACAGCTTAGATACCCTTTCCGTGTCTTGGGTACAGAGGGGACTATTGATGCCTTCAGAAGGGGGCTGGGTGGATGTCCCCAAAACCCTGCTGATGGCAATTATGTTAGACATAGCCTGCCCAGATTAATGTGGTTTACACATTGTACCTTCTATACAAAGGTGAAACGATAACAAAGTACAAGCACAGAGGATGTTTCTGTTTGTTTAGTCAAGACATACTGGAAGGATCTCTCCTTGCTAATAAATGAGCACATGTCCTATTATGTTGTGTATTCCACATCTGTGGTTATCCTCTAAGAGACTATTCAGAAATAGCAGCCATATGTTACCTACCATGGTAACACACCCCTGAATGAGCGTAAAAAAAATCAGGTGCCCCTTTGAAAATATTACCTGTGACAGCATGCCACATCTTCAGGAATAGCTTTCACGTCTGTAATTTCTACCTATCTTTTTCTTCCACAGCCTTGCTGTGTCTGTTCAGAAAGCATCACTTAGCCTAGTGATGGGCGAGAGTAAGGGACACTGAAGGGGAGCATTCCAGCCCCCAGCTGAGACGCACATGCAGAGTCCTGGTGCCATCAAGTGGGAGCTGTACGCACCAGCACAGAAGCAAGCTGTCGTGAAGGACTGTGAAACTGTCAGTCTTGCTTTTCTGAGATCCTCTTCTACCTCCCAGACAGGTACTGGGAGTACTGGGGTGGCATCTCCGGATTCACACGCACGCAGGTGGCTCTCTACAGTGTAGGCTGTTTGAACAAGAGCTGTGCGTTGGAGTCCCAGCACAGCCACCAGAGCTAGTGGGTTTTAAAAAGTGATTTGGGTTGCTCTAGTGGAGTCACCTATCCCAATCTGCTGTTAGAATAGAATAGAATAGAATAGAATAGAATAGAATAGAATAGAATAGAATAGAATAGAATAGAATAGAATAGAATAGAATAGAATAGAATAGACCAGACCAGACCAGACCAGACCAGACCAGGTTGGAAGAGACCTTCAAGATCATCATGTCCAACCTATCATCCAACACCATCTAATCAACTAAACCATGGCTCCAAGCACCCTATCTAAGGCATGCTTAAACACTTGTGTGTAAATAAGAAAGGGAAAATATCCCCCCCTGAATATCCCAGGTAATCCACTAGCAGTTCAGTCAGATGTGTTTTCTTCTGAGACATCTCTGGTGGCACATTTAACTTGAGATACTGAGAGCTGCTCACCTCTGACATTACACCTTTTACTAAATTGTCTTCAAAACCAGCTTGTCTGGATACAAATTCAAGCTTCTGTCCAGCTTTTGACCTACTGTCCAGTCTACCATCTTGCAAGAGAATGCACCAGTAAAGGCAGTGTTGGCCAAGCCATACTTTAAGGGTAAGTTTTAATAAAGTTCGGGCATTTCCCTTTGTCAGAGCAGTTCAAAGCTAGTCATGAACACTTTGCTCTGCCTAGCTACATCAGCCTCAGGGCATTAGAGGCTGGAAGGCAAGATGAAATACTTTGTGCTGACCACTGCAGTTTATTGCCAAGAACAAGGCTTATCTCATTTACATCCTGACCCCACTCCTTGTGCCATGGACTCTGATTTACTGCAACACTCTCTTCCTACCCCCTGTGACTCTAGATCTTATCTGGGAAAACAGATGCCTTGAAAATGTGGGGCCTCTATTCTGTGTTCCAGCTGAATTCCACTTAGAGGACTAGAAGGGAGGGGAATGATGATTTTAAATAATCTTTAAGCGCTCCATATTTCACAGGAGGCAGAGGCCTAGCTTCACTTCTAATATGAATTACAGTTCTTTAAGGTACTGTGATGTAAGGCCAACTGTTTAGGAATGCGAACACTTTTCTGGCACATAGGAATCAGAAGTGAGTCTTTAGCGTCTCTGTTAACCTATTGCAGAGGTCAAAATGTAGAGAGACAAAAATACACATTCAAAGATGTATTTATTTTACCCTTATTACTTATTCCTCTTTGCAGTCTGCAGATGGCTCTTCTGCTGTAGGGTTTATAGTTGAAATAATAGCTGGCTTAATCGTATTTAGTGTTCTTAAGGAATAGATAACCCGATCTGTGCCCTCCCTGAGGAGTCAAACAGGCAGGATCCCCTACACAGTGCAGTGCAAGATCATAGAAAAACAAGGCAGTGTGTATAAAATACAGAAGAATGCAACTATAAGCTTAGGAAAAGACTCCTCATATGCAGATAAAGAAGAGACATTCCTTCTTTCTCTGCAGCCCTGAGAGATGTATCCTGACCACCTCTCTATCTGCCTGCCAAGGTGACCCCAAACCATCATTTCTGTGTCTGTTTATGTCCTTCTGCCCTCACCAATGGGTTACTGTTCATTTCCATCACCTAACACAGAACTATCTCCTGACTACATGGTCTTCCACTGCAAAGTCCTCAGTGAAAAGAAGCTAAGACCATTGAACACAGATGTAGTCTGCTAGAAAGAAGCACACCAGTTGGTCCTGGTTAGAGAAAAGAAAATAAAGCATTTCTCATACCTTGACATTTGGAAAGCGAGCCACGTCTTTCCAAAGTCCAAATTTATCTACAGTTATGGAAATTCTTTAAATGGCAGTAGAGGAAATATGGGTAGGAAAATCTGTGTAGAGGAATACACTCATTACCATAATGGTGTGCTTTAATTGGGGTAACAGAAGACTAAGATACTGGGATGAAGGTGTGGAGGAAGTGTGGCACAAAAAATGCCCTTTGTGAGTTAGTTGGTTGTGGGGTTTATTTTTTATTATTATTATTATTATTATTATTATTATTATTATTATTATTATTATTATTATTATTATTATTATTATTATTATTATTATTGTTTGTTTTGTTGGTGTTTTGTTCTTGTTGTTTGGGGGAGGGGGAGAGTGGCAAAGGGCTGGAGGGGGATGAGGGGCTGGGGGAAGAAATAATCAGCAGCACAAGAACGCAGGTCAGAAGTCATGAAACACAAAAGCAAATCTTTGGGACTGAAGGTGTGCTGTTATCTCCCCATCCCAGAGCTTTCTGTAGTACTGTGAAGTGGCAAGTGAAGATGACCAGGGTGTCCTGGAGGAAGCTCTTCAGCACTCCTATATCCATGAAAGGACACAGAAAGAGCTGTCCCCAGAGCAGCTCCGAAATATATGCCTGTGGGTGTACACATGGAGGTGAAGGAGCTTAGGGTAAGGAGACCAAAAAGCAGATACAGATTTTCGTCCAGTGGTCATTAGAGTGTGGGTGAAGGTTGTGGCATCTCCCTCTCTGGAGATATTCCAAACTCGCCTGGATGTGTTCCTGTGTAATCTGGTGTAGGTGATCCTACTCTGGCAGGGGGGTTGGACTGGATGAGCTTTCGAGGTCCCTTCCAGCCCCTGAAATTCTGTGATTCATCACCCTCCACCTTTACTTTCCAGCAACAGTCACTGGAATTGATCTAACTTTGAGTTTCCTCAGAAATGTGTCAGTTGGAATGCAAGCAAGAGGAATTAGCTAAAGAAAAGCCTGTAAATAAAACGATTTTGGTAGGTCAGAGGGATTTAAGAGCTGTATGCATACAAAGGTTAATGTGCACGTGCATGCATCTGCACACAGATAGGCTCTTCTTTTATGGAGGTCTCCAGAGGTTCAGTTTTCTCAGGACTCTGTAATATCCCAAAAGAACAGAAGGTGGTGGCATGTTTTCAGTATCTGCTGGCAGAAAAAATATGGAAGTAAAAGTACAGTAAAAGAAGTACAGTAAAAAGTGCAATAAAAGGAAACCAAGATGGTAATAAAGAAAAAAAAGGCTACAGAATGGAGAAGACAATGGCTAAGCCCAGAGCACAGACAATTTTATATGTCTCTTCCATTCATGATTGTGTTAACACCAGAGGGTATTTCTTTTCCTCATTTTTGCAGAGTAATTTGCTGATGGCATAAGGGCTGATTTTACCAGACTCTGACAAACTCCTGCTCAGTTGTGATGCATTTTACTTTTTCCAGTACTTTAACATTTTATAGAAATTGTGAGATGCAAGTGTGTGCTTTGGCTGTTTGATTTTTACTGGAGCTTTGAGTTTATTTTATTTTAGTACTTTTATTTTCTTAAGAATGAAATTCAGGGTATGACCAATTGATCAGGAAGACAAACACGGCTCTGACGGTTTCTCTTAAGAGTGCAGTAGGCAAAAAAGAGAATGGATTTACATTTGCCAAATATTCATGAGGCAAACCCCCAAAAGAAATACATTAGAGAAGATGATAGAATTGTTTGTTCTTGAGCCATGAAATTAAGATCTTTCTGAATACTCAGCCTGGCTTTGTGAAACTGTTACTTCAAACAGGTGCCTTTTGATCTGCAGGCACCCTTGTGGCCTGCCTACTTTAAAGTGCACATTTATATCTTTTTTTCCAACCTTCCCAATCTATTTTAAGCAGCAGGTTCACCTCACACTGTGTGACAGTGGCAAAAAAAAAAAGACCCTTTTGCAGCCAATGTTGGTGACTCATCAGGTAGGATGCCCCTGGGTCTTGAGCTCTCCTTTTCACTTCATTCCATGACTAATTGCCACAACTCATTAAACAAGAAGTAGATAAAGTTATGTTTGAGAGCTCCAGAGGAACAGCCAGGGTTGGTCTGAGCTGGACCAAAATGACCTGCCTTGCCCACCAAAGAGTGAAGGCCCATGTCCACAAGCATTCATGTGGGAATAAAGCAGCACCTTTGTTGCACTTCTGAGAACTCTTGGACTGTGTCCGACAGCAGACAGCTCTTCTTTGTTAAGCAGCCAAATTCCCTCATTCCCTGGGCAGCCGATTAGCTTTTAACTTCATACCTTCACCAAACATATAAGGACCAGGAAGAGAGGTCTCACGTGGCCCAGACGCTGGCAGCATCACTTGTCACTGGCCTTTGGGGGCGTGTGATCACTGACTGAGCCTGCTGCCTTCTCATTGTCTGGGGGAACTTCCAGGCCATTTTGCTAATGAGCAGCCAAAAGCAGCTCATGGTAGTTGCAGAAGGGGAGCTGACAGACCAGCGGTGCAGAGAGAAGCTGCTGTTTTCCAGCCCCCCAGGGCAAGGTGCCCAGGAGGGGGAAATCCTGTTAGTGCAGCATTTTGATATAAAATAAAATAAAGTAGAAGCAGCACTGAAGCATGGAGAACTTCTGTCACACAGTATCACAGTATCACCAAGGTTGGAAGAGACCTTGAGGATCATTGAGTCCAGCCTGTCACCACAGACCCACGACGAGACCATGGCACCAAGTGCCACGTCCAATCTCCTCTTAAACACCTCCAGGGATGGGGACTCCACCACCTCCCTGGGCAGCACATTCCAATGACCAATGACTCTCTCGGTGAAGAACTTTCTCCTCACCTCCAGCCTAAACTTCCCCTGGCTTAGCTTGTTGTCATTTAACTTTGCTATTTCTCAATGTGTTTACTTGCTGCTCTTCAAACACAAGGTGTTTTGAAGGGATGGTTGTGCTGCTCCCTGACGTCCTGCAGTAGACCAGTACAGAAAAACTCAAGGCAAGAGCAGCCATTGCAGCTGGTGATCATGATATGGTGCACAGCCCCGAATGACACCAGTTTACTTATTTTGGACTCCAGTGGAGCCTATCAAACCAATCTTCTTGACCTCAAGCACTGGGAGGTGTATTCTCAGATTTTGGGTTTGGATCTGGTTGCTGTGCTCCCTTCCAAGCAAATACACCCTGAATTCTTCTTACCTTCATACGTGTGTTATTATCTGAGGAATTAGAATCACAGAATTGTCAGGGTTGGAGGGGACCTCAAGACTCATCCAGTTCCAACCCTGCTGCCATGGGCAGGGACTACTCACACTACAGCAGGTTGCTCAGAGCCACATCCAGCCTGGCCTTAAAAACCTCCAGGGCTGAGGCTTCCACCACCTCCCTGGGCAAACAAAAAATTGTACAGACAAACAAAAAAAATTGTATTATACAATACAAAAATATAAATGCACAAATAAAATATGTAGTATTTACATATATTGCTATTACATACCACATAAATGCATGTTATATAGAACTGTGCCTAAAGTTTAATATATCTATTTCTTAATAAAACCTATATAACCTTTTTACAATAGTAAAATTGTATTCCATGTGCATGTGTGTGCAGCTGCTGCAAGCATTCGTTGACACCAATTGTTTTGCTGGGGAATGAAAACTCCTCAGCCACGTTGTGAGGAGACTGGAATAACGCATATTACCACAGCTGACAGGTCCAGGTTGGACCAGCAGGCGATGCCCACATGCTGTAAGAATGTTTATTTTTTTAATTGTTGACATCACACTTACCATTCATAATGATGTTATGGATATCAATGCACAATTCCTGAGGAAACTGAGATTTCCTGAGGGAAAACTCTCTCCCTGGCACCTTCATTTTGAGAACCAAATGGAAAAGGAAAATCCAAGCTGAAGTGCAATGAGCCAAAAGAGCTCAGCCAGAAGCTGTCATTGGTGGTCCTGCAGGAAAATCACAGCTGAGGAAATATTAGTAAGTGGGTGCAGCAGCTCGTGCGAGAGTTGTGCACACAATCTTCTTCTGGCTGATCTCTGATAACAGACACCACAGTGCAGTCCCTAAATTGGGTTTTTTTTTTGACCTTGCCAATGAAGTTCACTTAAGTGCCATTTAGGAGAAATGACCTTGGTCTGCGGAGATTTTTGCTTCTGAAGTCTTAGAAGAGATGACAAAAATGAACACATTCCCTATGCAGCAGGCTGAGTTAGTGGCTGACATTATAACCTGAGATGGAAAAGGTTTCCTGGGGTACAGTTGAGCTCCAAGAGTGCTTATGCTGTACTGCAAATTTCAGTGCATTAAGGTTGCTTGAGATACTGAGGGCCTCATTTGGCAGCTCTGAGAAGTCCCAGGCACATGGAAGCAGCGGTATGCATGATGTATAGGCAGTTTCCATGTGCCTGGGAAGTCACTGCAGATCCCTGTGCAGTTGCTGCTGTTTGAGGATGGATACAAACCTTTCCCTTCCTGCTACAAGGAGTCTCTATTTCTGATCAGGGCAAGTGCTACCTAAAATAAGTTTGCAGAAAGTATTTCAACATCTTGACAATGGCAGACCAGAGGTATCCTGACTCTCTGAGACTCTGTGCACTGTTGATGATGGGGTCTACAGAATTGTTGTGTGCTGCTGCTATGTGATACAGGCATAGAAGAACAACTCCTATGAAGCCAGCCCCCTGATGTAGCATCATTTTGTCCCTGAAGTTGGATCTTCTGTCTCTGTTTGGAGGCTTCTGAACAATTAGCCTAACCCTAATCCAGCCTCTGCAGTACTGTCATGGGCTTGACAGTACTGTGGACCAGTACCCATGGGGCAGAGTGAAAATGCATGGAATAGGAGACAGCAGGAAACCAGCACACATTTGAACATTGGCTATGAAATGAGATACATCATGTAAGAACTTCTAAGTTGTTACCATCATTTTTATTGGAATTCAGTGGTAACTTACCAAAGCAAGAGTAGTGGAAGATAAACTCTGAGTGCACTATTTCCTGAGATAAATAATAAGGAAACGAAACCTTAAACAGCCAATCGCTTGAGAGTAATTTACTGAACAGCTGTCCAAGATAAAGTATTCAGTGGTAGGAGCTGAATTCTTTTGGGGTAGGAGCTGAGTTACTCTTTCAAAAGACAGTGAGAATGCTTAAAAAAAATGATGATTCTTGCAAATTCTGAAATGTAACCATGACTAGGCTGTGAAGAGAGAGTCATCCTGGACCTCCTCAAGCATAATCTTGGACACTAGTCTTACTGGAATGCCACTAAATGCCTAAACCAAATGTGGACGAGATCACTGTGGATGATTTCAGAGTGGGAAATCAATGCCCTTTGATAAACTGATGGTGCTATAGTCCTGTGACCAGATTCTGTATTAATTTATATAATTTACAAAGAGTAGGGTAAGAGGAGAAAGTTTCAGAGTTCCCTTTTCTTTCTGCACCATGGTATGTATACATCAAATGTTGTGTCTATGTCTCATGTATTTTTAGGCTGATATATTTGCCACTGGGAAAAAAAAAGTCTAATGAGCTGGCAAAAGAAACAACTGACAGCAACATCAGTGCTGCAGGAACAGGAGAGTTGCTTGGTGCAGAGTCACCTTCACTTGTCATTAGAGTTTAGCACAATAAGCCTTGTCAACATGCGGCGACATGGCAATCCAACCTGCAAAGGATGGGCAGTTATCTAGAGATTTCTGATGTCCTGAAAGCAACAGAAAATCCCCTCTGAGACATGAGTGCAACCACAATGATTAAAAAACAACTCCTGTGCTGAACACTTCATGACCAGAAAACAATCAGTTCAGGAACAAAGCAGTGAGATTTATTGCAAACACAGGAGTAAGTTCATGTTCTTTCATCAATGTGACAAATCCGTTTTTCTTACCACTGCTCTACTGATCCCTCTCCACAGTGTGATATCCACGCACAGATTTTAGCTCAGCAACCAAAACAGTTTTATTTTTTTTCCTGATACAAATGTCAAATATCACAGCCACAGACATAAGCAAAGAACTGTTCCAAATAAATATGCATGGAAAGGTATTTGACAGCTTGATAACAAATTAAACACAGTGATTGCTGTATAAATGGTTTAACAAATGGTATCACCGATAGCAGAATAAACCTCTCCAGGGAAGAGAGGATTGAATACATAATCTGGAAATAGATTAAATATATATATAAAGTACACTCAGTTTATTGCATGGATAGATAAATATTAACATATTTATGCACATAACTGTGAATGAGGCACTTATCCAGGTTAGTATAAACAAGGCCACTTATTAAGCAGAAGGGAAAATGTTAATAAGCCTCCAAAATATCTTGCTGAAATCTAAAACCTTGAAGCAATAATAAAAAAGGCAAGATGTTACAGATGTATTCACTGAATTGTAAGAAATCCAATTTCTTGAGAGTGGGACAAATCCAGCAAGCCTCATGGAAAACACTGGGATTTTCTTCTCAGGCAGAGAACTTTGGTATTTGACTCACAAATCTTACTCAGGCTTGTCCAGCTTTTCAGAGTTTGCTTTGGTTTTTTTGTTTGCAGTGTTTGCAGTGTTTTCTTTTGCTATTCCAAGTTTGCAGTATTGCTTTACATATTGTTAGAAAAACATTACTTTGATAATCCCCATGAACCTAAACGTTGAACAGAGTTGCAATCAGATGCAGAGATCAAATCGTTTACCGGGCTCAGTACTTTGCTTGTAGAACGCAAGGTTTTTGATGAGATTTTATATAAAGAAATAATACCTAAGAAAAGACTTTACCTGCAAGCAACTTTACCAATATTTCATTCTGTTAAAATTCAAGAGCAGAAAAACAATTTTACTGATGAACACCTAATTTCTGTGTTTCGTATATTTTTTTAAAAAGATTTTCTTTGTTGATGCAAACCAGGAATTTTATAAATATTAAAATGTTCTACTATTTACATGTGTCCCATTTTACTGTAAAATTCCTGCCTGCTATTATCCAAACAAGCAGGTTCTGTGAGAAAATGTCTGCTTTTCTCATTGTCATAGTGATTCCACACAGAGGCACAAAGGCAAATTTGATCTTAGATTACATTCACAACTCAATGGTGAACTTGAGATATACAAAAGTATCTGTGGGTGGGTTAAGTCTTTGATCAATCTTGCACACATAATGACTCACAAAACCAGGAACTTCATTAAAAGAGTAAATTAATGTCAGGTGACTAGGGAAAAGCTCTACTGCACTGGGCACGTCTAGTGGATAAATTTTTCAGGCTAGAATGCAGATTAATTAAAATAAAATACGACTGCATGATCTTAGTAATGGAGTTTGACTCCTGGGTTGCTGCAAATATCCTTCAATTAAGCAGTCTGAATCACAGTCTTCAGAAAACTTGGAAAAAGTAGGATAGAGTCTGACCTGATTCATTTGGTGAAAAACTGATGAAATCTTATTAAGTGAGGTCACAATATAAATTCAGAGAGACAGATGTCAGTGTGAGTCCCTCCGTGACTGTATTCATACTGTACCATGAATAGAATAGAATAGAATAGAATAGAATAGAATAGAATAGAATAGACCAGGTTGGAAGAGACCTTCAAGATCATCGCATCCAACCTAATCACAGAACAGACATTCCTAGGCTAGCAGACCCCCACATTTCCGAGTCTTTATGGCTCAGAGAACAATTGTTCAGGTTAGGTCTATTTGTATTGCCAGATCACCACTGCCAGGCCAGGAAACTTTTTCAATGGCTTTTTTAGTTCAGAGGCAGCACTGTGTGCTTGCAGCCAGGCTGCTTCCAAGTTGGATCCTGTTCTGCTAACTCAGATTGCTGCAGCACGGTCCTCTTAACACCAGATGTCAAGTGTATTGCAGCTGAAGATAGTTTGGGGGGTGCCTGTACCAACCACCACAAGACGGTGGACGGGAACAGCAACAGCCTCAATATCCTGATTCAGATTTTATAGAGTTCATAGAGGTAACCACAAAGAATGGACTTGTTTATATATAACACTAGTGTGACAAATGGGACAATTTGTCCTGAAAGTTACCTGGCATTCATATCCAAGCATTTAGCATGATATGGGATTGGGACAGAATAGGTCTTGTTTGGATAAGAACTGACATGGGACACTGCTGATCCAAATTTGTGTGGAACACCACGCTGTCATGCTATCTCAAACAAGCATGCTAAGAGAAAATTAGAATGACTCTTGCAAAAGTAAGTAATTTGTTAAACAAAACGCACAACAATGACCCAGCACCTTTGTCAATGAATACTTGCTCGATTCAATCACATGTTAAATTTTTCTTCACTTAGTTGCCATTTAATATGGCAACTGACAATCACATGCTGGATTCAGTATCATGATTCTTAGGCTTGGTTCAGGCAGAACCTTGTCCTCTGCATTTTTAATCTAGTTCTGTCATCTTCTCTAGGTACTGAAACACTAATGCGTCCGTTTCCCAGCAGTGTATAGGCACTGACAGGTAACGTTTACTTTGCAACACTTTCATGATCCATTATAAACTTACAGGGACATAAGTGTCCAGTTTCTGTGAAAAAAACAAATCCTTCATGGATTTGTTTCATTCTTTGGCTTTATATAAACATAAATTGGGGAAAAAAATTCTCAGATCAAATAGCTGAATAAGAATTTGCACAAAAGTGTGTGACATGCAATTGTTTGTAATGTTATGCTGTCTAATCTAGCTGTCTTGAAGGTGTTGTCACACATAATGAAAAATAAACAATAATAAATCAATGGTATAGCTTAAATGAACTCAAAATCTTACAGGAGGGAGGATTCATGCCTAAGACATTTCATCACCTTTCAGACTAATTGTAGGCAATGAGTTCTTCATGAGTAACAGTACAAAACTTAGCTGAAGAATGTAAGGATTCCTCCTCTCAAGTATTCTGTGTTTCTGAAGAAACAGATTTCCTCTCTTATTGCAGACAGGAAATATAGCACCTTTGGATAGTTTCTTCTGCTTTTTTGCAGCATCATAAAATAACAATAATAAAAACAAACAAAAAGCCAACAACAAACAAAGAAACAAACAAAGAACCAACCCCAAATCTCTTCCTTACAATGCAGTTCCTTGAATTGCAGCTGAAGGTCAGTGCAAGGTAGAGGGGCATCAGGATTACCTGTTGTGCAGAGTGGAAGACTTGGTATGGATTATTCTGTTGTTGATAATGGCAGCATGAGCTCAGGATGAGAAATTTCAAGTACACCTAGAAGCATATGAACTCCTTATGAGTCACCACGATCTGCTAACTGCTAACAAAGTGCAGTTCAAGTCTTTTTTGTTTTTTTGAGGCACTCTGGAGACGCTGGCTTGAATCCTTCAGTCTTGGAATCAAACCTCTGAGCTGTCACTGGTGTAATTATATGGTGGCATCATGGGATCATCGCTGCCCGACTCCTTTGTCGTTTCCTTCTCAGAATTTAGTTTCCATTTTAGCAGCAAAACAATGATTGCAATTAAGCAGATGGCAAGGAAAATGGCAGCAGCTCCACCAATGATTGTGATGATGCTGACCCCTGCACTTTGGTTATTCAGTTCTCTGGGGAGGATGCCATTGACTGCAACCTCCCTTTGATGAGCCTGCTTCTTGCCGGTGCGATCTAGTGCTATGTGCTGTATGTTTGTTCCTCGGTTGTTTTCCACTCCAATATCTTTTACAAGTTCTGAGTCCTGCTCAGCTCCCCTCTTCTGACGTCTCTGTGTGGATGCTCCTGGGATCCCACCACTAAAGAGTGAGTGGTACTGGTGCTCCACACTTCTTTTGCCAATCCCATGGTTAGCATTCCCTTTTGAACGTACGGTGTAGATTGTATGGACATACCACTCTCTACCCAAAGACACCTAGAAAGACATTTTTTGTGTTTAGACACATACACAATCCAGATGGCACTCTACACAGAGGAAATCAATCCCTGCTCTGAATTGATTGCCTGGACAAGTACTTCCAAAAATTCACAGATAAGCCCCCACTATGTGCCAGTGTGTGTGATAAGCATCATGTTTTCTGCTAAAATTCTAAGTGCTGGTAGACTCCATTCCTCAACAAGGCCATGCTCTATGGCTGTCAGGTGCAGATAGAAGCAGCATAGCCTTGGCATTGTTTTGGTACTGTTAGTACCAATGTCCACATAAAGAACCTCAGCTGTAGCCAGGCTGCAGAAGAGGACCTCTCAGGCCAGTCTGCTAGATGGCTAGGCCCTGGATGTGGATTTTTTCCCATCAGCCTGCTCTAGGTGACCTTACCTTCATCATGGGTATGGAATGGACAGTCTGTAGTGGTCCCTGCCAACCTCATTCATTTTGTAATTCCATAATTCCTTGAAGTCTGTCTGAGATCACAGAATGCTTGGGGTTGGAAGGGACCATTAAAGTTCATCTAGTCCACCTCCCCTGCCATGAGCAGGGACAGTTTTAACCATAGGGGCTTGGAGCCCTGTCCAATGCGACTTTGAATGTTTCCAGGGACAGGGCATCCACCACCTCTATGGGCAACCTGTTACAGTGTTTCATCACCCTCATTGTAAAAAAAGGCTTCCTTGTATGTAGTCAAAATCTTCCCTCTTTTAGCATAAACCCATTACATTTTTCCTATTGTAACATGCTATCTTCCTCGAATCTGTCTTGTCTGTACTGGATGCACAGTAAATGTAGCTTCCACAAGGTCCAGAAGGATTGTCTGAACACTGGCTGATAATTTCAGTGGTTGCAGCCAAGATTTGTCATTGTAAGAAATAATGTATTTTCTGGTTTACTTCTGTTTTTCCAAGTTTTGTTCAGGATATAATGATGTTTCTTTGTAAACCAGTTCTTTTGACAGAATAAGGACCAAAATCACTGCATTCTTGGAAATGGATTCTTATAAAAAAAGAGATTTTATTTTCATGGTGTCAGACTACAAAATACTTCTTATGCTCTAAGTAGGCTTTTCTCTTGAATCCTCCATTGCTTACAATGGGACCTTTAATCCTGAAGTGGCCAGGAGTAATATTAGTCTCTTCCATATCTTCTCTACTAATTCATACAGTTGAGTTTTGCATGCAGTTTCGCAAATGCTAGAGAGATAAATAAAGAGGAGACAACTCCTGGCTGGGATATATAGAAAAAAGGGAATAAAGTACACAGATGAAGGACTATGTTTAATTACGAAGTAGTTGTACCTTTAGTTGTCAATTTCTACATTTTCCTGTGCTTGAATGTTTCACATTGTGCAAGTTTTCAAGGAAAGAATTGCACAAAACCCACAGAGTATCAACTAGGTTTTGATGAAGTTCACTATAAATGCTTCTGATTCTTTTATTTTTTGTCTTTGACAAGTGAGACAGGAAGGGAAAATAAAATTATGTTGTGCAACAAGGAACTTACCCAAGTTTTGGAAGGAATGTATGAGAATAATCTGCGTAATTTCTGGTTAAATTGTGGAATTAAGGAAGAGAAAAACATAATATCCCCACAGAAATCTTTTAGTAAGTGCTCCAGGTTTTATACCTAGAAATCTTATAGCATTTATAATTCTGTTTCTTACTGCAATCAGAATAAACATTCCCATTGGCTTCAGTAGGACTTACTGCTAACAACACTTGTGCAAGTGAGTTTTTCTTGGTTCAGTACTCTTGCCAGTAAGATACAGAAACCATACCTGAAACAGAGGAGTTGAGTCTACTTTAAATCCATCAGAGCCTGGCTGTTTAACTAAGGGAATTGCTTCAGGATCATCTATTGCGAGCTTTGCATTAAAAAGCACATTTCCAAAGCTTGTGGCTTGCGTCTCTGGCTGAGCTTTGTCCTACATGGCCATGGGAAGGAAAAAAAGTTTGTGAAACACAGATGTGTTTCTTTTAGGAACAGCAGTTGTGATATTTATACACAATGTATAAAATGTGTAATTTACACATTCCATTTTATGCAATCCACTGTAATATCAAGAGATAAGAGATGAGAAACTGTTGTGATCATATCTGACTTGCACCAAATTCTATTTAATTTCTTGCCTGAAGAGCTTGTTGAAATACATGGAGGAAACACTATAGAACAACCACAGATACATCTCTGAAATAAATAAAAGATGCATAAATGTGGCCTGAAAGAAAAGTTAAGAACTCTTAAGAAGCTACCTTTCATTTCTATTAACAAAGATTCATGTAAGTTAGTTGAGATACTTAGACAATCATCTTACTTAAAGTTAACTCTCTAAAAGCTGGGCTGACTCTATAAGGTAAATAATCTCAGACATTCTAAAACAGCTTCAGAGGTATCTCTCTTTCCCTATGGACTAACCTGTATGACTAACTTTATACACTTGCATTCTGGATGACTAAACATAAAATACAGTCCTTAACCTGCATGTCTCCTAAGACTTACTTTGTGGTCAATGGACATACACAGAAAAAGCTGTCTTGGGATTCTAACTTAGGTCAAACTCTAAATGATGCAAGTCCACAAAAATGATTAAGAATAGAACCAGGAGAGAGAAATTTAAGATACTGCCTTCATCAGTTCATGTTAGCCCAGAATTTGAGTAAAAAATTTGGTGCCATCAAGAACATTTTAAAGAACAGCTGCTTTTGGAGAAAAATGAAGTTAGAAAAACAATAAAAAGCATACGTGTGCATGCTCCCAGGACTACAACACTTACCACAATCTTAAACCTGTACAGAAGGGATGGAGAATCTGCAAGGCACCCATATTCAGTGTTGGATGGATTATATTTGGGTACATATCCATCAGCTCCTGTGCACAGGAAAACCTTCTCGATGCTACAGTAGAAAGAATCACCCAAATTCTGCACTGGATCCACCATCACCCGACCATATATGATATCACCTGTGAACAGTGCACACAGTTCATATCCCATTCACTGGAACATCGAATACAATACTGAGGAGAAGTTAATAAGCCTAGCTGATAAGCTTAGTGCAGTGCAATGTGACTATGCCACGACCAGAGCAGGTGCTCTTCTGTGCACACTAGCCCACACTGTAGCAGTAGGAGGCTGTTTGCTGTTGCTGTAACCTGAATCAGTTCAGGGGCTACTTTAATTCTGGACTATATTGGGCTTTTCACTCAAAAAGCAACTTAAAGGAATACTATGTACTCCTCTGCACCAGATCAGAGTGTAGGTTTTGGCTTTCTGACAATTGTAGGACTTTGCTGAAGAGCTGTTCTTTCTTATGTCAGTAGCATACTGTTACTTATACTTGGTCAGACTGGCACACTGTGCAAGTGAAATGAACACTATGAAAAGTCACAGAGAACTTTTCTGAGACTTTGCTCCCCGCTGTGTAACTGTATTTCAGCTCTCTGATAATGTTTAAGGCAAGACATGCTTGCCAGGCCTGTACATATAACCTGGGCCCTTGCTACACAGGCAAGAAAAGGATACTGTGCCCCATGGTCAAGCACATACGACAGAAGACGGTTAGGAAGTTTGAGAATATGGAGAAGGAAAGGAGAAATGTCATGTTGCTTTGACAAGAATTTGGAGCAACTGTAGACTTTGAGTGAGAAAGAGAACATGTACTTGCTCTTCAAGAGACTGTGCAAATACATCACAAAAGATGGTTGTACATTCAAGGTGTCTGTAACAAACAGGCACATGAGCAAAACAGAGAAATGAAGTGACTGCTTAGGTCCACTGACAGATGTAATAATTGAATCAGTCTTCCCACCCCCAGCCTACTCAGTGAAGGACAGGGGGAAGGGAGAAGGCCTTGATGCTGGGCAAGCACTGCTCAGCAGTAGCCAGTGGCATGTTATCAGCCACAGATGCAAAGCATGGCTCCGTAATGGCTGCTATTTAAGAAAGTCAGCCCCATCCCAGCCACACCTAGTACACTCACCTACAACAAAGACACCGTAATAGTTACTCATCTACTAGGAATGTTCTCAATATCAGCCAAAGTTTATAAAGCACTCAGCTCATGAGAAATAGCACCAGTTCTGTAATCCTCAAACATAACAGCTTCAGTGCAGATTGGCCAACAGCTCCAGTGTAAACTGCCAGGTAGAAAAGGCAAATGCAAAGGAACACAATCAGCAAGCCCAAAGCCTTACTCTATCTTGTTTTGACTGAAGCAGGATACTGATAGTGTGGAATACATATTAAATGTGTATTTTCTGCACACAATTATACCTTCTGAGAAAGCAACATCACTTTCTTGCCCAAAGCCCATTGAGCCATCAGATAGCCACAGTGTCTTTTTGGAGAGGAGGAACATCTGGGTGTTCAAGCTGAACTCAGCAGCCACTGGGTCACTGACCTAAAACACAACAACATAAGGCTCTTCAACAAATATTCTTTAATGACTACTAAAATACATCATGATCTTCTCTCAGTGTACATCATTTATCAGCTCCATGCAGTAATACAGTTTAGCAAAAAAGATTTCTTTGTACTGGACAGGACATATTGCTATACGTTTCACATGCATACAACCTTTGTGTTATCTACCTCTGTGATATTTGATAGGATTCTAGGTTAGTTTATTCCCACCACATTTTTCCAATCTCAGCCAAGAAGGTGCCCAAGGCAATTTATGTGTGGGGGTAACATGAGGAAAATATTTCCCTCAATAACTTGTCTCCCTCTGAATCATCACAACCTGTTTTCTTTAACCCATTTTCATTCTTGCACACAAGCTCCACCTTGGCTTTTGATCCTCTGCCAATTATTTGGAAGTGCACATTGCTGAGGATTTATTTGCAAGTATCAGTTCCTCTGATGTACTGCAGGATATCAGAGTATGCATGTGAAAATGCAGCAAACCATTTGAACATCTTTTTATACTAATATTTATCTTTATATACTTGACACAGTTATCTATGGTTCTTTCTGGATTACATTACAAGAACAAAGTAAATGATTGATAACAGCAGAAGATTCTCATTGGGCCATACAACTTGAGTCAGAAGGCAAACTGTGCAAGGACAGGGCATAATAAAAGGGGAAGAATACAGTGAACAGAAGAATTGAGGAGAGTTCAAAAAGAAAAAGTATACCTGAGGAAACAATATGGAAGATGTATATATTAAACAAAAAAAAAAAAAAAGAGAGAGAGAACAAGAGGCCACTGAACAAAGAAATGCTAAAACTTGTGTATTTATGTATGTATGTGTGGAAAGGAAGGAAAATAGAAAACATTCTTGCTGGCTTAGGGATGAAGGGATAATAGAATGAGATTCAACAATACCAGTAGAAACTATTGCTGCAAGTTATACAGCTGATAGATTTATTACTCTTCAAATCTCTTTTTCACAGTAGAGTAACAGAACTATAAAAGCAACAGAATTTGGCAAGATGAATGTATCGCTTAAATAGTTTTTGCAAACCCACTGCTCAGAAACAGGAACCCTACCCCCACAGCCTTTTCCCAGAAACAGTAATTTTCAAAAGTCATTTCCATTCTCTTGCAATACTTTCTTCAAAATGCCTAGGATTTAGACCATAGGCCTGCAGCATTGCAGTCCTACAGGTTCAAATACCTGACTGGCACAATTGTTTTCTAGCTGTGGTTCTGAAAAAATCAAGAATGGCCTCATTAAGCCTTTCCTGGGCAAAGTAAACGTCCACTGAATGGAAAACAAGAAGTGTGTGTTCAGCTACAGGCACTGGACTTCAGCCACACAGTTTAGGACAATGTTAAGAGCAGTGGCCTGGATAAATGCTGTGCATATAGACATGAATACATTTCTTAGGCTTTCCATTTTAAGTTACTTTTTCTATTCCAGTTTCACATGCACATCTCAGTGCTGCCACACAGCTGTTATTTATGACAGTATTTTAAATGTAATTATTTTCATGTGCATTTGAGATGTTTCAAACAAAAGTTCTTAAAAAAATTACCAGTGAGTGTGTCATACTAAGGTTGGGTGAGAATAAGCACTGTCAATTTATTCTGCCTATTTGCTACACCCATCCACTATACGTACAAATAATTTAAGGACAATGCAGATCACTCATGGTAGACATCCCATCCTTCATGGGACCAAAGCCCATGAGGTATTTGGTACCTCAGAAAGCAAACAGCTGTTGTGATCAGTCCATCCCAGGGCTGCAAGTATCCTGGTTATGGAATTACTTCTGACAGGAAATAGTCATGCACATTTAAAGAAAGGGGATGCTGAAAGGACTGGGATAAAGCAGGAGCTTGGAGGTTGAATGCTGTTCATTTTCAGGAAATCTCAAAGTGAAACAGTGGTAATACCATCTTCACTAGTGTTCCAGGCTACCTCCTTTCCTCTTCAAGGGTCACAGAGGATGGAAAAACAATTTAAGGAGATGCATGTTAAAGAAGAAAATGTCAACCCAAAATCTTCAGAGGGGAGACACCAAATATGTTGTCTTCTTGATGTCTGACTCTTAAAATAGTCTATGGCTTGTGAACAGTGACAATAATTGTGAAGGAAATTGGAGCATAAATCTTCCAGAAAAATTAAAAGCCTGGTGGTAAACGGCCCAACAAGATAATTCAGTATGGCAGTTGGAGCATTAGACTAAGAATTGGGAGAAACAGCTCCTGTTCTGTCCCATCATTTAACCATTGGACGTTACAGTCTGTGCCACTTTGGTCCACTTGTCACACCTGTAGTCACTGACTCATAGAATGGTTTAGGATCATCCAGCCCAATCCCCTTACCATGACCATGGATGTATTCTACTAAACCAGGCTGCTCAAAGCCTCATCCAACTTAACCTCAAACACTTCCACAACTTCTCTGGGCAACCTGTTCCACCCCAAAAATTGTATTCCTTATGTCCAGTTTATATCTACCCTCCTTCAATTGTCCCTTTCCCTGTGACTTTAGGTCCTGGTAAAAGGTCTCTGTTTTTCTTGTAGAATTCCTTTATACACTGTGAGGCTGCAATAAGTTCTTGGCTCATTCTCCTCTTCTAGCTGCTTTAATGGGACCTGGTTTAAGTCCACACAGTCTTTCAATCTGTGATCACAGAGGAAATGATTGTCTCAGGCCATAGAATTTCCTGAATTTTTTAGGAATGAGGATCTTAAGAAGAAGAGCTGGTATGGGCTTGAAAATTGCTGGTGATAGGTGACTAACTGGCCCCAGTCCTTGGTGATCACACCACTTGCACTTTATCCTTACTTTGAATTAATGTACCTGGAACTTCCACTATGTTATTAAAGATTTATCTGATATAATCTTATTAATTTTTCTTAGTTCTTGGTGGTAGGCTTCTTCCAGACAAGAGTTATGTCTCCCCCTAGGCCAAATGGTCCATTGTGCACTGAATTTTGTAGCTCTTTGGATTTTTCTTTGAATTATCAACATCCTTGTTGTTTATACTCAGGCCAGACACAAGCTGTGGTGTATCTTTGTGAACGCTTTATAGTTCCCAGAAGCAGATTAGAAATCAGACAAAAGCTGAAGTGCTGAACTAGAATAACTTCCCCACACACCCCTCACTCAAACTTTTTCAGAATGTTTTGCTGGTTAACTCTGAGAAAGAAGGTTTCATGTCAGGTCATGTATCATCTCTCTGCTTCACCAGGACTTAGTGCCATATCAGGAATCATCTGCTCTCCCATAGGTGGCATAATGCCAAATGAAAGCATAAAGACTGCATACATTCCCTTGTGCACCCTAGCTAATTCAACAGAAAAGTGATTGTGTGTCCCTGACTGATACAGATTGGATTTATACTGTGAGATGATTTAATAGCATACATATATACTATTCATGAGCATGAAACCACTGCCACACTGTTCCAGTATTAGTTCTATTGGCTCCAAATAACAGAGATTAAAATAACTTCCTCCTTGTACATCTCAGGGTCATGCTAGCCCTTCTGGTAATACCTTAAACTGGCAGCTTATGTTCCGTTAACTGCTCAACATGACTCCAACATTTTATTTCAGTCAATACTTTCCACAACAGAGTGTATTGCTTCATATTTTGTTCCCAGCTACAGAGTTCCCAGCTGGGCTTTGTGAAAGGTATGCCGTTTGCCTGTTCCCATGATACCATATAACCCATATTACTAGATGTGATTTGTTTCACTTTCTTAAGTCTTTAAGTGTTTTACCAGTGTTGGCTATCTACACTTCCTCTGTAGTCAGTGGAGGAAGTCCTACCTTAGGACTTTCCTACCTTTTAATACCAGAAACCTAGCTCTGATCTTTCTGTCAGATGAAAAGATTTTGATAATACTTCTATATTTTCAAAATTATCTGATAAAAATATTTCAATACTAAAGCCAAGTGACAAGCAAAGAAATCTGAAAGGTTAGTTCATATACTAGTAACTATCCCCCCACCTACCAATGTCAATGACCTTTCAACTGGCCGTGCACTGAGGACAATGAAATCCCAAACCAACTGAGCTCTTACATTAGACTTTCCCAGCTGGCTAAAACTGGTTAAATAGCAGGAGAGGAGTACGTGCTGTCTTACCAATCTAGAAATTAGTTTGCTTACAAGCAAGTCATCCCAGGTTACACCGATCTTTGATGGGGGCTGAAAAGAGCCCAGCCCCCAGGTGGACATAAGAAACCTGATCCAGTGGGGCAGAGAGAGATATTTGGGTTTCCATCTCCCAGCAGGAGGGGTCCCCTGGGTCAAAGCTCTATTCCATTCCCCCTTCCTGCCCAGAAAACCTGTCTAAAGGGGGCCAATTTCTTCATTCACCCTCTTTCCCCCTGCCTCGCCTGCTCGACAAGTCCCTGCAGTTCCTGCTTCCTGAGCTACCACGTGGCTTCCCTCCATGCTGCACCTGCACTTTCTAAAGAACTGAATCCATTTACATCAAGGGAATCCCATGCCAGCTGGGCCTGTTTTTTCATATATTTTTCTATTTACCCTTTTCCTTATACCTTTGTAACCTTCCCTATTACTCAAATGCTATATATATTCTGTTAGAAAATTGCCTTTTTCACTTTCAAACCAGTTCCAGGCCATTTCTTTTGTGATTCTACCTCTCCTTTCTCCTGCCTAATTCGCTTTTACCCCACCAGGAAAAAGGGAGAGGGAGAGAAAAACCTAAATCTGTTCCTTTTGTTCATTTGGACTCTGGGAAAAGTATTAAACCATCCTATGAGTAAATTTATCTTCTAGCTCCATCATTACAAGATCAAGAAAGGCAATTTGGGAATCAAACTGAAAAGGAGACGTGACAAAAGTATCATTGGTACCTGTTGGAATCGGATGTCCAGATCGAATGTGATTGGCTCTCTAGGATGGCAGATCATTGGTAGGCTGTACTCCTGATGTGGAGCAGTGGTACAAGCTATCAGCTTCACAGTGTACATTCCAGAATAGTCCCGGACCTGAAGAGAGAGAGAGAGAACTGTTCCACCAACATCCTAACTAACATGCTGGGGCAACAGGAGACACAGTGAAAGTTGAGGTTTTACCGCAAAGTCTGACACAAAGCTCCACTGCTGCACTGGCTGGTTGTATGTTGGTTCACTTCGGGTGAGGCTGAGGCTAAATGTCAGGCCTGGGTGATCAGCTGACATAACCATGGAAGTTAGAGATGAAGCTAAAAACATGCCAAAAGACATATTTGTCACCTTTAATATTTCACTGCAAACTCTCAGAGCTTGAAACACATTCCCAATAATTCATAAACCCTAATGCCATAGTTGAGGTTAATACCTTCACAGGGCACTGGGTTTTGCTAACTGAAACTAAAAATCAATTACAGACAACACAGGCCCCCTTGATTCTTGTTCAAGAGACTAATAAACAGTTGCTTTGGGGCTACACAACAAGAACTGCATGAAGATTAAATTTAACAGACAGGCAAAATATCAGGGACTGGAAAGGCAAAGATCTATAATCCCTTCTCTTGCAAATTTGCAATGTCAGCCCAGGGAAGACAAAGCCTTTTCTCCTAGCAATGTAACTCTTTTGGCTTTGCTTGGTAGGCAAAGGCTAACATGCTAGAGGACAGCTGAGAAAAAGTAGAAGCATATGAAGGAGTTTTCTAAGTTAATAAAACTGAATTAAACTAACAGTTCTTCAAATTATTTTTTGCCCCTTCTCACTATTGTTCAACAGATTTAATTTACTTGGATAATCTTTTCCATGGCTGGCATTCCTGCTCAGATTTCTATCTATAGACAGAGTCTTACATCTGTGATTGTTCTCAATAAAGGCAGTGGGGTTTAAACAGATTAAATTGCAGGATCAGGTCCTCAGCAAGGACTAATTGAATAGCAATGAGAACGTTTTAACACAGAGATACAACACATACAAGACCTTTTCTTACTCTCTGAAAAAAGTCTAAGTAATGTAGAAAAGCTTTAAGTTAGAAAAGAAATTTAATACATGCTATTTAAACTCCTAGGGCAACATAAGTAAATAGCTAATCATAGCTTTTGGATGAAAAACATATATTCATGTAAGTCCCTAGTGGACAGAATGGCCTAGATCTTCATCTTTCACAAACTGAACTCTCAGTCAAGTGGAACTATCTGCTTTCTGTCACATTCAACCATATTTCATTTAAGTTTGAATACAATCACCAATAACACCTAAGAAATGCTGAGAAGAGGAAAAATCTTTATCTGAAGAGCACAGTAAACAAAAAAAATCATAGATCAGTAACAGAAAAAAGAAAAGTGAATAATATAAAAATTGGGAGGGGTGTCTTGTTCTTATAGCACTGCTAAAGTGTAGACTAAGCTTACCAGGATGGGACATCACAAACAGACCATGAAACCGGGCTTCAGTCTTGAAGTTGACGACCAAGCGCCCCTCCTCGCTAATACGCATGCTGGTTGGGTACAGGGAGCCTGGTGGCAGAAGCCAATTCAAAATGGTTATTCCACTTGCAGATGACAAGTAAATCACACTCCTATGAAGCACCAGTCCCACTCTTTCGTTTCCCTTTGTCATGTCAGGTGTTTGCAATGAGGCCTGCTGGTAGCTTTTGGATTGACTCAAAATTCTTCTTAAAGAAGAATTTCGACAGTGGAGCCTAGAGTTTTCACAATGCTTTAGCCTTCCAAAGCACATACAGAACTTCCCTGCAAAGTCATGTTTTCACATGTTCTCATGGACTCCCACAGACACTCTAGTAGGCTAAGGAAAATCCACAGCACGGTCTGTGCTCCTGTTTAGGCAGCAGCATGGTCAGCTGCCAGGGTGTTCTGCAGAGGAACAATTATTTTGTTTCCACCAGGTATTCAGGACGACTCCTACCAATGAAAGCTGCTTCAGATATATTTTTTATCAGCTTTTCTCTATATCTAATGTCCCAAGGCAGCACCTACAAGCAGTTAGCTGTGGCGGTTTGTTGTAACCTCCACGGCAATTTGTTTAAATGTGCTTAAATCTCTGAAACTCATTTTGACAAGCTTTGCATTGTTGGCATTTTCTGCCATGAGTCTGGCCCAAAAATACGGGCTTAATGTTTCCTAATTTCAGGTTACAAGGTCTTGTTTATATGTCAGAAGTGGTTTATTACTGTAGTTTGAAGCCAAGACCCTTTTCTCTAGTGTTCTGAAAAGTCTCAGAGTTCAGATGTTTCCTCCAGTGCTCCCTTACAGAGAGTCAGTGATGTGCCACCATATTGCCTGTCAGGAGCAAGAAGGAAACAGGAGTGTTCCTCCATGCATGTGTCAGAAGCCTAACAGACTCACCAACGTGAATGCGTACCACATATAAAAGAATCACCTGTTACTGGTACATTAGAAATGTATATATGCATGAATTATGGCTTTAGAAGACCTTGACTGCTTTATAGTTTTATGTAGAGTTTATCTAGAATAATTCTATGTATCCCGAAGTATGGAAACAAATGGAAAGCTAGTTAATCTCTCTCTGCCCAGAAGAACAGCTGCTCAGTGTGCAAAGAAGCGTGAAGAAATATTGCCCAAGTTAGGTACCTTGGGGGTCTACCTTGCACTACCTCACTTTGCTTAGCATTTTGTTTTCTGCTGTCTGTTTTTAAAGGGAGCTGCTAGTGTTCAGCATTTTCAAAGACTTAGCCACCAGCTCCTTAAGTAGAGAAGTAAAAAATTAAAGCATCAAAGATGGGAAAATGGTGGCATAGACATGCCATGTAACTGCTGAGACTGAGGATTAGATCTGGTTGCTATTTCGTGACTGGTAGATCATATGATTTGTGGCATGTGGCTTATTCTTTAGGCATGGCATGACATGTGCTTCATTCTTCATGCATTGTCGATTCCCCTTGCCACTCTTCATTTCCTGCTGTTAAGATGAGGACAGAAGCTGCATAGCAATGGATTCTGTAGTTCATATAAAGACTGCAGACACAAGAATGATTTTATGTTCACTGGAGTCCTGAAATTGTGTGAGTGTATGCACATAATTATAGCTGGTGCCTGTATTCTAGCTTAGGCTGAGACAAATGTGGAACATCTGAAGCTCAATGCTGGGAAACACTAAGGAAAGTCTGCGTAAGTAGAACAAAGCAGCATATAGGTGTAACTATACATTTTAATCTTTCACAGACTTCCATCTGTCACTGTATTTAAACAATAAATTGCTTCTGGGGCAAAGATAAAGTCTGTATTGATAGAGTTTGCTTTGCTGATTAATTATACACACAAGTATTTATTGACACTATCACATTTAAAGATTGTTTAAGAGTTAACTACTCTAACACATAGGACAGGTTACTATACCCATTCTATACTTCTCTGTATCTTTTGGCTATTTTGCTATTAACATTTTCAAAATATCAAAAGTTTCTGAAACTGTATGTTCATGTCCAGAAAAAAATGACATCACAGAAAGGTTTGGTTTTGTTTTGTTTGGTTTTTTTTGCCATTTAAGTGCAAATAACTTGTGTGGTAACGCAGAATGTGAATATATAGTGAACCTTCAGGTTCTGAGTTGAAATAAATGTATTAATTTTTGCATGTATGCTTCAAACATAACAAGACAACTATCTATCTTTGCAATAAAAGAACTGAAGTCAAATTTACACAGTTTTCACAAACACTGCAGCAGAGCACTGTGAGCACTAGGAAATGACTGATTGTTTTCAACTGATAATAAACGATTTTACTGCTTATTTTTCAGAATTAGAATTACTGAAAAAAAACCCACCCTACTGTGTTCAAACCATACTCTTAGTAAGAGAACATGAATTTGATGGAAGTAAACTCCGCGCTAACCTTGAAGCTCTGCCTCAGGTGGGCTACCGATCCCATCCGTCCACAGGATGGCAGTGTCATACACAAAAGTCAGCCGGAGCTCTGACTGTAAGTCGAAATGCTGCCAGCCTCCTACACCCACCGGAGAGTGGAAAACGTAAGAGACGTACAAGGGGACTCTCAGCGTGACATAGGACTGTACTAGGTTGAGAACCTATAAAATGGAAAATTATTGACTTAAGTTAGCAGTCATTAGTGCTAGCAACATTGGACAGGTATCGGAATGCAAGACAAGGAAGTTGAAATAAATATTGTGACTGAATCAAATTCTCTCATTGTACAAATTATAGGTGAAGTACAAAATATCATACTTCAAGGGATTTCAGATGAGCTTCAACCCCTTCAAATTCCATTTTTTTAAATTACAAACTGAATATGTGTTCTCATAAAACAAAATACAGAAAGAGCTTGGCTACAAATTAAGGCATTAAACATTTTTTCAGGTATTTGCTCTGTCCTTGGGCTTTAGCCAACTCTTTTGCCTATATTTTTGCATTACTACTCTCTAAGAAGCTCTTTGGGAAGACCCTGCATTTGATCAGATGTCATTGCAGGACTGAGTCCTTGGACCACACCTATTCATATCTAGAACTATTTATTCTTTTGTGCGTGGATACTAGCTCTCATGCAAGCACACAAACCACACCGTTTATCACTGTCTGGAAGAAATAAAAATAGCACACAAATTGAAACAGATTTTAAAACAGACCCTTTATGCATATGTTGTCCAAAAATAGCACTGTCATTATCAGAGAATTGCATCTTTTTTATACATATTTTGATTAAAAAAGGCATGAAGAACAGCATGAGTAAACTATCACCTCTTTAAGACAGTGCTTGCATCATACTTGGAGACTTTGCTTTTACATTTTACTACCAATACTTTTTCATTCACATCTCTCTGATTAGAAATGTGCAATCTGGATCCTTTTAGAACATTCAAGATTTTCTTAGACATGGAAGGAAAGGCATTGAGATCATTCCCCAGAAGGAAATTTTTCAAAGGATTAAATGGTGTTGAACCCTCATTTACTTCCAATAGAAATTTCCTAAGTAAATTAGTACATCTGAGCATTTCCCTGGAGTGCTTCTAAAGAGTGTTCTGCACTACTAAAAGTCGCAACATTCAAAGAACTTTATAAGCTGTGCAAAAATCAAACTGTTTCTGGGTTCACCCAGTGGCATGCCAGAGGGCAGAATATTCATTAACCTTACAGCTGCTTAAAATTTCGAAATGCCAGACAAAACTTACAGTAGTGTTTTGAAACCATGAATTTATTACTTGTAGTCACTAAATAGACTGAATTGATTCAGGAATTCTTTACAGCAAATGTTCACAGTTGCCATAACTCACTTTGGTGCATGACAGTCCTTGATCTACACACTACGCTGCCAAACTCCTTTCCACTTACGCCATTTGCATTGTTCCATAGAATGTGCTAACATTTAGGGTGTAGGCAGTCTGGCAACACCTAGGGTTATGCAGTAAAGCAGCCTGGTAGGTAATATTGGAAGTTACAGTTCCAGATTATTTTCTATCAATGCTTCTTTGCTAGTTTTGCATAAAAACAATCAAGAACTTCTACTTAGAACAAAAGTGGGGTTTTCTTCTCTATACATGTTGGATCAAAGTTAAACAAAAATGTTACTCTTTAGTAATTTAAGTTGCAAGTTTATCTTTGAAATACTTGCATGGATGGACAAGCAATTATTTCAGATATGGATTTCCTAAGCTGTTCTAAATAACACAGAATTATCACTTCTGTAAAAAAAAATAAATCTAAGTATGATGCAACTCTGCAGTGCATCATAGTTTGCCTTTGATTCAGGAGTAAATTTAAACACTTGTAATATCCTGGTACAGTATCAGGATCTGAATACATGTGGTATGACAAAATGTGTTGAAAAGTCACCACAGAGAAACTATGTTGGCTTTTCTTTGTGTGTGGCTTTTTGGTTGACATCTGCATATTGCACAGTAAGAATTAGAGACTGAAGTCAAAGATCTGAAATTGCTTGTGAGGAAGCGTCAAAGATAGACTCTGTTGACAGAGATTGAATATATGCCCTTCAACCTCTTGAAAAGAAGCACACATAATGCTTAATGATAATGTAGAGGAGAACTGGAATATCACCTTGATTTCATGACCCTGAGGACTAGAATAATAGAAGTGAGATGAACATTCTACAGCATGAATTATAAGGTTACAGATACTAGTGACAAGGGTTTCTGGTAGAAATGAAAGACATTGCTTAGTACCAAAAGTGGGTTGGAGGGGAAATTTGGTATGTGAGTTGATCACATCATAGCCATGATCTTCCTACCCTCTCTATGTGATATGATCCCAAGATAAACTGAGGAATGGGGTGGAAATTAGAAGCATGCATGCCATTATACAGAGCACTAGTGAGAAGCTTATCTGGAACAGCTTTGATCATCCATGCTTGAAAAAGCCTAATTTGCATTGTAGACTGCAGAAAAAGAAATCAACATTATCAAAGGAATGGTAAAACTACCTGATGAGAAGAGACTGAAAGAGTCAGGTTGTTTAGCCCAGTACAACAAAGGCCAAGAGGGAATAAGAATGCTGTCTATACACATCAGGAGATGAACAGCAGAGAAGGGCCACTGATGAAAGACGGTGCTGACATGGGAACAAACAGGCATAAGATGGCCATGACAAATACATACTCAAAATCAGAAGAATTTCTAGCCCTCGGTATGGTGGCATTCAATAAGAGTAGTGAGGCCATGAAATCCTATTAGTTTTTAGATTAAGTTTACTAGTGTTGAGCCACATTATATAGAGTTAAAGCAAGGGCCTGGGCAGAGCTACCCTCAAAACCCCTTCTAGTTCAGTATCTTATGCCACCTCAATAACAGAAACCACTTCTTTCAAAGCTTGGCTTGATTTTCAAGTACAAGGCGTCACCAGCTCTTCACATATGCTGTACATAAACCAATCTATTAATGGAGTTTGTAAGCCACATTTTAGGGCCTCTGCTCAATGGTGATACAGGGTTAATAGGCTTAACTCATTGGTACAGGTGGAAATCTAGCAGTAGGATCTCTTCTGGGGCAAGTCTGTCGGGAAAACCTGAAACCCAAGAATTGTCTCCATTTCTAGGACCCTGGAATTTAGAAAGTTATTCTTTTCTAGTAAAAAATTAGTAAGAGAGATATGGTCAGACTGGGAATTTATTACTGTACTTATGAATGTCTATTGACTTCCATCGGTATAGCTTCCCTTATGAGTGATTCATAACATGTAGGGAGAGGAATAAGCTCTTGCTAAACCATCTGACTGAGTTTTAATGCACATGGTTACTCATGGATTTGCAGGTGTGGAGGAAAACCTACAATATGAGAGCCCTCTCCTGAAAGTAAAGTGAAACCTAAAAGGTCTTCTCATTTCTTGCTGTAAAGGAAAATGTCACGAGCCTTTAGCAGGAAGAAAACATCTTAAGACATGAAATACAGAGGATCTTTTTGATATAGTAAAAATTAAAGTAAAAAGAAGAAATTAACTGCAGAGGAAAACTGTGTCAGAGTAAGTGAGCAGACCTCCAACAAATGAGTTGATGGAATGCATTACACAGATGGAGGGCTCTTCTGTAGCCTTTGTAATAATGCTGTTTAGGCAAACACAAGAAACATTCTTTCCATTGAGTTATCTTTATTTCCCAGCATGGCCTGCACAGCCTATTGAAAGTAGCCAGCTGTTCATATTTTCATCAGTGTGACACTGATGAAACCAAAATGGTAACTTAGAGCTGTGTAAGTGTAGAATCAGCTTAATTGCTGTGGAGAGACAGAACAGGTGCATTATGTATCTGTGCATTCTATGCACAGATTTTATCAGCTGTACTGACAAAATTATATCCATTAACATTAATTTTAAACAACAATAAGTGGGTGTGACTTCCAGCGTCGTGATTTCAGGAAATACAGACTACAGGTACACCTCAGCTACACTGAGGAAATTGTGTCTAATGATCTGTGCCAGGTCTGGAGAACTGGAGAAGGCAGAAGACAAAAACTCTTCCAGGCAAGGAATGGACTCTTACAGTTAATATCTGAAAAAAAATGTAGATCACAAATCACTCAAATACTGCATCTCAAAATTAATTTGAGTTAAGGAAGAACATGATTTGTACTGGACTTGATATAAAGTGGAGTTTCATCCATTTTCTTTGAAAGATAAATTATCACAGAGCATAAGGTCTAATTTTGAGCACTACCAATTCTCACTTAAGACTTAGGAAATATTAATGGGAGTTTCTGTAGGTGTTCTTCTTTTGTTCCCCTTTCTGGTGCAACTGTCAAACTTAATTAAGTAAAAAACCATAGTTAGTTTGAAAATCTGTCATGTAACAAGTGAGAATATTTACCACAAAAAATATTTTCAGTTAAGGCTTTGGGGCATGGACTCTGTTCTACATTCATATTGTGGTTTATTTATCTGTCTTACATTCCCAGAGGGCAGAACCTGGCATTCAGTGCGTGTGTGCACTGATAAAATCCGAACTAGGAATTAGAAGTAGCACAAGTTTATATTTTGTATTTCATATCACAATGAAAACAACTTTTTGGTAAAATTGTATTTTGGTCCTTCAAATTACCCTAAGCCTCATTTTCTGTTGCATTTACTTGCTACATCCATGAATTTGAGACACACAAGCTTAACAATGTTATCAATTAGCTGTTTACACAACACTTAGGATTTGGCCCCAAGAAGGCATGCAGCCAGGTAGGGTCAGAGGTGAAATGCAAAGCAGGTCTGTTTAAAGAAGTCTGAATGGAGAGGAGACTGCAATACAGCCTTGAAATGCCAGCTCCTTGAATACTTGAACCTCTGACTTTGTCATAATAGCTGGTATATTAACTATAGCAGAGTTTTTAATTCACAGCACTTTCTAAATGCATATATTTGCAGCTGTAGAGAAAAAGGTTTGAGTGTTAGTGAAGGTCTGTGTCAAGGGAATACAAGTTGCAGGGTTTTCTTAAACTTAATCCTGGGAGCTCAACCAAACATAAAAATCTGAAAATAGACATATATGTCCATTTGCATTTTACAGCATTAACTGAGATTTTCAGAAGAGGTGACTTTTCCCCTCAAAGTATGAAATAGTGAAGTTGGAAATACACTGTTTCTGTGTAATAAAACACCTCTGCAAGCTGATTCATATAAGATGTAGCAATATGCTAGTGATTTTAAAACCTGTTTTCAGACGGGATTTTCAAACACTCAGTGCCATAATGTGTGGCATAATTGTGAACTGAATATATTGGAAGAGACATTTTTAGTTTTCGCCAGAAATAACTTGATTTTTGTTAGAGAATAAAACAAATTGCTCAGCTGTACTCAACTACAGTACCTCCAGATATAAATCTGTAGATTCAAGTATTTTAATACATGTTCTTTCCCTACTGGTTTCTGCCAAAGACTTGCTTAACTAGCTGTTGCTAATAGAATTTGTTTGAGTGGTAAATGTTTTGCTTCCCTACACCAAGTCTGGCAATGGACTGGAACTAGGGAAAGCAACATTCACGTATAAATACTTGGCCAGAGCTACACAGAAGCCTTCAAATGTCAAACTGTCTGGATAAAGCAAACAAAAGAGTAGAAGATGAGGTCCAATGATACTTCACACTATCAAATAAGTCTGACCCAACATTTAGATAGATACCTTAATAAAGGATCGTTGCTTGCTTGGTCTCTACTTTTTTTTTCTTTCTTTCTTTCTTTCTTTTTAAACTTCCTTTCATGAATATCTGTCTCTCCTCTAGCACCTGTATTTTCAGTATGTGAGATATCTGTGGGCTTAAACTGTCTGTAGTCTTACAGTGTCTCCATGAAGTAAAGTCCAACCTTTATTAATGACCAGGAAGACAGCCTTTGGATAGGAGACTTCCACATTTTTAAGGCCTATGCATAGCCAAAGACAGGCACTGGATTTTAAGCTGTGACTATAGGTTGTCCAAAAGAAAACTGTTGTTGCTACTTATCAAAGCTGACCATAACTTTAACCAGAACAGAATCCACATAAATTATCTCAATTTAAAGGGGAGCAGGCCTTTAGTTTTAAATATGTTCCTTAAACTGCACATCTAAATCCATGTTTAGATACATAAATGTCTGATTTTTAAGATCTGGTGAATAAGGGCAGATCACAGAACAAAGCATCAAGCTGTATATTGAAAGGAGTGCTACATCCAACTCTCACACAGAGTTTGCTCATGCACAGCATAATTGAGAAAGAGAATGGGTCACAAGCAAAAGGTCTCAAGGAAAACTAAGGCCTTCTCTGTATGTATTATGACAGTTCATGAGTTCATGGGAACTGGGTAAGACAGCTGCAGCCTGCAGCAAACACTAGGAACACTGCCAGAAGATCTACACCAGCTGCAGGTCTCCCACCTCACTTCTTGCTGACTGAAGTTCATCTTCTTCCCCTACCATGGGAGGAGCTCCTCTAAAGCAAAGGTTGGCATCACACAACATATTACTGGTTGTTTTTGTGAAATCTATCTGTCTGAATCCACAGTGGTCTCTTTGTTTGACCATACAGGTACCAGACTGCTAGAATCAAGGAACAGAATTTTAAGCTTAAAGATCTAGCCAAAATATGTGGCAAATGTGAGCAGTGTTTGTTATTTATCTGTTCTTTATGTGCAACAGAACTTAAGCTTCCTTTGTGTGCTAAAAAAAATCCCCATGGTGAAAACCATAGCTGCCAGCTTTCCTCTCACAGAGGAGGATTATTAATTGTTCACTGGAGGAGAAAAAACCAACAATGGTAAGGACTACAGAGATAGGGCACTGACTGCCTCCCCTCTCAGCTGGAGGGGGTCATGTGAAGATAAAGACCAAACTCAGAGAAGAATTACATGGAGGTGGGGGAAACGGACAGGGCAGTGAAGCGGATACTGGCTGTGGGGCAGTGCTTCACTGCTAGAAGTAATTCAGCTTGATATTTCACTTAACACACTGTAACCTTTTAGCCATAACCTACAAGGCAGTTTCAACTGCTCTCATGCATCATGTTAATCCCTCCCTGATTTTAAATTATGCACCTAACATTACCATTTATACTTGTCCTCCACAATGGAATATATATATTGGAATATATATATATATTGGAATATATATATTCATATATATATATATTCTCCATTGTTCTTCTAATTTACTAAAATATTGCAATAGTGCTTATTTTCTTCATTGTCTATATGCATGTAGACATACATATTTTTTTTTAGGCATACATTTGTCTAAACTAGCTATTAATCCTTTTCTTGAAAAGACACCAAAGTACTTAAAATGGAAAGTGTAACAGGTCTTCCTCCCTTTTCACTGTGGGAGAAGTGGCTTGCATAGGTCACAGAATCAGTGCTACAGCTGCTGGGCAGCTGTGTGAGCTTATGTGCTTATGATTATGCTGTGTAGAAAACAAGAATATACAGTTGCATACTGAAGAGATATAAAGAGATAGTCAAAAGAATAATGTGTAGAAGAAATGAACTCATTCTAAGAGCAGTGAAGACTACTGTCATTTTTATCTTGTGGGAATGTGTCAGGTTTACATCCCACGCTTGCATACCTTCCCTTTCCCTTTGACAGGTTCATTATTTCAGAGGAATGCACCTGTAGGAGGATCTGCTTCTGGCAGAGGGGCAACCCCAAGCAAATGCACCAACAATGAGCTTCCAACATCAAGGCAGAGACCTTGAACTGGTCTCTGTAATAGAAAAGGAACCAGAACTGACAACAGAGCACTGAGATGACATATCCATCAAGGATTTTGTATCTGTTAAGTATCTGATATATGTCCATTGGCACTTAAGCTTTTAGTAGTAAAAAAGCTTCTCACGTTGCACATGTCTACAGGTTTCTTTGGGCAATGACAGACTATTCTCACCTGTTAAGGCCTCATGTCATTTGGGACTGACAAAGTAAGACTGAAGTCTAACAAGCAGGTGGGTCCCTGACAAAATGAACACCTGTTAAAAAGCAAAAAGTGATGGCCATTTCACACAGTGGCCTCATCCTTTCCACAGTGGCTCAACAAGCAAGGTTAGTTAGTCAGGAAAGTGAATTAGCTTTACCACACAGCTGTCATGTTACACATGGACTTCTCTGAAATGAGATACTGCATTTCCAGTCTTTCTTTCAGCCTGTGGGATTACTCCCCTAAGAGACTTTCCAGAGTCACAAAGGATTGATCTTCATAGCTACAGTTTTTATACTTCAGACTACTTCAGTGGGATCAGATAGGCTCATGCAGTAATTATACTAGGAAAACATAGGGATTAAGTTCACTGTCACTGTACCAGAAGAAATTTTAGATCCTTTTGCACTTTAGTATAAATTTCTATAAATAACTTTTCAAAGGACACCTGAAGATGTCTCCAACCTCTTTGTTTTAATTCACCAACCACTTTCACAATGCTATGCTAATTTCTGCTGGGAAATGCAAGACCACTGTGGTGTTTCTTGCTGCTGGTGGTTCTTGCTACCCAGTGAGTAAGCAATCAGCAGAGCCAAGCAGCTGGTAGGACACTCCACTACACTGCTATCAGAAAAAGGCTCTCACATTTTTTTTAAACTCTTTTTAAGATACACCACAGCTAATACTGCATAGCCCAGTCCTATCAATGTGTTAAATGCAACCCATTAGAAGGCTTTTTAAGAAAAGACTAAGGTGGCTCATTTCACACTAAAACTAGGACTGATTTGTCCTCAAATACCTCAAAACTGTATTGGGGGAAAAAATCATAGCAAATTTAAATAAATTATTCCCTTAAGTTTCAGTTCCATACCTGTCCATCCGTCCCAATGGTGCCTCCACAATCTGTAAGGAGCTCGGACATGTCGTAATAGCTAACAAACTCCCATAAGCAGGCTTCCAGATTCAGATTGCGGTAGAAGCGTAAGGTATTGAGACCTCTAATTATTGGGCTATATTGATAGGGAATGGTCTCTCCAATTACACCTGGATTTTTGGTAGCATCAGTTAAGAAACCATGGTGGGTCTTCACTTCTGTGTAATCCAGCAGGTTGGAGCATTTATGGTTTCCAACTCTACTTCCATCTGGGCTAAGTGTCAGCTCGAAGTTGGAGAGCTCTCTTGTAGAAATAGCAGGCAACATGCCTAAAAAAAATTAATTTATAGCACTATCACTAAATTTCAGTGTTCAGAGCTGCTTAATTTAGATAAAGTCTGCCAAGCACTAAGTATGTCATCCAATGCTTCTGTATTTTGTATTTACCATAATTAGAATAGAACAGAATTAACCAGGTTGGAAAAGACCTTCGAGATCATCAAGTCCAACCTATCACCCAACACCATCTGATCAACTTAACCATGGCACCAAGTGCCTCATCCAGGCTCTTCCTAAACACCTCCAGTGATGGCGACTCCACCACCTCCCTGGGCAGCACATCCCAATGGCCAATCTCTCTTGCTGGGAAGAATTTCTTCCTAACATCCAGCCTGAACCTCCCCTGGCACAGCTTGAGACTGTGTCCTCTTGTTCTGGTGCTGGTTAACGTACTTAAGGATTTAAAGAAAGTTAATATGATTGTATATAAGAATGTTATGCACAATAATCACATCTTTATATTACAAAATGACAAATAGAATATTTCTAAATCTCCAACATATTCTCTACTCAGGATTGTGGGTGATTTTTTTTCAGAAGCATATAGTGATTAAGTGGCTTTGTATTTTTTTAAGAAGTAAGTTCTTCCACACTCTTCAAAGAAGTTTTACAAAGTGTAGATCTAGCCCAACTTCTATAAACTCCTCAATTATCCTGAAAACATTTAATCTTCACATCAAAGACTAGATATCAACACAGTATCTTGTTGCAAGCTGAACTTGTACATTCATCACATTGTTCTCTGGTCTCACATCTTAAAAGATTACAGTATTATTTTGTCTATTGAAAATAGCATGACCAATAAAACAGCTCGAATAGCAGTTTGTTGTATGAGTTCTGTCAGCCCCCCAAGGGATTTTATCATACCATCAATATGTGGCATTGTGACTGTCAGTTTGATGAGGTTGGCATAATCAGGATCTTCTGGGCCAGTATAGCGCAATTTGGCAGAGAATGGCTCTGCTCCAACTACTCCTGACATACGAGGTTGACAAAGACCTAACGTAAAAAAAGAAAGCAACTTTACTTTATGTACAGAGGAAACAATCCACATTTTTCTTTGCACTGCTTTTAGATGCACTTTTTTTCACTCTACAACTTTCTAAAAACCTCAGATTTTCTTGACCAACAGGCAAATGCTTTGAGCAGCATTTACCAGAGGTTTGAAGAGGAATTTATGCAAAATAGGATTCCAACAGAAATCATTACTCATGTTAATGCAGCTACAAGAGCAGCAGAGATGACACAAAGAATTCAACATGGCTGCAGATGGGTAATAAAATACATTGTGTTGTAATTTACCTTTACTGCTGATAATTGATCATTCACCTTATTATACAATAAACCAAAGTATCTGTGATGCAACAAAATAACACATGGTATCAGACTGTATCCACATGCATGTCAGTTCTTCACCTATGCTTCATAACATTATTCAGTACAAGTTTCACAAAAAGAGATTTGCCTGGACAAAGGAGGTGAAGTACAGTAACTGAGAGGCTGAGAATGCAGCATCATCATTGGTTAGGTATCAGCGAATCGGAGAAAGACAATATCAGAGAAGCAAAAATAATGAATATTATGAGTATCTCAACCATGATAAAATGTTATCTATGCCCTGGAATTGCACACTAGTTGCTTTAGCCCTTAGTCAAGGAAGACTGTGTACAGTGAGGAGTACAGTGAGGCCTAAATGCCAAATGAAGTGCTTCTTCCGGCTAGGCATCCATCACAGCACCCCTACGCGGATTCTCCAGTGCATAATAGGAGCTGAGATTGTGTTGCAACATTACTACCATTGAATTAAAAAGCCAACAGAAAACAGGTTTCACTAATTCCAATACACTTTATATACTGTTCTCCTGAACAGTCAAGTTTGTTATGTGGATAACTATTTAAATATTATGATAATTTTATTTATACAATTCTCTGCTGTGTTAAGAGAGCTTTTGCTTTACTTCTATGAAGAACAGAAGAAAAACTGAGTGTGTGCTGTTAGAACACATAGTCATGTAATCAGATTTGTTAGGATGGAATTTGGGATCAAAAGGAAGTCAGGGGTCTTGCAATAGATGATGATGTCTTACCTTCTGATGTGCTTATAGTTACAATGGGGCTCATAAGCTCAAGACCTGCATTTCCATCTGAATTCACAGCACGAGCTGCACACTGGACACGAGAACCAGCTTGGAAGTAAATGGAGTCGAGTGTAATCATCTTAGAGGAAGTGAAGAAGGTATCAAAGTCAACATCCTTCATGGGGCTAGTCACACCATCAGAACCAGTGGGTGCACTTACAAGCCACCGGTATTGTGTCAGAGTATTATTGATGTTCTCACTGGCACATATAGAACCAGTCTTGTCGTAGTCTTCATATTTAGGATTACAAGCCTGCAGAACAAGGCAAGTGTGTTAACAATTTATTTGCTTCATGGCAAAGGAATTTTAATGTATCAAACTCAACAACAAAATGGAATTCACAATCCCAGTAAATCTCTTGAGAAATCATATTTTGACAGTGACACTTTTAGCAATGTTATGGGAGATTAAAAGGCAGGTTTATGGATGAATACATAACATAACTATGAAGGCACAAACTACACTCCCACATGCTACTTTAGCTTGAATCATAGAATCATTAAGGTTGGAAAAGTCCTTTCAGATTATCAAGTCCAACTGTAACCCAACTACCATGGCCACTAAAATATATACTGAAGCACCACACCTAGAATGGAATGGAATGGAATGGAATGGACCAGGTTGGAAGAGATCTTCGAGATCATTGTGTCCAACCTATTATCCAACCCACCTAATCAACTAAACCATGCAACCAAGCACCCCATCCAGTCTCCTCCTAAACACCTCTAATGATGGTGACTCTACCATCTCCCCGGGCAGCCCATTCCAATGGCCAATCACTCTCTCTCTGTAGAATTTCTTCCTAACATCCAGCCTAACCCCCCCGGGTGCAGCCTGAGACTGTCCCCTCTTGTTCTGGTGCTGGTTGCCCAGGAGAAGAGACCAACCCCCACCTGGCTACAACCTCCCTTCAGGTAGTTGTAGACATCAAGAAGGTCTCCCGTGAGCCTCCTCTTCTCCAGGCTAAGCAGCCCCAGCTCCCTCAGCTCCTCCTCAGAGGGATGTGCTCCAGACCCCTCACCAACTTCGTTGCCCTTCTCTGGACTCGTTCCAGCAAGTCAACCTCCTTCCTAAACTGAGGGGCCCAGAAATGGACACAGTACTCAAGGTGTGGCCTAACCAGTGCAGTGTACAGGGGCAGAATGACCTCCCTCCTCCTGCTGGCCACACTGTTACTGATACAGGCCAGGATGCCATTGGCCCTCTTGGCCACCTGGGCACACTGCAGGCTCATGTTCAGCCTACCATCAACCAGTACCCCCAGGTCCCTCTCTACCTGGCTGCTCTCCAGCCACTCTGACCCCAGCCTGTAGCACTGCATGGGGTTGCTGTGGCCAATGTGAAGAACCCGGCACTTGGATGTGTTCAATCTCCTGCTCTTGGACTCTGCCCATCTGTCCAGCCTGTGGAGGTCCCTCTGCAGAGCCTCTCTACCCTCCAGCAGATCAACTCCTGCCCCCAGCTTGGTGTCATCTGTGAATTTACTGATGATGGACTCAATGCCCTCATCTAGCTCATCAATAAAGATGATCTACATGACTCTTGAACAGCTCCAACTCTACCACCTCTCTGATCTAATTCTTCAAGCATACTTTGAATCTAAAGATTTCTTTGTTTTGCTTAGAAGAACCATTCTACATGTGATCCACTCCTGTGCATAAGGAATGATGTGAGAAACAAACTGAAAATGGAGACGGACCAAAATGTTCCTTGGTGCATTTGAGTATTCATGCAAACCTTTCAGTTGTAAAATTACAGTGAAAGAAGCCTGTGGAACTTCAACAAAATACCCATTTTTCACTCTGTGGCACTCTGAAAACAAGGGCTCATCTGTTATCTCCAGTGGTTTTAACTCTGCAAATTAGGGAGATAATGCAGGGAGCAGTTAAGCTATGTAATCATAGACACAGCCTGAGTATCAAATTGTTTTTAGTGATTGAACAAATGAAATATCTTTCGATACTTTTTGTCCTCCTGAAAATTCATTCATTATCCAGACAAATTAGATTAGTTCTTAGGATATTTGTACCTTGAACTCATGTATTATTAGAACAGATCTATCTTGAACTCAAGCATTTCAACAATATGATTTGATAGCAAGTGCCTAAAATCCACCGAATAAAACCCATATACTGATTTTGTCCCATCTTTCCACAGATACTCACTGTGATACAGATGACAGGATAGCCAGCTACGGGACTGGTTCTGTCTTTAGCTCTAGAAGTGTCATCGTATATCAGAAGGGATGCAACTTGAGGGACAGAGGGAAAGGTCACATCTGCCATGCTGTTCATTTCTTCAATGTAAACAATGGCCTTGGCTGTCTGACAATGAAAAGACAGAAACAGTTCTCTGTCAACATTTAAATAAATGGGGATCCAAGTTGGACCTTCATCAGAGTATGTCTAATCTTTGAAACATTGTTCTGAAGTAAGTTCTAAAACTTCAATTAGAACTATTGTGAAAGGGTTGAAGCATTGGAAAATATGTTATAGACTACAAAAGCAAGAGCTAAAGTGACTTTTTTTACTTTTGGATCAGTGAGGATAGCAAAAGCTTTAAGCCTGTATTTCAGCTCTCTTCCATCACTTCAGTGTTCTAGTAGAACCCAAAAGTGCACTATAGGATTCAGTGCGTAGGGGAAATGTTTGCCATCAGCACAGACTGTGTATCTGCTGTCTGGCTACCCAGAATCAGACTATATATGGTGTGGCAATGATGAAGTAGCCAAAGAGTCTGAAGAATATTTTATGCAGAATCAGAGAAATATATTGTTGAAATTCAAAGTCTGTATGATATTATATTAAATAACAAGGACATGTGGCTATTCCTTTTTACACAATAAGAATAATATTAATATGGTTTTGATATCAGAAGTTATATTTCACCTGGTTCCTCTTTTTAGAGTATAGAGGTTATAGTGTATTGCCAAAGGGTATTTCCAAGAGGACATAGTTTTTAGGACTGATCCTATAAGAAGAATGTGTCTGAACTGATAACCTGAAGACTTCCATCTTTCATCCTCTCAATGACCCTATAAACATTATTGCCTTGGCAACAAACTTGGATAGGTTCTGTTGTGTCAGCTGGGATGATCATCTTTGTCTTCTAAGATACAAGCCCAGATGGTGTGTATAAACCTTAAGAGTAAAGCTATGAGACAGAAAGCAAGGTCTGTTTAGCAGATTTTGGTTTAGAGGACTTTGAATTGATTTGTTACCTGTATTTCTGCCACCATGTTCTCATCAGGCTTCAGGTGAACAGTGAAGGCTTCTCTCATCTCCCTTACTCCATCAAAGATAACTTCAATCTCCACAAAGTGCTGTGTTTCACCCTCCTTAAACTCAATTTCTAAAAATACAGTGAGACACTTACAAATAAATTTCTTGTTCATAATACACTGCAATCCTAGGCCCAGCCTTGAGAGACAGCAGTCAACACTTAATTTTCAAAACACAGATGTTCATATATTTAATTCATGTGTTTTGACGATAAAAACCCACATAACAATGAATAGCAGTGGAAATGTGGAAATCGCTGAAAATGAAGTATTTTCATCATCAAAACAGATCTGCAAAAACCAAGATTTAGTCTAAAAGAACTTAATATTTTGAAAATGATCTGGGACAAATTAATACATAAATGTAGGTAATGTGAATGACCAAAGGACTGAAGAATTCTAAGTAACAAAACTGCCAGATCTTACTCAAACAAAATGCATTTTAACAGAGTGGTATATAATAACAATAAGGCACAAATCTACAGTTACGCAGAAGAAAAGCATTGTCTCTGAAAATACTTTGGAGGTCATGGTAGATAAAAAGTTTGTTCAATCTTTGTTTTTTCAGTGGGAAGGTTTTGGTAGCAGGGGTGGCTTCTGTGAGATGATGCCAGAAGCTTCCCCTATGTCTGATAGAGCCAATACAAATGGACTGCCAATGGGTTTCAAGATGGACCTGCCATTGGTCAAGGCTGAGTCCATCGGCAATGATGGCAGTGCTGCTGGGATAACATTTAGGATGGGCAAAATAATTGCTGTGCAACAGCAACTGCAGCTGGAAGCAATGAGAAAACCTGAGAGAAAGAACTTTTCAGACACCAAGGTCAGTGGAGAAGGTGGGGGAGAGAGGTGCTCTGTTAGTCATTCAATATACCATGTGGGTGGGATAATAATGGAAAGAAGTTTATCAACTTCCTTTCAAATTTCTTTTTCTGTTGCACAGCTTCACTCCTCATTCATCACTAGTGAGGAGATACAAGAAAGCTTAATAATTATGGAAGCAGAAAAATTAATAGAGACAGACACTAATTCCTACACAGAGTAAAAGCCATGAACAACTATGCAATCATAACCTATGAGTAGATGCTTTTGCAGAGTAATGGTATTGCACTCTGCAAATGTTACTAAGGTGACCCACATTTCTTCTACAGTTTCTTGAGCTACAGATGTTTTTAAAGGAAGCACAATTAATTTGTAAATATCTTGACTGTTATCTAGTATTCCAAGAGCAATTTATCTGTAGCATGCCACGTGGGATCATGTCCATACTGAATTTGAATAGCAAAACATATTAATAGATGTGGTTGCAAAGTATTCTACTCATTTTACAAACATTATCTTACTGTCCTGAATAAAAACAAATAGTAGGATGTGATAATCATCTGAATGATCCTACCTTCTGATACAGGGTGATAATCTTCTCCAGAAGTAGCAGATCCATCCTTTGTATGAACTCTCACAACAGAAACTTTGGAAGTGTCTCCCAGACGAAGCACTGGGATTTTTACAACTGCTACTGGCTTTACGTCCTTCGGTTCACTTACACTGAATTTGGTCTCAGCAAACCTAATAATAGGCTCTGTAATTAGAAGACAAATGTTTTTAGAGCACACAAATGGGCTTCCAAAAGCCAATAAAAACAAAATAATTTCTTACTGTCTGCATCATCTTTAATCCTTATCAGCGTCTCGTTTTGTTCGCCAATACAGGCACCAAAGGAAGAATCACTTCTTGGAGTGCCAAGAACCAAACGTAGCTCTTCCTCTTCCTCATGGAAAGTATCATCCATCAGCACCAGTGTGCAAGGCTTCTCAGTTTCACCTGCAATCATTCTGAAGGTAATATGCAGAACTTATGTGTTCTTTGCCCTATAACAGCACATCTCTCAAAGCTCAAGGAACCACAGGCTGCTTCTGCTGGCCAAGGCATCCAACTTGACACCGTACAGATTAATGAGTTAGAATAGAATAGAATAGAATAGACCGAGTTGGAAGAGACCTTCAAGATCATCAAGCCCAACCCTTCCAACTAAACCATGCAACCAAGCACCCCATCCAGTCTCCTCCTGAAAACCTCCAATGACGGCGACTCCACCACCTCCCCAGGCAGCCCATTCCAATGGGCAATCACTCTCTCTCTGCAGAACTTCTTCCTAACATCCAACCTAAACCTCCCCTGGTGCAGCCTGAGACTGTGTCCTCTTGTTCTGGTACTGGCTGCCTGGGAGAAGAGACCATCATCCGCCTGTCTACAACCTCCCTTCAGGTAGTTGTAGAGAGCAATAAGGTCACCCCTGAGTCTCCTCTTCTCCAGGCTAAGCAACCCCAGCTCCCTCAGCCTCTCCTTACAGGCACACTGGGCACACTGCAGGCTCATGTTCAGCCTACCATCGACCTTTATCCCCAGGTCCCTCTCCACCTGGCCACTCTCCAGCCATTCTGACCCCAGCCTGTAGCTCTGCATGGGGTTGCTGTGGCCAATGTGCAGAACCCGGCACTTGGATGTGTTCAATCTCATGCCCTTGGACTCTGTCCAGCCTGTGGAGGTCCCTCTGCAGAGCCTCTCTACCCTCCAGCAGATCAACTCCTGCCCCCAGCTTGGTGTCGTCAGCAAGTTTACTGATGATGGACTCAATGCCCTCATCCAGATCATCAATAAAGATGTTAAAGAGCAGAGGGCCCAGTACTGATCCTTGGGGCACACCACTGGTGCCTGGCCGCCAGCTGGATGTGGCACCATTCACCACCACTCTCTGGGCTCAGCCGTCCAGCCAGTTCCTAACCCAATGCAGTGTGCTCCCATCCAAGCCATGGGCTGACAGCTTGGCCAGCAGTTTGCTATGGGGGACAGTGTCAAAGGCCTTGCTGAGGTCCAGGTAGACCACATCCACAGGCCTCCCCATATTCACCAGGCAGTTAAAGTTAAAGTAGAAGCAGTAATGATTACTTTTATTTGAAAACTCATTAAAGTGGAACCCCCCATTTTGGCACTTCTCTAAGACAAGTTTCTATTTGGTATGCCCACTTCATATGTGTTCTTCCTTTTGTTTTATCTTAGAATGAAATATATCTTCTCAGTGATCGCTCCCAGTGTGCCTTTAAAAAATAAATGCTTGCACAAGGAAGCAGAGTAATAGAAACTTTCAGTAATACTAACTTTGTCTTGGGAGTTTCTTTATTTTAGTTTTCTTCTGATTCTCTCCAGCTTCCAACTCTCTGGCTGTAGACCTTCACTTATATTATTCCATTTGATTTTAATGTCTTTTAAACTCCCACTGATGCCAAGTGACAATGCCTTAAAAATGCTTTGAAATTTCAAAATGCTCAATTTGAGCACTCACAAATCAGTGTGCCTAGATTTACTAGATGTTCAGACACTCTGGGAAAAAGGTCTTATCTTAAGCATTCTACAAGAGCAGGAGAAATTATGAGCAATGTTCAGTGTCTAGCTTTCAGTGTTAGGCTTAGTGGGCTCATCGTCATGAGAATGACTCCTACATCCCTGAGAAAAACAGCAGCACAGGATATGGGAGAGATGAGGTCAATTTAAAGCATTTTTTCAGCATTATACATGCAAATATGATCAAGGCTCTTCCAGATGAAGAACAAGATCAGGACACTGCTCATTTTTTTTTCTGAGGTTGTCTTTTCCCCCTATAGAAAAAGAAATATCCATTAGGAGGAAAAAAAATTCAAAATATCCATTCTGTTCATTGTTACATGGGAAAAGTGAAAACTGCACTGAAACTTCCATGTAACTTTCTATGGGACCCAGATCCATTAATCCTAGCAGGTTGGATTCTCCTTCCTGGTTGTGCAGAAATGATGGGCAAAGGTATGGAGCTCATGACAATGCTAAATGCTGAGATCAGCTCTAAATAAAGACAGACTGAACAACTCATTTTATAGGAGGAGTGTGATACATGTCTACAGAAATATGAAGGTTGCCATTTCTATGATACAGGCATACCAAGGATGTCATGCTGATGACAAAACTTGTTTAGGAGTTTTAAAAATATTACAAATATGTAAACTTTAATAGACTAGACTGTCTTCTGCACAAATAGAAGTTATTTGCCAATATTCTTTCAAGGTAGTAACATCTGTTTTGTTTGTACTTCATCTCTGGTGTAAGATACTAAGTACCTGGCATTGGTGAACAGCCTTAGGAAAGACTTGGTGGGAAAAAAAAATTCAAACAGAAATTAGAGAGCTCTATCCCTGTTGAAAGACCAGATACCCATTTCAGTGCAAGTCATATGTATTTACCAGAAACCAGATTTACAAAGAGCAGGATTTCCTATCTGATAGCATGCCTGTGATTCTGTAATTATGCTATGTTGAGCCTGCTTCTGCTATCAAAAAGATCACAGAATCATAAAATTGTAGAATGGTTTGACTTGGAGGGATTCAAAGATCATCTGGTTCCACCCCCCTGCTGATGATATGCCCCTTTGATCCTTATTGATTATCACTCTAGGTCAGAAGTGAAGTAAAAACAGACAATGTAATTTCTGTGCACTGTGTCCATTAGGTATGGAAAAGAGCTTGATTTTCCAGAGTGATTGTGACACTGCTTTATGAGAAGTCATAATTAAAATAAAACTAAACACACAAAATAAAGCAAAGCAAAACAAGGTAGACTAAAGGTTTCTAAATTTAGTCAGGCACTTACCAGGAAGGAATGTGATGATGGAACTGTCAGTGTTAGGACGTTCTTCAAAGTCCAGCATTACCTGAGCTGAACCTTGCCTTGTATAGCATCTCACAGTGGATGTGTATCGGATATCTCCACTCCTATATATCATAGCAGAAATCTGTCCATCATTTTCATTGCCTACATATACAGATTCTTTAAACTGCATTTTAGGCACTGGGTAGAAAAACATAAAAAGCATTTGTAAAGTCTAATTGTAAAAGTTAACATATCTCCACTATTTCAAATATAGCTATGTTACATTGCAACAGATATATGACATAAGCAGCTAGTCAACAAATGACTTCATGCATCTTCTGTAGCTGAAACATGGATTCACTGTCTTTGGTGCAATTCAAAGGGACAGCCACTATTTGTGTATTGCAGTCATTCGCCTCCTGCATAAATGCAAAAAGGTATAAAGAATTATTACTCACAGTCAGACACTGAGTCATTAATGAAGATGATGGCCTTGCTGGGCTCACCAAGGGCAGCATTCATAGGCATCCTCAGCACAAGCTCAAACTTCTCAGTTCCTTCTAACACTGGCTGCCCAAGGTCATCCAGAATTACCACACGGAACGTCTGCATGTTGACTCCAGGGGAAAAATCCAAATTGCGACTGATGCCTACATAATCTACTCCAGCTACCAAAGGGACAAGAGATGAAAAATATTCATTTCATAAACAGCATTAAATGTAATGAAAAATAAAAATATCTATCAGTAGACAATTGTAGGAACATTTATTTCTTCTTTAAATGCAATTTTAAAATTTGCTGAATTTTGGCAGTCATGTCAAGAAAAAATATCTTTTGACCATCTAACATTGTACTGTACAATAAACCAAGTCATTATTAAGCTACTTTTTGTCTAATGATTCAAGTCACAAACCGGAGCTCCTTCTGTTCTGTGGTAAACTAACACTTATTGCCACTCTACCCTAGAACTAAGCCTCTAAGATAAGATGCCACAACTGGTAGCTCAATGCAGCACATCCATTGCTGCACTATGTAAGACCCAGAACCAGGTTTACGGCTGTAAAAGCAGCCAGCCATGTCAAAGCTTTCAGGCCGTGACCAAGAGACTGGAGACCCCAAGAGCTGTACCATTCCATTTTTGAATCCTAGAGGTCCTAGCACAATGAATGAAGGATTTTACTATATGGATATTTCATATTCAGGATGAGATAAAGACATCAGATCCTGCAAGCAAGTTCAGAAATGAAGTATTCATACTTTCTTCTTTTCATATTTTCTTTTTTTCTTTTTCTTTTTTTCATTATTTTCTTTTTAATGAGAAATGACATTTATTGCATATTTTACAAATGATAGATACATGTGATGTTCAGATATTCCTGAAATAACAGTAAAGTTTTATGCAGTCTTGCCTCACTGAAAATAAGCTCAGAAGATAAACTCTGCTACCCAGTTACACTCAGGATAAACATCTAAGGAAGATAATTTTTAAGTTTTAGCTTTTAACACTGTGGTTTGTGTACACCAACACCTGATTTTGCAGGCATAAGTTCTGTCAAAGCGTGACTGAATAACACACCTGTAGGCAGCCACTTGCTGAACAGGATAGTAGATTGTAATTTCTCATTGCCAGAAGTAAAAATGAGAGGCGCCAGTGATTATAACTCCATGCCCAGAGTATGATATTGAGGCAGTAAACAACTGTCTTTATGGGACTGTATTTTGTATGAGGATTTGAAGGTATTTCTCTCAGTGCTGTACTGCACATGGGCTCCTACTCCTGTTTCTATATGAGAAATTCTGTAACTATCTTTTCTGAGAAGAAAGATCTGCTAACAGCAACACACACAAAGGTGTGTCTTTTGGCATACATTGCGATGTACTATGAAACCAGAGCAAAACAATAACTTACCCTCTGCAGTTATTGGTTCAGATTTGCGAGACCTCACTGTAACAGAGGCGGCTTTAGACAGATCAGTTCCAGTCCTCCAGACACATACCTCAATATAGCCAGCACTCTCATCAACATAGTATTCATCATTTCCAAAATAGAATGATGGTTCTGGTGAAAGAGGAACGATATCTGTAAATGTTTCTTTACCTTATGTTGAAGGTAATAAGAGAGCATAAAATCTATATTAGACAATGCAGAGTACTTTGTTCTTCTCAGTAAATGAAACAGATTTCTTTTTTAAATAGGGTTTAGAATTTTTTCTAGGTATTTTTAGCTTCTTTTCAAGTACTGGTGTGCCTGGTTTGGGTCAATATTTGTTGTATCAGCGCTGTGCTCCTGTCTTGCATCCTACATTTTCAACTATGTGTGTCAGCAGTTATGAATCTGTGCAAAACAAAATGTGTTATCTCATTAAATTTCTTTGAGTTGAGTCCAGAAAATTCCTTGCATTTTTCACTTTGGTGCAAAGAGACAAAGGTGAATACAGATAATGAAACATCTTGAATGTTCTTACAAATTCCTGTTACTACAACCAGACTAGAACATGATATATAACTGGAGCTGCTTTCGGAAATGTTTTCCAGCTAATCAAGGGGGCAAATACTTAATTTTAGTTCCCCCGCACCTACCATTTAAAACAAAATCAATCTTATTTCACATAAAGTGGAATGTGAACCATCTCTTATCTTAATATTTAAGTTCCACACTTTATAACAAACAGCAAAAAGGACATTAAATGTTATCACTTAACAGACATATCATTTATCCTGATTTTTTCCTCCCATTTTCAGTTTTTCTACCCACAGCGATTTCACAGGGAAAATAGGATTAAAACCATAGCACAGCTCCATGCTGGATGTATATCAGTTTTTCTTGCAAGCAGGAACAGGGAAGTCATTCTGCCCCTGTACTCAGCACTGGTTAGGCCACACCTTGAGTCCTGTGTCCAGTTCTGGGCCCCTCAGTTTAAGAAGGACACTGAGACACTTGAACGTGTCCAGAGAAGGGCAATGAGGCTGGGGAGAGGCCTTGAGCACAAGCCCTAAGAGGAGAGGCTGAGGGAGCTGGGATTGTTTATAGTTTCATAGTTTCATATTTTCATTCAGGGTTGGAAGGGACCACAAGGATCATCTAGTTCCAACCCCCATGCCAAGGCCAGGGACACCCCACACTAGATCAGGCTGGACAGAGCCTCAGCCAGCCTGCTCTTAAACACCCCCAGGGACGGGGCCTCGACCACCTCCCTGGACAACACATTCCAGGGTTTCACCACTCTCATGGTGAAGAACCTCCTCCTCATATCTAGCCTGAATCTCCCCACCTCCAGCTTCATTCCATTCCCCCTAGTCCTATCACTACCTGAGATCCTGAGAAGTCCTTCCCCAGCCTTCCTGTAGCCCCTTTCAGATACTGGAAGGCCACAATGAGGTCACCTGGGAGCCTTCTCTTCTGCAGTCTGAACAGCCCCAGCTCCTTCAGTCTGTCCTCATAGGAGAGGTGCTCCAGCCCTCTGCTCATCCTCCTGGCCCTTCTCTGGACACGTTCCAGCACCTCCACATCCCTCTTGTAATAGGGGCTCCAGAACTGGACACAGTACTCCAGGTGGGGTCTCACCAGGGCTGAGTAGAGGGGGAGGATCACCTCCCTCGACCTGCTGGCCACACTTCTCCTGATGCAGCCCACGATCTGATTGGCTTTGCGGGCTGCAAGTGCACAGTGAGAGCTCATGTTGAGCTTTTTGTCCACCAGCACCCCCAAGTCTCTCTCCTCAGGGCTGCTTTCCAGCCAGTCACTGCCCAGCCTGGATTTGTGCCTGGGATTGCCTCCACCCAGATGCAGGACCCTGCACTTGCTCTTATTGAACTTCATGAGGTTGGCTTGTGCCCACCTCTCCAGCCTGTCAAGGTCCCTCTGGATGGCCTCCCTTCCCTCCAGCTGTCTGCTGCACCACACAGCTTGGTGTCATCAGCAAACTTGCTGAGGGTGCACTCAATGCCACTGTCCATGTCACTGACAAAGATGTTGAACAAGACAGGTCCCAGGACTGATCCCTGAGGGACTCCGCTTGTCCCTGGCCTCCACTGGGGCATGGAGCCATTGACAGCCACTCTTTGGGTGCAGCCTGGAGAAGAGGAGACTCAGGGGAGACCTTATTGTTGTCTACAACTACCTGAAGGGAGGTTGTAGCCAGGTGGAGGTTGTTCTCTTCTCCCAGGCAACCAGCACCAGAACAAGAGGACACAGTCTCAAGCTGCACCAGGGGAAGTTTACGCTCAAGGTGAGGAGAAAGTTCTTCACAGAGAAAGTAATTTGCCATTGGAATGGGTTGCCCAGGGAGGTGGTGGAGTCCCCATCCCTGGAGGTGTTCAAGAGGGGATTGGATGTGGCACTTGGTGCCATGGTTTAGTAGTCATGAGGTCTTGGGTGACAGGTTGGACTTGATGATCTCTGAAGTCTTTTGCAACCCTATCAATTCTATGACTCCTGTTTCAAAATTATGAGAGTGAGAATTCACATCCCAGTGCCTCAGTTATCCTACTGTCCAGCAGAAACCGTAACTACCTTCCTCAAGATCCAGGAAACCTGCAAAAGTTTTCTTCTATTTCATTATAGTTTTCTTATGCCACCCACTGAGTATTTATTATTAACATGAGGTTATGCTTGAAAATACCACAAAGCAGATGGCCAACTCAATTTAAGTTGGCAAAGATCACAGCAATTGATCAGTACTCTTATCAGTGGCACTATGAGTACTTCTCCTTCGTCAAGCATAGAAGTAAAAAGGAAAATCAAAGGAAATTACTGGAAAAGAGCTATGTCTACCATACAGAAAAGTTACAACTTACTCAAATGAGGAGGTACAAATCCTCTTTAATGGCAACTAGAAACTGGGTCCATCATTTCCATGATTCAGTCAAATTTTAAGATTATATGTATGTTGCAAAACCTGTGCCTTCTACTACAATGGAACAAGTACTTCAGAATTGAAGAACCTGCTTTGGACTACAACTAAGCTCAATAAAAGTGGATATGGTGAAGATGTACTCCGAAGAGGTGTTTTTTTCTGTTATTAAAGAACATTGTAAAATAGGAATTAAATTAAAACTAACTGGAAGTAATATATAGTTACTTGGTTATTACTAAGCCAGAATTTAATCTGAGAAGGCAGCAGTGTGTAAGTATTTGGGAACTAGATTCCAGAGTTAATTTGGAAGTTTTAGAGAAAGCATTTTCTCTTCTGTTTTCAAGATTTTCCTGTATTTCACAACTGACAAAAGAAATAACTAAAAATACCCAGGCCAAAATCCCCAACCCTCTTAATATTCCACATCAGTGAAACAAAAGTAGCTGCCTCTCTGCTCATCTGCTAAATGTTAAATCACGAATTGTAACAAATGGATGGAACCGAATGTCTTTACTGAAAAATAGTGCAGATTCACAGACCTTCTTGAGCATTATTAATGTCATCAACCTTTGCAGGATGAAAGACAAACTTAGCAAATGCATACATTTAGTAGATAAAAAGGCTTTCAGTTCCAATTTTAAATTTTGGATTTAATATTGTATGTCTTTAATTGTGTGTGTACTTGTGTACACAGACCAACACACATTAGTGTTACATTATTTGCCCATAGCGACTGTGTTGTCAGTAGTTGCATTTATATCTGAGACTATGAAGCTCTTATCTGAAACATTTTTAACAGGTGAAGAGGATACACTCTGGACCTTTTTATACAACTGCTATTAAGTTTGATAAGATTTCTACTTAGAGGGATACTGCAGATCTGGGTATTACATCTGCAAAGAAATGTGACTTTTCAGACAGACAACGATCTAAAATTCTCAAGATGGACAAAGACTCTAAGAGGTTAAAAATACAGAATGCCTACTAAGACCAAATGGTTCTGAATGTGCCAACAGCTAAAAATACTGTCAAACCTAATGCATGTAATTTCTTACACAAGTATTCTTAAAGTTTAGCACCCTTTCCCAAGTCTTAGCTCATTGTTATAATCCTGTTTTCTCTGTATTGCTGTCCCAGTAGTTCTGGAATTAGATCTCGACTTGGCTGCACCTCACTTTAAGCAATTAAGTGAAAGGTACTAACATTCACAGACTGCTTGCTATCAGTTTGCAAGGACAAAGATAGGCCATTCCAGGAGGCTTCCCAGAACAATGAACATACAGAAGGAGAGGTGAAATGGCTCACTCACTACAGTAAAAAGAATCTGAGGAAATGGGGATTCATTCCCTTCTACTCACTGACTACAAAGAGAACTTGAATGATTTGCCTTAAGCTACATGGAAGATATACAAGAAAATGTTGTCTGTTTCCTATAATATTATCCTAATGCTTTAATGCAGCTGAAGAAGAATTCTCACACATAAAAATGCCTAAACCTTCAGTTAGCTTGCCTTTATTCCAGAGTGAGTTTTTCACACTTTTTGAGGCATGTATCTTCAATGAAAAACACAGTCTGCATGGTTACCCATCCTAGGAAACAAATCCTTACAAATGTTTTGTACATTCATTTCCTGTAAAGCTGTGTCAGTAGCTCCCCGGGGTAAGTATCAAAGCCAAGCTACTAACAGGGAAAGCATTGTCTTTCTCAGGTCACAACTGGAAAACACTCTGCTCAGTGACTGCAGGCTCCCTTACAGCAAATCTTTAATCTAGTAATCACTCTGAAGAGAGACCACTGCAAATTTAATAGTTCCTCTTACAGAAATAAGAGGAAGTATTTTTAGGGTTTTTTGTTCAGACCCACAGATTTCACTGGCATGGAGTTACAATAATTATAGGAGAAAGGTTTGAAGCTTTAGTCCCAAGTTTCTTCACACAGAAATGAAATCTTTGTCTTGCCTTTGTACTTACACAGTCAGGAGTGTATATCAACTACAGCACTAGTCAGTCATCAAGCAGGAAAACAAATACACTTCTGATGCTCTTCAGAAATTGGTCTATCTTTGAACCTATATCAGACAATCAATCCAATAACACAAAAGATATATATTCCCAAGCACGCTTTTGTTTTTAAACTTATATGCTTAGAGGGACGTGGCAAAAAAGTAGATTGATTGTAAGATATGCAAAGTGCCACAATCAGTTTGGACTGCCAGTGTAAATAATTTGCAAGGTAGGATAGTTAGGACAAACACAAAAGAACAGAGTCTCCTGTGCTGACACTTCGATAATCCTTAACGCTAAAGTGATTTTCAGTGCTATATGTTTCCAGCGAGAGATATATGCACACATTCTCAGAAGAGGAAGACCTGCCATTGTGACATACACAGACTTTTGGAACCAGAAGAAACAGTCATTACAACTGAACTCATGATTGGCCTTTTCTACTGGTGTTGAACCATTTATTCCTAAAAGTTTTTGCCTTCTTTCATTTACAAATGATATTTGAAAATGACTAGCATGTGTAACTAGTTGAGTCACCACAGGGATCAGTTCTGGGTCCAGTCCAGTTCAACATCTTTATCAATGGCATTGATGATGGAAGAGACACACAGCATGTCTGCTCAGCAAGTTTGCTGACAATACCAAACTGGGAGGCTTGGTTGATATGAGGTTCAACAAGGACAAGTGAAGAGTCCTGCACCTGGGAAGGAAAAATAAACTGCACCAGTACAGGTTCCGAGGCAATCTGCTGGAGATCAGCCCTGTGGAGAAGGACCTGGGAGTGCTGGTGAATAACAAATTATCCATGGGCCAGCAATGTGCCTCTGTGGCCAAGAAGGTCAATGGGATCATGGGGTGCATTAAGAGTGTGTCCAGCAGATCAAGAGAGGTTCTCCTCCCCCTCTACTCTGCCCTAGTGAGGCCCCACCTGATACTGCATCCAGTTTTGGGCTTCTCAGTTTAAGAGGGACAGGGATCTTCTTGAGAGAGTCCAACAGAGGGTTACAAGGATGATGAAGGGATTGGGAGCACTGCCTTATGAGAAAAGGCTGAGAGCCCTGTACCTGTTTAGTCTGGAGAGAAGACAACTAAGAGGGGATATAATCAAATGTCCATAAATATGTGAGGGCTGGGTGTCAGGAAGGGACAGCCTCTGCTCACTTGCACTCTGTGATTGGACAAGGGGCAATGAATGTAAACTACAGCACAGGAAGTTCCACCTCAACATGAGGAAGAACTTCTTTACTCTAAGGGTGACAGAGCACTGGAACAGGCTCTCTAGAGAGGTTAAGGAGTCTCCTCTTTAGAGACTTTCCAGCCCTGTCTGGATGTGTTCCTGTGCGATCTGCATTAGATTTATGGTCCTGCTCTGGCAGTGGGGTTGGACTTGAAGCCCTCCAGAGGTCCATTCCAACCCCTAACATCCTGTGATCCTGTGATCCTGTGATTCCGTGCACAGTACAAACAGGGCTATGTTGTGAACATGCTTGTGCTACGTTCACGGTGAAATTGGAGAGATCAGCCAGACCTGGCTTCACCCGCTGGGGTCCTTCTCCCTGCCCCGTGCTGGAGCTACCCTCCCTGCCTGCGGCTCGTCACTGGAACATGTCGGCAGTGCGGCTTCCCTTCTACAGCTCCTCAGACAGTGCTGCTACACAAGTTTTGCCTTATGGGAGCTGTGTCAAAGGACACTTTAACTTTGGAGGGTCCTTTTCCCTTTGGAATATAAAGCTTGCAGTTCTGCACAAATTGGATTACAAAGCCTGCAGTTCCGAAAGCAGCCTCGATGAAGGGACCTAGGGACCATCTCCAAATTCCTACCCCGCCCTCGCGAGTAAAACCGGCATTCTCCGCTTTCCCTGGGGTCCTGGCTTGCCACTGATTTTGTAAGCGGGATAAAGCTATTTTGTGTCTTAGCCTTTTCCATTTTCCAAATTCTTTAAATTGTTCTAAAGTTTCCCACGAGCATCCTCATAGAATTCGCAACCAAATAGAACCTGTAAATAAGATTTAACCAGTTTTGTACATAATTTTGGGGCAGGGTATTTGAGAAAATAAAGATAACTATATTTTTATAATTCCCGCCTCAATAAGTTAATCCCAATGAAAACACAAAACAAGAGACAAACATGGACAGTCTTTCTCCAGACCTGACCTGGCTCATACTCAGACAATCTATATAAATCCCTACACAACGCTTACTTGCATTTCAGTATCACACCTGCTGAGAGACTCCACTCTTTTGAACGTGAGGTTTGGACAGACTAGTTAGGAACCAGATTTCCATTAAATCTGAGAAGAAATGCACATTTCCTGCTTAATGTCAGTAAACGCTAGCTTCTGATCTCTCTTATATATGCATGCTAAAGGGAGGAAAAAAGGAAAGCTCAGAAAACCCGTTCATTACAAAAAGCTTTTATCATGATACCATCAAGAGGACTTTAACATCTGCAACTAGATAGCACCATCTTACAGCTATTTGCATGTACTGGAAGCTGTGCATGCAACTAAGCTTCCATTCAGCACAAGGAATTTAATTTGCCAAGTCATTTATTGTTGCTGAATGCTGTAGAAGCAGGGGTCAAGATTACAGTCAGAGCTCAGTTTTGGAGCGGGTACCTATTGTGAAAATGCCAATATCTTTTTATTTGATGTGGTCAAAACAGGTTACTTTTCAAATTAATTTGTTGTAATCTTAACAGCTTTCATTTTCTTAACTCTGTTCTCATAACTTTTCCAGTCAAGAAGTAAATTCACTTCAGAATCAAAGTTACTAGCTGCAGCCAAATTGTCACACACATTATCTCAAGCAAATGAAGTCTGTATTTCCATATGTCTCAACATTCCATTTGTGTCTAGCAACTTGGAATGATTTTTAAAGGATGTAATTTTGTATGAAAAACAGCATTTAATAAAAAAAATGTAAAATGCTGTTTGTCAGTGCCATGCATTGGCAGCACTGGGTCATCACTGAATTATTCTCACTTTAAACAGCTTTACTCTGTAATTTCAGTAGAGTAACTGTGAATTGAGATCCATTGCTGCTATGAATAACATTATATATGATTCACTTTTAATTAATTTATAATACATTTTAATTTGGTACAAACTTTTACATTTTAACTCCCCCTTTGTCTGAAAGTGCATCCATGCTTTAGTTTCTCTACACAGTGTCTTCGCTAGCAGCACCTACCTGGCAGGCATGGAAATCAACATGTAATCTCCCTGCTACATGAATAACCAAAATTCAAACATGAACAAAGTAGCACAGCAAAGGAAGTAGACTACAGCCCTACCTGCAAGACTCAGGATGGCAGTAAAACGGCTGGAGTGATATCCCATCTCTGGTAACCTACTATTTACTTCTTGTCAGTCCCATTCACACTACAAGGATGGACTAAAGAATACTTTGCAGCCTGAAAAACTGAGCTAATTCTGATTTTGCTTAGTATCAGGCTGCAGCTCATAATGTTTCAGTAATAAGCAGATGAGCTACAGATCATGCCTGAACCATGGAGAGTAAAAATATCCCAGTGCATGAAACCATGCTGTGTCACAGAATCACAGAATGACAGGGCGTGGAAGAGACCTGTGGAGATCATCTAGTCCAGCCCCGCACCATGAGGGTACATTCACCCACAGCACATTAGCAGGGGGGTTGGAACTAGATGGAACTCTTGTGGTCCCTTCCAACCGTGACTGATACTATGATATGATACTATGACAGAACTGTGTCTGTGTGGGTTTTGAGTGACTCCAGAGACGGAGATTCCACCATTGATCTGGGCAGCCTGTTCTGGGGCTCTACCACCCTCAACATAAAGAAGTTCTTTCTTGTGTTTGGATAAAACTTCTTATGTTCAAGTTTGTTCTGTTTTTTTGTTCTTTTGTTCTGTTGCTGGGCACCACTGAAAAAAGAATGGCCCCATCCTCCTGACATCCACCCTTTAAGTATTTATAAGCATTGATAAGATCTCCCCTCAGTCTTCTCTTTTCTGTGCTGAAAAGCCCAAAGTCCCTCAGCCTTTCTTCACAAGATAGATGTTCTAGTACCCCAATCAAGCTCAAGCAGTACCTGCTCAAGCAGTTCCCTGTCCTTGTTTAACTAGGGAGCCCAGAACTAAACACAGTAGTCCAAATGAGGCCTCACACATTTGAGGTGTGTGCCTTCTCTTAGAAACAATTAATTTATCTTTGTTGGTTTGCTTTCCAAAATACCAAAGTCTTCTTTATGTGAACTAACATATTCATTAAAGTATTTATTCTAGAAGTAGCACTGTTATGATTCATGCACATACTCTCAGGATAAAACATACAGACTTAGACATCACTGGAACCATCACAGGTGTCAGAGGAGCTTTTCCTATGTTCAGAGTCTGAGGACAGGGTCAAAAGAATTTTTTCTGCTGTAAGTATCTCAATCTCCAATCTATTGCTCAATCTATTTCATAATCCAGACATTTGCCTCATTTACCAATGTCAATAAAAATATAAACACTAATAGGTAAAGTAGCAGACACTTTGTAATCTGGGGACACACACAAACTAATACTGTTGCCTGCAGCAACCATATGATTTCCACATACCTTTTTCCTACTGGCTAGACCTCCCACAGAGCATGAAACAAACTCAGAATATTCTACATGTTCCAGTTTTAAAAAGAATGAGATTATTTTTATGTTAGAGGCCCAGAAAATGGAATCAGTAACAAATTCTCAATGAACTGATGAAACAGAGGTAGACAGATAAATGTGAGGGCTTGGCAGCAGTATGTATATATACCACACATAAGACACCGCACAAGAAGGCTAAGTGTAAAGGAGCACACAGTCAGTATTTCATACATGAGATAAAAAATGAGAACTCCTACAAACAGAAATGGCAGGAGAACCTAAGTGGCATTCTAGAAATGAGGCTACACAAAGATACAGCAGGTAGCAATTTCTAACTACGTTTTTCACATTTTAGTTGAGTAATTAGTTTACTACTCAGCCTGCAGCAGACAAAGCAGTCTGCAGAATGGGTCTGAGTAAGTATATTTGTAAATAAGTATATTTGTAAAACCAGGGGTTTTCTGAGAAAAATATTTTCAGTTTTTCTCTTTCAAATAGTCTTCCTTACACCTACATCAAGAAACAACCACAAATTCACAGTAGCCCATTCCATGGATGTTATGTTTATAGTATCTTGCAACATAGTCCACTTAAATGATGACTCTGATCTCTCAGATTTCAAAGCCCAAAGTCATAGTGATGACAATGATGTTTTCTCCACAGTTGAGATTCCCACTGGCTGGCATTTAGTATTACTAAGGCATCAGAATGATAAACAAGCAATTTATTGTTTGGTAATGAGAGCTGAGTGGAAGAAAGAGAAGACATTATGGAGGCTCAATAGCAAAGAGAGAAATCCTGGGCCTTTGTAAGACTAAATACATTCTGAAAGTAGGTGAGTTCCTTAAAAATCCTATCAAATGTCTTCTCTATATCCAATCTAAATCTATCCAGTTTAAAACTGTTTCCCCTTGTCCTGTCACTACAGGCCTTGGTAATAAAAGTCTCTGTCTTTCTTATAAGCCCCCTTTATGTATTAAAAAGCTGTAATAAGGTCTCCATAGAAATCCTGCTCTTCTCCAGGCTGAAAAACCCCAACTCTCCTTTCCTCAGGGGAGAGGTATTCTAGTTCCTGATCATTCTTGTGGCCCTTCTCTGGACCTGCTCCAACAGGTCCATATCCTTCCTATGCTGAGGACTCTAGAGCTGGACATAGAATCATCTCCATGAACCTCCTGGCTGCATTTCTTTCTCAGGAAACAATTGGCTGCACATTTCTGGCTGATGTCCATTTTTTTATCTACTAATATCCCAAAGTCCTTCAGAAATAGGTATGACAAAGTACTTTCTGCTGTGTCTTCCTTACCTATCTAAGGAGCATAGATCGTAAGGTTGGACTATATATCTAGTTACTGAGCAGCTATGTAGTTCACATATATAATGTCTGTGTACCTGCAGACACACATGTATTAATAAACTGCCAGCAACAGGTAAGCTAGAAAAGCAAATCTTAAATGCATCTGGTTGCCTCTACAGAATGTCCTACTGTAAGATATGAAATGCATTTATTTCTGTGACAGACAGCAAACGAGGATTTTCCAAAATCTTTAAGGCTATCACAAACCGAACATTTTTCACTCTGTTGGACAGGTGATAACAAGAAACTATTAGAAAGAGAACTGGGAGTATAACATGTTGTCATAAATTGGCTGCCTTCCACTTTTTCTCTTGATTAGTAGCCAGTCTGGCACCTGGCTGGGAAAGGGGAGGGGTCACACAGAGATTTTACTTAATGAAAGGACAAAAGAAATTAAAAGCTTTGCAGAAGAGTCAGAGACACCAGATCGACAGACACTGTAAAAATAGATAAGGGAACAAGTAGTAAAAGATGGACATACAGAGGACAAAACATATATAACACTGGGCATGCTCTGTCTGTAGTGTTCAGGTTGTAACTAAAATTGGACAAATAGACAAGCAGATATTAACTACCAAGAACAAGCACCCACCCATTTAGTTTAAGGTTATGACACACCTATTGTCAAGACTAAAAAGACACATTTGATTACTTGCCTTGAAGGGCAGTGGAAATGAGATTCCAGTTAGCTGTGTGAGACAAGGATGTCCCTCTGACAAACTACGGTACTAAAACAATAGTTAATTATCATCAGTTGGAGATTTAGCCAGTACAATACTGAAAGTTAGCTGACACTGTATGCCTTTTGGGAGACAATGCAAAGCCTATATTTACAATATATCAATGCAGTGCTGAATTTCTGTCTCTTATCAGGTTATTGATAGTAAATGTCAATGTGGAGTTTACTACTCAAAGCAAGATGGAAAAGTGCTAGTGGCTACTGATTTCCAGAACACGGTGGTAAGGAATTTGTAAGTTTAATTAACTGGGGGGGGGGGGGGGGAGGGGGAGTGACAGCAGGTGTTTTAAAGACATCTCCAGAAGACTAAAGAATTACTCTCTTCTGTTTGCCTTCTGCATTATAAATACTACCATCCAGTTTGCTCAGCTGTGAAATATTCCCTGATAGTGCTACCCTTTATCATGTGGGTGATCGAAGTGATTGATTCTGCTGTGTAGGTATAAATAAAATGGTAATCAACCCTCCAACATAAATCTGAGTCCTTTGCTTTCCCAGCCTTGATGTAGAAATGTAAAGAAGTCTGAATGGCTGCTTGCCCATCTAGTCTGAATGAAGTTGAACAAATGTATTTAATGTACTTCCTGCTGTGAACAGCGTGAAGCTTCAACAATTCCACTAAGGCAAGATGACTGTTTGTCAGCCTGGCTGCAAGGTGGCATGCTCTCATGGCAATCCTAAATACAGTAGCATGTAATTAAAATCACATGAGAAGACAGCCACTGACAAAAAACCTGAAGCATTCTCTTCTTATCTGCAAGCTTTCAGTTGTGTAGTCATCATATCTCTTCATTTCTGGTTCTCAAATGTGATTAGAAACCAAGATGCCCACAATGCAAAACAGTGTTAAGTAAAAACGAGTCCAAATCAGCAGCTCAATAACCAAAACAGAGCAGATGCTTGACTGCAAGCCTTGTTGCAAGGACGAAAGCACTTTCTATCCGACGTTGCACAAAACACAGCAATGACGTTAGTGCTGGAACCAAATTACAGGTGTCCTATTTCCAGATGACTACTAACAAAAGCGTGGCATCTCTTGTTTTTTTCTTTTCCCCTGTACATATTTCAAACTATTTCAGAGTCACAGCTTCAGTTTGGAAACACAGAGAGCACTTCCACACTGACCTTACTTAGTTGCCATGAGCCTGGGCATCAAGGCATTTCAGTGGAAGATGGGTATGAGTGGTTTCAGGGTCTGAGCTTAAACTCCAGGCCTCCTCTCTTCAGGGGGAATGAAAAGTGCACAGTAACCTCATCTGCCTTTTCCCTGGTGCATGCAAATGCCTTTCCTGAATGAGCATTATGCTGATCCATGCTCCCCATTTACAAAAAGTCTGTCTTGCTGACCTCAAATTCTTGAGGGATTTCTGTTGATTCCCTAAATCCTTCAGATTCATGAAAGCAATTAGCGCAACCCATCACTTCTACCTAGGTTTAGTAACACAACTTCACAATTTTACGGGAAAATGGTTGAAGTTTTTTTGTCTGGTTTTGGATTTTATTTTGAACATCTAATGATTTATTGAAAGACTCGGCGTTCATGTATTTATCTTTCAACTAGATTATTCTTTAGAAATCACAATTACTTGATGAAGCAGGAATAGCTATGTATCTCTTCATTGTTTAATGGCACTTCATAGAAGGAGCTATTTTAACATAACATTAGAAAAAATTACTGGCAAATTTCTAAGAGTAGAGATTATATCTGTTGTCAAAAATCATTGTATTCAGATGCACTGGGTACCCACACTGATTAATCTCAACATTTTAGCTACTTCTAGAGTGAGATGACTCCTTCATTACCTGTAGAAGGATCCTGGCACATCCTTCTTTAATGAGTTGTCTGAATGTATAGATGTCCAGTAAACACTGAGATTACTGCCATTCCAAAAGTAAATTATTTGTGTAGGTCTTTCCCCTGAATGCTTTACTTCCAGGGGTTCATGGTTTGTAACTACCACCTCTGACTGAGACAGATTCATTATTTTATTTTTCAGTGCTTAAAATGTAGTGACACATGTAACTTTGAAGCCAAGATTACCATGCACAGCTTACTTTGTTGTGTATTTCATTAACTTAATCCTTTTTTTCCTACCCGTCTCTGACTTCAGGATGTATCAGCAATAGTCCTTTCCAAATTAAGAAATGTCCGAACAACAAGACTAATTTTAAAATCACCTTTAACAATGTACAAATACATCTATGCATGTTCTACCTACCATAATTTTTTTTCTTTCCCAGATTTTTCTTTGGCAGCACAGCAGCACAATTGTATAATCCCTAATTAAAGTGTTCACTTGCCAGGAATTTCTTTAGTATACTCTGGCTCACTAAAAAGTTGAGTGCACTTCTTTTACTTTTTGGGTTTTGTCATGATTGTACAGCAACTCATTGTGCCCCTGTACTCTGCATCCAGTTCTGGGCCCCTCAGTTTAAAAAGGACATCGAGACACTTGAACGTGTCTAGAGAAGGGCAACAAGGCTGGGGAGAGGCCTTGAGCACAGCCCTGTGAGGAGAGGCTGAGGGAGCTGGGATTGTTTAGCCTGGAGAGGAGGTGGCTCAGGGGAGACCTCATTGTTCTCCCCAACTACCTGAAAGGTGGTTGTAGCCAGGAAGGGGTTGGTCTCTTCCCTCTACCAACCAGCACCAGAACAAGAGGACACAGTCTCAAGCTGCGACAGGGGAAGTTTGGGCTGGAGGTGAGGAGAAAGTTCTTCCCTGAGAGAGTTGTTAGCCATTGAAATGTGCTGCCCAGGGAGGTGGTGGAGTCCCCAACCCCTGGAGGTGTTCAAGAGGGGATTGGATGTGGCACTTGATATCATGGTCTAGTCATGAGGTCTGTGGTGACAGGTTGGACTTGATGATCTTTGAGGTCTCTTCCAACCTTGGTGATACTGTGATTACAGGTGAGAAACTTCAGGCAGACTGAGTAGTTATGATGCAATTAGATGGGTGTTAACTTCCTGGCTTTAAGAGCCGCCTTTTATACCCTTAAGTAGAGAGGAATCACTGCTGATAAAATCTACCTTGGCATCAGACTTTCAAAGTGTCCTGTACTACACAATTCCTCACATTAGTCTTTAGGAAATATGAAAAGGTCACACTAGATGGTTTATGGCCTCATAGAGTGGACTAAATTATCTTCTTAGTATTTGTATCACAGAATTTACAGTTGAGGTGTCAGCCTCCAAACTTCATGCATAAGTGAGGGTAACTGTACCAGGAAATCTTTTTGCTACCACTCCTAGTGAGCTGCCACACCATGTATTTTTGAAAGCAGTTGCCAATACAGTTGATTCTACTCTTTCCTTAGTCACAGACCTCTCTCTAATTACCACTATAAATGTCCCTTTCAATGCAATGTGTCAAAACTATCAACCACTTGAATAAAGCACATCACTCTGTCAGCACTTCTTACTGGGTTGATTTCTAAAGCAACATTACTGTCTTTTGATTATTTGGTTTAATAAAAAGACAAAGGAAGCACACATGAACACTTCTAGGCAGAAAGAAAGCTTGTCTCTAGCTGCTAGGTGGCTTCTGGTCCATCAGGGCCTCTAATATGGTCCTGTGGAGCATAATGCAGTGGCTTTGTGGACACAATCTCAGGATCACACGCACATGGGTGCCCATGCAAGATGATATTTTAGATTGCACCTATTGCTTTGGTAGAATGGAAAGGTGTATCTTCTCACTTCCAGTCACTGCTCATGTGATTTTCTCAAACAATAAAATATCAATACTGAATACTTAAAAAAACTCACGTAGCTTTCTAATGGTATTTTCAAATCTCAATGTGGGACCAGTAAATGTTTTAACCACCATGAAGAAGTACAAAACAATCCAATTTCTATGTGCAGATTTGAATATGATGCTATTTGTAGTTTCTATCCTGAACTGGGAATGTCATTTTATTACATGTTATCTTACCATCATCCTTGTCAGGTACAATGGTAATTCGAGTGCTTGGAAATTCTGCACCAATTCTTCCACCCATCGGCATGCTCAGCAACACATCAAAAGTCTCAGCTTCTTCATACAAGGAATCATCTATGATGACAACCCGACACATTTTCTCTTGTTCCTCTTTGTCAAAACGTAGAATGCTGTTGTGATCCTCGGGCCTGGATATGTAGTCAGAGTAAGAAAGCACAGAGGTTGGGGCAGTGCCAGATGCTGTTCCTGTGGCATAAAAGGAAAACAGTCACTACATATACCATGGTTGTAATGATCTTCTCATAGAGGCCAGATTTTATTTTCCCTTATCTTTTAATTTCTATTTACTTTCCGGTGATAAGATGGGCTGAAACCTCTGACCAGGCTACATTTTGGAGGACTCTGGACAAACTATTCTGTATATGACTCAATGCAAGCACATGGTTCCTCAAATTAATTTGCATCTTTTCAGTCAGAAGGAATAGTCTATCACAAGAGACAGACTGGCAAAGGAGACTCTGTGGGTATTGTGATTACCAGATTACTCCCTTAGTATATTTTACCCACTGAAAATATAGGTGGACCAGAAATTAACTATTTTAGATAGGATTTGATGAAAACAAAGTATTTTGATTCCAGATTACCTCATGTAAAATGTTGCTTTATCTCTGCAGGGGATAATAATAACAAAAACACAGGTGTAGAGACCCCATACTCGGTGTATATATAATCAGTAAAAGATTGAAAGACAGGTATCTTTTACAACAAATTGTTTCAAGATACAGGCAAGTAAAGGATATCATAGCCACAGGGCATTTAGTTCCCATGATATGAGGATGCATATAAAAATGTTGCAAAAAAGTTAAAGAACACAGATCCTCTTCTCAAAAAATGGCAGAGCCTTGGAACATGGTAATTCTTCAGCTGTATTCAATAATTACCTAAGTCAGATTGCAAAGATGAACACATTTCCAGTGGGACTGAAGAGATTTAGATGAAACATTAATTAATAATTATAAACAATTTATTGTGCAACAGATGGAACTAATCTTTTTGCTTTTTTATCTCTGTTCTATTTTTGCCTTTGTTTCAATGAGTAGTTTCTGTACCATGTTGTGTGTAGCAGATAACCATCAGCTCCTGGCTCACATCTCCACTTCTTCTGACTGGAATAAATAACTCACCAACATCTTCTTCAATAGTATAGGTGGACTGAGGAATAAAGACAGTTGATTCTGCAAAGAACAGATGCATTTATTTATGTAGATTTATGGCTTCATAAAATCATCTGCAAAACAGCTCGGAGCATTTTAGGACATTCTAAAGTGAAACAAATAACTCATATTGATCAGCAGTGGCTGATATATTTTTATGATTTCCATAGCATTTCATTATTAACTGTTAATCATGGACATATCAATAGCACAGCTCACACCCAGGCAAGTCATTCTGCAAGGCCATTCTTTAACTTATTTCCTGAGGATCACCAGGAAAATAATTTGATATTGAGGATGCAAGACTGAGCTCTTGACAGCTGACTCTGACGCCAAGTTAGGAGCAGATGTTGGTCAGTTTGAGGGTAGAAAGGCTCTGCAGAGGGACCTCGACCGACTGGACAGATGGGCAGAGTCCAACGGGATGGCATTCAACAAGTCCAAGTGCCGAGTGCTGCACTTTGGCTACGGCAATCCCATGCAGAGCTACAGGCTGGGGTCGGAGTGGCTGGAGAGCTCCCAAACAGAGAGGCACCTGGGGGTGCTGATCGACAGCCGCCTAAGCATGAGCCAGCAGTGTGCCCAGGCGGCCAAGAAGGCCAACAGCATCCTGGCCTGCATTAGGAATAGTGTGGTCAGCAGGAGCAGGGAAGTCATTGTGCCCCTGTACTCTGCAGTGGTTAGGCTGCACCTTGAGTCCTGTGTCCAGTTCTGGGCCCCTTAGTTTAAGAAGGACATCGAAACACTTGAGCGTGTCCAGAGAAGGGCAACAAGGCTGATGAGAGGCCTTGAACACAAGCTCTATGAGGAGAGGCTGAGGGAGCTGGGATTGTTTAGCCTGGAGAAGAGGAGGCTCAGGAGTGACCTCATTGCGCTCTACAACTACCTGAAAGGTGGTTGTAGCCAGGAAGGGGTTTGTCTCTTCTCCCAGGCAACCAGCACCAGAACAAGAGGACACAGTCTCAAGCTGTGCCAGGGGAGGTTTAGACTCGAGGTGAGGAGAAAGTTCTTCACCGAGCGAGTTGTTCGTCATTGGAATGTGCTGCCCAGGGAGGTGGTGGAGTCACCATCCCTGGAGGTGTTCAAGAGGAGATTGGATGTGGCGCTTGGTGCCATGGTCTAGTCATGAGGTCTGTGTTGACAGGTTGGACTCAATGATCCTCGAGGTCTCTTCCAACCTTAGTTATACTGTGACACGGTGATACCTGGACATTTTATTTGAGTTGGCTACATGTCTACACTTCTGATTTACTAAGAGGAGACCAGGAAAATACAGTCAGTAGTCTGGAGAACAATTTCACGCTAAAATGTATCAGACTAAAGAATATCAGGTATTTTCAAGGAAAAACTCCATGAAAATGTGCTTTATACTAATTAATGATTTTCTATTCATATTAGCATTGCTGAGTTTTATGGTCTCATAGTTTGAAGGTGGAACTTTAGCCTAGTTCCTAATTGCAAAATAAGATCAGGCATTTCCCATAGGTTTAGATTTTAAAAGTTGAATAAATTACCACTGGACACAGAACAACTGGCAGGTATATAGCATTCTATTCATTCACTGAAGAGCTTATACTTGCTTGCACAGATAGCTCTTCTTTCTTCTTCTGACGCTTCTGCTTGCAACTTGTGGCCTTGCCAAGATAATCTCTGTTTTGACTACTGTGTGTGAGGTACTGGAAAAGCAAGGGAGGGAGGGGAGGAGGTTGCTAACAGCCCCCCTGGACTGCCCAGGTGGGTACTTCTGATTGTTAAGTTGTAAATATATGTAAATATATTTTGTACATATTCATTGCATGTTATACTTCTAGATTTTAGCTTACCTTTTGTAAATATAACTTCCATTTTGCTTCCAAGTTCTGAGTTTGCTTTTTCTTTGGGAATTTACTCTGGGGGTAATTTCCAATTAGTTGGGGGGTAATTTCAACCCACCACATGCTCTGATTAGAATGAAGGCTAAGTTTTATTTTTGTTCTCTCAAAAACCCATGAACAAAAGGTCATTAATTATATGTATAACTATAAAACACCTTTACAGTTTCATTAATATGACTGCAACCCAAACAATATAATTTGGTATAATATCAGATCAAGTGGTACCAGCTGTCTGCACACAGCAAATCTTATCCTTATTTCTAAGCACTTTGTCAATATTATAAAAACTATCCCATGGCATCTTTCCAGGTTTTACTTCTCCAACTGGAAAATACTGCTAGCATGACTTAAGGTCTTGAGGTCAAAAGCTTGCCTTAAAAATGCCGTAATTCAGGTTTGATAAGATCTAGACACTTGCACTATTCCAGCAAGTCAAAAATTCCATGAGAAAAAACATTAAATCACTGCCTTTTTGTTTTAAAGTAAAACAAAAGGTAACAATAACCCCCCTCAATTTATTAATTTCATTTCTTCCTTCAGAACTAAGTTGGCAAAAAGAAAAGCTGTATCATTCAAAAGACCCACATTTTGGAACAAAACATTACCTAGTGTCCCATACACCAAGGGGCTGGTACAGCTTTCCAAATAAACCCACTGTCATGGTGTAAAGACTATGTTACTCCGAACAATGCCCTTTAAAGTCATTTTCATTGGAAGCAGAATAAAACTTTTGATGATTAGTATGCAGTTATCATCTGAACTTTTTATAACCTGTACTTTAAGAGATAATTAGGAACGCTAGTCCTTCCTCTCAAAGTTCCTTGATTTTCACTTGTGCATTTAATTTTCTCCTGTACAACCTCACTTTATCCATAATTACTACAAATTCTCCAGGCCTGTAAAAAAATATTAATATATTTTCTGTGACTTTCTGTGCTTTTCAAGTTTTCTCAGTGATTAAATATGGATGCCACATAATCTCTGATTTAACTTGCCTTTGGAACTAGGAACTTTGAAATCTCTGAGTTTTCCTGCTGAGACTTCTTCAAATGTTAATTAGGTAAAATTACATAAAAGAATCTGTTACGGTCATCCAATACTTGAACGATTCCTTAAGGACAGTTTTGTGTGACCATGCCCATATGCTCAAGTCCCTGGATGCATGTGAAAAGCAAAGAACTACAACATGTTCTAATTTTTGCTGGGGTTTGGTTTTGGTTGTTTTTTCCCCCTTTCTTAATCAGCTTCTTTCTTCATTTACATTTAACCATAGTTTTATTTGTTCTTGACACAGCTTGTGCTGTACTTGATCTAGTGAAACTTGCCCTTACTGAGCTTCTCAGCTTGATAGTAAGGACTAACTGATGCAATTAATATGCATGATGGAAATAATGTATCATGGGGAAAATGCAGGTATGTTATAGAAACATGTTGCCTTAATTACATATTCATGAATCACTTAAAGTGATAGAGGACAAATGGCTATCAAATGCCCAAGTCTGTCTTCAGAAATATTCTGGGGAAACCTAAGCTTTACTATCCACTGTTACTCATAGCATTTGCTGTCCAGTTTATCTTTTGGTATATTGGCAGTACAGGTCTGGAAAGGTTCTTACCATCTCCTGGGTCAATAATTTCCACTGTGGACACATCAGGAAATTCCAGAACTGCCATGACAGGTTCAGAAAGAACAATTTGAAAGAACTCAGACTGTTCATGTTCTCCATCACTCAAAATCCGTACTCGCCACGTAGCTAAGGTTTGGCCAGGATTAAACTGCACCTGCTTCTGGGCCTTTCCTCTGAAGTCTTTATCTTTCTTGGCAGTACCATCTTTGGTGCTAATACCTGCCAAAATCAGAAATTAAGGTCATTAAAAATATAACTTGTAATTTTTCTTTCATTATATCATCTTTAAAAGAGTAATGTTTTAAAAACATATTTTTCACAGTTCAAGACTGTTCAAGCCAATTCTGTTACTCTTTTTTTTTTATACTGGTGTCTCACACGGAGGTGGAAGCACATCAATTAACATCACAGAAGGCAGTTTGGACAGAATAAGCCAAAGCAAAACTATCTACTAGAAAAACTCTACATTCTCTGAGGTTAATATCAAATTTTTATTTCTCCATAATTCAACTATGGATGCCCCAAAAGGCAGATTTCTGCCCCCTACCCGCGACTTTAACATTCTCGATTTTCTGGTTCCAGAATGGCTAAATAACATGCAGCCTGAAACCCCTGAAAATACTTAGTTCTCTTAGAAAAAATAAAAAGCACACCTGTAGAGTTCAGCCTTCAAGGGGAAAGCTATGGAGAACACAGACACAAAGGGGTAAAACATACAGAATGAAGATGAAAGAAGATGTAATATCTGAACTATTATGGTCGCCCCCACTACAATAAGCATTTTAAAAACTTATTATCTGCTTATTTCAGTATCTGTATAATTACAATCATTAAACTTAAGTCAGGTGGAAACTGTAAAGCCATAGGATAAAATGCAATACAGCTCATCCCACTGAGACAGCACAGACCTTATAGACTTGGACCCAGGCTGCTCTAAAATGGCTTTTCCTTGGTGTTTTCCTCCCAGTTTAAAGACTGACAGACCTTCACGGAAATTAGACAGTCTTTCAGAACTGTCTTCAGTTGTTTCTTGACAACTGGACAAATCTGGCCTTTGTTTTTATTTGCTTGTGTCTCCTCCTAAGTCATAGCTAATATTTTACATAACCTGTAACCCTTTATTCCCTTTGGCACTGCACATTGACCAGAAAGACCAGGAAGCATCTTAATCAGTATCTGTCATTTCTGACTCTGTAATTCCATTTTGCATAACTAAAGTAGTTAGAGAGGCTGAGGGAGCTGGGGTGCTTAGCCTGGAGAGGAGGAGACTCAGGGGTGACCTCATTGCTCTCTACAACTACCTGAAGGGGGGTTGTAGACAGGCAGAGGTTGGTCTCTTCTCCCAGGCAGCCAGTACCACAACAAGAGGACACAGTCTCAGGCTGCGCCAGGGGAGGTTCAGGCTGGAGGTCAGGAGGAAGTTTTACACAGAGAGAGTGATTGCCCATTGGAATGGGCTGCCCAAGGAGGTGGTGTAGTCGCCGTCACTGGTGGTGTTCAGGAGGAGACTTGACAGGGTGCTTGGTTGCATGGTTTAGTTGATTAGGTGGTGTTGGATGATAGGTTGGACACAATGATCTTGAAGGTCTCTTCCAACCTGGTCTGGTCTGGTCTAGTCTAGTCTAGTCTAGTCTAGTCTATTCTTTTCTATGTTATTCAAACTTCTTTTGCTGGATGTTGAGTCAGCTCAATTCAGAAACTGAAATTGAATCCATAGGTAGAAAATTTTGTAAACATTCTATTTGAAGGATCAGAAGCCAAATCAGTACCTGTCAATCAGTACCAGTAATTAATTTAAACCACACATCCTCAATTTGGTATTTAATTAATTTATTTTATTTTTAACAAATATATTATCAAAGTTAGTTTACTGTTCAAATTAGAGCTGATGCCTATATTCCCCAAATCTTATGCCAAAACAGGTGTTCTAACCACAAGCCAGTATCTGAAACTCAGATTCTTATTCATATTTCTAAGCATGAGCTTGTGCTCCATGTCATGTGAATGCTTATATATCTCTTGAAAATCAGCTTTAAATTGAGTGCCTTTTTAAAGCAATGTAAGCTCAACAGAGGTTTTGACGTGAAACTATACAAGGATAATGCTCCCTGCTCCAAATGCATCACTAGTAAGAGGATGGAAAAACATCCAGAAGTCAGAGAGAGGTGTGAGGCTGAAGAATGTGACAACACAATATTTTTTCACTTTTTCTTTCCCCAGACACTGTAAACAGCTTCCATTTGCTGCCAACATTGAAGTAAACAAGCCTAACGCTCATAGCTGCTAATCAGGACAGCTCACAATAGCCTTTCTGGTAAAAGATCTATGTCTATTGTTGGTTTTCCAATTGATACAGCTGCATATTCTCATTAGAGGAAAAATAAAATGTGGACAGGAATTGTATTTTGGGAAACAAACCTAACAGTGGTATCACTCAAACCAAAGAAAGAAAGACTGGGTCTTGAGTTGCTAAGTCAGAAATTAATTGCTGAAAACAAAGCAAAAAATAGTAAAAATATTATAATAAAATTAATGAAATGGTATATTCAGCATAACAATGGATACTGAGTTCAATAAATCAGTCTACTCTTTTGAATCTAGCTTACTTAGTATGACACATCAGGAAAATGATACAGCTGTATTGATAGATTTTATCAGCTAGCTGTCCTGAGTTTCATAACAGCAACCAGTAAGGTTAAAATTGCACTTACTTATAAAAGAGGTTTCTGCCAGGTAACCACGCCGTTTGAGAACAACATCAAGATATTTGGAGTCTTCATTTACTAAATAATACTCTTTTTCTAAGGAGATCCATGCCCAGTTTAGGCGAAAATGTTGATTTTTCAGCTTATTACCTCCTGCAAAACAAAATTATATAGATAGATCTTTTATTTTTTCTCCCCCTGTTAAATTCCACTTTGTCTTTTGAGGTTAATGTAACCTGCATCTTGGATAAGATGTGTATCTTAGCTGCATATTACAATGCAAAGCTTTTAATGATTTAAAACTAAGAAATAATAACAGGTAATGAACTTAAGTATGATACATTCAGTAAACATAGGAGCAAATTTTATCTTAGGTGCGTACAAACTAGTCACAGTAATTCCAGAGTATGCTAATTTTATTCTTTTTCAAGGGAACCAAAAAACCTCACAAAACCCAAGAAAGATATTAACCAGAATATATTTGAGAGTACTTTTTCAAATATTACAAAATTTATGGATAATGTAAGTTAGTGCAGAACCATGCGGTATTTCCAAACATCACACAGAACTTCCTTGATATAATCAGATTTCCAGAAGCACTGGAAAATCCTTAGCAAGTTGCACAGTGGTTTCCCTGCATTCTCACTGACCATGGATAGTTTCTGTGCACTCAAACACTGGTAACTGATAGTACAGCACAAGAAGTGTTAGCCTCAGGTAGGAAAACTGAAGAGTTAACATGGAACAAGTCAGTACCTTTGACTGGCAGCTGTTGATAGCATTGTTCTTAAGATGAAAACTGTATTTTCTCTCTTCACAGTTTCCAAAGAAAAATGTCCATACATTTATAAAAAGAAGTAGGCTCCATTTCTGAGGCCAAGGCAGTGCAGGAATACAGGAAGCATTCCGCAAAGTTTTGGAGAGGACAATATGGAAGTAATTTAACTCCAGCTGCAGAACACTAAGCACCAGCCTAAAATCTGAGCTTGTCTCAGTCTAATATGTTGCTCCCAGCAGAAATTAAGCTGTTGTGTCTACAGTGTACAGTTTTGTACAATTATCACAGCATCACTAAGGTTGGAAGAGACCTCAAAGATCATCGAGTCCAACCTGTCACTACAGACCTCATGACCAGACCATGGCACCAAGTGCCATGTCCAGTCCCCTCTTGAACGCCTCCAGGGATGGTGACTCCACCACCTCCCTGGGCAGCACATTCCAATGATGAATGACTCGGTGTAGAACCAAGAGGAAATATTTAATGAAAGGGCAGGTTTCATGGAGTTGTACTTAGTCTACAAAAAAACCAATCTATGAACAATGAATGCAAACAGATGGTACTCTACGGTTCAGTTAAAAATGCTAGTTGGTTGTTTGGGGGTTTTTTTGTCAGTTGGAAAGGTAATAACTAAAAATAAATAGCACCCATTTCACTGATTATAAACCAAGTATTTGTACAACAAACTGAACATCTTAAATTGTATTAATACATTTCTGATACAATACAGCATGTCTTTACTTTCTGTTGTACAGTTAACCCATCTTTCACAGGTATTTCTTGTCAATGTAGGGATTCTGGATGGCACCGATAGGGGTCGTGACAAACCTAGTTCTGTAGTATATCAACCTATTAGATGGCTGTGTTATTACTCAGGAGAATTTTCTAACTTCTGCAGCAAGAATAAAATAGCCTGTTCAGCTCACTGAAGCCAGATGCCCACCCAGCAACTCCACTTTTGGGAATGCTGGCTTTTCTGAAAGGTTGTAGTCTGATTTCCTTCCCACAAGGTGCTGCTACAGAACAACGTTTGCCCAGGTGCTGACTGAAGCGTGCAAGGAATTCCCTTTAGAAGTTAGCACTTCTGTACACAAGCCAGTGAATAAAGTAATTCCTCTGAACAATAGACAAATATATCCAAGAATTTCATTTCAGTCATGACTTAACTATTGGAGAAAGAGTCAAAGGGAGGTTGGCTTTCCCCTTCCAGTTTCTTCCATTCTATCCCTTGAAAAAATAGGTACCCCTTCCATATGCTTCCACTCTGCTTCAAAGATAAGCCTTTATAGCTCTTTACTGACCTGTCTACTACAAAAACAAACCAATCAACCAACCAAAAAACAACCATACTTGTGTATTCTCACATAAAGACAACTGTGTAAACAAACATAGGGAAATGGTCACTGGAGTATCATGCTGCTTGCCCTGCAAGCATTCAACACTGGAAACAGTTAGAATAAACCAGAGTTAGAATAAAACAAACCATGTTGGAAGAAACCTTCAAGATCATCGCGTCCAACCCATCAACCAATCCAACCCACCTAAACAACTAACCCATGGCACCAAGCACCCCATCAAGTCTCTAAAGTTAATTTAAGTTGTTCATCCTCTCCTTGACTGTGTTATAAATACAGCAGCACATACAATGTAAAAAAAAAACCAACTCAATTCTCCCTTTGTAAGCTACACCAATCCAGCCAAGCCCTATAACAATACAGAGAAATACATTATACTACTCACTATACTATATGACATGACTGAAGCATGTCAAGTTAGAAAGCAAATGAGAAGATGAAATCCAGGAAGGGAAAAATATAAAAGAGGCAATATAAAAGATTCAAGATTGTGTTAATTCTATTAATAATATTTTAATAAAACCACCTATTTTTTCTTAAAGTAAAAACAGACAGACAGGTTATTATTTCTAGGGGGCTTCCAGCAACCCTACAGGTCTACAGACCTACTTCTGCCCTGAAATATGTATTGTTGACATTTTAGATTTAGATTTAGAATTTAAAGTAAATGGTACAGATATTTTTTTAGATCTGGCTTTCTTCACTCTCTGCTTTCTGTGTTCAGAAGAAATCTTTTCTAAATTACACAAGTCATTTCATGGTCCAATGCCTTCAAAGAGCAAAACCAATATTGTTGTAGATGTTACTATTATAATTACTGGTTTTATTATTATTACAGACCTCTGACACAACAGAGCAAGAAGCATATGATACATCTTATCCAATTTCTGTGCTAGAAATCCTAAACCAGGAAAAAATCCAAACCCAGGATAGAGGCATGTTGTAAGGCTGTGACTCATTGCAGGGTACAGCCAAGCACCACACAAACATATGATCTGTAAGAGTATAGCTTTCAGAAATTATAAAATGTTGTAAATAAAATTGCAGATGCCATCTTAGTTTGATTTCTTATTTTATTATTTACCCTAAAACAATATTTCTATAGACAAATGCATTTTGCATTGCACACTAGCACTTCCTTTGGGCATGATCAAGCATTCAGCTGCTAGGCAAACAATTAAGACACCATAGCACAATGACAGGCTTGCTTTTGTTCCTCTCCCAAGGAAGTGCTTGTAATACAAATACAAATACATCAGGAGTTCAGTGAGGGACGCCATTAATAAAGGTCTTTTAAAACTAAACACAAGGAAGGAGGACTATGTTACAATGAAGTAAATCCAAAGTAACATTGCTTATACAGTCATGAGATGTGGTTGGCAAGATGTTGCTATAGGAATGCATGGAAACTTGAATTTTGCCAGAGTGCAGCAGTGCTAAATCAGAAGGTGCTAGATAGGACGTGGTGCAGTGAGACGTTTACAAGAAATGAGATGGTGACAGTTGTGAGACAAATATGTTGTAAGAAGCTGAAGCTAAGGATCTAGATTAAGGTAGGTGACAAAGTGACTTGGTGCCATGGTTTAGTTGATTAGATAGTGTTGGATGATAGGTTGGACTTGGTGATCTCAAAGGTCTCTTCCAACCTGGTCTGGTCTGGTCTGGTCTGGTCTGGTCTGGTCTGGTCTGGTCTATTCTATTCTATTCTATTCTATTCTATTCTATTCTATTCTATTCTTGTGACTTCATGACTGAGACTTCTGGGGACAATATCCTCTGAGAAGATTTGCCTGAATACCACAAGTCATGGTGGCTGTCACCTAAAATTGGTCTCTGCAGGATTCCTGTCAGCAAACTGGTCACCTGTCTTAAAACAGTAATAGATTATTTTTGCATAACTCATCAAATCAGAAATTCCCAGAAAGATTAAGTCATCCAGAAACTCCAGTTTCAGTTACTCAAAATGAAAAAAAGAAGGGGTAGAAGAGGTCTTGGTCAATAAACTGGTTAAAAGGGAAATATTAAAAGAGAAGGAGAGGGAATCAGTTGCAGTACTCTCCACAGATCATTGGGCAATGTGAAGATAAAAATCTCTCTCTACACCAAATGTCACTTGAGCACCATTTCTGTCCCTAGGAGCTGCCCCAGAACCCTAATTCATAAATGAAAGCATACAACTACACCAGAGTTCACTTACTGACACAACAGAAATTGATTTATCTTGATACAGATATTGGCTTCCCTGTATGGTGTCCATAGCATAACCAGACAAAGATGAATCAGTTAGAGGGTGCCTAACCTGTATAACCATAGTCACACAGACTCATTGTGTTCACAAGTTATGTCTGTACAAACACACCTGTCTGCTACTGTGACCGTTTGAGGCTTTATAGCTTGGAGAGCTTTACAGCTATAGTGTGTTTTTTAAATGGGTAAAAAACCCCAACCTATAAAGTCTTTGAGGGCAAAGAACATCCATCCAACACAAGAAAGACAGAGGTAAAAAAGAGGATCCACTGAATAAAGAACTAAGAAACAAGTTTCTCTAAAATTGTATTGTTAATAAGTCTTTTCTCCTTTCTCATTCTGCTTCCTAAGTAGACTGCAAAAGGTTGTTAGTAAGGAGACCAAGAGCAACTGTGAAATATTAACAGTGCACCTATAGTTCAGAAATCATTGTATGGCAAAATTAAAACCATTGCATGACATTTTAAAACATCATGTTTCCTCCCTCTTCCTCCAGCTATTTCAAGGTTCTGCCACTGCTTGCTGATTTGTCTGCATGTCTGCAAGAGCTGCAGCCTTTCTGCACTAGTTCAAAACATTTGACCCTACATTCAGACAGAGTTACTGAAGGCTGCGTTATTCTATCCTTCTCCTTGCTGCTGATCCCCTTATTGCAGCAGGTACATGAATCATCAGAAAAAGGAAATCTACTCCTGAATTTGAATTCAGTGTTTGGAGAAAACACAGAGGGAGAGGAAAGAATCATCCATTTTTAGACATGTCTTTCATCCTCTGATTACCCTTTCTTTGCGCCAAGCCACATTAATATATACCAGGATAAAATTACTCAACAGTTCTATTACTAGTAAAATCTCATGTGAAATATAGAAAACTTAGTTCCAAACATCAAGACTTCTCATTCAGCTGTTAAGCTCCTTGTCAGCCTTAGCACTGCCCATGTTTTCTGATCTCCACATTTTTTGCTAGTCGTTACTTATGTTTTGTACAAACGTGGATTTTGCCAGACTGGAGGAAGAACATACAATCACGTGGTTCTGCCAGTCAGAATAAATAGAAAAGGTATTATAGGTTTAGCTCAAGACAGAAAGTTTGAACAACTGATTTGCCATACTGTGTCACAGATCCATTACATTCCAGCTCCAGGTTAAAAAGGCAAAGGTCTCAAGTAAATCTTTTGTCTGAGCAACTATTATAAATAATAAATAAATATTTTAAATAGATAATAAATGTTCTCTATTCTGTGCATTGGGGCAGCACACCATTGGACTAGACACCTTTAAAGGCCCCTTACAATCCAAATTATTCTGTGTTTCTACCTATGCTACTCCCTTTGCTATAATCATCAGAAAAGGCATATTCTGTAAGACTGTCTTAAATTCATATAGAAAATCTATTTATTTGTAGGAGTGAAATGCTTAATTAAACCCAGAATGCAAAACATACCATTATAAGGTTTCAAATTTGCTGAAACAGTGAATAAACTAATAATTTTATTCAATCAGAAAACCATTAAAATGCTTCACCTTTATAAATCTTTTCCAAATGCACTCAAGTCCCTAAAATAACTTGCTGAACTCTGCACCCTTCTGCACTCTATCTGCTACTGTAACTCAATATATTTGCAGAACAACCAAAACCAACTCCCTAAACTAGCCCTTCGTGATTAGGAACTAAAACAATGCTTTCTCTGACTTCTCATGAGAAAACACACACTTCCTAGCATTATGGACTTGGCTAGCCTGATGTGTAATTGCTGGTATCCAATGAACTGCAGACAGTTTCCATCTTTCAGTAGTTTCTGTAACTCTTTTTTGCTCCTGCTTTATGTCCCCCCCATGAAACAAGTTGGAATGACTGCACTTGCCAGGGCTCAGACTAAGCAAATGCTTGAAGTCACGTAGCAGAAAAAGTATCTGAATAATACTGTATGGTTGCTTTGTTACAAAAAGTGAAGGGGAAGTGAGAGAAGAGACATGAATGTAAAGGCTAGCTAGTGCATACTAAATTTTGATCCTAGTAAAATTCAGCTAAGCGTAACTAAGGATGTCTCCAAGAAGAGACTGGACATTCATGCTGGGTTAATTTAAGTAATTCCCAATTTAAGTCTATGAACAGTTCTTCTGCAGGAAATTAACCAGATTTTCATGTATGGAAACTGTGGAAGCAAGCATGCACTGACTTTTCAGTTTAATATCAATTAATTTCAGCTTAAATCAGTTCAGTAGGAATTAGTTCACCAGGAGCCAGGATACCTTCACTCTGTTGGTTGCATCAAGAGGCTGTGAGCGTTTGAAGAAAAGAGCAAAGCAGATAAATAGAAACCCAGTTTGAATCACTAAAATAAAATAAAATAAAATAAAATAAAATAAAATAAAGTGGAGCACTGTGTGTGTTTGAAAGCCTTTAGAGATAGCAGGTGGTTAGCTATGCTGAACACACCCAATTTTGGCCAGTATTCGAGGTCGAGCAGTCACCAGTGGGCTGGCATTTGGAAGGTAGAGCTCTAAGAAAATCTTAAGCAACAGGCATAAGCAAAAGTTGGCAACATAATGAATTTATGGGATGACAGATAATGAAGCAGAAGAAAGACTACGTTTTACTGTGTCACTGTTTCTGAGGTGCTGAACGGGGAAAATAAAAGTTGAAGATATGACTACTCCTGAACTGTAATATGGTGAACTTGTAAATCCAAACATTTTAAAAGCAATCTCTGGAATATTTAAAAATAACAACAGAAATTCTAGAAGAATTATTCTGTTATTATAAAGTTATTTCCAAACTGTCATTAAACTAAATAACACTTTGAGTAGTCAAACTAACTTTACATCAGAAAAATACTTTAAACTTGCTTTGAGTAGTACTAGAGAAATCCCAAACATACTACTCAAGCTGCCAATGCTATCATTAAACAATGCCCCTATTACCTAAAGCAGAATACCTTTTTAGCTAAAGATCCACACCCTGCAACTCCCTCTGAAGGAAAAAATCTCAACACCTGGATTAGCAAGGCTTCATGTATGCATGGCCTGCAGCAGTAAGTAAATTTATTAGATCTTTGGCAACACATTCTTAAAATAAACTTAATAGTCTTCAGGTCTCTGCTTACTAATGTGCTTGTGGCGCCAGACAACTCCTCCCAAAAACTAAGCTCCAGCTGAACTGCAGCAAGTTTCATTTCCTTGTCTCACAGAATAAAGGGTTTAGCTCCACTAGCTTCCTCACTGCCTCATATGGGACTTTCCTCTGGTTTACACCTTTAAAGCAGTGCTGCACACTGCACACATATTAGCCTGTAGAAAAAACTACATTTAAAGCCTAATCAGATAGTGTTAAATTTGAGGGTCGTGTAGCATCGTCAGCATGAAACTAACAAATAGTACCAGAAAAGAGCACTGCAACCTCACAAACAAAAGACGCTCCAATAGGATATGAACCAGGAGAAATATACTAATAATCAAAACATTATCTTGTTTAATATTGTTCTACTTTGAAAAATTCTTTTATTCTGGGAAAATAATAGGACAGCAATGTGTGCTTCTGGCCAAGAAGGCCAATGGCATCCATTAAGAAAAATGTCTCCATCAGGCCTAGAGAGGTTCTCCTCCCCCTGTACTCTGTTCTGGTGAGACCACAACTGAAATACTGTGTCCAGTTTTGGGCTCCCCAGTTCAGGACAGAGTCCAACAGAGACGTACGAGGATGATAGTGGGAATCGAACATCTCTCCTGTGAAGAAAGACTGAGAGAACTGGGACTGTCAAGAAGAGAAGGCTGGGAGGGGATCTTATCAACATCTATAAATATCCGAGGGCTGAGTGTCAAGAGCGTCCCAGGCACAAATACAGGCTGGGCAGGGACTGGCTGGAAAGCAGCCCTGAGGAGAGAGACTTGGGGGATGCTGGTGGATGAGAAGCTCAACATGAGCTCTCAATGTGCACTTGCAGCCCGCAAAGCCAATCAGATCCTGGGCTGCAGCAGGAGAAGTGTGGCCAGCAGGGCAAGGGAGGTGATTCTTGCCCTCTACTCAACTCTGGTGAGACCCCACCTGGAGTACTGTGTCCAGTTCTGGAGCCCCTATTCCAAGAGGGATGTGGAGGTGCTGGAACGTGTCCAGAGAAGGGCCAGGAGGATGATCAGAGGGCTGGAGCACCTCTCCTGTGAGGACAGACTGAAGGAGTTGGGGCTGTTCAGTCTGGAGAAGAGAAGGCTCCGAGGTGACCTAATTGTGGCCTTCCAGTATCTGAAGGCGGCCTACAAGAAGGCTGGGGAGGGTCTTCTTAGGATCTCAGGTAGTGACAGGACTAGGGGGAATGGAACGAAGCTGGAGGTGTGGAGGAAGTTCTTCCCCATGAGAGTGGTGAAGCCCTGGAATGGGTTGTCTAGGGAGGTGGTTGAGGCCCCATCCCTGGAGGTTTCATAGTTTCATAGTTTCATAGTTTCATTCAGGGTTGGAAGGGACCACAAGGATCATCTAGTTCCAACCCCCCTGCCATGGGCAGGGACACCCCACACTAGATCAGCCTGGCCACAGCCTCATCCAGCCTGGTCTTAAACACCCCCAGGGACGGGGCCTCGACCACCTCCCTGGACAACACATTCCAGGGTTTCACCACTCTCATGGTGAAGAACCTCCTCCTCACATCTAGCCTGAATCTCCCCACCTCCAGCTTCATTCCATTCCCCCTAGTCCTATCACTACCTGAGATCCTGAGAAGTCCTTCCCCAGCCTTCCTGTAGGCCCCCTTCAGATACTGGAAGGCCACAATTAGGTCACCTCAGAGCCTTCTCTTCTGCAGACTGAACAGCCCCAACTCCTTCAGTCTGCCCTCATAGGAGAGGTGCTCCAGCCCTCTGCTCATCCTCCTGGCCCTTCTCTGGACACGTTCCAGCACCTCCACATCCCTCTTGTAATAGGGGCTCCAGAACGGGACACAGTACTCCAGGTGGGGTCTCACCAGGGCTGAGTAGAGGGGGAGGATCACCTCCCTCGACCTGCTAGCCACACTTCTCCTGATGCAGCCCAGGATCTGATTGGCTTTGCGGGCTGCAAGTGCACACTGAGAGCTCATGTTGAGCTTTTTGTCCACCAGCACCCCCAAGTCTCTCTCCTCAGGGCTGCTTTCCAGCCAGTCCCTGCCCAGCCTGTATTTGTGCCTAGGATTGCCTCCACCCAGATGCAGGACCCTGCACTTGCTCTTATTGAACTTCATGAGGTTGGCTTGTGCCCACCTCTCCAGCCTGTCAAGGTCCCTCTGGATGGCCTCCCTTCCCTCCAGCTGTCTGCTGCACCACACAGCTTGGTGTCATCAGCAAACTTGCTGAGGGTGCACTCAATGCCACTGTCCATGTCCCCCACAAAGATGTTGAATAAGACAGGTCCCAGGACTGATCCCTGAGGGACTCCGCTTGTCCTTGGCCTCCACTGGGGCATGGAGCCATTGACAGCCACTCTTTGGGTGCAGCCATCAAGCCAGTTCCTTATCCATCTAGTGGCCACCCATCAAACCCATGTGTCACCAGTTTGGAGACCAGGATGTGGTGCAGGACAGTGTCGAAGGCTTTGCTCAGGTCCAGGTAAATGACATCAGTTGCTCTCCCCTCAGCTATTAATTTTGTCACCTGCTCATAGAAGGCCACCAGGTTGGTCAGGCAGGATTTGCCCTTGGCAAAGCCATGCTGACTGTTCCCAATCACCTCTTCACTATTCTTTTGAGCGAGTAGTGACTCCAGGAGGATCTGCTCCATGATCTTTCCAGGCACAGAGGTGAGACTGACTGGCCTGTAGTTCCCTGGCTCCTCCTTCTTGCCCTTTTTGAAGATGGGGGCAATGTTTCCCCTTTTCCAGTCTGTGGGGACTTCACCAGATTGCCATGACTTTTGAAATATAATAGAGAGGGGTTTAGCAACCTCATCTGCCAGTTCTCTCAGTACCCGTGGGTGTATCCCGTCGGGTCCCATGGACTTGAACACTTTCAGGTTCTTCAGATGATCACGAACCTGATCTGCACTTACAATGGGCAGTTCTTCCTCCCCGTCCCTGGCTTTGACTTCCATAACATCAGGAGTGTGGCTAGAGGCCCTTGCAGTGAAGACTGAGGTAAAGAAGTTATTAAGTACCTCAGCCTTTTCCTCATCACATGTGACCATGTCACCATTTTCCTTTCTGAGGGGGCCCACACCTTCCCTAGTCTTCTTCTTCCCATTAATATACCTGTAAAAGTTCTTAGTGTTCCCTTTAATCTCCCTGGCTAGATTCAATTCGAACTCTGCTTTGGCTTTCCTAACCAGGACTCTTGCTGCTCGGGCAGCTTCCTTATATTCCCCCTGTTCTACCTGTCCTTCCCTCCACTTCCTGTTTAAGGTGTTTAAGGCCAGGCTGGCTGAGGCTCTGGCCAGGCTGATCTAGTGTGAGGTGTCCCTGCCCATGGCAGGGGGTTTGGAGCTGGATGATCCTTGTGGTCCCTTCCAACCCCGACTGATACTATGATACTAAGATGAAAATGCCAGCTTCTTTTCAGTGGTGCCCAGTGATAGGGAACAAAACCATGGGTACAAGCTGGAACACAGGAGGTTCCACCTCAGCATGTGGAGATACTTCTTTACGGTGAGGGTGATGCAGCACTGGAACAGGCTGCCCAGAGAGGTTGTGGATTCTCCTTCTCTGGAGACTTTCAAAACCTGCCTGCATGCATTCCTGCCTGCCCTAGGTGATCCTCCTTTGGCAAGGAGGTTGGACTCGATGATCTCTGGAGGTCCCTTCCAACTCCTAATGTTCTGTGATTCTGTGACATTTTAATTTAGAATCTGGTACTGCAAACTCCATATGTGCCTAATAATTCACAGCTCACCACATCATTCTCATGCTTATAACCAGGGCATATGAGTGGATGCCATCTGAAACAGAGGCCTCTATTTTCTCATAATGAATTTGAAACTGGGATTTGTATCAAACTGGCAAACTTCTGTTGAAGAAGTAGTTTAACTTTTTAATTCTAAGTGTTGAATACTGTTTTTGTAGAGAATTCTGCTCCATTTCAGATGACAATTCAGAATCATAAAACTCTAATTTTACAGATTTGCCTTAAGAGGAAAATGTATGCAAGAAGGATTAAAAAACCCCCTGTTGTTTGCATAACTTTAAACAAAACGAACCAGCGTTTCCATTTTATCAACTGGACATGCTGCAACTCCCTGCGAACTGACAGGAAAACTATTCTTTTAACTCCACGTCAGAGTGATTGAACTGTTTTTCTTTATTAAGAATTCTCTTCCACAGACTTGAATTTTGGGTCCTTTTCTGTTCTGGCAATGCAACAAATAAAATGCCCAACTGACTGGAGGAGAACAAATGTCAGGCAGGTTCATTTAACATTTACTTTTAATTCATTTCAGAGTAATTGTACCAGGTAATCTCAAATACTTAACTTCTAATATTGTTTGACCGAAGAAACTTTGATCCTTTTTAAGCTATGCCAAGCCTATAACCTTTGCAGGTGATTTAGCTCTGTTCAGGAAGGGCAGAATGAAAAATCGAAAATGTACAAAATTGTTGATATAAGCAAGGAAAAAAAAAGAAGTATTCCTTTTTAAATTACTGTAGCTTTGCCCTAAGACAAGCCTTGGAAGGAGGTATTGAAATGCTTTAGTTCTGCTGAGGAAGGAATTTATTTTTTTTAAATATCATGGCAAGTTTTTAGTCTTACTTGAGGCCTATCCTATGGAACATAACTGTGTATTCCTAAGGCAGCAATTGTATTACGTTATACTCTGGTACTCATATCTTACCTCAGATTCCTATGCTGCAGTCACAATGCACATTGCATGACAAAAACTATAAATATGGAGAAGTCAAAAATTCCTTATGAGATTCGTGTTAAGATTGCATAATTCTATTTAAACATCATAGTTAAGAACAGGAAACTAGTTCTGAAATGAAGAATAGAAACTCCAGAGTAATATGACCACTGTGCATTTCCCAGGAGAGAAGCTCAACAGACATAAAGCAGAGGGACAGAGGACAGAAGTGACCATGAAATTATGACAACTTAATCTTGATAGCGCATTGCTTCCAACACATTATTTCTATCTCACCTTCTCTCTGCAGATAATCTTCACTTGTGTGGTGACATAAGTAGTTAAATTAAATTAAAGTTGTCACTAGGCAAATTGCATCTTTAGAATGATAGTTATGGTTTTATCACACAATAAATATTACCCACTCATTTATTTATGCACAGTTCACATTTTACTCATTTGAAAAGGGATTACTATTTTAGGTATTATTTCCTGTCTTACTGTACTAGAAGTATTCTGCAATGTCTTGGTAAGTGAAGGGTGAAGGGTGGGAAGATTTCTTTTCAAAAGTTACATGTTGCCCTTCAAATACCACAGTGTGTTTTCTGGCATGCCAAGCTGAAGCTTATTTGGCATTACTCAGGCTTTTGAAAAATCCTTGATCAAGATTTCCATAACCATTCTCCCACATGTATTCAGAAATTAAAATCCTTCAGCTTTTCCCCAAAGGTCAGGGAGGCAATGATTTTGTCAAATCAAGCTTAGCTCCCACCCAACCTGCTGGTTATCACATACAGGAAGATGAAGGCCATGGTATCGGTGCTCTTAAATTTACATTTTTTGTCTTAACAGTTTATACAGAAATGTGTGGAGGTGCAATCAAAGCAGTTTTAACATGCCAGCTAGCACAAATATTTCTCTGTTTTAAAGAAAGGTGTTTCCCATCCTTTCTTGAAAAGGAGCTGCATAGCACTCACATGTCAGGACACGACCTCAGCCTCCTGTGTGTCGCCTGCTGCTTCTGGTAACATCGCTGACACACAAACCAGTGCAGTTGCTTGAACTGCAGCACAACTAGGGGGGGCTTGGGAAGTCTCAGGGAAAGCTTCTTTCACTTCAGCCTGAAGCAATGTGAACGATGTTGATGACAGTGCTGAGTTGCCATCACCTACCTCTTCCTTTGGCTGTGGGTGTTAGTCATTATTTGTCATTCATTTAATGGCTATTGAAAATACTTGTTTTCTTTCCCCACTAAATCTGACAACGGCCGTGCTACCAGTTAGGATCCCTACTCCTTGTAGGATGCAGCAACATTCTGGACATGGATGTTCATAGGTTTGGAAATGTCATTCCAGGAATGCCAGAGAACCCCCCAGGAATAGAATAGAATAGAATAGAATTAGAATAGAATAGAATAGAATAGAATAGAATAGAATAGAATAGAATAGAATAGAACAGAACAGAACAGAACAGAACAGAATAGACCAGACCAGACCAGACCAGACCAGGTTGGAAGAGATCTTCACGATCATCGTGTCCAACCCATCATCCAACACCACCTAATCAACTAAACCATGCAACCAAGCAGCCTATCAAGTCTCCTCCTAAACACCTCCAATGATGGTGACTCCACCACCTCCTTGGGCAGCACATTCCAATGGGCAATCACTCTCTCTGTGTAGAATTCCTTCCTAACATCCAGTCTGAACCTCCCCTGGTGCAGCTTGAGACTGTGTCCTCTTGTTCTGGTGCTGGTTGCCTGGAAGAAGAGACCAGCCCCCGCCTGACTACAGCCTCCCTTCAGGTAGTTGTAGAGAGCAGTTGTAGAGATCTCCCCTGAGCCTCCTCTTCTCCAGGCTAATCCACCCCAGCTCCCTCAGCCTCTCTGGACACGTTCCAGCAAGTCAACATCTTTCCTAAATTGAGGGGCCCACAAGGCCACGAAGAACAGAAGAGATGGGAGCATAGGTCACAGGTCATAAGATGACAACACTCACCAGTTGCTCAGTGAGATTAAAAGGACATCCCAGATCAAATCAACCTGGCAGCCTTCCTGCTAGATAAGTATGGATGACTACTTGTAGCTACATACTGCTCTTGAAGTATTTTGTGAAAACATCACTGTTTAGGAAGATGACCTCTCTTCTGTCTGTCTTTTGAGAATACGTCTTTCACTTCTTACTATAATTATAGAAGAAAATTCTGGACTTGATTAATGAGATGCATAAGAGTTAGAGTGTTGGATGATAGGTTGGACATGATGATTTTGAAGGTCTCTTCCAACCTGGTCTGGTCTATTCTATTCTATTCTAATTTGTCTATTCATGTCTCATTGTCTTGCCTTTTCAGAAAGGAGAATTTTACCAATCTTTTTTTGAGAAGCCCAATGGACATAAATGGTATTAAACCTCAGTAGATAAACCTGGCCTTTATTTTTAAACTGCAATTCTGTCACTGTCACTGCCCCAGACAGCAAGTGCAGTTCTGTCAGCTGAAAGTGCTTATCAGCTCAGGTCATTGGAAAGGGTAGCTTCATTTATTCTTTTATAACCATTTAGCTTTTAATCATGCCAGTTATTCTTTAGGTATCTTTCATATCCAGAGAGTGGAATGCAGTAGCAGAGTAACCTCAATGTCTGTCAGTTTACTTTTAAGATTCTGTAGTCCAAATTCACTCAGTCTACCACAGCAAGTTTCACATCAGGAGTGATATGCCATCTCTCTTCTGCTGTTTGACTGCAGGAAATCTAGCTAAAAGACATCTTCTGAATTGCTGCTTCCTGTCCCCAGTTGTGACAGAAAGCCTTATTGCTATTCCACATCATAAATGTGTTATTCTCCAGTTACAAAGCACAAGCTTCTTGCTCTTCTCTTCATCTTCTATGGTGGAGCCCTTCAAAAATTGTTGACTAAATCTGTGAGACCTCCTCTGGACTGTAGAGTCCATTAAATCTTTTTAAGCACTTAAACATTACAAGACCTTGAAAAATCTTTGTCCAAACATATTTCTAATCCTTTGAACATGACTGATCTCATGCTATTAAATTCACAAATGTTATGGATTCCTTAGCTGCTTAAATAGGAAAAATACCTCTGTTCCTCACGTCTTCACATACTGAGTAGCTTCCTGGAGGTACAGTAAGCCAAATACATACTAACACAACCATGGGAAAGCACTTTCCCTTCACTTTCTGGTTAATAAGCAACTTTCAGGATAAGCATGATAAAAGTCCTTATGTTAAAGAACATGAGAGGGAACAGTGAAATGAAACTTGAGAGTGTACTGTCTTGAAAAGTACTTGTCCAATGCACATGTGCTTTATTCTGTGCTTATATTAAAGAGGCCTACATTGTAGTCTCCTTGTTCTTTTATTGACAGATGTTTCAATATACAGTCACCAAGATACCTTAATGTGGCTTGGCACATGAACATGAGGTTAAGACACAATAAATTCCTCCTGTTAGAGCCATGCAAAGAAGTTCCAGCTGAGCTGGTACATCTACACGGCACAGAGCAATGCCACCGGAGTCAACCACTCAAGAATCAAAGCCTTAACAGTTTGATGCTCTGCTAAGGCTACTCTGCACTGATGATTGCCAACTCCTGAAATAGTTAAGCTCTGTCCTGAATTACTCATTAAGGGACCACATTACACTGAAGACAGAAAAAGTTTATTTTTGGCTAGTGGGAAATAAATGAGGAGGGTAGATTTTAAATTGAGTTCTTTTAGTGTTCTTTTGCAGTGCACTCCACACGTTGCTGGATACACTTGTCTCTCTCTTTCCTACCCATGTGTGGCTGTCGAAACCATTTTTTCAATCTGTTCTGTCACTTCATGCCTCTGTGGTTAAATATAACAACTGCTTACACAGAGGTATAATAAAGGCCAAATCTTTTAATCTTTAATGTTATTCAACAACTAGAGACAAGGATAGTGGCAGCAATATGTCAGACAAATTTCACAGCCAGTTTTCACACCAGTGTCTTCAAAGCATCCTCAGCTTTCTCTCAGTCACATTTTGATAAGCAGAACAGCATTCATTTAAACGTATTGGAGAACAGTGTGGCAAACTTCATTGCATGAAAAGTGGGCCTGGCATTTCATTCAGACTATGTCCTTTATTTCAAAGCAAATATGTGGTATTTTCCTAAATTCTATAGTGCTGAGCAAGGCTGGATTTACAACTTCAGCTTTCCGTTTTCTGAGTACTAATATATTGCCTTTAAAAGTCTACTTCAAGAAAAAGCCTAGAATAACTAGAGAAATTTTGGCTTGGCCAAGATCCTGATGGCAGACTGGAATTTATCATCAGGGAAGTCCTTATGCCTTGGGAAATTCTGTGATTTGTGCAGTCGTTAATGCTAAAAGAGATGCTGAAAATAAGTGGTAGTAAAACCAGTGATCAGTGACAAAATTGTTAAGGAATTTCATTGATAACACTGACTGGGCATATCAAGCATTTTTCATGTGTTCTGAAAAGGATTTGTTTTAACTATGTAGTTATTTAATATTCTTTATCTGGCAAGCAGGAAGATTTACTTTATTTTAGCAATGAAAACCCACTGTACATTTTAGAGCCAACCAAATCCTCAAATACCTGTTCTCTCTGCCAAAGATGGCGTAGTTTGGTATTGAAATGAAAATAATTTCATCTCACTCATGGCCCTATCTGCCACTTTTCAAAATGAAACTACTACGCTGCAAGGAATTAGTAAGACCATTCATCTCTTTTGTGTACATCCTGTACCATACTTAGCATTGTAACACTTGTTTGCTCGAGAAATTTTTTAAATCTCACATATTTGACTGTCTTTCAGACAGATTCTACATTTTACTTTCCTCCATAACTCTTAGTGTTGATCTGATAGAATTTATCTGATTTAAAATGCATCTTCTCCCATAGCTTACAACAGTATGCCAGAAGATAACTTTTTCAGAGCAGTAAATCACAATAAAATGCGACACAAGAAAACAGTTTTAGGGGTGAAAAGAAAACCATTTGAAAGAACAGAGTAACTTTGAAGAATAACTTTAACAGGTAGCAAAACAGTGGATTCCTGTATCACTTTTGGTATCAAAAGAAGGAGTAACTAATGCACTTTTGCCAGATCTAACTTTCTGCTTACATCAAATAAAATTTGATGATAAAAAATGCCACTTGACTTAGTGTCCTAGAAAACCCACTGCAAAATGGTTTTTTTAATCCTCATATTAATACAAATAGTGCACACTCAGAGTGAATTAATCATACGAATGCCAGAATCCTCTCTGCATTCTGCTATTTTGGGTAAGATTTTTTCATCTCTTTGGCACATAAGTGAACTCTTATAATCACATATAAAGTCAGCAGCAACCAAGTGTCCTACAGAAAATTTGTAAAAAACGTTTTAGGGAAAGAATCACAATGTAGCATGATCAAAAGAAATAAGTCTGATATGATGGTTAGATAAAAGGAAATGTAGTTTAACAGTGTTTTGAACACTGTATCATTAATGTAATTTAAAGAGACTTTTGTAAAGTACATACACACATCTAAAATATTTCTAAAAAGAAAATAAATATAAAATTTGTATAGAAAAATGTTACTGGTTTTCTGACACTCCGAAACGAAAACTAACTTTCAGCATATGTTTGTGAGCATCACAGATCAATATATAAAATAATCAATGAGCATAATATTTAAAATATTACTCAGTTTTATTCATTCAAGTATCCATAATTTTTTTTGTCATCTCCTCACATATAATGAGACTCTTTCGGTGTAAAATCTGAAGTCTAGGTAGCAGTTCTTATGTGTTAACTGAATACTGAATTCAGAGGGGCAAAATGGCCACTTTATGACAATGGGAAAAGTACTTTGCATGCTTTTATATCTCTTAGGACCTATCCCCAAACAACTCAATACCCTCTCTCCACCGTAAAGACACAATATGAGTAACAGACATCAGGAAGCATATTGTCAGGGGATTTGCTTGAATCTTCTTCCCCTTTGCGGCAGAATTTGATCTAAGAAATTTAAGGAAGTTTACATTTGAGTAAATACAGAAAAGGTTTTGACATTTAACAGTCAAGAATGCCTCAGTGAGGTCACACCTTGACTACTGTTCTCAGTTTTGATGTTCTCGCTACAAGAAAGACATTGAGGTACCAGAGTGAGTCCAGAGTAGGGCAACAGCACTGGTGAAGGGTCTGGAGAACTGGTCTTACAAGGAGCAGCTGAGGGAACTGGGGTTGTTTAGTCTGGAGAAAAGGAGGCTGAAGAGAGACCTTATCGCCCTCTGCAAATACAAAAAAGGAGGTTGGAGACAGGTAGGTGTTGGTTTGTTTGCCTTGGTAACAAGTTACAGAATGAGAGGAAATGGCCTAGAGTTGCGCCAGGGAGGGCTTAGGTCAGATGTTAGAAGAAACTACTTCAATGAAAGAGTTATCAAAAAGGGGAATGGGATCGGTTGAATTCCCAGCCCTGGAGGTGTTTAAAAGATGCAGAAGCGTGGTGCTAAGGGACATGATTCAGTAGCAGACTTGGTAGTTAGATAGTGGTTAGATTCTATCATAAAAGTCTTTTCCAAATCAAACAATGCTATGATTCCATGATAAGAAATGTACAGTATTTGGCTCAATAAGAGAACAGTGTGTGAGCTTTTATTGTCTCCCTATGAAATCTTAATGGTGTGCCAAGGAAACAGCTTACATTATTTACAGCTCATTCAGAGGCATATTCGACAAAGCATAAATTTCCTCACTGTAGTAAGTGTAACATTTAGATGCTTAAACATTTATGAGAATATTACTATTCACAGGAGATGAAAAATTCTAAACACTTATGTTTTAGAGAATATAATTTCTACAATTCCCTCCACTACTAGAGTTTCATCAGAATTTTTCAAAGAGCAACAGTGAACTCAGGTTGAGCCTTCATTTTTGTGGTCTCAACCTGCCCAACAGGCACTGCGAGGTCTAGTTGCCACCAAACAACCAATTAATGTTAAGGATGATTCGTGTGGAACATAAAGAACATTAATACTGCTGAAGAATTTTGCACTTGATATGTACAAAAGATGGACACAATTTTTTTTGACCATGCAGAGTTAGTTCTTTTGTGTACGTTTTTGGAGGAATCTGGATTTCTTTCCAAGAGGTATGTATCCTATACTTTTAAGAAGCCATGTGCATTTCACCTGATGAACTTAAGGCAGCTTTCTTTGTACATTGTTAGAATTATAAAGAAAATCAAGATGTACTGCTTTCTTGGAATACACTTTAATATGAGAACCCACGGATGTGGGACATAAATATGTTCTTACACTACAAGGTGTTTTTTCTCTCTCTTTCTCTCTTTCTGTATCTTCTCTCTGTATTTATCTTTAACAAGAGAATTATATATATATCTGGCAGGGGGATTGGACTAGATGATCTCCAGAGGTCTCTTCTAACCTTTATCATTCTGTGATTCTGTATATGCAAGTCTCCATAGGTATACACACACACAAAGACTTATGTAGGAATGCAAAGGGCCTGAATGCTCAGTTAAACTCTTTGTTAAGTATGCTGTGTTCACTCTGCGTTCAAAATCAGACTCATTCTGCAGTTCAGCTGAGGCAAATGGAGCAATGATTGTTCATTAATGAAGAAAGACCTTGTCAATATTTGTTGTGCTGCTCTGCCACCACAGAAGTGCACGGACATCTATACCAGGTGCTCACCAGCGAGATGTACTTCATATCAGCAACATTATGCATTGGGATGTATTTTCCATCTCACAGAAATTACAAGTTTTTATTCAGAGCTAGAGGAATGTATGTAACAGGCAGGATTAATTCTCTTCGGCTGTCTGAAATAATAAGATGGGTGTATGAACCAAAATGAAATACACTGCAGATCTCTGAGTCACATTTAACATATTGATCGTTCCTTTCTATCTGCCTCCAACTTCAACAGGAAGTGTTTCTAAGAGGGATTCCCCATGAATCTTATCCCAGACTGCAGCAGACTCCCACAGCATATATGAGAAATCAGTTCACACTGTTTCCCAAGACACACAATTAAAACTTCCCATTCTGCCAGTAAATCAAGACCAAGCACCCTGCTCTTGAATGAAAATTATATACTGTTCCAAACACAGTAATGTCAGGCAACCTCTCCTACCTCGAAGAACACACTTTAAGTTGTTATAACACACTGAGCTGTCATTTTGCATGACTCAGACTTTCATCTGGAGAGTGTCAAGCCCCTGGGCTGGACACTATCAAGCCCCTGCTGGTTCCACACAGCTTGACTCATGAGTGCCGATAGCACTCTTTCATCTCTTCTCTCTACTGAACTTATTACTCATGCAATCCTTTAACATCTCATCACAGAAGGCTTTGCCAGGTAAGTGTACTTAGCTCATAGCTGTAACCACAGCCTAAATCCTTGCCATTTACAAATGATCTAGGCTGTATACCTGTAGTCACAGTTCCTTTACTGTTCTGCCAGCAGCAGCTGGAAGCTTTCTCCCACACTCTCTAGGACTCTCCATGTAGGGAGACATTACTGCATTGAATTACACTCATGCTACATCAGGCAGGTTTTTTTGAAAAGCATTTATTGGGATTTGTTTCACCTAACTTTGGACACTGTAGATGTCTGCATCCTAAAATAGCTATCCTAAGCATCCATTATAGTCAGTCAAAGTCTAGTCACTGGATTAGGATTCTGCTGCCTAAAAATAGGTATTCAGGACCATTGGAGATCCTTTGAGGTATCTGGAACATCTGCAGAAGCCTGGCAAATATAACACAGGAAATCCATGCCCTCCAGGACTCGGGTTGGATAGAGGTCAGACAGGTTGGGTGGAGACCCTCACACTGCACTCAGTCCTGTGCTGAGGGAGTTGAATCCTGCCCAATAGTGTCTTGAGAGCTATTCAGCTTATTCTGCAGAAGACATTTGCATCAGGTACATGGTTTTGTGATTCCTGACTGTACCATCTATATCCTCATGAACCACAATGGGACCTCAGACAATGAGACACATTCAGAAACATGCATTTATATCTAACTTTTTACATCTCAATCTAGCACAAATTCCCACACATAACATTTAATTTAATTTTTTTTTTCCCCCAGGGCAAGGAGTGTGCAGACTGAAAAACAAATCTCATGTTACACAGCAGCTGACTCCACTGCTAAAAGAGAGATTTGCAAACCCTACCTCTTGGCACTATACCTTTGAGATGAATGCGTGGATAAAAGCCTGCATTAAACAGGCAGCCTGAAGCAATACACAAACTGGGTAGGACAGTAATATGTCACATGAAGAAGGCAGTATCAATTTCATAGTGCTGGTCTCTGAAACAGGGAATCACAGACTCACAGAATGGTTTGGGTTGGAAGAAACCTCTAAAGGGACACTTATTTTTAAAAAGGGTAGTAAGGAGGACCCTGGGAACTACTGACCTGTCAGCCTCACCTCCATGCCTAGGAAGATCATGGAACAGATCCTCCTAGATGCCATGCTGAGGCACATGAAGGACAGGAAGGTGATTCAAGACAGCCAGCATGGCTTTACTACGGGCAAATCCTGCTTTCTATGTGGCTATACGTGGCTTCTATGTGGCAGAATCACCTCTCTGGATCTGCTGGTCATGCTTCTTTTGATGCAGCCCAGAATGTGATTTGCCTTCCAGGCTGCAAGCGCACACTGACTGCTCATGTCCAGCTTCTTGTCCATTAGCACCCTCAAGTCCTTTTCTTCAGGGCTGCTTTCTATCACCTCATCCTCCAGCCCAATCCAACGAATAGGTTAAACTGAACCTAATGAATAGGTGAAACCAACTGAAAATGCATCCCTGAGCCATGGCTTCATTCAACAAGTATAGATGAAGCTGTGTGGCTATTTAAGGAACCTCTCTGGGAAACTACCTATAGTAGAGCTAAATGCAGAAAGAAAAAGTTCAAATTGGATGATTTGTCTGACAATGGCAAAGCAATAAGAATGGTTGTGCCAGTGTAAGGGAGCAGCATAGCACAGCAGTACAGTGACAAATACCTGGGGTGGAGAGAGGCCAGGACTGATGCACTGGACAGCAATTCTGTCTCTTGATGCGGAAATTTCACAAGCCCTTAGGCTGTCATTCCTTGGTGGTATAGATTAATGTTAGGGTGTAAATCTGGCCACTATTCCAAAAAGTGAATTTTCTATGTCATTTCCACTGAGAAACAATTTCATGGTGGAGTCCTATACCTAACTGCCACGGGCTGAGTTGAAATCTGCAGATGTTATTGAAAACCATCTTGCCACAATGCAACATAAGAGGCTTCCTGTTCTGATTGCTGCTTTTTGAGTTTTGGTTTTGCTTTTGAGTGTTGGTTTGTTTTTTTTTTCCCGTGGGGATGGCAGTGGGATGGGTGGGAGTGTGTTAGCTTGCTGGGTTCTGCTTGCTGCTGCTTTCTGTATTTTGCTGTATGTTTTCTGCAAACAGGCTAAGGTAATTGTGCATTGTGTTATCACATCTATATTAAAATCATTTAATCTCAACTCTTTCTTTCAACCCGGAGCTTTTTGTGTATTACTTGCCCTCACTTCAGTGTTGTAGGGCAACAACAGGTTTAACCCATTACACTAATGCAGGGTGTCATCAAAGAACACACACTTTGATGCTGACACAAATCACATCACTTTTAACAACATGAAAATGATTCCTGATGGAAGCCTGGAATTGTTGTGGCAACCATTTAAAGAGGTCATGAAGGTTCCAGCCTTACAATGCTTCCCAAGAAAAAAAAAAAATAAAGCCTACAGATACCCAAGCTTTCTGTTAAGTGTCCTTTCCATAAGATTCATTGGCCAGGACACTAATGTGACTGAAGGATGGAGCAATCTGAAATCTTGCAGCTTGCTCTGTAAATTTAACCCTTTAAAAGAAAGTCCTTTAAACTCATGTCTCACGCACATTCCCACAGACAATTACCTAGAGCAGGCAAACATGAAGCATGTAAAGCATCCACAAGAATCAATTTTGAAGTGAATGTATGATTTAAACATACAGAAGTCTGTTTTGTTTGCTTTGCAGACTAATCCCCTCCCCACCCACAAAAAAAAAAAAAAAAGGAAATTCTCCGATTAATAGTGAATCACTTGTAACAATGTGCTGAACATGAAAATCTAGACAAGTATTAAGAAATGTGAGCTCACAGCCCAGAAGGCCAACTGGATCCTGGCTGCATCAAAAGAAGCATTGCCAGCAGGTCAAAGGAGGTGATTCTGCCACCCTTCTCTGGTTAGACCTCACATGGAGTACTGTCTCCAGCTCTGGCGTCCTCAGCACAAGTAAAACATGAACATGTTGCAGCAGGACCAGAGAAGGGCCACAAAAATGATCAGTGTGGTGAAACACCTCTCCTGTGAAGGCTGAGCGAGTTGGGGTTGTTCAGCCTTTAAACAAGAGTAAAAGATGAAGCATATGGGTCTCATGTGAAAACTAAAATCTGTGTGTTAGCAGCTTTATTCTGCAATGCTCCAAGTGAATGCTCCTTCCATATATACTAGCCCTGTAAACACACAAAGTGATTTTCTTCAGTCTAGTACTCTTATGAATATTAAAGGTATTCATATATAAGCATGTGAATGCTTGAGCCAGTAACATATATTTCCTGGGAAATCCTTTATCTGCATTGTTTATTTACATACTAGAGAATTAACAGATATGCCTGACTGTGACAGACAACAGTGCATATCAGTGAAGAAAATGTACTCCGAGTTCTTTAGTTTTCTTTGTTCCTCTTGGTTGTGTTACAGTCAATACAGTACACAAGACACACACACAAAATAAACTTCACATTAACCTCTGGCACCAATTAAACTATCTCAGCATTTCATGTTTGCTCAAGTTCATTGAGCAGTGATGTTTTAATAGTACGTGACAGTGTAAGCAAGAGAATCACCACATTCCCTTGCATGAAGTTCATGGAGGGCATAAAAAGAACCTCAGATCAGACTCAGTTTTAGATTAATCTGCACCTAGAGTAAAGCAAGGCTTCCTGCTTACACAGTCAGTAGGTGCACATAAAAATTCATCTTTAAAATATGTACAATTTGCACACAAAAGGTGATGGTATTCATTCCAGACACATAGAAAAACAGGTCCATGTATGAAAAACAATCAGCAATGCAAACTGGAAGAGGTTTATTCTCTCACTCCATAATGGAACCAAATATGGCATTTCAGGGCCTTACTGTAAGAAACATAATAATCAACATCTAGACCAACAGATTGTATTATTTTATCATCTCATTGGCTGATTTAGTTGCAGGAATCTTCTCAGGTGTTTATCAGTTTCTTTAGTCACTAACTACAGAGAAATAATAGCTTGCAATACCAATTTTTGCTTGTTGTTTCTTTTAAAAATTCTAAAATTAGCCAGTTTGTATTTTTAAGTACAAGACACCCAGTGAAATGTTTTTTGGTCTATATTAAATAGTTAAAATACTAAACATAGACCACAGTTAGCTAAAAAGGCAAAGCACATTTTAAAAGGCTCCTTTTTGTTCAGTTTCTACTTTAAATGGGGAATTTTCTATTTGTTTCTGGTAAGTGTCACACTACATGAATGGGTCTTGTCTTACACAACAGCCTTGTGACAGCAGTATAACTGTAGGAATCTCAGATATCCCCTGAACAAGAATGGAGAGAGAATGAAAAAAACCTTGCTTCCAGCAACCCAAGTGCTGCAACCTCACGTAATTAACATCATATCCATCAAGTAGGTAGGATCTCAGTATAAAACTCTGTGTAAAGTACAGCTTTCAAAATCAGCATCAGTAACATGAGTATTAACCTAAAAATACAAAGAAGTTGTGACATTTTTTTGCCATATAGTGACATTATGTGCTTTTTTAGGGATTAGCAGTATTGAGTAACATGGCTTCACTTTGCTTTTTCATCAGTGTTTTTTAATTTGTTTAATGTGTTTTCAAGCAGAACTTCACAGTCATGCCTATCTTCAAGAAAGGTAAGAAGGAAGATGCAGCGAACTAAAGGCAGGTGAGCCTCTCTTTGATCACTAGGATGATGATGGAACAAACACTCCTGGAAACCATTTCCAAACACACAAAAGACAAGGTGATAGGGACAAGCAAGTATGGAGTTACAAAGATGAAATCATGCCAGATGAATCTGAGACTTAAGTAAGCAGGCAGTGTGATGGATTGAAAACTGGGTGAATGAATGGGCTTAAAGTTGCAATCAGCTGTCTGAGTCAAGTTGGAGACCAGTACCTGAATATCTGCTTTTTAAGAACAGACTGCATCTGCAAAATAGCTATCCTTGCATGCTCAATGAATAGAGAGTAATCTAATGTCATCCTTCTCAATTTTATGGATATTAGCCTTTACAGACAACAGCAGTCAAGTCTGAATATTTGGCCCTTTGCAAGAATAAATGAAAGTTAACCTTATGACTATGAAATCATAAATAGGAATCTCCTCACCTAGTTCAGAGTTAAAATCTCTACACTAATCAGTTTCTTCTTGGAGACAGATATGCGTGTGACAGATATGTGATACAACATACCTTTCTTAAATCAGAGACTAATTTATCATGCTAAAGGTATGGAAGAAGGAGGTCTTGTGAGCAACAAGATGCCACAAAGCACTGCTTGTAGATATTATTGTGTGAGAGGTGGCATCTCTAAAGAAAGTGGAAGCAAGCACATGTTGCACTGAATTTTTAAGAACAAGTGTTTCAACAAAAGAAGCTGTCTTGTGACTGCAAGCTTTAAATCAAGTATTATGACTGGCCAGGAATGAATCTAAATTTCATCATGTCCAGGATATTAGCTTTGAAAAATGAATGTTGGTCCACTTCTGATTTTGATGATGGAAATTTAGGTACAGATGGCTTACTTTTGTTTTGAATTGTTGTATAAAGAATAGGCTACTTCAGAACCAGCGTGGATTGTTCTATGTTTGAAGGCAAAAGGAAGGATTATGTCACTGGGCAAAGCTTTGTATTTATCAGTAAATGCAGAAGAAACAATTATACTTGTTTTTATCACTCCTCTCATGGTCACAGTGATCCATCCTTAACACATGGCCTTCAGTCCACAAGGCATGATGCCAAATGATAGCAAACACACCCATTCATCTGACCCACAGAGACTTTAAAAGTTATGGGCAGTCTTCTTACTAAACACTCTTTTTTGATGACTTCTCAGTGAACTTTGACTTATGTTTAAATAAAAAAGAAAACCAGTTTCTTTCAGAGTCTCATTATTCTGGACCAAACATATTTAAAATACTTCTTAAAGCTCCAGTTCAACTGGCTAGTCAATACTCCTCAGGCATAACGGATTTTTTTTCCTCCTAATGGTAAAGCCTGTCTGTGCAGGACACATGGCTTGCTTGGGAGGTAGTCTGAGTCTGTGAAATTAACTCCTCTGGGAATGAAGAACCATCACAAATCTTCCAGCCTGAGTCAAAGTATACACCTTTGATTTTTCTTTAACAAACGTGTAACATACATTTAAAAAACCCACAAAATGTGCTAGGTTACACTGCACACACCATTTTGCCCCAAGGAGAGAATGAAAGAAAGAACATTCTGTGACAGATGCTAATTGTCTTTGTTCATGTACTCCTGAAAGGTGTTTGAATGCTATAGGAAGGCAGTGGCAGAAGTGCAGTAAGAAGCAGCATGAAAGAGAATAGCCACACCATCGCTCATGTCCCGACATGTTCTGCAGGACTGCTTCCCTGTCCCAGTGCAATGCTCTGTGCTTTATCAGGAACACATTTTGCCATCTCCACAAGCTCACATCTTAAGTAAATGAAATTGACAGTTTATCCATCAAGCCAGTCTCCTAAACGTAACAACTTTACAATAAACCCTGTAAATGTCAACTTTGATTCTCAGCAAACAAAAAGTCTGAATGCAAAATAATACTGACAGCAGAGAGAGACTTCAAAAAACCCAATTTTAAACATGACATTCCACAAATTTCTACATGGGCTTTCTGTCAGGCATCTCTGCTTTTCAAGCTGTTTCCTAGTCTTGAGTACATTTCTATAGGTTCATCAATTCCTCCATTATTTCAAGTCATCTGAATGCCAAATTGGGCGCCTGTTCAGATGTAAATTCTTTCAAAGCTCTTGATGCCATTTCAGAATCATGTAATGCCTAAAACTTTCAGATACCCATCCTTATTTAATAGGAGACTGCATTTATCCTCAGCCAGAAAACAGGTCCTAAAATGCAGTCTCCATTCTCCACTTGCCTTGTGCTGACAGTTACATGGTTTTACCACAAGCAATATCTGTGTACTTCTTATGCAACTGCAGGCATAACATAAGAGTTGACTTGATTTGATTGATGAGTGAAACTAAACACAGCGCACAAAGACTGTGTCTTGCAAAATAGCTATGAAGCAGTTTCACACACTGAACAAACTGAAAGTAAGGCTTTATGCTGGATGCTTTATCATGTCACATGTTTTCACTTAACAAAGCATCTGTAATATTGACCTTATAATCTCATCCCATTTCTCAAAGTGACAGCTTCAATTGCAATAATCTGCACTTTAAAGAGATTTTTGGATGATATTTGTAGATTTAGAATCAAAGTCTTCACCAAATAATCAAATCAGGCACTGAATTGAATGTGGATTTTGCAAAACTTCAGTAATTATGATAAAATTTGCCTCTAGAAATGAAAAAAAGAAGGATTACAGAAGGATTTTGACAGAAACCATTTGTTTATACACACAAGAATAATCACTAGTAGGTTATCATATGGTCTAAAATGATCTGAAAGAGTGAGCACCATGAAAGCAATTTGTGGCAAGTAACCAGTAAACCTGTGTTTTATTGCAGCATTTATACATGTGGTACTCTACTGCTATAAAAAGCTCCCCCTCGCAGCTGATAATTTCCTCCCACCAGGATACTTTGCCTCTTTTTGCTGTGTTGTCCTTAGTACAGCACTGGTTTGGGCCCATTCTCAGCTTGCTTCAGATAACCAAAGTAGTACACGAGCAGTCATCTCACTACTGTGGACTGGATACCCTTTAAAACCTTGTCCTCTTGCAAAGGGAATGACTCATGCTACAGGGCAGAGTACAAACCAAATATCGAGAGAAGGTAGCTCCTGCCTGCTCTCCCTTCTGCTGGCAAAGCTGGCTGAACATGAGTTCATGCCGGAAAGCTATTGGAAGAGTTTCTCTCTTTCTCTGAGCCAGAATCCCTCTGGAAGCTCGCCATGGGCCCTGATGCTTTCCATGGAACTCATCATGGGCAAATATCAGTAAGCAAAAAGCTGCACACTTGAAGGGAAATTGAACTCACATGCTTCAAGGACATCCCAAACTACTACAGACAGGTGGAACATCCACAGCAGACAGTTACACGTCAAAAGTCTGAAGGGAGTCTGGAGTTCAAGTAAACTCTAGTGAGAATCAATATGACTCCCATTTTATAAGATTATGATGCAAAAGGCAGTGTATTTAATGTTGTACCTGCATTTCTGGCTTCAGAGCATTAAAGTAACTCCAGTATCCATCAAAGAGGACAGCTGGGTAACTTGAGAGATAAGCAACTGGCAAGCCAGAGATTTTGGTGTCCATTTATTCTTTGATGGGGCAATGCTGTAAAGTACTGGAGTGAGCACATGAATATTAACTATATCATTGCAGCTATTTAAACTGTTATATTCAGTTTTAGGCTGCAGACAGATACTCACGAAAGAAATTAATAAAATGGCATTAGAAGCCAACATATCTTGGCTGTCCACTTCTGCTTCTCTGCTTGAAGCTGTCATCCATCTAGCAATGCAAATGAATCAATATTGTAAGCCTGACTCATCTACTCCAGTACAAATGAATCATCTTATTTTATAACCCCTTCATCAGTAAGTTAAAGTAACTCACATGTCATTATAGTGAAGCAGAAATAGACAGAGTTCTGATGACTCTTCTTTGGAGTTGCAACCTTCAGCAGAGATTTAGTAATGAACAGCTGAAGGACAATGATATCTCAAATCACCACAGCTGTTTCTGTGATGATTGTCTAAGAGACCCTTGGTGTTCACTTACTGAGATGCAAGTGTGGGAAAGGTCATATGTATGCTAGCTGCTACAGAATGTTTACAGATTTCAGAAGAAGAAAAAAATGGTATTTATGTAATTCAGATGCCTAAACACTGGCATCTAGTGTAATAGAAGATGGCTATGGAAACCAGATGTCAGTGCAGGCTGGCAGGGATGATTTGGGATCTATGGAAAACCTGCATTGTTGTGAAAGGGCAGCTAGAGGCCAGGAGGTCACCTCATGGTTCTACTTGCACTACTGCAAGATACACAGTTTTAGACAACCCATTCTTAAAACTCTGGTCTTGATTGTATAATTTAAATTTAAAAATCAGTAAATTTCCTGAGTCTTCTCTTTTTTTGTCTGATGAGATAAATGGTAAATATCCTGTTTATTCACCAAGGACAGAATTAGGCTAACATTGGATGCTTTTGTATATCATACCCTTCCATTATGGAACACAATAGACAGGCTGGATTCTGCAGCTGTAAGTGAATGGAATACCTGCAACCTTCCTACAAGACACTTGTCCTACATTACTGAGTATATTGCCATTGTTATTTTCAAATTCCCACAGTCATCATTGTTACCTCCATCAACCAAAAAAAGTCTTTCAAACACATCTTATGCGCTGCCAGCAGAGAAGGAGAATCAGTTCTTCAGAAAGGTGTCTTAGCAAGTGCAAATTCCTCTGTGTGATGACTTATACTTTCAAACACTTTGTTAGCCTACACATGCTGCCAGCCAGAAGATACACATGCAAATATTGCCGTCATTTCTGGCAGCCGTGAGTTGGCAAGGGTATGAAGGATTAAGGAAGGGTGCTGCAGAACTTCTGGGCAAAGAGGGTCAGTCTTTTGATGACATCTACTGGCTAACCAGAAAGGCACTAACCCACCTGTAGGAAAACTCATTCCAATATTTTCTTTTCCTGAGCAGTTTAGGTACGTGATACATCTAACCTGAGAGAGAGATTAAAATGAAAAGAAAAATAAGGGCCCACTGAGAAACTCTGCCTCTTCTGTTGATTCTTATTCTGTGCATTTTGCCTTCTCCCATGGATGCAAAATAGATACACGTGCTGAGCTGCATTTGAATGTATTGCAGATAAAAATTTCCCTACTCTGCTGGTTTTCCAAGTTTGCTTTTTTCACTGCTATTTCCTTCTCTTCTGTAAACTTGGACCCTTTCTAAAGTATCTCTAACCTGCCAAATGTGTACAAACCTAACTATCCTCTTACTGGATATTTTTAGAGAAGTACATTTACATGCTTCTTTTTCTTCCAAGTCCTCATCTCCTAAAGCATATAGACATCCTCTTCATTTTCAAACTTTTCATCTTAGTTCCCAGCATGAGTTTCACATCAACCACCTCCTATCAGCACTGTGAGCTAAAGGCCACATAAAAATCATTCATTCAAAGTATCATCAAAATGCTCAACAAAATGCAACTCTAGCACAAAAACTATTTCTTGTCACCACAACCCAGTTCCTTGAAGCTTTGTGCCTTATGGTAAACATTCTCTCTTCTCCCTTACCAGTCAAATGCTGAAATGCACTCAGTCTTGGTACAGACATGGTGCAATCCCTGACTTAGTTCAGCCTCTACTGTACAGGCACTACTCCTCTGACCAGCTGACTTCTTAAAGATTGTGTTGGAGTGTAAGGTGTCAGCCCCTCTTAACTCCTGCTCTCTGCCAATTCAGCCAAGATGATACACAGCAAAGGAGGTGGAATGCAAATACTCAGTATTTTTCCTTAAGTTCACTATTTGCATGATGAGCTAAAAAGGATGTTATTAGCCTTCGTGTTATCATCTTCAATACAACAGAAAGAATTCAGAAATAATACGAAGGAGAATGAAGAAGATGAAAAGGTTATATAGATAGGATGCAAAACAACCTGAGTATTGTTTTGCCAGTCAAGCTAAGCAAAGTGTAAAATACAAACAGGCTAAGTTTTTTCAGATACTCTCATTTCTACCTGCAGTTTATTATCTTCAGGGGAGCAACATAAGAATGTCATTCAAAGGATTGACCAAACATCCCTTTTAAAATGCACATATTAAACTTTCCAAAAGCATCATTCCTTACAGTTGTAAAGTTATTTTCTTCTGTGACATATCATTAGCAGTATAATTGAGTTCACTCTGTTCAAGTCAGTTTAGGCTAAGTGAAAATGGACAAACCAAGGGCACTCTAGAGTGACGCTCCAGGACAAAGGCATCGGATTAGTAGCTGATGAGATGCACTAAGTGGATTTAGAAAAGACTGCCCTTTGCCAAGGCAGTAAGCTCAAAATAAAAGCACTAACCTTCTGCATTTAGCAGATTTTGTACATAGGCAAGACAAACTAAAAAGAATTCTAGAGTCCTAAATTGCAGGAAAAGCATTTAAGTAATTTAACTAAAGGGCAAAGTTTGCTGTTAGCAGTCTGGTATGCCTGTAGGAAATAAAGTTCAGAAAAATTATCTTTTTCTTACTCCCCACATTTTAATTTATTCAGAGTCCTCGAATATTTTTTCCTCCAGCATAAGCACTAAGATTAAAGATTCAGCCCGCTAACTAATAAATATTACTGCTTTTCAACAACAACCTTTTAAAGGCTTAAGGTACGAGACATCCCTGGGTAACATAAAAGGTATTTCAAACTATGTCACATGAACAGGAGCATTGCCAGAAGCCAGCTATTACTCTGGAACAACCCTTCAGTGGTCATTCACTCAGTCTGTGTGGTTTCTTTCTTCTTTTCTTCGCCCTAGGTAGGACCAATTATTGGACACAGATCTGAAAGCACACAGGCAGCTCTCTCTGAGGTCAGGAAACAACCACTTAATGTAGCCTGCTTTCAACTTTGCTAATGAATGGGTAACTCCTAGGTTAAAAATTATCTTTCAAGGTTTATGTACTTTATGCCAGAAAGGGCAGGGGGGAAAAAATGGGAAAAAAAGAAAAAGAAAGGTGATTTAAAACCACTGCTTAATGTATGTTTAGCCTACATTCACCACAATAAATGTGTAAAATTGTGGTAATCAGAAAATATCTGTCAGTTCGCTAACAAATATTTTTGGAGCTTATGCTAATGTCATAATCTAGAAAAAAAAAATGAAAAAGAAAAAAAAAAAAAGGTGTATGAATGTTAATGTACCTCCTAAAAGGATTTAAGTATAATTCTTGTAATAAAGCCAAAAACCTTTCATGTAATTTTTGTTTCATTGCTTTACAAGATTCATTCCACAATTCTGATTCTGACAGAATAAAGGCGGCAGTGCTTAGGTTTTAAAAATTCAGGTAATTATCTCTTTCATTTTACCTAGCTGCCTAAAAAATTGGCCCAAATCGAGTACACATCCCAGTACTTGAGTCTGAATACAGCACAGTGCTGTAAGTTTAAAGTTCCCTTTTCCAGTAGCCACAGACATACACACCAAACAAAATACAGGGAGAGGGCAAGGGAGAGGCAAAGGCAAAAGGAAAGCACATTTTTAATGTGTCAGATCTGGTGCAAAACCAACACAAACTTTTATACTGCAGACTCACTTTAGGGGGCTGTTGAGAACTCCCTAACTATTAAAGGTGGTGTTGGTTTACTGTGAGAACAGATCTTGTCAAGTGAGTAGAAGATAAATACATGTAAATCCTGCTCCATGAGCCCCATGGCTGAGCCTTGAACACCTGCAGTACCATCACCTGGCTCTTTTTCTGCTTCACACCACCACATCCCAGAGGTGAGCTTCAATCAAGGACTGACTTTGGCTTATTTTGACAGAGCAGGAGAGAAGTTATGTTACATGGCCACAAGGACACCATCAGCAAGTGAGTCATGACCAACAGAACCCTGCTAAAATGTATGTTTTCCAGCAACAACTTAGTGTCATAGTCCAGGCACCATAGAGTTTAGCCTTTCCCATCAAGCACAGGACACAGCCCGTTGGTAAACAGTGCATTAGGCTGTGCACAGGCACCACAAGTGACTCACGTGCCTTGAAGCTTTGCAGTTATTAACCCTCTGCTTGTTCCCCAAACCACTCCTAGATTCCAAATTAAATGAGAATTCCTTTGCAAGGCCTGCCAGTAATAAACAGCACAAAGTTGTTCACCATAGCCCTTAAGAATTACACTAAGCAAATCAAACACACAGTCCCGATGCAGTTCCTCAGGGCGGTCCTGTCCAGGAGTACAAAGGTGAGGTTTCCTGGATTAGTGCCATGTGTGCTCCTCTCCAGTTTCAGTAAAGCACTGTTCTGAATATTCCCTACACACAGCTCCCTGTACTTTGGTCATCTTTTGTGAAGCCCTCTGTGGAGCTCCTATGTTTGTCATGACCACCCATGTTTCCACTGCTAGCTTACAACAACAACAACAAAAAGGAGATGGAGGGTTTTTTTTCTACCAGCATGAACTGTGACAGCAAGGCTAAGGGTTATATCCAAGATTATCATCCATCAGAGGCATGATTGACAAACTACACAGAGATTTTAATCTCAGCCTGGTCTAGTGCCTTACTCCAAAACTTATTTGCTACTCATGCACAGTAGATAAAGGTTTTCTCAAGTGACCATAGAGGGATATGTGTCTCTGTGACCACACTAAGGGGACTTGAGAAGAAAACAATTTCTCAGAATTATTTTGTTTTAAATAAAGTGGGATCAGTTTTCTTTAAAAATGAAAACTGCATTTTTCCATGCTTCCTTAGTCAGGTCACTGAAAAAATCCTATCCTACAAAGGACATGTGTAACTGTATACACTCTTGTGACAAAAGACCAGCCTGCTGGCATTTCTCTCACCAGGAGAAAAATCAGATGGTGTAAAGTTGTAATACTTTGGACTGGGCATAACCAGCATTGTATTCTTTCTTGTACATTTTGAAATAAAGTTCTAGCAAAACAGAATTACACTTAACTCTGTTTTATCCAGGGTTAAGGTTAAGGGGCCTGGGAAAACCCAGAACATGGAAGAATAATAATAAGGGAATGATGAGACATGCTGGGGAGGATGATGTGCGAGAGGCAAGCAACTATACAGGGCATCAGGTCAAGTTTAGCACAGGGTGGAAGCAATTAGTTCAGCCTGCAAATAACTGAGTTTTCTTATATAATTAATCCTGAATTCCTCTCCGAAGTTCTCCCTTACCAGACCAAATTTTCAGAAACACCGGAATGAGTCAGGAGGCACTGCTTTTTGGTGAAACTTCACATGCATCTCCAGTGCAATGAGGCTAGGAGAACAGTATCAAGATCTCCAGTTATACAGCATGGTGTCAGCTCCACTTTATGGCCACAGAGGTGACAAGCTCAGCAGAGATGATTGTTTCAGTGACAGAATTCAAATGGCATGAAGACAAAAAAATTAGTGTATATTTCTAGGACAACATATCTTGCAAGGAGTTATACTGTTTCTGGAGTTTATATGTTTGCATTCACATTTAACTTTTCCCATACTTGATTTCATAATTGCATCAACATTTATTTACTAGCAAAACTTGCTGTGTTTTTATTCTTGAGATGAACATAAGATTGGAAAAGAAACAAGATTTTATTCTAAATTTTAATGAATGTTCCCAACCCTCTGTAATGGCTATAGAAATCAGTATACTATTGCCCTTATTATTACATAACAAAAGCTATAGGCCTTATCCTCAGCAACTGCAGCCAAAGGAGCAAACACTTCCCAAAATCCCAACTCTATACTGGACGCCTACATTTTAATTGATGATAACAATCTTATCAGCCACAGCTCTTGGCAGACTAGTGCAAACTAGCATTCATGTTAGACTCCCAAAAGTTCCAGTTGAATATATTTCCATATGCACAAATTCCAATTATAATGGTTTATTTGTTTCAGAGGTGCGTAATACTGCAATCACTTGGTGGAGCATTAACAAAAGGGCAGTCTAGGGAACCGATCTGGTTAAGCAGTCACCCATCTGAATGTATGCAAAGCTTAAACCTCTTCAGAAAGAGGTATGTGACTGAAAAGGAATGGTCAAGAACAGAAGAATGAGACTAGTTAAAATATCTGTATGTCCATTTGCATGAGATGCTCAGCTTCCCATGTAGAGAACATGGAATCATTGCTTCATGATCTGTCTCCGCTTTGCTGCATCCACACACAAACTGTGATCACTGTGCTAAATCTTACTCTACCTTACATTCATGCCACCAAGCTTCTGTCACTGAGTTTCCAGGTCTCTAACTGAAGTAGTCATTGGAGCATGTTGGGTGCTGGCACAGCTCAAAGAGACAGGGCAGCACACTTCTGTGTAAGCCAAGAACACCACTTCAACACTAGGGTTTGTTCAGAAACTCTAACAACTTTGAACAAACCACCACCTCAGAGACCGTAAGAATCTATACTGTGCTTCAGAAAAGCCATCTGCAAACTCAGCTCTGGCAATTTCAGCACAAATGGCTGCACTCTGAGTTGACTGCAGCCCTGCAGTATGAACACTTAGAAGCAGACCTGAATCACTTGCATGATGAGACCAGCTCTTCAACCCAGGTCACAGCTGTAGTGGTAATAGACCCTCAGGAACTTCCAGTGGCCAGCCTTCATTTCATCAAACATTCCAATCAGCTTCATGGAAACCTCCCTAGTTTTATCTAATGAAGGACTTCTTGATATACCAAACAAGCACATAATAGGAGAGATGCAAGCTGAAGGCAAAGGATATTCTGTTACACATTTTTCCTTTTAAAGTAAAACTGTCAAGAACATATTTCTGCCTGAATTCAGAGATCTCTCATTAAAATACAGAAGGAAAAACAAAGGGCATATGTAAAACAGTAACCAGGAGGAGTGACATTTCAACTTGATATTCCAAACTAAATCCTTTTATTGTTAAAAGAAAAGAGAATGTCCAGGTAAGCACACAATGTAAGTTATGGAAGAGATATGTATATATCTCCAGCTGGCAAAGAAAAACCCGACAAAAAGACAAATTACATAGAAATCCTCACATCACTTTCACTTCCCATTTTGATTACAGTTATTCTAGACCTCCTAAATCATCACCATTTTTTATTGCAGTGCCACAGACAGCACTGAAATTTCATGTTCCTCAAGGGAAAATTCCTTGTATTACTTTAATTAATTTCATAACAACTTAAACCCCCCATTTTTTCTAAGTGTTTTTTTGATGTATGGCACCTTCCTTTTTCAGTCTTTCTCTTCTTTATGAATATCTCCCCTTTGTCTTTGTTCTTTCTCTACAATAGTTCAAAAGTGGAAGTCAAGCTTTTTCACATGTACAGTTCCATCTACTCCAATACATCTTCCCAGTTTCTCCAGACCAATTGCCCACAGTTTTCTCTTTTTTATGCTGCATGTCACTTCCTCTTGTACTCCCCCTTTATCTTCACTTTACTTGCCAAGCACTATGTTTATATTTCAATTATCTCAACAAAGCATTCTATGATTGCTTACATTAGGATGTGAGTTATAAATTCATTTCTGTATGTTCTTAATTTCATATGGCAGCTATAGGTGATACAAATATTTATGTAATAAAAATAATCTCTAGTACTGCAATGATCATTATGTTATCCTTTAAAGCAACATTTATTTAAAGTATGGAACTCTGACTCTCCTACATCAAGTTCAGAGAAATCAGACTTTAGAACAATCTGTTAACAGGTGAACTTGAACTTATTTTACTTTGTTACAACTACACATTTTTAAAATCCAGTTAAAATTTTAAATTTTCTGTGTATGCTTACCAAAACACAGGAGTGCTTTTCATAACGTGCTATTCATAATCTGTATTGTACTAACATGCAATAATTTCCTTAATTGCAATGAAAAATACAGAAAGAGTACAATTAGGAGGGTGGTGGATTCAATGACAATTAGACTGCCAATCTGGTGTTTAAATCTGTGTGCAATCAGGATAGCAGTCAGTACCAATTTGGACACATCAGACACATCAACGTATATTTCAAATGAGGTGTGAATAAAGCTTATTAATTAATTGCATGGTACTGTATATTCTGATACAAATCTTGACCTCATGACCATATCTGAGAAGGAAGCCCCTGGTAAATCCTGCTATATCAGCTTTAAGACACTACTCCCCACAGCTGTTCATCCCCTTCCTACAATATTGGCTGACTTCTAGCTGTTAGTGAAGCAGAGTATTACATCCCTGCCCCTAAAAGACCTATTCATAGTTCAGCATCTTAACTGGCAGTTCCACAGAGCTGGACTAACACTGGAGTTACTAACATATGCATACCACACTGCTAACTCTGCAAAAAGGCACCTACCTCTGGCAGAGGGGGATTTAGTAACATATTAAACCACCTCAGCTCTTTCCTCAGTAAGTGACAGTCAAAACTTGTTTTTCTAATATGGTCATTACTTCAGCTATCCTAGCACTATCTTCAAGAGCTTACAGACAAAATTTGTGACAAGTAGCATCAGCAAGGTTAGGTACCTTTGATCAAAGGAAAAAATGTTAGCTTTTAACCAGAAAAGAGGTTAACCCAACAAAATAATGTCTAGATCCTTGGCATCACAAAGATTCCTTTGCCTTACTCATATCCCAGTCAGTTCACTGGAGCAGAACGCTCCTATGATGCTGAGGGACGGTGGCTCATACATACTACCTACCCTGAGCACAGAGCAAGTGAGGGTGGCCATACCTATCAAGCTTTTGGCACCATGTATTGGCATTGTGCTCTGCAATCCAAATAAGCAATTACAGCACATACAGATAAACAGCACCCCACTCTAAACTAGTTAAACTATGTGTATGGCAGTGGCAAGGCAGAACTGAGCATGAATAACTGTGCGTAAGATTACAGGTTCTTAACAGATGAAGCAGAATTCCATGCTGTTGTGGCTACAGTGTTACTGGTATATGATCCAGATGTTAAAGCCAGTTCAGTTACCTCTCTACAGTCATTGTTCTACCTTACAATTATGCTGCTGTGATTTACACACAGCATCCATCATGTATAGAGAGTTTAGACACCCTTTGATGCAGCCCAGAGCCATTGTGGATGTTCAAAATGGTTTTAGAAGTCAGCTTACCATATCACCTTCCCCACAAGTGAAAAAAGATTACATTTCACCTCTATGCAAAAATAACTGGGTTAACTGCCATAATGTTTTGTTCATAAAAATCATCTCTATAAAGCCATAAAACAGGTCTTTATTACACTGTTTGGGAAAACAGAAAGACCTCATCATCCTTGCATATGAAAATGAAAAACACAGTGATTTGCTGTACAGTATGGCATTATGTTTGATTCCAAAAAATTGCAACACCAAACACAAACCAAAACAGGAAATTTGGCATGCACCTGCATGTGCTGTTTCTAAACAGAGACATTTTCAGAAAAAAGTCTCCAGAGGCAACATTTTCTTTGTTACGCAAAAGGGATAGTAAAATGTCAGAGTAAATTGGCATCTCTAAAGACACTGCATGTCTGAACACACATGCTGCAATTTCTTGGTTTATTACAGCAACATCTCTGGATTTTTCACAGCAGTGTTAGAGACAGCAATGGATGGGTACTGAATAAAAAGAAGGTCACGCAAAATTAGATTGCTACAGCTTCTGTATTAATTGCTTTCCTTGTTCATTGAACTGTTAACTTAAAAATATAATATATATATTCCTCACTGTCAGTTAAGCCTTCCAATATTTGAAAGGGGCCTCGAAGTTAGCTGGAAAAGGACTTTTTACAAAGACATGTACTAACAGGATGAGGAGTAATGGCTTCAAACTGGAAGAAGCCAGATTTAGATTACACATTAGGAAGAAATTCTTCCTATGAGGGTGGTGAGGCACTGCAACAGGTTGCCCAGGGAAGTTGTGGAGGCTCCAAGCCTGGAAGTGTTCAAAGCCAGCTGAAATGGGGTTTTGAGCAACCTGGTCTAGTGGGAAGTGTCACTGCCCATAGCAGGGGTTTGGAACTAGATGATGTCTCAAGGTCCCCTCATACCCAAACCATTCTATGAATCTATGAACATTAATTTCCACATTAAAGTTTACCTGGGACACCAGCCTCCTCTGTGGAAATGTTTGCATAGCCTAACTTGGGCAGCAAAGCTAAGCTAACTCTTGAAAAATCCTGTGATGTAGCTCTCCACTAGTCTTTACTCAAACACTGAAACATTTACCTTATGATCTGGTTCGCCACTCTTTGCATGTTTTAATGTCTCAAAAGGAGATACTCTTTCAATGATGTATTCTTTCCATGGGCGCCACGCTCAACTTACTAATCAAACAGCTGGTGTAAGGGATGACATTTTGCGGATATGGCCAGTTGGATCTCTCTATTGCACAAATTTTATAGGATTATAATTTTGGAACATACAGGTGCACAACCTGGCATTTCAATAATCAAACTGTACATTTCCTACAACATGCAAACCACCATCTTGTGTAATGTAATTAAGATATTTAATCTACTTTTGGTCTAGTGATAATCAATTTGCAGGAAAATGTTCCTTCCACAAGAGCAATTAAGTTATGTTTTCATCACTTGTTACCTCAATTCCAAGCTAAATCCATCACTAACATCAGTGCAACATTCTAAAGAAAAACAGAAGTTTCCTTTATTGAGCAATTAAAATTATTTAAACATTTAATGAAAGTGATTAGAATATTATGAATGAAAAGACATAAATAAATGTCTCTATAATGTGTATAATGCTATACATAACATTGTTTTTTTTTCTTTATGTGCAGATTAAGAAGTTTTTTCTCATGAATATCACATATGTGTGCAATTTTCCACCATTTTCCTGGTTTATTCATTATTTTCTCCTTTAATTTTTATCACATTACTCAAAAATATACTACATTTCATGATACTCAAACTTCTAAAAAGGCATTTTCTGTCCAGAAGCAAAACTTGTGTAAATGCTAATGGAGATGCGCCACCAGTCAGTAAAATCTGTAATAAAAGTTGTATAATAGTAGTTACAGAGCTGCTTGTTAATTTAACTATTAAACCTTAGCCTGAGCCCAAGAGTGTAGTTGCAAAAATGGTCTTAATTATGAGATGCTGTAAACAGAGGAAATCCATATTTTGTGTGTGCCTGCAGTCACTAGTGCCAAAACAAGGAGCAGGTACAGCCAGATGCAAAGGGGAGCTGGGACTTCCCCTTTCATAGGCAGCACAGTTTCTGTTGCCTCAAGCAGACTATGAAGCCTCATCTGATCTAAGTCTGAAGCAGTGCAGATGGACAACTGAGGTGAACCAATCTGACAGCTCATTAGCACAGGTTGACAAGGGAGGTGGTGGAGTCACTGTCCCTGGAGGTGTTCAAGAAACATGTGGACATAGCACTTCGGGACATGGTTTAATGGCCGAGATAGCGTAAGGCCAATGGTTGGATTCAATGATCTTAGAGGTCTTTTCCAACTGAAATGGTTCTGTGATCCTTCGATTTTTATGAATTAGGAATAAAATCTATGTTAACAACTTCATCTCTAAACCATGTAGTTTCTTCGTTTAAAGATACAAAAATACTGGGATATCACCAGATTATTTTCTAGTTTTATTATTTATCTGTACCTAAAAGCTGAGAATATTTAATATAAACTTTTTTTTTCTTTTTTTTTTTACTCAGTGTAACAGTTTCTTGCATTTCTTGCATGCACATAAGCATAAACAACATGATCAGACACTATTCAAAAGTATTTAGAAAAATGTTGTTAAACATTTATAAAGCATTTGTAGTATTTTGCTCAACTCCCTATTTTCTCTAATCCCATGGTGTATTAAAGGCTTGAACATTGTAAATGAAAAAAATAACCTGCATCTCTAAGCATTTTATTTTATCTGAATTGTAACTTTTTGGTATTTGACTTCAGCAAAATTATCTCTATATTCTTTCCCAACTATTTAGATAAAATGAATGGCCATGGCATATGAAAGTGATTTGCCAAATGTACAGCGAAGACAAAGATAACACAATCATACTTCTATTAACTCCCTCAGGTCATTAAACCTGTAGCCAGTATCTACAGAATATATTATAGCAATTATGTTTATAAAGAAATAAAGTGGAACTATGACCATCTCTAAGCACCAGGAATGGCAAAAAGCAGAATCTGAATTTTGATTTTATGATCAACACGTATTTTAAACTTTTAAAAAAATGCACTCAAATTACTGCATAAACAAATTGGGGAGGAGCAGTTTAGATGACATAGATTAACTGTACAGTTACTAATCTGATAAATGTTAATAAACAGGCACGTCTGTTTATTAACATCTCTGAAATTCAGAGCACACCATGACAATACCATAAAGGTGAAAAGAACTGCAGAGTTTTCTGAGCTAGGGAAAGGTTATAGAATTTTATAGAATCCCTCCATGTGTGATTCCAATTTACGCAGTGTCAAAACCTGCATGTCTACTTTTAGCTCTATTTAATGTTATACCTCTTTTAAATTTTTTTAAATTGCTATTTATTTTTATTTTTTATGTAATTCAGCCTCACATTTCTCTACAACATTAATTTCAGCAAAGGGAACTCTAGGTTGGAGTTATAGAACTGTGTGCATAGAAGCAACTATTTTCTAGCTTCCACCAATGACCGAGATGTACCATGACACACGGGAAGGTTTTTCATTAACCGCAACCAAAAGAGGATCCTAGATAATTAATTTTAGATTAACTTCCTTATGAAGTCCAGCCTTTCAAAAACATTTAATGATTTCAATGTAAAATGTGTAGAACAGTGTTCTCATCAATCTAAAATATTTTTGTTCTCTATTTCTCCTTTTGTAAAGAAAACCAGTAGATGAGGATCTCTAGTAAAACTTTTCAACAATCACTGTCCTTTACAGCAACCATAATCTTTTATAAAACAAATGTCATAATGATGGTCCACAATAATGTTCAGGAGCTACATATTTTGCAAGAACTCAGCAACTCAAGTGAACAACTCTACTGCACATCCAGGCACCCATAGATGGATAGATCCTGTAGACTTCCTCCACAAGAGACACTGTGGTGATACAGACTTCATCTATCTTTGTTCAGTGACCTGTTCCAAATAAGCCGCACCCTGATTGTTTGCAGGTTCCTCTCTCTCATGCTCAACAAGGTTTCACACTCACATGGTGTAAGAATATGGGCACGAGGCACCTGGTAGATTGAAAGTGAACAATGCCAGCTATCATGGCTGTTCACTTTGGGATATTTTTGGGCCTCCTGCAAGTCTCTGGTTTTCTCTAGGCCTAAAGACTCTGGGATTGTTTTATTTGCAAAGATGCCCCTTGCTGCTTGTGCACATTTACAGATTACCACAAACTCCTCGTGAAAAAAAAATTGCAGCATCCTCACTACATCCTGTTAATGATAGGTAATTAAAAAGTTAATCTCTACTAATCTTTACTGTTGGCTAACCTACATCTTATTTACAAAACCATTTGAGCTCTGAGCTCAAACAAACAACTGCCCAGTGAAGCATGCTACGAGCCCATTCTGAACTTGGCCAAATCTTATTAAAGAAAGACGTATCTACAAAGCAAGATTAAGATATTAGTACACGTATATGATAGTGTACCTGTGCTAGCTTGATTGAGCTACCACTCAAACTTTAGCAATTAAGCGATTGTAATGTGGGTTTTCGCAATGCCTGACATTTATTTAGCACGTATATCCAGTGGGTTATGATACTTTAAGATATGCAGCTAGCTTGAAGCAGAGCAAATATATTAGCACATACAATTAATCATACTTTTGTTCCTCTCACATATCCTATTCAATGCCATTTAGTAGACAGGCCTTGTATTTTGGAATGGATCTGAATAACATTGCCCAAAGGGGAATTCACAGAGAGATGTATTTATGTAGAAGAAAAGAAGTTGTTTTTTTTTTTTTAACCCTAGAAAAGAATAAGGCAAATATTACTAAAGTGTACAATAGGTAATTATAGGCTTTTCAAATACACCCAGAGAAAAAGCTACTTTAAAATTATAATTAAAAACAATTACTCTGAATTTACTCATAGACACCACTTTCCACTGAAAGCCCACCCCAAATATTTCATTTTACTCTTAATCCTTGTGCCTGGGGTTTTTACCTGTTTGAGGAACTCTTATCAGTGCTACACTGGAAAGGTGGGTTGGGCCTGAGAGCAGTAGATACAGGAAACAATGAGAGATAAACGTTGATCTGATAAGTATTTTGTAGAATGTGAAAAAAAATCTCCTGACCATCATACCCCCCAGATAATTCTTTTTCATAGAAACTAGAGTATTTCCTATGCAGAAGAAATGTGCATTTTTTCTGTTTTTTAACACTGACTGCTGCTTGAGGCAGTGTGCTCTTCCTACTTCCAGTGCAGCTAGCTGACTGGATAACAGTATCTATAAGCAAAGGTCAGGGTAAAGGCCTGTTTATGTAAAGCTAAGTACTGAAAGAGGAATACTTGTTTTTCTTCAGGTAGAAAGCCAGTTCAGGCATGTCAGGAATTCAAAGTTCAAGATTTAACTGTGAACCATGCTACTCACCAAAGCAGTCTCAGCATAATACAGGAAAACATAGAAGTGAAATAGGAAAGAAAGATACCCCATTAGAGTATGTTACCTGCTCTATGAATTTAAGAGACTAGTTGGTTTAAGGACTATATTCAGCCCTTTATACATATAGATGGTTATGCACACATATATGTAGTCCACATATATGTAGTCCTTTTATAGCAGACTATAAAACATTTACTTACAGGCTATTGGTTCAAGGTGTAATAATCAAGCAACAGGCAACTGGAAAGCTGTAAAATCTAATCACAGCAGAAAGTCATCCATATATCCTTGATTTGGTAACATGTTGCAGGGCATCCAGAAAGAAGCCAGGCACTAGTATGATGAACAGGAAATCTAATTCTGATCTGCTGAAGTCTTTTGAGTAACACACTAACCAGGCAGAACACGTTGGATAACCTTTGTGGACATAATTTCTCTGAGGAAGGGATGGAAAGCTGGCTACCCTGCTTTCTTTTACATTAGGATGGAGTTATTTCACTTGATTATGTCAGAATAATCCTTATTTAGAAGAGCAGGATAAACAATGAATTCTAAAAAATATTTCACCTACATTTTACACATAACATTATTTTAAGAAAAGCCAGCACAATAAGTGGTTTAGAATGTGAAAAAATAGTTAAAATTTGGCAAATTCCAGCTTTTTAATTGTTAAATGAAAAAGGTTTGTTGAAAATTCAGCAAGACTAGTAAAAACTTTTCACTTTGGGTGTTCTTTTTTGTTGTTTGGGTTGTTTTTTTTTAAACTGCTGCTTACTTTTAGAATTTTTTGTGAAAACTTCCCTGAGGTGAAAAATGTTAGGATAACATTAAGATTAAGAAGATATACTTTACAAGAATGTGTGTGGGTGGGACAGGGATAAGACTGTATGTTGAAATATTAAGCAAATAATGTTACTAGTGACTCTATGAAAAGACATAATCCACAGATTTTGAGAGCCATACCATTCAGCTTTCATGTCATTTTCTTTAAATTCTTAGCTTCTCAGCTATGTGACTTAAAGGTCCTTCTATGACTTTCATAATAGCACTTCCTAATGTACTTGAGGATCTTGTGGAGGGTTCAGGGAGGAGGAAGGATTGTTTCTTAAATATACACTTTAAAAGAACGGCACCCACAAGAACATACTGCAAATTACATACATTTTCTTTCCAGTTTTTCCTTGCTGAGCTCCAGGTAAGCTTTGCTGCTCACTCTAGTTCCATTGATAACAGTTGAAGGCTTCTATAAACTCCTTCTCCATAGATTTCAAGGCCCAAAGAAGTATCTATAATGGTTTAGCTTGAGCTTCTGTATTATGAAAACATGAAGTCACATCAAGTACCTTTGTGCAGGATATAATTTGACAGGTCAGTCTTTTTCAGTAAGATACCTGTTCTTGAAAACTTCAGGAGAATTCACCACTTAACTGGTAAGTCCATTCACTCTTAAAAACTACATTCCCATCTCTAATTTGAATTGTTCTTCATTCAACTTCCAGCACTGGCTTTTGTTACCCCACTGCCTATCACAAGTAAACTACAGAAACCAAGCATTCAAAAACTGCCAGCACACCAGAAGCAGCTTGGACTCTTTATTTAACAAAATCATCACTATTGCAAAGTTTCATGAAACAAGGCCTGTCAGGAAATCACACTTCCCAGCTTTTGTGAAAGTTGACAAGATCCATGATCCTTCAAATAAAACATTTCAGGCTGTCCAAACTGTCACTCTATGAAATTCAGTGTTGGTTAAAGGTTTAAGCTCGTTTTGTCATGTGTTGCTATGTCAAATGCTGTGAAGTAAGTGCTGTATTAACTCTTTGTGATTATCTTCCTACTTAATACTCAATCACACCGTAGATAGACTTACTCTAGAGTCGTCAAACAGGATGGAAAAAAAAAAAGAAGAATAGCAAAAGTGGACTTAGGCTGAAAGTACTTGCAATTCAGTTCACTGAATGATACCAAAGAGCTAAGCTACACAAACAGCATTGTTTAAAAAACTCCCAAGTCAAAATGAATGCTATTAAGAAACTAAACCACATGAAAATTATTACTTTTTCAAAAGTACTCAAAAGGTATGAAAACATGAAATTTAACTAAGCCATACAATAGACATCTTACAACATATTCTGCACCAATGTGCACCTCTTCTGTGCAACGAAAGAAACGTAGTACTGCAGAAGAAAAAAAAACCAGGATAGAAGCTCTTTTCTTTTTTTGGCAGAATAATACATTGCCCTTCAATAAGAGGATCAAGCAAAGGCATGTGTGGTCAAATCAGGGCACACCTGCATTTGCAAAAGTATGTCCCAACTAGGAAATGCAGTTCTGTCCCAAACAGCTAACACATTTGCACATACTCATACTAAAAATATAAGCCAAATCCACAGAAGATCTGGATTTTTTCTTTCTCACTTGTGGAAACCAAGGGAAGACTGTGCAACAGAGAACAGATTCATCACACACGAGAGGAACTTCACAGAATCACAGAATATCAGGGGCTGGAAGGGATCAAGAGATCATCCAGTCCAGCCCCGCTGCCAAAGCAGGATCACCTATACCAGGCCACACAGGAACTCATCCAGGCAGGTCTTGAATATCTCCAGAGAGGGAGACTCCACAACTTCCCTGGGCAGCCTGTTTCAGTGTTCTGTCACCCTCACAGTGAAATAATTCTCCTCCTGTTTCCATAGAACTTCCTATGCCTCAACTTCCACCCATTGCCCTTTGTCCTGCCATTGGGCATTGCCAAGAAGAGCCTGGGTCCATCCTCTCAGCACCCACCCTTTACATATTTACAAACATTAATGAGGTCACCCCTTAGTCTCCTCTTTTCCAAGCTGAAGAGCCCCAGCTCCCTCAGTCTCTCCTCGTAAGGAAGATGTTCCACTCCCTTAATCATTGTCATAGCTCTGCACTGCACTCTTTCAAGCAGCTCCCTGTCCTGAAATGTCTCGAGTTGAGCGAGGTTTCCCTATAAGCAGGCAGCTCCAGAAGGTATGAAGTTGATTGAGATTTAAATAATTCAGTACTTAGAGATAGTTCCAGGGCTGACTGTGATAATCAGTTACACATCTCAGATGTTTAGATGAATGGGACTAAACTCATAACAGACTTGAAAACAATGAATAAGGTTGATAGGTCCCAATGCTGATTACAATCGCTTGGGTTTAGGCCTTTTCAGTCACTGCAGTTTACATAGCTTCAGTGTAATGCCTAATGTCTATCTATTTCAGGTACTCTGAAAGGTGAAAGATTTGGTCCTCTCAGAATGTATTCAGGAGGATCAAGCACAGCTCTTTTCCCCCATGCTCTCTCATTGGTGGCAAAACAGTGCCAAAAGCAGTTCCTCGCTTTAACTTATTTCAAGTTGCCACTAGTATAGTATCATAGTATCATAGTATCATAGTATCATTCAGGGTTGGAAGGGACCACAAGGATCATCTAGTTCCAACCCCCCTGCCATGGGCAGGGACACCCCACACTAGATCAGCCTGGCCAGAGCCTCAGCCAGCCTGGGCTTAAACACCTCCAGGGACGGGGCCTCGACCACCTCCCTGGACAACCCATTCCAGAGTTTCACCACTCTCATGGTGAAGAACCTCCTCCTCACATCTAGCCTGAATCTCCCCACCTCCAGCTTCATTCCATTCCCCCTAGTCCTATCACTACCTGAGATCCTGAGAAGTCCTTCCCCAGCCTTCCTGTAGGCCCCCTTCAGATACTGTAAGGCCACAATTAGGTCACCTCGGAGCCTTCTCTTCTCCAGACTGAACAGCCCCAACTCCTTCAGTCTGTCCTCACAGGAGAGGTGCTCCAGCCCTCTGCTCATCCTCCTGGCCCTTCTCTGGACACGTTCCAGCACCTCCACATCCCTCTTGTAATAGGGGCTCCAGAACTGGACACAGTACTCCAGGTGGGGTCTCACCAAGGCTGAGTAGAGGGGGAGGATTGGTGCAGCTTCTGACCTTCTTGAGTCCTTGACCTCACCAATGACCTGTTCCTCCTGCAGAGCTTCATACCTGTTCTGTAACTGCACTGGAGGCAGTGTGCTGCTCAAAGTAGCAGACTTCCTTCGTTTGCATTTCTTCCGTCGGGCAGAGACCTGTTCCCATTGGCCCTGCTCATGTGGGTTACTGCAGGGAGGTTGAGAGTCTTGCTGCTGGGAAGGTATCAAACTCCCTGTTCCAGTAAGTGTTACCCCCTGTTCTGGTTTAGAAGAGATTACATTATGGGAATCGTCAATTTTCTGCTTGCCATCTCTTCTAGCTCTTAGCCTTTCCACCTCTTCTTTTAGTTTGACCACCATGCTCATCAGATCACTGACCTGCTCACACCACAGGAGTCTGCAGGAGCACAGTGAAACTCATTTTTTTCCAGTTCTCTCTAAGAATAGGTATCTTTATGTCCCTATCCAATCTAGTCATCTGGTAGCCATCTGATTAGCTTTCAATGATTCTTGATACAACCAGGCTATAGCAGCAAGCAGGAAGCAGAAAAGGACAAGAGAAAATAAAGTTTGGATGAAGATGGAGGCCTGGAAGCTCAAAGCTTAGCTGGACAACCTCCCACACGGGTGTTAAATGGAAATAACTAGGGGCACAGAAAAATAGGGTGCTAGGCTTTCATGTAATGGAAGATGGTGAAGGGAAGAGACTTTTCCACGATGTTGGGTGGAACAGAGAACTCACAAGAGTTGAGAAGTAGCCCAAAAAAGCCTGGTTTTGATGCCACGGGATATGAAGCCTCACCTGTGCTCCTCAGTGAACAATTACTCATTTCATGTAAAATGAGTCTGCTTCAATGAGAGGGATTCGCTTCACATTTCCCATAGCCTGAAGGCTACAGCAGTTCTGTAGGAAATATCTATTTAAGCTTCCTCAGGCAGCAGAGAAAATTGAGAACAGGTTTCAAGTATCAGCAATGAATATAGTATGCAGTGATTAAGTAAAGCAAACACTGACAATCTCATATACTTTCTTATGCTTAATGTAATGCCCAGATCAGTTTGAAAACATCCATGTCACCACCTAACTGGTAAATATGCCAGCCAGTGCTGAAAGCTGTTCTCTTTAATAATCACATGATTTATGCAACTCCAAATACACAAGAAAAAGGAAATATGAGTAAAACTGAATTAGAATTCAGAGCAAGTTATCCTGTGCCGCATCTAAACCTATTCACTGTCAAGGTATCTCTTATTTTGCCACTGGTTATGGAGAGAGCCTAAATTTTTTACTGCTACAAATTAAGCGCTTTAATGACCTCCACTTGATTAGAAAGAATGTAGGACACAATCACACTCAAAGTGCCCACTAAATTAGTTCTGCCATTTGGATCTTAAATGTACAATACCACATCACCTGTCCTGAGGAATGTACTGAGAGTAATCCACACGTGCATCTGCCAGGGGAAAAAATAGAAGAAAGAAAGAAAAAACCCCACACAAAAAGGCAATGACTGGTTTTCTTTTCATTAAGATCTTTTATCTCTGTTCAAAAAGACTCTCAGTGCAGTTCTGTCAGGAAAGACTTATTTAAGCACACAGTAGTAAAAATCCTCTACCATAATAACAAGACAGCTTAACGAGCGTTACTGAGATCTGACAATGTAGACAGCGACTAAATTCAATACAAAGTCCAGAAAAGTCTTTAAATAATATGCAGAGTACTCCAGTGGGTGTTTTAACTAGTGGACTTTTGATATCACAAGAGATATCAGAATAAGAAATTAAACACTTTAGGGGATCTAAACCAAAACTTTTAGGGTAGAAGAGGTTCTTGTCAGTAAATAAAAGCAACCTGCTTGCTCCTGAACATCACAGTACTAATTGAAAAAAAATATTTTCGTAGATTTTACTAATGCAGGATCAAACCACAAACCTCTAGGTAAAAAGAGTCTCACTGGAGGCATTGAATTAGGCTTCAAATATTTCTTTAAAGGTATTCTTACAATTGCCTCTCTAATTATTATGTTACACCCTGACTACAAAGCTTTAAAGAGGCATCAAGGTGTGTGGTAACAGCATTCCTACAGTCTTGAGGAAAATGCACATTACACAGCAGTGACAGAAGTGCTACGCTGGTACTTCAGTTAAAAGTTACTGAGACTGGAATTCTGGCAAACATTCAGGGCCATGCTGTATCAAGCTGAATAAATTAATGTTTTACTAATGACTTGAAGTTAAGCTAAAATCCATCTTTAGAATGGGGAAAAAATAAAAAAAAAAAAAATCTGCCTTTTCAAAGAGCTTCCTAAGGGCCTACTGCTAAATTAAATTCTTTCCAGTACTAAAACCAAAAACTAATTAGTTAGATCTGCAAAAGAAAGATTAACTGAAGAAAACCCCAGAGAAAATAAACCATACTACAGTGACTTAAGAAATTCTCATCTAGGCCAAACTCAAACAAAAATCAACACAGCTCAAATGAATTCATTCATTTACTCATATAATATCAGGAAAAATGTAAACATCATCCAAACACAATTCGGGTTTATGAAATTAATGCCTTCATTTTTTCCAGAAAGTACACAGAAACTGATGAAGCAAGAATGGTCTTTGTAAAATTTAGTAGGTCAAACAGAATCTTACAATAGTGAGAACACTGCAAATTAAAATGCACAAACTGCAAAAACTGGATGACAATGTATGATATCATTATGTTTTCACCATTTTTAATTTAAATTGATTCTTCATGTATTTTCATAGGTCAAGACTTATTTTAAAGGAATCCAGAAACTTGTTGGATACATTTAATCTGTTTATCTGATGAAGCTCAATGAGAACTCTAGGGCCTCTATACAGTTAACTGGCAAGTGAAGGGATAAATGCCTAAGTGGCCCTGAGGGCTATTTAGAATCCCTCAGTGAAAACAGGTTGGGAAATCAAACAAACTATGCTGCTGTGAGCAGGGTTCCTCGACAGCAGTCAGTGTTGCTTCTCTCATTTCATTCTTCTCTAGACCTCTTTACTCTGTCCAAATCAAAAATACTTGAAATCAAGAACCAATATAATTTCACAGGCTTATAATAACTCAGTTTAGGAATTTGTGTCTTTCTGCAGGTTCTCATGTCACTCCCAATTAAAATTACTCCTGAGAATTTGCAATTATTCCACTTAAGCCTAGTGTGTCTCCTTAATCCCTTTAGTTCTTACATTTTGACCTAATTTTACTGCTCATTGTTATACTTCTTTTGCTTCTAGCTGGGCCCTATAAAAAATATAGAGTCAAACCTTGTGTATTATTTTTGAGTAAAAAGCCTGCAAGGTACTTATAGCGCTATCCTGAGCATTATCTTTTTGTCTCTCACCTGACCAAGTCAAATAAAACCAATGACACTATTCAGATTGGTAAAACAAGCAGGATTCAGCTCCAAGAGCTAAACTGGTCAATTCTGTTGGGAATACATTGTTCTTTCAAAGTCAGGGTTATTTTATACAGAGGACAAGGCTATTAGCCCTTACTCAAGGAGTGCTGGAAACCAAGATTCCCCTGCCCTAAACCTTAATCTAAACCATCAGCCTAGGGGTTATTCTGAAATGCACTGCCTGAAATAGGCCAGCTGGCCTATTCAAGTCATTTTATACTGTGCAATATAGCAGACCCTTTTCTATGTATATATTTGGGCGATAAGATGATACTCAAGTTAGAAACGGAAAATTCAGTAATTTCCTGCAGTCTATAATACCAGTACAAAGAAAACAATATAACTGATAGAGAAGACAATTAAAGTCTTTCCACTGAGATTAGTAAGATTTGTACTAGATTTTCTAGATATTAACTCTGCAATGGCTTTGCAGCCACATTCATCATAATGCCCCCAGGAAATACGTTTTTATTTACAGAAAGGTTTATTTTGAAGGTCTGTTTGGTTTGTTAGGGTTTTATATAAATCATAGTGTCAAGCTACTATTTACATTCCCTGGTAACACTTACAGTAAGGAACGTGACATTCGGAACATTGTTTGGACACTAACCTGGGGTGTATCAAAACAGCAGCAACAAACATGGCAACAGACCAAAATCCAACACAGTACTTGGCAAATGATGGCAAACATACTGGCAGCATGTGATGCCCTCATTTTTAAGCCAAAGATACATGTAGTTGATATTTCTTGCCAAGTCTACTGTGTCCAAATGCCATGTGTGAGGTCAAGCAAGGATGCTGCAAATAATTCCCAATGATATTTTACTAGTCTGCTTCTTTAAAAACTGTCAGATGTCAAGTCCAAAATATCTGTTCCTACACTGTAATTATAGCTCACACAAGAAAGCACATCAGTATTACAGTTTTGAAAAGCAGCACTGACAACTGTTTAATAATTATACTCAGGAGTGTAGTATTATTCTCTCACAAATAAATAAACTATACCAGAACTGTGAAATTCCTAAAAACATAATTTTTTATTCACTAAAATGAAGGATGACTAATTAAATCATTATATTTTACAGAGTTAATGGAAGTTTTCTCTAGCAGTAGAACATATTTTTTTGCCTAAACACACTTGGAAAAATTTAGGACATTTTCCCAGAAATAATGTTTAAAGAAATAATGTTTGAAAGATTCTTAATTCAGTGGGGATTTAGCCAAATGTTAGCCCAGGAAAATACAGTGCTGTGTTAAGGCATTCAGAGATCTGTAATGAAACGTTTAAATGAGATTTAGCTAATGATGTAAATCACCAGTTTCAGGGAGCCTTGGCTTTGCAATGCTTGGACTTTAAGTCAGAAAGGCTACCCCAAGAACCTGAAACAAAAAAAAATAAATTCTTTCTTTCCTTCCCTAGGGATCGTCTCATTCTGAAAACAGTCTTGAGAATCTGTCATTACTTCCCCTTTGAAACCATTCTACCCCAGAGGCACTGCATTGAAAAGCCAATTTGGCAGTCCTAAAGAAAAAGTTCACAGGACTCCACTTAAGGACTAAACAGAGCAGGAAGTTAGGTAAGGGAGGGACAGATTATCATCCAGATTAAGGCTGAAGAGGGAAATGACCTCCTTGCAAAATCTATCTTTTTATTTTTTTTTTTTTAATTTTTTTCAATGTTCCAGGTCAAAAAAGCCCAAATAAGGGTTACATATATATATTTTTAATTATTTTTCTTTTACCCCGAAACCAGGAAAATTTAATATAATGCAAAACATCGTTAGCGTGGCACCAGTCTCTTGACACAAAAAATACTGAGGCACATAACAGAGTTCTTACAAGAGTGCTGCAATCCTGGTTGACAGTTTCCCAAGCATTAAAAGACAGACAGGGGAGGAGGAGGAGGAACAGGGAAGGCAGACTACTGTGATGAGAGAACTAACCAAGTACAAGCAGGTCAACAACAGGATCATATTTTTAAATATATTTTAGGGTAGGTCAGTAGTTAGAAGAGATGAATATTGCTTCGCTGACTTTACATTTCAGAATTATCAAAACACCTAAAAAGAATAAAGAATTGTTCTTATGTGAAGCAAAAGTGGAGGCAACAACAGTCCTCTATAGAGAAGCACTGATGTTTTACTGGCATTTGACACATTGCTGTAGTATTGCAACCCCAGTCCCAATACCCATTGCTGGACAAAGGAATGTATTTGACTCTGGTACTGCCTCTGGAGGTATGGGATTTGTGCTAGGGTCTGAGTTTATTTCCAGCTTTGGGGTATGTTTGTTTTACTCTCTACAATCAGTAGAATCTGGCAAAAACATACATTAAACCAGTTAAACCAGTTTCTCTTTATTTGAAACAGCATATTTAATGAGAAAATACCTTCCACAGATTGGGTAGTTGGGCATTTAGATCCATACGCAATTATTACGACCTACAGCAGTGACATTAACAAACCTCAGACAAGCAGAGCACAAAGTAAAGGTAGACAATGAGCTTCAGCTTTAACAGTGCAATTTCAGACCTGGCTTCCTATGTAAGGAGTAAAAATTCCTCAGACAATTCACAAAGAATATGGTGTGAAATTCTAACATGTACTGTTCTGACATAGACACAAGAGCATAACATACTGGAGCTAATTTCTGTGTCAATTTTCATTCTAAAGAGATTAGTAACATTTTGAATAGCTGAAGCATGAACTCTATACATATACATGGCCATACACATCCAGCTTCCTTGAGCTTTCAGTAATATGAAGTTACTGCAGACACTGCAGCTTTCATCAAATTTACTAAAGTTACTCCATAAGTCTGTTTTTCACTAATTAAAGGGTTCAAGCATTTTCTGATGGATTTTTTTTTTCCTTCATTCCAGTGCGTCTCCCAATGGTGTGCAAATTTACATAGCACAAGTACATCCATAAGTTCAACTATCAGTCTGGATTTCCTTCTTTACATTTTCTTCTGCACAGGAGGAGAAAAAAAAATAAAGAAAGAAAAAAAGATCCTGTTTTCCTTGCCTTCAGGTAATTTTGGTGCCTTTACTAATCACTGAGTGAAGAATTTAATAATAAAACCATCAGGATTCACCACTGTCACATGCTTGCACTTGCTGAAGAGGCCACTTCTGAGGAAAGAGATTCAATTGAGACTATTTTGCAACCTTTGTGGAAAAAACAACAACAACAACAACAACAAAAAACACCCACCCACAAAATTCCACACTTTGTTCAGAGTTTTGCTAAAATGGACTCATCACACTTTCACAGTATCAACAGGTCTCCACGTGATCAGTTTACGATCAAAATTCAAAAGAGAAAGCAAATTGTTAATATGGACTATGGTAGTTTCTTTCAAAACATCACACTGCTAACTCAGCAGCATCCAGTGTACTACGTCTTCTTGTTCCAAGTATGACAGAAATGTGAGGGCTCATCCACTTAATAGCAGGTTGTCTTGAGGATGAATCCCTAAACATAGAGAATAAAAACCTTTTCTACCTTTAAATATATTTGTGCTAACAAATAACTGAATTGTGTTCTATTTATTTCACTTTTTAAAATTACTCTTATGAAACATACCATTTAAAGACAGAAAAATGCTACATCCATACATATGTAGGTAATTGATGCTGATAATAAGACTCTTTCAGAACTTAAAACCAGTTCCCTCTGCAGTTTTCTCCCTTATTCAGTATGTAAATGAGTTTGTACCACTACCGTATTTCATGCTTTTGGATCCTAGGCCAGGATTTTGTACACAGCATAGCATTCACTTTACTCCCACTGTGAGAAATTGAGCAGGCAAGGGCCAGAAGGTGGCAGAGTGCTGATTTGTCAATTTTTCCCTCACTAACCCACCTAAGCCTGCTCTTGGTCTAATTTGCTTTCAATCAATTTTAGACACATGTAAGTGCATAGATGATGTTCCATACCTGCAACAGAATTCACACTGGAGCAGTTTGGTGACTCCTTGTACATGACCTCTAAGCAATTTCCTGAGATAACAGACTCAGGGCCCCATCAGACTATGACCATCTAAGAGACAAACAGAAGAGCTTCTGCATATCCTAGTATAAGACGCCATATAATGAGCAGGACAGATCAGCCATCAAAAGATGGAGACAGAAAGTCATGATTTTCCTCTATTTGCAGGTCACAAGCCACGAGCATATATTCCAAGAAACATAGTGAAACATTTTTTCAGGCAACACAAGGCATGTGCCAAAACCAACTTTCTAATTTCTGTTATTTGAAGAGCTCATGGACTGGTATTGTAGGTTCCCCTCACTGAGGCATATTCAAAATAACGTTAGCTGAACCATATGAACACTTACCCATTTACTGAGTCACATTTTGAAACATTTCTGATTTCAACTACATTGCTTATGGGCTAGGGCACAATTCAGCTGAAGCGAAGTCCCACTTGTTTCATTTACAGCATTAAGCGCTGTGTGGTAGCCATCACAGACTGGTTTACTACTGCAAAATTCCTGACACAAGAGGCAGAAGTATGATGTCAGCCATTCTGCTGTGGATACTGATAGTCTGTGCTGCATCATCTTTCACTTAGAACTTATGTGTGGTCTCTCAGAGTGATCTGGTTTAAAATCAAAACCACTAAAACAATAGTCTTGTAACCACAAAGATTCTGCCAAAATATACCTGAGCTGCAAAACACTGCCTTTGATGTCTTTCTGAAGAGAGCGGACACGTAGACAGATTCAATTGCTGGATTTTTCACCCATTAGAGAATCTAAAAACACTGCTAATAAATTTGAGTTATTTCAAATAGACAAATAGTAACATTTTGATCATAACTTCATCCCTTTTAAATGCAATTCTTCCAGCTTCAGTGAAGCAGAAAATCAGAGATAGTCTGAAACAGAGCTCATTTCTCAGTGTCAACAAACAGCCCCGAGAAAGCAAACGCTGTCTTACTGCCTAGCTAAGTAGCTAAGCAATCTGTAAGACGGTAACATCAAAAGTTCCAAAGGTACTAAAAAATCAGTAAGCGCCTTGTTATCATAATGATTCTTTGTATTATGAAAAATAGCATGCTGTTACAATTGACAAGCTTAACAGCTCTGCCAAGTAAGAGCAGATGTGTCAGGTAATGTTTTCTGACTCTATTCAAGAAATTCAAGAATTTTTATTTCATTGGAAAGCTTAAGTGCAATTTGCTTCAACTACACTTTTGCCACTAGAAAGTGTTCAAACAGCATGAAGAGAAGTGTCACAAATTTTGGGCTCTCAAACGACAACTCAGTTGTAAGAAATTATATTAATCAGGTTGCTGAGAGCAAACTTTCTTCATCTTCAATTACTCCCATCATATGAAACCTTGAAATATCTCCAGACTGAGAATTTGTTCAGCTACTAGGTGAACAACTTGCAACTTGAAAATCATGAACAATGGCACCCTTTGGTGACAACTCTCCTAACAAAATGGTGGAATATATAGCATCTCATGTTCCATTATCTTAGCTTTAAATTTCTCTGATCTAAATCTCGGTTAAAAGAAAACTTTTTGAGAAAATAAGTCTAGTGTTGCAAACTCTTATCTCGCTATTTGTTCTCTGATGCAACAAAAATTTGTTAAGACATTTTCAAAAGTGTCTAGAGGTGCTGTCTCTTCCATTCTTGTCCAGGGCAATGAATAGGAGAACATGCTTTAATATCCCACTCCCAGCAATGATAGATCACAGTATCACAGTATCACCAAGGTTGGAAGAGACCCCAAAGATCATCGAGTCCAACCTGTCACCACAGACCTTATGATTAGACCATGGCACCAAGTGCCATGTCCAATCCCCTCTTGAACACCTCCAGGGATGGTGACTCCACACCTCCCTGGGCAGCACATTCACTCTCTCTGTGTAGAATTTCCTCCTAACATCCAGTCTGAACCTCCCCTGGTGCAGCTTGAGACTGTGTCCTCTTGTTCTGGTGCTGGTTGCTAGAGAGAAGAGACCAACCCCTTCCTGGTTACAACCTCCCTTCAGGTAGTTGTAGAGAGCAATGAGGTCACCCCTGAGCCTCCTCTTCTCCCGGCTAAACAATCCCAGCTCCCTCAGCCTCTCCTCATAGGGCTTGTGCTCAAGGCCTCTCACCAGCCTTGTTGCCCCTCTCTGGGTACGTTTCCCTTTTTCCAGTCTGTGGGGACTTCCCCAGACTGCCATGACTTTTGGAATAGAATAGAGAGGGGTTTAGCAACCTTGTCCGCCAGTTCTCTCAGTACCCGTGGGTGTATCCCATCGGGTCCCATGAACTTGAACACTTTCAGGTTCTTCAGGTGATCATGAACCTATTTAGGAATATCCACATTAAATACAGCCTTTGGATGTGAAACCAGAAGTCTGTTTATGTGTTTTGTTTACTTCTTAAGCTGTTCTTTGTTCTATACCAAAAAGCCCTAAAACCCAAAACCCTACATTTTTTTTCCTTAAGTGAATATATACCACTAGAGTCAATTTGTTTTTATTACTTTCTTTTGCATCCTTCACAATCCTGCAATATATTAACAGTCAGAAGAATTCATGTCAGTCACATTACAAAGACCTTTGACAAGCCATTGAGGATTCTATAATTTTAAGCAAGTAGAATCAGAACTTGAATGCTGTGCAACATATGCATGAGGGACAATGAGTTCATGTGAATATACATGGAACCTTTAAAGAGGTAGGCAACCATAACTGCAAATCAAAATTTAGAAAGGTGCTCAAGACAAAAGGCTTATGGAAATTTATGTGTAAAGAGGCTGGACAGGGAATAGAAAGGTAAAATTAGAGAAAGCCCAAGTATCTGAGTAAATGACTTCATCTTGCTAGAGTAGTTTGAGTGCTTTTTCATTAGATGCCATTACCCTTTCATTGACACATGTATTTGTAATCACCAGAAATAGTCCACAATATGGGAAAGTCATAACCAAAATCATATTCCAGGAGATAACATGGCCTTCAGTTGCTTACATTGATTGTTCTTAAACTCCTAAAGTATACTTAGACTATTTCTCTTCCAAGAACAACAAAAGCACAGATTTTATGAGTACTCACCACCATCTTCAACCATGAAATGGAAAATGTCACTGGTAGCATTGTCACCCCCTCGTAATACATAGCAGATCTTCATATCATCAATATCAGCTGGAAAGAGTCAGGAAAAAATAGATTTTATTCTAAATGCTGAAGGTAGGAAACTGTTTCTAGGAAAACGTTACATGTATTAAATATTTTGGTCTCTGAACAGAGAGGTCAAGGCCCCTCAGCAGAACTCAGGAATTTTGGTATTAACAGTGCTGAGGTTTTAGAGATATCATTCCCCCTCCCTTTACTTATCCCTTCTCAGTGTCCTCTTTTCTTTTAGATATAACTACAAAAAGAATTGAAAGGAAATGTAAAAACATGAACTCAGTAGTCAGAACTATTTTATGTTTCCAGTGGTGCATTTTCTTAATCAGATGTGTATCTTCACTAAGATACTGATTCTCTCACTCTTCATTCTGTACTATACTGTAGAGGTCACAGAAAATCTTTTGCTGAGATGGAAGCAAAACTCAGGGTATTTTCTATTTTAAGTGATACCCTCCATTCAAGAGGAAAACCAAGTTAGTGCACATAGCCTCCTCTAAAGACAGTTTACTTCTGGCACACGGCCTACCTCTAAGATAGGCTATATCTACACATTTTAAACTAGAGAGATCTCATTCTCATTAAGTCCCCATGAAATGCCCTCTCCATCACAGCATCCTTCCTACCTGCATTTTTTCGAAGGACATGGCATATAACCTATAAGAACTGCCATGAACAGCACTAAACCACTTAGAGATTGATAAAGAATGTAACCAGATGCAATTAAACAGACATCAGTAAGAAAAAAATCAATAGTTTCAAATCATCAATTTCAATAACGAAAATATGGAAAGATGAACAAATATTTATTAATATTGTGCTTTCTCATTTCCTTGAGCAATGATGAGAAACACATAAAAACTAAGTTTTTGTCAGTTTCTTTGAATGGCTGCTGTTGGCAAAAATCCACACCTGGTACGTTTTTTAAAGAAAAAGTGTTAGAGATTAATGTAAATTAATAGCATTCAAATGAAGCTCAAGAACCACCCAAGTTCTCCCCTTCATCTGAGTGTATATGCAAGTGCTTTTGTTAGAGCTCCTCAAAATCCTCAGTTCCAAAAGCAGACAGACATCTTTTAGAGGAAGCAAGAGTATTAGCAGCAAATTAAAGTCATCAAAGAATCTCTTCCATAAATATTTGAAAGTTAACGGTCATAAATTCATGTGGTTGGAAAGAGGAAACAAACAAATACCTCTACATGCCAGTGGAGCAGATACATGTTTCATAGTGCAAACACTTGCACAAGTACCCAGCTCTGCCCATGTGGGTAGCCTTATGAAAATCCAAAACTCCAACATATATATAAAGATAACAGTTGAGCCAGTGTTTGTAGGACTGGGACTATCTCATCAGAAAAAGTCACTTGTCATCTAAACATCCTAATTATGTAAAAAGAATCATAAAAGAATTACCCGTTTTCTATTCATTAAGAAAAGTTCAGAGCACTTGAGCAATTCTATGCTTTCTTTCCACAGATGATTAGGTTATGTTAGTTATATTAAAACTTGTGCAGTTGTAAGCATAACTCATTACTGTATAACTACAGTGCCTGGTAATATTAATGTGATATTGGAATTCTCCAACATAATTTTCTATTTCCAAAAAAGTACATTTTCCCCACTAGGATAGGATAGGATAGGATAGGATAGGATAGGATAGGATAGGATAGGATAGGATAGGATAGGATAGGATAGGATAGACCAGGTTGGAAGAGACCTTAGAGATCATCACGTCCAACCTATCATCCAACACCACCTAATCAACTAAACCATGGCACCAAGCACCCCATCAAGTCTCCTCCTAAACACCTCCAATGATGGTGATTCCATCACCTCCCCGGGCAGCCCATTCCAATGGGCATTCACTCTCTCTGTGTAGAATTTCCTCCTAACATCCAGTCTGAACCTCCCCTGGTGCAGCTTGAGACTGTGTCCTCTTGTTCTGGTGCTGGTTTCCTGGGAGAAGAGATCAGCCTCTGCCTGTCTACAACCTCCCTTCAGGTAGTTGTAGGGAGTAATAAGGTCACCCCTGAGCCTCCTCTTCCCCAGGCTAAACAATCCCAGCTCCCTCAGCCTCTCCTCATGGGGCTTGTGCTCCAAACCCCTCACCAACTTTGTTGCCCTTCTCTGGACTCGTTCCAGCAAGTCAACCTCCTTCCTGAACTGAGGGGCTCAGAACTGGACACAGTACTGAAGGTGTGGCCTAACCAGTGCAGTGTACAGGGGCAGAATGACCTCCCTGTTCCTGCTGGCCACACTGTTACTGATACAGGCCAGGATGCCATTGGCCCTCTTGGCTGCCTGGGCACACTGCAGGCTCATGTTCAGTTCATTGACCAGTACCCCAGCCTGTAACACTGCACGGGGTTGCTGTGGCCAATGTGCAGAATCTGGCACTTGGATGTGTTAAATCTCATACTGTTGGATTCTGCCCATCTGTCCAGCCTGTCGAGGCACCTCTGCACAACCTCTCTACCCTCCAGCATATCAACACCTGCCCTCAGCTTGGTCTTGTCTGTGAATTTACTGATGATGCACTCAGTGCCCTCATCCAGATCATCAATAAAGATATCCCTGTCTTTCTTGAACTGGGGAGCCCAGAAATATGGCCTCACCAGAGCAAAGGGAGAGAAGAACCTCCTTTGACCTGCTGGCTACACTCTTCTTAACACATCCCAGGATACCACTGGCCTTCTTGGCCAAAATGGCACATTGCTGTCCAATGGATAGCTTACTGTTCGCCAGAACTCCAAGGTCTGTCTCCATGAAGCTGCTTTCCAGCAGGTAAAGCCCTAATCTGTACGGATGCAAGGTATCTTTCCTCCCCAGGTGCAGGACTTTACACTTACTCTTGTTGACCCTCATTAGGTTCCCCTTTGCCAGCTCTCTGGTATGTCCAGAACTTTATGAATGGCCACACAGCCTTCTGGTGTGTCAGCCAATCCTTCCAGTTTCACATCATCAGCATGCTTGCTGAGGGTACACTCTATCCCCTCATCCAGGTTGTTGATGAAGATGTTGAATAAGACTGCACCCATTACTGACCCCTGGAGAACACCAGCACTTACAGGTCCCCAACAGGACTATGTACTATTGATCATGATCCTCTGAGCTCTGTTGTTTAATCATTTTTTGTTCTATCTATATCACAATACACTCTTCCAACCCACACTTCCTGAGCTTACCTATGAGGATTTTATGGGACACAGTGTCAAAATCCTCTACTCTGGATTTCACAGTGCTTTGCACAGTAACAGTAGCAGGGTACAAGGTAAGGGACGATAGTGAACTACACAGTTTTGATTACGAAGCTCTGTCTACATGAGTCTTCTGTGTATCACATTACTTTACAAAAGTGTAGCTTTCTAGGTTCAATCATACATTTTCATTTCCCTGCCACCCACAAATTCTCCCATAGCCAAAGCTGCAAAAGATGGGAGGACATCTGAGGAAAACAGCCACGTCCTTTCATCTATAACTTTTGCTCCCAGTCAGTTCTCTTTTCCTGTCCTCAGCAGATGTAGTCTCTTCTGAGTGAGCTTGATGATTTCTGCCTTTTATGCAGCCATTGTAGGCACCTCTTCTCCCTTAAGCGCTTGGCCCTGCATTCATAAGATATTTTTATGTTGCCTCATAAACCACAAACCATTGTAAAAAGCTTTCAGGAAGATCAGAAAAGAGATACCACAGAAATAGCACAGGCGCTCAGGAGGTGTTTCCTTGTAGAGATCAAAGCACAAAATTATTGCAGAAATGTGTATTTCTTAAAAATACTCTTAGCTCAATACAAATTAGAATGCTTGCGCCTGTACAGTCTGGGAACTCATGAAGTTATATCACTTTCTGGGGACTCTCACTAGCTTTAAAACCAAATTTTTCTTAAGGAAAATATGCTTACATATTTATCACACAGCTCAGGCAGACCCAGGATATTGAGGACGCCTGCATGAAGACCTGTCAAACTGCCAACTGAAAGATAAGTTACAACTTAATTTTGGACACTGGACAAATGTACATGTGGCCCACATGGCACAGTGCCCCCTCCACCTCCTCAAAATGTGGGGTATCACTGTGCTATGGCAGGTGTCACCTTCCAAGGAATATATGCTCAATAATTCTACATTCTCCAATATAAGAAGTAAATAAAATAAAGTAAAAATTATAATGTTTATTTGCTCACTCCCATTCTCTCCTGTTTCTCACTTATTTTCACAACAGTACTCTTAATACTACTTGCAGTTCACCACTGAAGCCTTACATTTTAAGGAACTGTGGTGGTTCCCAAAGCTTAGATGTGGCTCAGTCCATTTTCATCCTTGTTTTTGCACTAACACTGAAAAACTTAAAACACCCCAGACATTAGAAAGTTCATCAGGCCCTTTTGCAAGACCTGGTATAGCTGATGAGAACATCACTACAACCAAGATTGTAACCAAGGATACAGTATGGGCTCTGTGAAACAGAATACAGCCAACTATGAGAATTGGTATCTAGCTTTATCCCCTATACAGCCCAGCCTGTCTGGGCCCTTACAACTTGGGATCTCCATGCTGTTGTGCTGTCTGCTCACACCACAGCTTCAGGAAGTTCCAAGAAATCTCATTTAATTGTTAATTAGCCTGCTCTTAGCTCATTGCAAAGTAACATGCAAAATTCTCTGGAGCATAGCTAATGCTCCCCCTTTAATGAAGTTACTTCACAGTCTAGCATTGAGGCTTTATTTCAGAACATATGGCACATGTGGTTTTCATCCTATTTATACCACCTAGTATTTTAGTTCCATATAAAGAGTAAGTACCACTGACATAATTTAAAAACATTTACATTACTTTCTAATTTACCACAAACACTTTGTGGTTAGGGTTTGTGTGATTAAGGCAACAAATGATCTCATAATGTATTATTTCCCTATGTCTGGGAAATTACTTTTATGTGTAAATATGCTAAGACTGTATAGCTACTGATACCCTAGCTGTACCATGACCATTAGTTAATAATAGCTAGGCCATTCCTGTAGCATTTTCTAAATAACACTGTTTAAAGGCACTCAGCTTCTAAAGATCTGGAGCCATATGCAGACTAATCCTGTTACATACGCTTCTATCACTGATAAAAAGTTCAAATTGCAGTAACTTGGACTGAAAGCTCTCCGATGCACAGATGCTCCTTCATTCAGTGCTCATCCAGCAGACCTCCTTTCCTATTTAAAGCTGCCACAAATGCAATAAATAATAAACAAAAATGAAAAATAATAAAGTAATTATAAATATGTCCACTATTAAAGAGTTTAGCATAAATAAAGTATGTTTCTAGAGATCTAAACAAAGAATGGAGTATTGTAATACCTTGGGTAAACTGGCTGATGCTATGGTTGCCTTTCCCCAGGTGGATCAGGAAGCCATGGCGTGGACCCTCTGTGATTCTGACTTTAAGAGTAACATGTAAACTGTCTCTGTCTTCCACTTTGAGCACCTTGTTGGTAATCAGAAAACCAATATGACCTGTGGCCAGAATACGGAGTGTTTGAGCACCTTTGTTTATTACAATTTGAGGTACACTGTTGTCCACAGCCATTATTCGAATCTTCATAGTCTGAGGTTTCCTCGTTTCAAACACAGTGTTGGGGAAGACATAGAAATCAGTATGAGTGCCATCCGTAACAGTGAAAGAGAAGCTATCCTCAACTGATTCTGTGCCATCATGTTTGTAGCTGATTAGATTTTCATTTAGGTCTTTTTTAGTGAAGGTAGTGACTGGCTTGGAGTTATTGAACATGATCTGACCATGAACCGGTATTTGGGTGATGATAAATTTTAGCAATGTGTCAGGTGTATCTCTGTCTTCTGCAGTCAGTTCAAATGGGGTTATCAGTTTATATTCATTTTCACTCACCACCAGGTTATGGATCGTGACAACAGGTTTCTTATTGTCCACATCACTGATAGAAATTCTGAAAGTACGAAATACAGGGTTATAGCCATCGGTCACCTCAAACTCAAAACTATCCATTTTCACCTCATCTTCTGAAGTGTGTATGTAATAGACCTTATTGCCTGCTAACAGGAGCTGAGTAAAAGTGGAGATGGGTACCCCGGGCTGATCTGTGCATTCAAGATGACCGCGAACAGGTGCTCTAGTAATAGTGAAAACTAAGTTCTCATCTGGACTATTCAGGTCACTGGTACTAAGTAAATCAGTAGTAAGGGTCACCTTCCCTCCTTCCTTCAAAGAAACTCCTTTGCTGATTACATCTGGGAAGATAATATCAATGCTACCTATTGTCACATAGAAGTAGCGATCAATCAGAGGATTTATTCCATCTGTCACATCAAACTTGACAAGATCACGAACTCCTTCTTGGCCAAAATGCACATAGCGAATTAAGTTTCTATCCACTTCATCTTGGGTGAAGTTCATCCCCAGGGTGATATTCTCAACTCCACCTGAAGGCTTTATTCTCTGTAAAAGGCCTTGTCTTGGCCCAGATCTTATAATGTATGTCAAGGTTTTATCTTCAGAATCTAGGTCAGTAGCCTTCAGTATTCTGTTATGAATAGTTCTAGTTTCCCCTATTTCAATCTCCAAACCATCATTGATGGCCATTCTGGGTGTCTCATCATCTACAGGAATAACCATGACGAATACCATTTTCCTAACAGTATGTTTACCATCTGTGACTTTGACTTCAAAACTGTCCTCCTTTGTCTCAGAGTCATCGTGTTCATAGAGTATGTTGGAGCTCTCAGTTATCTGATTCAAGGTGAAGCTCTCCACTAGAACTGTTCCATTGACCAGCTGGTTCACAATCTGGCCATGCCTGGGAAGCCTGGTGATTGTGAACACTAACTCATCAGCAGGTATGTCTGCATCAACTGCATTGAGGATAGGGGTATCAATAACCAGGCTCATGCCTTCCATCACAACAAACTCTCGCACAAAAATTTCAGGCTCTTCATCGTTGATTGGCATAATGACAATGGGGAAAAAATGTCTTTGGGAAAAGTTAATGCCATCAGAACAGCGGAAAGTGAATCTGTCTTCAACAGGCTCTATACCCTTATGTATACTTTGAACATAAAAAATATGCCGTTGACGGAGGTCTTTCAATGTAAAAGCACTTATAGCTATACCTGCTCTGGATTTTTCAGATCCTGGTGCCGGAGAGATGTTCTCTACGTACCCAGAAGTGGGCTGAGCAACAATGGTGCAGAGTATATCATCACTAGGGGTATCTACATCTTCAGCCCTGAGGTTAGCAGGAGTAATGTCCCGTTTGTCACCTTCCATTACCATAAACTGCTCCCCCACAAAAATCTCAGGGGCTTGACTGTCAACAGGAAGAATGGTCACCAAGACTGAAACTCCTTGAACAACATTGCCCCTGATGCTCCACTCTTCAGACAGGTCAGACAAGGTAAGGTTGAAGGTATCTTCTTTGGGCAGAAGGCCTATTTCACCACCTGTATGAGCATATACCACAGCACCATCCAGCAGATCTCTCTGGGAAAATCGCTCTGCAGGCACCCCTTGGACCAGGATGCTTCCATGCTGAGGAGGATCCTCTACAATAAAGGTCAACATTAAGTCATCTGTATCTTCATCTGTGCCTTGAATGACGTTAGCTGTGATTTCAGCGACACCATTCTCCAGTACATCCAGGTAGGAACCAAGAGTGCCTGGGGGCAGCCGTAGACTAGGAACCTCATCATCAACTGGGTGCACGTTCATTTTCAGTGTGATGGGCACAAAATGAACCCCATCACTCACATCAAGCCTGCAGACATCACTGTTGGCCTCCGCTCCACTGTGCACATACATCACTCTCCCTTGTCTGATATCTTCCAGGCCAAAGACACCTCCTGGAATCAAACTGTACCCAGAAAGCTGCAACTGGCCATACCGAGGAGCCTGTGTGAGGATAAATCTGAGATGGGTAAGTTCAGTGTCTGTGTCACTGGCATCTAGCTCCGTTGGTCTAAGGACATGGCTGCCTCCTTCAGGCAAAGTGAAGCCAGTATTAGTGATTTCAGGAGGCTGGTTATCCACAGGCTGCAGATAGATGGTGAAAGTTCCTTTGGCTGCATTGCCAGCTGCATCTTGCACTTGATACTGAAACTGAATCAAATGAGGGGCCACCCCCAGTTCTTCCTGTGGGGGACGGTATGAGATCTTGTGATGATTGATCTGGGCTTGCGTGAAGTGGGTAACTTCCACAGAGTGATCCTCAGTCAGCACAAGGGATCCAAGACGGGCTCCATATATATCTGGAGGGTGGTTAGTGTCAGTGTCAGTGGGGGGCTGAGTTATTGTGTAGTGGAGTTCGCGGTCCCCTGAATCCTGATCTGTATAACACAAGTGCTTCCTCCGCAGTGGGGTTACCTGCTGTTCTGCAACAATTAAGTGCAGGCTGCTGCTACTATGCAGCTCTGGGGCTAACCTGTCCACAGGATGTACCCGGATCACAAAAGTTTGTGGCCCGGAGCGGTTGGGTGGGTCATTGTCATCCTGGACTCTGAAGACAAACTGGTCCAATACAACCCCTGGGCCAGGGCTGTGAGGCCCAAAGTGGTGGTAATAGAGACGCCCTCCCACAATGTCCTGCTGCAGCCACTCTCTCACTGGCTTTTCATAAATCAGTGAGCTCCCTGCTAAACCTGGCACTCTCCTCCAGGAAAAGCCCTCTTCTTCTTCTTCTTCCACTCCCCAGCCAGGAGGTGGTTGTGCTTGACGGAGGAGGAGCTGCCCAGCAGTGGGGCCAGACTCCACTGTGAAGAGCAGGATAGCATCTTGTGAGTCAATGTCAGTGGCACTAAGAGCGCGGGTGGTGATGGGCACTGTTTCACCCTCAGCCATGGCCAGCCCTGTGTTAGCATTGAGTAGAGGTGGCTGGTCATCAGTGGGCACCAGGGTAATGGGGAAAAGGAACTCAACATGGTGGCGAGAGCCACCATCTTCCAGCCGCAGCACCAAATTGTCACTGAGTGAAGACTCACTGCCATCATGCTGATAAATGACCCGGCCTGCTGACAGCTCAGCCACCGTGAAGTGTTTACGAGGAGCAGCAGGTGTTGAGGTGTCCTCCAAGAGTGTGAGATGGCCATGCCTCAGCCCCGCCACTACACTCACCCGCACCTGCTCAAGGTCATCCTCATCACTGATCACTAAGTTGGGGCTGGGACCAGGGCCTGAAAGAGGCCGTGACTGCCCTTCATAAAGCACAAGGCCAGTGTTGCGGGTCACCACAGGGGCCAGAGTGTTCATGGGCTTCACCACAATGACAAAGGCAAAGGGCTCTGAGGCAGCACCCTCTGGGTCCAATACTTCCAGCTCAAGCTCAAAGAGACGTTCCCGATCAGAGTCCTCCGTGGGTGGCTGGTAGGCGATGCGCAGCTCCTTCACATCCCGTTGGCTGAAGGAGGAGACAGGCAAGCTCCGGTCATCTGTACTAACCATGTGGCCCTGCCCTGGGCCAAAAGGAGAGGTGATGTTGAAGAGCAGCAGGTCTGGTGGTGACTCGACATCCTCAGCTGCCAGCATGTCAGGTGTGAGGGCGGTGAGGACAAACTGGTCCACCTCCATCATGAGCATGGCCATGAAGCTCGGTTTAGGCGCCACGTTCTCAGTCCCTGCCCGGATCCGCACCAGCACCTGGAAGTACTCACGCTTCAGCAGTGCCCCACTACCCACCGCCTCCCGCAGCTCGGCCACCAGTGGCACTAGGTCACGGTTGGGAGAGCCTCCGGCTGCTGTGTGCCTGTAGCGCAGCCCCAGGCGCAGAAATTCCTCGCAGTCCCACATCGAAACGGGCACCGGGCCACTCCCCGCCGCCTCCTCACGAGCGGCTGCCGCCACCGCCGCCGCCGGGGGGTAGTTGAGGATCTCTCCGTAGCGGGGCAGCCCGGCCAGTAGCGGCAGCAGGCCCACTCGGCAGCGCTGCCTGCTCGGCTCGAAGGCGAACTCCAGGCTCCGGGCGTCCAGCGGATTGCTGGTGCCCCGCAGGCGCTCCACCGTGAGGGGCAGGTTGCGGGTGACGATCTCCAGTTGGGTGAAAAGTACCTCCACCTCCAGCACCAGGGGCAGCACCATGGCGCGGCTTGGCGAGTCGTAGCGCAGCTGCAGGCGGACGCGGTCCCGCGCGGGGCTGCGGCCGCCCAGGTGAGAGTACTGCACCTCGCGGGCTCCGAAGTCGCAGGAGAAGCGCCTGGGGCTCAGGCGGCCCGGGCGCTGCCACAAAGGATCCTCGTCCAGCACGGTGAGGTAGCACCGGTCTCCCGGCTGCACTTGCAGCACCAAGTCCCGTGAGGGGTCCAGCCAGGCAGAGCGGCCAAGGGGCACTCGCAGCCCGCGGTTCGCCACCACGACGGGGGCCGTCTCCGGCGCCCACGGTGAGGAGACCGCGGCGCTGCCTGGCCGTGGTTCTGGCGCCCCTACCAAGACACAGCCGGCCAGCAGTAGCAAGCCGGCCAGCATCCGCCGTGGTGCGGCGGGGAGATCCTGCATGGTCCTTGCCGGCGGAACGAGCGCTGGGAATCCCTGGCAACGGCGTCTGTACTTCACAGGGGCCGAGGGACGACTCCCCTTCTGCCACCGGCGCGGCGCCTCAGAACTCTCGCCCCACGTACACGCCGCACACTGAGGGTACAGAGCCCGCTCCAGAGGGGAGCTACGAAACTCCGCCCTGCGCCTCCGAGAAGCCAATGAGAACCTAATGGGGGGAGGGGGGGAGGCCATCTGGCACGATTGGACAGAGCAGTTTGACAATCTTGCAAACTACAGTGGGGACAGCCTTTCCTTCCCGCCCCCTCAACAGGTTCTTCAGGAGAGGAAGGGAAAGCTCCACGCCGGGCTCCGGCCGTACAGGGAACGGGGAGGAAGGGGAAGGCAAGGGGGGCATGGATCAGCCCGACGGCGCAGCTCGCCTTGCCGGCAGCCGCCGCAGGAAAAGTGTCATAGACCTCCCAGAGCCCTCATGTCGGGGGAAGGGCGGTGCTGCTTTGCCCACAACGGAGGAGTGCACTTCTGTGGCCCTGGGAAGCAGCGGGAGCGCACCGCCTCTCCCCTCCTTCCCTGGGCTGAATGTCCCCCGTTCTCGCCTTAAATCCTGGCGTCTCGGGGCACAACTGGAGCGGCGTTGTTACCGAGTTGCCGCTGGGGAGGGCTGGGGATTTCCTTTCTTTTCAGGATAGGGGGTGACAGGTGGGCGCGGGGCGGCAGCAGCCCGGTTCCCGTCGGCTGCAGGAGCGCGGCCGCCTGGTAGCCGAGCCAGGTTAACCGGGGATGCGGTGGAAAGATGCTTGCAGGAAACCACGGCCGATCAGGCGACTTGAAGCGGGGGAGTGGCGTGCACCTGCGGGGTGTCGGTGTGGAGACCTGCCGACCGCTTGCCTTCGCTCCAGAACGAAAACGGACAAGTATCCCCGGTGCAAGGCGCATTAGTTGATACCCAGTTTCATTCCTCAGAGCTGACTAGTCACAGCAGTAGGTGAATAAAAAGTTATATGGTATTTCTGCCATCTTGTGTCTGAACTTAAAAGTATATTAATAAGAGCCTGAGCTTGTTGGAGTTACTTTCCTTTTAAAAGTCCTTGTAGCAGTCTCAGACATTTTATTTGTCTTTTCTCACAGCTGCTAAAATTCCTGCTTGTTAGTGGCATGTGATTCACAGTAAGTTTTTCAAAAAGTTTCTAAGAATAGAAAAGTGAAAATTTCTAAGGAGGGGCAGATTCAAGGACGACTCAAGGCTTTTGAGAATCGACTCTGTAAATTTGTGATGCCTTCTTTTAAAATAATGTTTCAGTGGCGGAGCTACAGTAACACATGCGATCTTATTTTCTGTATGGAAAACGTGATTGTGGAATTTCAGGTACAGGCACAGCCAGCCACGTTTACATATGAGTATTCATTCCAACATTCGTCTTGATTTGGGGTGGGAGGATGCCAGCGGGCTCTTGTTCTATAACCCTGGATTAGTAGTTTCTGAGACATTTTTATATTCAATCGTTGACATACCTGTGGAAAACTGCAGAAAGCTATTTTGTTAAACAAGTCTGTTAAACAGATGCTGCTGCAGGAGGTTCTAATTCTAGTAGTTAAATATCTAATAAATTAAGCAAGCCTAGCATAATGAAGTGTTCATCTTGGATTTCAGCAAGTTAATGTCTTGTTTCTAAGCCTTAAAAGAAGATAATTGAGTAGGAAATGTTGAGTCCCAGGACCAAGGGTTTCCAGTTTCAAAAACATAGTCTAGAAAGCTACTTTTGCCTGAGATGACAGTATTTAGGATGGAGTGACTAGAATTGCACAGATATAATGGTCTAGTGTCAAGTCATGGATTTTGTTTTAAAACAAATAAATATGCTAAACAAACAAAAACCCAAAGCACACATACACAAAGAAAACAGCTAACCAACAAAAAAACAACCAACCAAAGACAACTCAAGACCAAATGACCTAGCACAGAGATTTGAGATAGCATCAAGGTGATTTGAAGGCATGTCTGCTTGCATAGGTGTGAAGATCTTAACCGCTATGGAAAAGTGTACCATCTAAGTTTGGTTCCAAATCTAGGCCATAGTAAACTGAACTTTCACAGAATGAGTGTTCAGTAGAAATCTTTTTGTTTATTCACTTTGAGAAAGGACGATTTTCCTTTTTTACAAAACAAATTCCCTTTGGCAGAGTTTGCCACTCAAACCATGTGTGTATATGCATATATGCATGTGCATGCAGAGAAACTTTGTGGAAATGTGCAATAAATCACTTTAAAATAGAATCTAGCTTTTAAAATTATTATTTGTTTTATTTGCACCAGCAGAAGGGAGAAAGCTGGAAAGTGCATTGGTTTGTTTTACTTTTTAATATACTTGCACTGTTAGTGATAGCAGATAAACATGTACCTTTAAAATATGCTCTGTTTAATGACGATATGTTTTGAACTGCGTTCGTGACACAGCAATCTCTTCCCTGTGAAACTCAGTCCAATATTTGTGGTGATGTTTGTCAAGAATGGAGAAGGACATTCCAACAAATAATTTTTTTTAAATGTTAAGCTTACTAAATAAGAGAAAATTAGCGAAGGGATGGAATTGACTCAATTGTGATACAAGAATTTCTTATTTTCAGTGGATACGGGGTCAGATTCTTTGAACTCTTATCTCCATCATCGAGTATGACATCTCCACATACAAACGCCAGGAATCCTCTTTTTTTGCAGTTTCTGTCTTGATAAGCAAGCCCATGAACTACAGTCCAAGTACAAAGTGCAGGATGTGGGTTTTTTTTTTTTTTTTTTTTTTTTTTTTTTTTTTTTAATATCTCAACATAAACCAAAAATTGTTCCAGATTATAGAATTGGTAAGAATTTTGAAAGGATTGGCTGTTGATTGGTCGGCTTGTGCCAACACTTGTGTTTAAATCGTAGAGGAAAATTCATGTTGGACAGGCTCTGCCTTAATGACATAGATGTAAAAGCCAAAGCTTTTTCCTACCACTTGTTGCTGAAGTCAGTGTAACAAATCATAATTGGGCCTAGTAACAACCCAATTGATCTTTTTAAATGAATTTGTGGTGAATAAAGTTGACTGGTATTTGACTAGGGGAAAAACAGTCTACAGATCTTTGCAGGAAAGCTTGCAGCTCTGCCACATGACTTCACTGTATTTCTGAGTCAGAATACCAGGCAGAAAACAGAAACAGAAATTTAAGACAAGGAAAACCTGCTCATGTAACAGAGTATTTATAAATAAAAGTGTGATCGTGTAAATCTAGTGACAAGTATTTCTTCTGGAATAAGTTATCTGTGAAGTTTGGCAGGATAAATCTATACTTTGATATATTTATTTAAAAATTAATGCAAATCTATAGAGAAGGAATGAAAATCTATTCTTAGTTTAAATGCAACCTCTTCTGAGGGCATCTGGCCTCTGCTTTTGATGACAGCTCACAGGTTTATATTCCTTATTGAAACTTATGGAAGTCATAGTTCCTGTATAACACAAATAGAAGTTTACTGTTCATCAAGTCTATATATACATTTAGTTACCAAAGACTGCCCTCTGTTGATATACTATAATCTTAACAACTTGGTGGTGGCAAAGCCTTGGTTTTGTTATTGCATTAATTTTTTTTTGTAGGAGTTTTATGCTGAAAAATGGAATTAATTCCAGATATTATTGTCAAACAAATTAATAAACATTAAAAATAATTTTGATTATTAAAGTATGGGAAAGGAGACTAAATTTTAACATTTTCCTAATAGATACCACAATAACTTACAAGTCATAAATATGTGCTGTCTCTTGCCAAAGTACACTAACTATTCTACCAAGGAAATTAGGAGGGGAGTAGGAGAAGATTCAAACAGCAGATGAAATACATGGGAGTGTTTTACCATTTTTTAAAGTAATATTTCTAATAGAATTCTACTCAGAAGACCAAGTAAAAGGCAAGATGTACAGTACCTGCTGTGGCACAGAGAAAATTTTCATCATGCACAATATGACAGGTGTTTTGGTGCTGAAAGAATAAAGAACAGTCCTACACAAATTGCTGAAACAGAGTAAAAATTTGAAAATATTAGACAGATGAGTGTCCTGGTTCCCTCTGTGTAGCTTTACTTAAACTGTAACCTTTCTATTGCTTCCTTTGCTTCTCTTATTTCATCAATGAATTATTGTGCAAGTGGCTATTATAAATGAACAGGTGTAGGGGTTTGGTGGGTTGGTAGTTTCGTGGGGTGTTTTTTTTGCCTGGATATATGCACAAGTATCACTAAACAGTGACTTTCAGTTATTTTTTTTTTCCTGCCAAGTATCTCAAGAAGCAGCTTGCTGACTCAAGTATGCTCTCTCTTCTTCCTGAGACACCTTCATTACACCACCTCTGTACATGTGGCATTGTCTTGAACTTGTCTTTCATGACTTCTGTTTCGGTCTAAATATTTGCTGCTTTGCAGGCACAGATGTTCCTGAAAAGTCTAACACTGCTCAATCTTGCATCCATAGCTTTATTTCCCTTTTCCTCAGGTAAATCTTTACCTCCCAGTTTGAAGAAACTTCACTTCCTTCTCTAAGGATAAAGTTTAATTCCTTGCCTTGTGAAAACTGCTTCTCAAAATAATTTTCTGTTGATGCTGGGATGAGTATAACACTGGTTGCTACATTTCATGTACTTACAGTACACGTGACCACGTGACTTAGGCAGCATTCACTCCAAACCCCAATCCAAAATCACCCTTCATGTTCTTTTTAGAATTTTGTCTCAGGATATTTCTGCTACTGCCCCATAAATTGTTTTCACATACCTCGCACTGCTGCCCTGCCCACCCTCCAGTTATCTCTAAACACTGTTTTTACTTCAACCTTGGTTCTTTGAAAACCTACTTTTCCAGTCAACTTTCTTCAAGGGCTTTTCCACGTTAGATCTCATCAAAAGAAATGTGTTTTCCTTTACATTTTTTTTCCTCTCTGCCTTTTGATCACTGTTACTCTTTTTGTGTCAAAGCCAAAATACAACTTCTTGATCTCCTACTAACAATGAGAAAAGACTTGGTAGTTTACTAGTGTAAATAAGTTGTTCCAACAAACTTCCTTACCACACCTTGAGTACTGTGTCCAGTTCTGGGCTACTCAGTTTAGGAAGGAGGTTGACTTGCTGGAGCATGTCCAGAGAAGGGCAACAAAATTAGTGAGGGGCTTGGAAAACAAGCCCTATGAGGAGAGGCTGAGGGAGCTGGGGTTGCTTAGCCTGGAGAAGAGGAGACTCAGGGGTGACCTTCTTGCTCTCTACAACTACCTGAAGGGTGGTTGTAGACAGGCAGAGGTTGGTCTCTTCTCCCAGGCAGCCAGTACCAGAACAAGAGGACACAGTCTCAGGCTGCACCAGGGGAGGTTTAGGCTGGAGGTTAGGAGGAAGTTTTACACAGTGTAGTGGGTTGAGAGAGAAGGCGTAGCTCTCCCTCCCCCGCAAAGGGGAAAAAAACACAGCTAACTCAGTCAGAGAAGCAAAAGGGATGCTATATTTACAAGCAATGTGAAAATGATGGTTATTTATACACAATATATACGGTATTTACAATATATATACCGAAATATACAGCAAAGAAAAAAAACCAGGAACGAAATTCCCTCCTCCAGACAGAGGAGGGTTCCCCCCCTGTACCCTGCTCTCTCCCCCTACCTCCCTTTTTTCCCAAAAAGGGTTAGAGAGAGAAAAAGGCAGTTATTAAGGAAGAGGCCTTCAAGCACATGCAGGATTAATGGTTATCTTATCCAAGGTTGCTCTGGCTAGGTGCCCAGAAGCAGCAAGCTGGAAAGGGAGAAGGAAAGGAACAGAACTGAGAAAAATTCCAACTGCACTAAAACTTAAAGCTGCATTCTACCAATCTACCAATGAAATTCATTTAGACCTGTCTTTGTTTACAAAATATTCAGCCAGAGTGTCTCAGCCTTTCTTAAAGGCGCAGCCTCAAATGGTCACACACAGAGAGAGTGATTGCCCATTGGAATGGGCTGCCCAAGGAGGTGGTGGAGTCACCATTGCTAGAGGTGTTCAGGAGGAGACTTGACAGGGTGCTTATTTGCATGGTTTAGTTGGTTGGGTGGTGTTGGATGATAGGTTGGATGCGATGATCTTGAAGGTCTCTTCCAGCCTGGTCTGGTCTGGTCTGGTCTGGTCTATTCTATTCTATTCTATTCTATTCTATCCTATTCTATTCTATTCTATGGATTATGTCCCATGTTTAGCCTCTTTGAAGTAATGGAACCTGCAACATTACTTCTAAATGTGCACTGACACACATACATGTTCTTTGATGTATAGTAAAGGCAGCAATCAAGACACTATAAGCAACATAGCTGTTTTCAAAAATTATTGAGTTCCTTGCAAGATTCTCCCTGGATGAAACTGGTGAGTGGCTGGAAACATTCTTGATAGGAAGTGGCCAAATGCTGTCACCAGTGACAATGACAAATTGTTCTCAATATGCAATCCAGAACAGGTACATGTTGTTACATGTATGTATTGCCATAGACTATATTTATGTAGATTATAACTGAAATCATGTATCAGCAAGGAATTATTCGTCATAAACTTATTATTTACAGGTAAATACAGGTGAAGATCGACACATTGAAGTCTTCCATATTTATACATCTATTTGAAGTGCAAATTGTTTGGTTGGATGTTTGTGTAGGTTTGGGTTTTTGGGTGTGTATGGGTTTTGTTGGATTTGTTTTGCATTCGTGGTTGTTTGGTGGGTTTTTTTGCTTATTTGGTTTGGTTTTGGTTGTTTTGTTTTTGGTGGTTTTGTTGTTGTTTCTTTGTTTTTCTGGTGGGTTTTTTTGGGTGGTTTTAAACTGTGTGTGCACTAGTTGTCTATATTGCCACATTTTAATTACAGATCATGGAAATTCCAGTGCATTTAAGTGCTTGTATTTTATTAACAAGTAGGAAAACATTCCTGACTTTATTTGAAAAAGCAAAGAGAATGGAAACAATTAAGTGGCTAAGAGATCAGATCCAGGTGAAACTATTTACATCCTCCTGCCCCACCAACAGCCTTAAAATATTTGTTTTCTTGTAGTTACACCACATGCAACTTTGCTGGGTTTCTTGGTTGCATTTTTGCTTTGGTTTGGTTTGGTTTAGGTATACATGCCTGTTGTTACAAAATATTGCAACAGAGATTTCTTTCCCTTCCTCTCTCTTCCTGTTTTTATACTTTCATAAAGGATGGATAATGGCTTCTCAATAAAGCTGTTTTGCACTGTGGCTTGTGTACATGTTGACCTTTCCAATACAGGTATTTTATTAGTGTAGTCTGTGGAAAACATTAATGGTGGATTCCAGAGTAAAGGTTATTCAGCTGATGGCACAATGGTCTCAGCTAGATAGAAAAAGAGAGAGAATCAGATTTTATTTGTTGTGACAATTGTTTATGAGTCCATATCCGATTTCTACAGTAAGAAGTATGAACTTTAAAAGTAGGAGTTAAAATTAATTTCATTCTACCAGAGATGTTAAAGATAGCTGAGGAGAAACTTTTTGAAGTAGTCCGTTTCTCTCTTCTGACTACAGTTTAGTGTCTTTTGGTGATAGTGTCAGTGTTCTGGCTGTTATGATTTGTTACCCCTTTTAAAAAGCAACAGAAGATTTGTGCATAAAGATAATAACTTTTGATAGAAATTACTGGGGTAAAGTAGAAAAGCCATTGACCACATAAGCCTATCCTATATCTTGACCTGCCACAGAGACAGAAAATTAAGAATGTTTGCCCCAAATAAACTTTCTTATGATAGATCTATACAGTAACTTGTGAGAGAAGTTGCCCAGTTTAAGTCATGCATGCTGAAATTTCATTCAGAGGGTGATGTTCCTGCATCATGGGATAAAATGGTTTGTTTTTTTCTGCATATGCTTTGGTTTTAGCTGAATGATCAGTGGTGGGTAGAGACTGTATTGTACTTAGTAATCGCACCATATTGAGACAGTTCATTTCAGTCGGTTTTTCTCTAAAGGGGTGACCTCAGTGACCAAGAGGCTTTAATAAAATGAGCATGCTATTTTTCTTCTCATAACAATTGCAGCAATATCTATATATGTGTTGCTATCTTTTTAATGTGTTTTAGATGGCTGCTAGTCTTATGGAAGGAGGTTATGTTTGTCTGTGGGTGAGTAAATTGAATTGTTGATAACAGTGTAGTAATTCTGCACCAATAGAATTATACTTAGTAATATTTATGATTGTTTGAATTTATCTCAACCAAAGTGTTGCTTTTTTCCTATTTTTACACATACTTATGCTATAAACATGGCATAATGTTCATTTTATATAGTACACAGTCATGTTCTGTGGCAAAGATTGTTAAACTAGGTACAGAACTTCAGTCAAACAAGCTGTCAGGTATCTCCAGATTGAATGTTTTTAATGGTTCAGAACATTATGGTATGTTTCAAAAACTGAAACAAATTCTGTTGAAGGATGATCCTGCCATCTATGTGCTGACCTTGGGTAACTGTTAAAATTGCATATCAAAGGCTGAAGAAACTGTTGTTTAAGAAGTTAAGGTGCCCTTCACTGTAATTTTCTCTCTCCTTCTTTATAAGACAAATTTTACCTAATCTTTGTAGCTTCAGTTGTCATAACAAAACCATCCCACACAGCCAGTTTCATCGTATTATAATTCAAACAGTATCACTGCTAAATACACATTTTTCTGTGACTATAAACTATTGGCCTTTACGTTAGACAGCCACAGCCTGGAAAGTAAATGAGAACTAAGCCTCAAGATTATGAAGAGGAAAGAACCAGCATCTCTCTTTTCACATCCAGGTAGTGATGTCAAACACTTACTATGTTTCCTGTTCTTTGTTCTTAAGCATTCTCAGGTTTGCATGTGATGCAGCTCTTTTCAGTGCTCTGATATGGAAGGGAATCCAAAGCACAGGTGTTGCAGCATGTTCAACTGCTGATGCCATGACCTTTGAGTTTTCTGAGTGGCTTATTTACAAGCAAGGAAAAACACTTAACTATCAGCTTCAAAACATTGCCCACTATTATCCAAGGTCCTCCAATAGGAATATATTTGGCCAAATGGGCACAAAATAGAGAGAGAAAATAGTGTTTTGCAGTAAGAGTTTCTGGACCCACTTAATGATAGAGCATACAGCATGTGCAGCTACCTTCCCCACTATTGGAGGCAGTTAGTTACAAAACTTTGCCTTAAAAAAAACTGTTTGCCATTACCATCTCAATTAGCAAATATACACTCACCAAACAATCAGGGATGGGGTCAGAGGCCACCAGTATCTCACCCACCATAAAGATTACTCTTGCTACAGTGCATAAATCTGCAATTAGGCAGGTAAATCAAGATCCCCACCAGGGGCTACACAACAGCATCTAGGGAGATCTTGCCAATTGCCTTAGATAGCTGAATCAGTATTTGCAGTCAGTTAACCTTAGTATTTGCAGTTTTTATGGTATTTCCAGCCATTTTAAGGGAAGCAAAATTGGCAGCTTTGTTTGACAGACTTTCAACTGGAAGATGAGGGATATGTGGTTGGTACACAATTCTTGATCCACAACACACACTGGGTCGCCATCAGACCTTCCATGCTCACTGTATTTCTATAAACAATGCTGGGACCCTTGCAGGGGATGAGTGCTTGCAATGTAGCCTGTCATTAGCCTGGTACCCAAGCACCTTTGTATCTCTGTACAGTTTCCAGGTATGGCAAATTTCCTAGTCACTGTTTAAACTCTTGGTCTTTTGTACGTGCTCTTTTTGTATGTGCCTGAAGAACCTGCATAACTTTTTTTTTTCCTTTTTTTAGACTGTCTGTTCAGAGCCCATTATGGATTAAACCCCACACTGAAGGTCCAAACGAGCAGTAAAGACGTCATATATATCTATAGGAGAATTCTCCCTCCTTTGGGTCACTCATTTGTGAAATCATTTAAATGAAGCAAAATCCACACAAAGCAAGTGATTATTTCTACATGTGGTGTTCTGGGCCATTCATTTATATGGCAACCTTAATCTCTGTAATGTGTTACACTGCATTACACATCTAGCTTAGGATTTACTTTTCTGCCCATTACCATTGACCGATCAGAGGTCAGCAATGAATACAGCAAAATGTTGTCCTGGGTGTCTTAGTTCTGACCCCATTTTAAAAGCCTGAGAAAATTTACTTTATTTCATGTAATGAAATATTTTGGGTTTGTGGAAGTTAAATTTCCTCTATCACTTCAACTTACTGTATTTCTTAAGTCTCTAATGTCTTGAGAATTTTCTGAAATATCTGCTTTCCTATGAATACATCAGGATTTCTCAGCCTCAGTGGTCAAGTTTTCAGCTGAGAAGCATGTATGTTTCTTTCTCAGACCTGAAACTAATCAGTCCAGGAAAAGCGTGTGTATGAAGTCTAGTGAAAACCTTCCTACGCATATGCATAGATTACTGAATCCTTACAGATCTCTACAAAATAAACTGTCACAGGTCATAGACCATCCACCATGACATCATTGTTGTTACTGGTTCTATATAAAGGTTTGGGGGACAGATAAGGAGTGATATATCATATAAAGATCATGTGTCTTTTGTTGTCTGTTTGTTATAAAGAAGATGTAAAGCAGTAGGTATGTGCAGATAAACTAGTGATTTATCTTCTCAGGAAGCACTGGAGATGGATTTTAAGCTTTTGACAGTCAAAGAGCACTTAGGAGTGTTTCTCCCCCTTACCTGAACTGTCAGGCTACAGAAGAGTTTTGAGACACCTTATGTCCTTCCCAGTAAAGCTAGACTAGCAAAGGGCCTGACTGAAGGAAGAACATGTTACTATCCAGTTTAATGACTGATGAGTCTGCTCCCTGGATCTCAGCCCTGGAAATCAGACAAATCGCAGGAAGGAAAAAAGACATTCTTTTGGGAGCTTTTCTTACTGTTCTCTTCACAAAAACATCAATTCACTTCAAGTGAGCATACGCCCATAGGATAGCTCTGAATCTGATGTAAATGAAAGCTCTCATTACACCTAACATCCGATGCCTACAGAGAAGGCACTTTTGTGCTCATCACTCCAGGCTTCTTTTGTTATTAATGGAAGAAAAGGTACTTTATTAGAATAAACCTTTATTAGAATAAACCAAACCAGGTTGGAAGAGACCTTCAAGATCATCGTGTCCAACCCATCAACCAATCCAACCCACCCAAACAGCTAACCCATGGCACCAAGCACCCCATCAAGTCTCCTTCTGAACACCTTCAATGACGGCGACTCCACCACCTCCCCGGGCAACCCATTCCATAGCGCAATCACTCTTTCTGTATAGAACTTCTTCCTAACATCCAACCTGAACCTCCCCTGGCGCAGCCTGAGACTGTGTCCTCTTGTTCTGGTACTGGGTGCCTGGGAGAAGAGACCATCATCAGCCTGTCTACAACCTCCCTTCAGGTAGTTGTAGAGAGTGATAAGGTCACCCCTGAGTCTCCTCTTCTCCAGGCTAAGCAGCCCCAGCTCCCTCAGCCTCTCCTCATAGGGCTTGTGTTCCAAACCCCTCACCAACTTTGTTGCTCTTCTCTGGACTCGTTCCAGCAAGTCAACATCCTTCCTAAACTGAGGGGCCCAGAACTGGACACAGTACTCGAGGTGTGGCCTAACCAGTGCAGTGTACAGGGGCAGAATGACCTCCCTGCTCCTGCTGGCCACACTGTTTCTGATGCAGGCCAGGATGCCATTGGCCCTCTTGGCTGCCTGGGCACACTGCAGGCTCATGTTAAGCCTACCATCAACCAGCACCCCCAGGTCCCTCTCTGCCTGGCTGCTCTCTAGCCACTCTGACCCCAGCCTGTAGCACTGCATGGGGTTGTTGTGGCCAATGTGCAGAACCCGGCACTTGGATGTGTTAAATCTCATGCCATTGAATTCTGCCCATCTGTCCAGCCTGTCGAGGTCCCTCTGCAGAGCCTCTCTCCCCTCCAGCAGATCAACTCTTGCCCCCAGCTTTAATTTGCAATTCATCTGACCTACCTTAGGTATCTACTTTAGAATAAGATGAATCCTCTGAAAGCCTCTCTATCTCCATTTACTACAAGAAAAGCCTGGGTGAGTGGGTCAGATGCAACACAGGGATGAAAATAGACAGACACCACTAAAAGAGCATCTTTTTTTTATCCTAAAGAAAGGATGACTGAAGATGTGAGGGCTGAATTGCCCTTTATTAGTGCCTAGCTATATACAGCAGGGAACCTAAAAACATCACTTACATCAGATTCCTGATGTTTACAAGCTTATGGTTATTAATCTTTTCTGCTGCCTGCTATAATGTGGGAACAACAGCACTTAATCTTGAAGAGGGATAATATGCTAGAAACTCAGAAATGCCCTGAAATTACAGTAGTCAAAGTAAATATTTCTTACCAGAAGTAAAAATGGTTTTGGAGGGTAACTGATAACATACAGCAAAACACAGTGCATTTCATATTGTTAATTTTAATTTTGTTTATCTGCATCACTTGTAATTAAATGCCACCATGTCTAAAGTTTTGCTAATTACACACCACAAAAGCACAGCCACTGATGAATTATGCTGAATATAGAATGGGACAGTCTACCCCATCTTGTAATAAATATCTATTTATACACATATGCATTATATAATACATACACATACATACAATTTTATTAGAATTTACACAGATAAACTAAGAAGCTGTAGGGAAGTGGGGCAGATTAATTGTGTTGCCTGATTCCTGGTGCTTACACAGCAATCTAGTTTAACAAATCTACTGTTAGGAAAGAAGCAGAAAGCATCTCAGGACTAACAGTGTCTCCGTTAGATCAACAGCATACCGAAATGAAATCTAGCAAACCATAAATGCCAGAAAACAGAAACATCATAATGACTGAAATGTCAGAGCTGAAGCTTATCCATCTAGGTTAACCAGGATATGTGTAAAGAGGCTGGCTTGACATTCATGGATGGAAAAATGGCTCCAGTTTATCTTTTTCTGTGTTATTACTGAAACTATCTAGAGATTGCATCTTGACACTGGTTAGAAATTCAAATTTCATTTATACTTGTGAATATTCCTCCATTATATTCTGCATTGTATCATAGTGGAGCTGGTTTCAGTACTAGAAAATGAAGCAATATGGATTTTAATGGAAAATAATTTATCCTGCTCAGGTAATTGAGACAATAATATCTCCCTACTGCTACAGCTGTAATGCTACTGGATCTGCAGGCTGTTTGGCAATCTCTCACTGGCTGTAATAGATAAAAAAGACAAAAGCACAGACTGAGCATCACAGAGGGCGCAGGAACTGTAGAAAAAGCATTTTACTAAGGCTTAGCATCCTCAGTGCATTCCCTGCATCAAGCATTCAGTAACTCATGAGGAGGGAAAAGGAAGCATGGAAGCATCAGGGAATTTCCTGCTACCATTGTGAAATGCAGGCAAGAAAGACCACTTCTCAAGACCTTTGGAAGCCATTGTTTCATTGATGGTGTACTGAATATGTATGATTTCAGAACAGCACTCTTTCTGTCTTCTACTGTTTCTTGCTCATTCCTGGCCCAGCATCACCTCAGCTCTCAAACATTGCTTCCATCGAACTGAATGATACTGAAAGGACATTATAAGTGCATTGTACAATCTTTACTATTGGAATCCGTCCCTTTCTTCATATTCAAGAATGCTTTGTCAATAAAATTATTACAAAAAGAAAAGTTGCCACAAGAAGTTGTACACCTTAAACTAACTTATAAACACTTGCTGAAGGGGCAGATGAAATAAAACAAATGACTCATCTTTTCTCTTATTGGACAAACCACAGGAAAAGCCTGAGTACTGGGCATGTGAGATACTAGTTCAGAAAGGAACTTCTTAGGTTTAATATCCTAGCTGCAGCATAGTCAAAATGAAGATGAAACAGCTAAATTTTTGCAAGATTGTACATCTGGATTATGAGTGACTAACTCCATATGTTTGTAAACAGAAAAGTTTAAAAATCACCTTCAAAGAAATAGCAAATCTCAAGATTTCCAATTGAAAGACACACAATGGTTAATGTCAAAGTGCTATAGAAAGAGTGTGGTTCTGTAAGAATCTTCTTTGAGCAAAATTAATTTGGAAATAACACTTTGCTAAAATGCTTTGATTGATCAGCAATATTTGGCTAACAAAATACAACAAAAGTTTTTTGATGGCAAGTTCCCTGGGGATAATTCCCTTCAGGTAATATTTTCATATTGTCAAGTCAGCATTCTCTAACTGAGAGACTTTCAACGAGGTATTTTTGTCTTAAAAAACCAAAAAAAAAAAAAAAAAATTAACCTGTTTACACCTTCCCACAAAGGGGAAGGGCTCTGAGATATGCAATCAGAATAACATAGGATATGTGATAACATACCACACTTGTCATGTTGTGCTAAAGCAAACTTTTCCTTCCTGGTTAATCAGTTCCTGAATGCAGGCTTTGGAGCCGTGCTGCATACGCAGTGCTTGAGTCATCATCCCTGAAGGTATTTAAAAGACCTGTAGACGTGGTGCTTAAGGACATGGTTTATCAGAGGACTTGGTAGTGTAAGGTTAATAGCTGAACTCGATGATCTTACAAGTTTTTTTTCCAGTGTAAACAATTGTAGGATTCTATACACACATATTCTTTACCCAAAAGATCCCAGAATGCTGAACATGTGGTAATCTCACTGTTACTGAGTTCATGAATGCCCTTTTTCTTCTCCTTCAGACTTTATTAATCTTCCTGTGTCTGGGTGGCCTGATAATTTACTGTAATTAAGAATGTAAATTAGGGAACAGAGTTCATCTAACTGAATGTAGGTGCCTGCATTTGACAGTTACTTTGAATTCTCTTTAAAGATGATGCAATAAATCTTCAATAAATGTAAAAGTCACAAATTTAACCCTGAATTTGAATCTGAAACAGATCAAATTATCCTTGAATTTAAAATACATTTTTCTTCATTAATTACAGTGAGACATTAAGCATGCAGGGATCTGCACTGCAAACACCTTAGAGGCAACTGTGTTTAAGCACTTCAATTCTTATTTTACTTAAAATTATTTTAGAATGGTTTTATTCCCTTCAATACCACTATTGTGTGGGAAATATGTCTGCTTTATACTCCTATAGATAAGATCAGATTTGAGCCCTAAGCATACGGTTTAACTAAAGAATTGGAAGCCTTGTTATGCAGGTATTTTGCAGGGATATTTAACAGGAAAAAATGCTCAGAAATTTGATCTCAAAGATCTTGATATGAGTCAGCCTTCGACACTGTTAAATTATGTAAGAGTTATTCTTGAAGAGACAGTAAAGTTGCACTGCAGCTTTTCTAAATAGTTGAAGTAAAGTTTCTGATTTAGATTCTGCTAGTTTAAGTATTCTGTAGAACATTTACACGAATCCCTCTGTATGTTCAGATCTTCACTTTGAAAACATAACTTTTTTATGTCATAGCTTCTTTTGTAAAGACGTATCATTTTTTTATATTATAGCTTCATTGTATATCTTACAACTGTAACAGGACTTTATTTATAGAGCTTAGAACCTATGATGTAGGTCTCTTCCTGTGCCAGTGTGACTGTGGATGTGAAGTGACCTTGAGGAGGGCCCAAGTTTCAAGGGCTGGCAGCAGCCCAAAGTATGCTAATTCATTGATATAATGGTATTCAGTCTCAAATCAGTCCTTCAGGAAATTTTCCCTGTTTATGAATCAGCAACAAAGGAAACTGAGTGGATTGTAACTCCCTTAATTATATTCTGTAGAAATATGATCATTCAGGTAGTTTGCTGCCAGACATAACTCTGCAATGTAGATTATAATGTACACGTTAAACTGCAGTTGTAGTATTCAGAGGTTGAAGCCTGTGAGTATTATTCAGGATTGTCTACCTCTGCATAATTTACAGTCCAGCCTTACCTCAGCTAATTGAGTTTTCTGGCATCATTTTACCAGTAGGACAAGGACAGAATAATGGAGATTCTAATGATGACAGGTAGAGTTATAGGATATATGAAATAGTTTATAGGGAAGTGCTAAAAGAACCAATTCTTTATCTTTTCACAACCTTTGGGAGGATGAGCCAAAACATATAATATAGTATCCTTGAGGAGTATAAACCTTTTATTGGTGAAAAAAATACTTATTTAAAAAAATATATAGTTAGAAAAATTCTGAAGGAAAAGCTCCTATCTATGAAATATTTCCCATGAAATAATCTACCAACATGTAGGTTGTGAAGACCACTACTTGAGTTATTGAAAGGATTAGATTCTAAACCTGCAGAAAGGAAAATACATTAAGTAGTAGGGATGAGCTAATAACATAAGAAGAAAAGATACAGATATTTAATGCAAGCATTTATGATACTTAAGCTTAAAGGAATAGCATGTCACTTAGTCCACCCACTGTTCGGGGCCACCCAGACAGCAGATGTGGTAGCAGTGGCTAAAGTGGATACCTGAAATGGGTATTTTGTGTAATCTGGGCAGCATCAATACTTCAGTAGTAACTGAATCTTTTGTTTCAATACAAGCTGAATTAATCATGACATAGAGACTATGCACTGATTGGTCAAATACAATATTAAGTAATAAATAAAACTGGCAAAGAAGGCACATCTTTAAGAAGACCTTGCACAAATCTTAAGTGAGTTAAGGGATCTTATTTTAAGTTACTTTTTGTCTTTTTATGTCTCTCTTATTTTACCCAGTACAAGGTAATAGTTTAGGGCTTGGTCTGTGTTCTACAGAACAATTTAGGATCTCCATTTCCACAGAAATAAATGAAGTTAAAAATTCTGAATACCTTTATAAGATCAGGTTTTGGTCATCATCTTTTTTTAGTGCCTTACTACGTGAAGAGTGCAGCAGCCTACTTACCAGGAGAGAATCAGAAAGTTATAGGAAAAAATAAGACTAAAAAGGATGTCAGGTGGTCAGGTAGTCCACTTTCCTGCCCCAGGGTGAGATTAACTCGACCTAGACCAAATACCTGTTTGTCTAATCCAACAAAGGAGATTGCCTGGGGAGGCCTTGCAATCTCTGCTAGTCAATTATAAATAGAGACAGTGCAGATCTAAACCTCATACTCTGCCTTCAAGCAATCATGCACACATGGTGCACTCAAAGAACGACAAGCTAAATCCCAGAAGGTCTTTAATGATACAGTCTAAAGGCTGAGATGTCAGTTAAACTGATGGGAACAGATCCACCTGACATGGCACAGGAGACACTGAAGTGATTCAGAAGACTGCCTATATTAAACCACGTGTTTCTACCATAAACTCTTAAAAGACATTTCTGAACGTAACAAAGAAATCGAAGCAAGAAGAATGTTCTTTGCCATCACTCGCTTTTAAGAGTTGATCTGTCTGAAAGTAAGATAGTTGATGGAACATGTGTTGCTTTGGGAATGGCTCCTTCTCTAATCTGTCTTTGTGTGCATGAAGGACTTTGCAGAAATCGGAATATATCTCTGTTACTACCAGCTAAACTGTCTTTTGTTTCTGTACATTTTGCCATTTACTACCTTACATACCCACTCTCATTGCTTTCCAAACAGAACTAACAGGATGATTAACAATCTGGCTTTCTGTTCAGAATTGTGCTTCCTAGGTGGTTTTAAGTAGGTGTTTTAATAAAAGACTTTGACATAGGAAAAAAGGGGCAGGGTGGGAAATGTGGAAAAATGTAGGATCTGAACATGCAAAAGAAAAGGAACTCATAAGAACTGAAGTCTCTTTTATATGAAACATTACTTTTGTAAGCAGTAGATATACAGGACGCACTACACATATGGACACAGATTCATCAGCAAGCAGAGTTTTGTTATTTTTTTTTTAATTCTAAATACATGTATCTGTATTACTGTTTCCCACTGAAAAAAAAAACAACCAACCCAAAAAAAAAACCACCCCAAAACCACACAACACTAGACATAAAAGAGTAAACAAAAGTTTCGTGATCTTTCTAAGCTTTAGTGCAAATATGTTGCTTAAGCTGTATTCCAGAATCATAGAATTGTCAGGGTTGGAAGGGACCTCAAGGATCACCCAGTTCCAACCCCCCTGCCATGGGCAGGGAACACCCCACACTAGATCAGGCTGGCCAGAGCCTCATCCAGCCTGGTCTTAAACACCTCCAGGGACGGGGCTTCGACCACCTCCCTGGACAACCCATTCCAGGGTTTCACCACTCTCATGGGGAAGAACCTCCTCCTCACCCCCAGCCTGAATCTCCCCACCTCCAGCTTCATTCCATTCCCCCTAGTCCTATCACTACCTGAGATCCTGAGAAGTCCCTCCCCAGCCTTCTTGTAGGCCCCCTTCAGATACTGGAAGGCCACAATTAGGTCACCTCAGAGCCTTCTCTTCTCCAGACTGAACAGCCCCAGCTCCTTCAGTCTGTCCTCACAGGAGAGGTGCTCCAGCCCTCTGCTCATCCTCCTGGCCCTTCTCTGGACACGTTCCAGCACCTCCACATCCCTCTTGTAATAGGGGCTCCAGAACTGGACACAGTACTCCAGGTGGGGTCTCACCAGGGCTGAGTAGAGAGGGAGGATCACCTCCCTCAACCTGCTAGCCACACTTCTCCTGATGCAGCCCAGGATCTGATTGGCTTTGCGGGCTGCAAGTGCACACTGAGAGCTCATGTGGAGCTTCTTGTCCACCAGCACCCCCAAGTCTCTCTCCTCAGGGCTGCTTTCCAGCCAGTCACTGCCCAGCCTGTATTTGTGCCTGGGATTGCCTCCACCCAGATGCAGGACCCTGCACTTGCTCTTATTGAACTTCATGAGGTTGGCTTGTGCCCACCTCTCCAGCCTGTCAAGGTCCCTCTGGATGGCCTCCCTTCCCTCCAGCGTGTCTGCTGCACCACACAGCTTGGTGTCATCAGCAAACTTGCTGAGGGTCCACTCAATGCCACTGTCCATGTCACCCACAAAGATGTTGAACAAGACAGGTCCCAGGACTGATCCCTGAGGGACTCCGCTTGTCCCTGGCCTCCACTGGGGCATGGACCCATTGACAGCCACTCTTTGGGTGCGGCCATCAAGCCAGATCCTTATCCATCTAGTGGCCACCCATCAAACCCATGTGTCACCAGTTTGGAGACCAGGATGTGGTGTGGGACAGTGTCGAAGGCTGTGCTCAGCTCCAGGTAAATGACATCAGTTGCTCTCCCCTCAGCTATTAATTTTGTCACCTGCTCATAGAAGGCAACCAGGTTGGTCAGGCAGGATTTGCCCTTGGCAAAGCCATGCTGACTGTTCCCAATCACCTCTTCACTATTCTTTTGAGCGAGTAGTGCCTCCAGGACGATCTGCTCCATGATCTTTCCAGGCACAGAGGTGAGACTGACTGGCCTGTAGTTCCCCAGTTCCTTCTTCTTACCCTTTTTGAAAATGGGGGCAATGTTTCCCCTTTTCCAGTCTGTGGGGACTGCCCCAGACTGCCATGACTTTTGAAATATAATAGAGAGGGGTTTAGCAACCTCATCTGCCAGTTCTCTCAGTACCCGTGGGTGTATCCCGTCGGGTCCTATGGACTTGAACACTTTCAGGTTCTTCAGATGATCACGAACCTGATCTTCACTTACAATGGGCAGTTCTTCCTCCCTGTCCCTGGCATTGTCTTCCATAACATCAGGAGTGTGGCTAGAGGCCCTTGCAGTGAAGACTGAGGTAAAGAAGTTATTAAGTACCTCAGCCTTTTCCTCATCACTTGTGACCATGTCACCAGTTTCCTTTCTGCGGGGGCCCATGCCTTCCCTAGTCGTCTTCTTCCCATTGATATACCTGTAGAAGTTCTTAGTGTTCCCTTTAATCTCCCTGGCTAGATTCAATTCGAACTCTGCTTTGGCTTTCCTAACCAGGACTCTGGCTGCTCGGGCAGCTTCCTTATATACCCCCTGTTCTACCTGTCCTTCTCTCCACTTCCTGTAGAGTTTCCTTTTAAGTAATAGTGTGTCCAGTAGCTCCTTGCCCATCCAGGCAGGCCTCCTAGCATTCTTACCTTTTTTTCTCTTTGTTGGTTTCTCTTTGTTTGGTTGCTCACATCCAGCCTGACCTTAAAAACGTCCAGGGATGAGGCTTCTACCACCTCCATGGGGAACCTGTTCCAGTGTCTTACTACCCTCATTGCAAAGAACTTCTTCCTAACTTGCAAACTGAATCTACCAATTTCTAGTTTTTGACCATTCCCCCCAGTCCTATCATTACCCAACACCCTATAAAGTCCCTCCCCAGCTTTTTTGTAGGCCCTCTTAAGATATTGGAAGGCCACAATGATGTCCCCTCAAAGCCTTCTCTGCTCCAGACTGAATAGCTCCAACTCTTCCAGTCTGTGCTCCAGCCAGCTGATCATCCTTGTAGCCCTTCTCTGGATGTGTTTCAGCACTCAGAGCTCTTAGATGAATTTCTTTGCAATCCTTGGTAAACTCAGAAAAACAATGACATCCTGCTCTTTGGCTGGAGGGATCATAGGTCATAGGCTGTCCTGGAGTCCTTCTGGGGCTCTATGGCCTGACTTTCCTCTGAAGTATCCGAAATGTGTCCAATAGATGTCCAACAAGTATAAATTTGAGGCTCATCGTTGTTGATTTTTTAAATATATTATTGTTGAATTGTTTGGGGTTTGATTTTGGTTTTGGGTTGTTGTTTTTTGTTTGGGTTTGGTGTTTTTTTTGGTTGGTTTCGGTTTGGGGTTTTTTATTTGTTGTTTGGATTGGGGGTGTTTGTGTGTTGTTTGGGGGAGTTGCTTGTTTTGTTTTGTGTTTTCTTTTCTGGTTGCACACCAGCCCCCACATGCACATGCTCATATCACAAGACTGGAGTTCATCTTGTCTCCATGGGTGAAGAAAAGAGTTTGCCTAGAAAAAGAGTCATGGCATGAATAGAGTATTTTCTATGCTTAACCTTAACTTGGTAAACAACTGCTCCTTTTGCCCAGATCTTGATCAGAAGGACATATTGGTCCTAGAAGAATCTCCCAAGCTGGAGCCAGGATGAGCAGTAGACTGCAGGGCTCAGGAGAGAACTGATTAAACTCCTTTCCTCTTTTCTCTTTCACTCAATTTGATCTGCTTTTACTTTAAGCATTAAATTCTGCCCTAACAAACACTCACACAGAATTAGTAGTTATATTTGATGTTGATGAGAGAGAATTCCCTCAGCAATCTCTCAGGGATGGTTCTGTCTCTTAGACATTAACAGTACTTGTGTAGCATGTCATGCTGGTAGTATATGACCTCTCAGTAAATGTTGATATAAAATCTAGTTTACTGTACAAAGAAAGAGGTAAAGTAAAAATGCTGGACAATCACATATTTAGCACTTCATATCTTGATTCCATGTCCTCTCTTCCCCAGACTTTTTGGTTAAAGACCTCGAGAGTGATTCAAGTGCCTAAGCATAGGCACCTAGTGATATCTTACGTGTCACGTGCTGAGGCATCACACTGGGCTACTAAATATGACAGATCCAATGGAGGAGCAGCTATGGCCTTATAGAACAGCAGATTGCAAGATAAAATACACAAAGACATCTAAAAAACTACTGCTGGGCATGTTTAGGCACCTGAATCCCACACTTTGTGTTATCTCAGATTCTCCCTTCCTGTGTCAAATATAAGTCAGCTATTAGCAGCCACCTCCTAAATTCATGCATGCCAACCTTCTCAGGTGGTGAATGTTCATCAGCAAAGCTCAGGACCACGATTAAACTCCTCTTCTTCACTGCTATCAGATTCAGGAGTCAGCAACAATCAGCTACTATCATCTGCTCTCTCCTGTCTCAGTTTGTGAATAATAATAATTTAAAAAACCCAAAAAACACTCCAAGGACTCCTCCCTTCACTATTAAAACAAAGAAATAGTTTACCTGCCACCTTGTTCTGTGTCTCATTCTCCTTCCCTGGTGTCTGACTTGCTACAGGTACTTGTTGCTCTCATGCTTTTCTTTCAATTCTTCATGTTTATGCTACTATGGGCTTTCATCTCTCTGCTGTGCCTCTGACACAACAAAATAAGAGCCGCAAGCATTACCAACTGGAAGAAGCAGAGAGGTGAGAAGCACCTCAGTCCACTCGAACCTGATCTGTGATGTCAGACAATTGATCTCTCATGCAGGAAGGACACTGTGACCGTTTTAGGCTACGCCTTTAAGAAAGGGACAGTCACTGAGACACTCTAGCTGAATGTTTTGGTGTAATATGGAAACCAAAAATAATTCTTAACGAATTTCATTGGTGGATTGGTAAAATGCAACTTTAAATTTTAGTTTTAGTTCAGTTTGAATCTCAGTCAGTTCTCTCTGTTTCAGTCTGTCTGAACAGCTGCTGTTTCTCTGAGCCTGACGTTGACCTTCAAATAACAAGATAAGAAACTAATTTTTTTTTCCTTAGCACATGCTTTTAACTAACAGAATTTCCTCCTTAATAATTACACCTCTCTCTCTAACCCTTTTTGGGAAAAAAAGGGAGGAAAGGAGAGAAGGGGGTTTTGGGGAGACCCTCCTCGCTGGAGGAGAGCAGGTTCTCTATGTTACATTCTTTGCTGTATATTTTTGTATACACTGTATATATTGTATATTGTGTATATATTCACTGCACTTCATCCTGCTTGTAAAATATAGCCCTTCCATTGTTGCTTCTCCGACTGAGTTAGCCATGGTTTGGGGGGGGGGGGGGGGGGGGGGGCGCAGAGAACTGAACCTTCTTTCACCACAACAGACACAAAGGAGCTCTTTTCACATGGGAAGAAGTCCCAAGCGTATAACATGGAATTCACTCTGGATTTTTAGGGTAAGCCTGCCTGGGCCAAGTGGAGATCAGAGAAATAATATTGTAGGTAATGTCAGTATTTGATAATGCCAGGAATGACTGTAGTGCCTGACACTTTATTAGGAACAGCTGGAGAAGGTTGAAATAACTCATTCCGGTTTGACTGAGTCACGGTCTGTTGATAAATCATGCAGATACATGCTCAATAGAGATGTATGGCCATTCTGAAGGCTGTAAAACAGATCTGAGCACTGTCTGAAGTAATTTCTTCAGAGCTGCAAGAAGACAAGCATGAAGTGAGAGGCTACTCAGTAGGGATGATCATGTCCTATGCTCTGTTGATGCTTTCAAGGAATAAAGATCTCAGGTCTACATGAATAGAGCAAACAGGAGGAGGTGGAGGGACAAGCAGTGTGGCAGGAGGATGGGTAGGAAGGAACCCAAGGCTGTGCACCCCAAATGTTAACAGCTCACATTTCTCTTAATCTCATCTGTGAAATGCTGAAAGTTCAGGGGGATGGGGAAAGGAAAGAGAAGGGAGGAAAAACCTCAGCCAACAGTGGATAAAAATGGCCAGGGAAATGTTAGCTAATAGTGGCTTTTCCTCTGGAAAAGGAGTTGCGCTATAATCATAAATGACTACAGTCAGATAATTTCTATTGCAACTTGTTTTTTTTTTTTAAGTAAAATGTCTATTTTTGAAATTTTTGCCATCAGAGGGCTCAAAAAAATAGCAGTTACCATGAAAAATAAGTTATCATGTCCATTTTGGTTGGGATTCTTTTTGTTGTTTTTTTGTAATGCAGAGGTGGATACAACCATAGTTGATCACTAAAGCAGAAGGCTTGCACTTTCCTTTGCTTTTGCAGGTCAACAAAAATAGCAGAGCTTTATTTTCCTTATGTAATGTGACAGAATGAGTGTTAGTAACATAGTGGTTTACTGCTTTCAACCAGATGGACAAAATGGTTTGGCTGTTCCTGCCCACACTATTACTCCGAAATACTCTCTTCAGAAATTCTTTGTAGTTGAGATAGTACAGTTACTAAAAGTTTCAGTCTATTTATAGGTACAAGAACAAGTGGAAGGGCTGATAACCTTATCTGCGCCTTTACAGTAGAGTGAAGCTCTGTTCTTTCTCATATGCACAGACATTTTGGCTTGCAGCCAGCGCTAAATACGTTGATCTTTTCGCGTGCACACACACAAACATCCAGCAACAATGGCAACAGTGAACTGACATAAGCTTTCAGAGGTTTTCTTTCCATTTGTAGATGGAACAGACAGGTCATCTAATTGTGATCCTATAGGTATTAAAAAGGCATTACAAGACTTTTTATAATCTCCAAAATGGTTCATTCATTATTCTCAGGAAAGATAGCTTTGGAACTTGATGAGCTTTTTATTTTCACCAAATATATTCATCTATTGTAGTTTGCCATTGTAGTTGCAGCATTTGTAACCTATTTACAAGTTAATTATATTTTTAAATATCATTAACCCTGGAGCAGTCCAATTTACATGAATTTCATTTAATGTGAAACAGATGAACTGGCCAAGCCACTCTCCATCATTTTTCAACAGTCCCGGCTCACTGGAGAGGTGCCAGATGACTGGAAGCTGCCAACATGATGCCCATCCACAAGAAGGGCAGGAAGGAGGAGCCAGAGAATTCCAGGCCTGTCAGCCTGACCTGAGTGCCAGGCAAGATGGTGGAGCAGGTCATCTTGAGTGCAATCACACAGCACTTACAGGATGGCCAAGGGATCAGGCCCAGCCAACATGGATTTAGGAAGAGCAGGTCCTGCCTCACCATCCTGATCTCCTTCTATGATCACATGACTGCCTGGTGGACGTATTACAAGAGGGATATGGATGTGCTGGAGCGTGTCCAGAGAAGGGTCAGGAGGATGAGCAGAGGGCTGGAGCACCTCTCCTATAAGGACAGACTGAAAGAGTTGGGGCTGTTCAGTCTGGAGAAGAGAAGGCTCCGAGGTGACCTAATTGTGGCCTTCCAGTATCTGAAGGGGGCATACAAGAAGGCTGGGGAAGGACTTCTCAGGATCTCAGGTAGTGATAGGACTAGGGGGAATGGAATGAAGCTGGAGGTGGGGAGATTCAGGCTGGATGAGAGGAGGAAGTTCTTCACCATGAGAGTGGTGAAACCCTGGAATGGGTTGTCCAGGGAGGTGGTCGAGGCCCCGTCCCTGGAGGTGTTTAAGACCAGGCTGGATGAGGTTCTGGCCAGCCTGATCTAGTGTGGGGTGTCCCTGCCCATGGCAGGGGGGTTGGAACTAGATGATCCTTGTGGTGCCTTCCAACCCTGACTGATACTATGATACTATGTGGGGCAAGCTGTGGATGTAGTCTACCTGGATTTCAGCAAGGCCTTTGACACCATCCCCCACAGCAAACTCCTGGCCAAGCTGTCAGCCCCTGGCTTGGACAACAGCACACTGCGCTGGGTTAGGAACTGGCTGGAGGCTGAGCCCAGAGTGTGGTAGTGAATGGTGCCACATCCAGCTGGCAGCCAGTCACTAGTGGTGTCCCCCAGGGATCAGTACTGGGCCCCATCCTGTTCAATACCTTTATTGATGATCTGGATGAGGGGATTGAGTCCATCATCAGTAGATTTGCAGATGACACCAAGCTGGGGGAAAGTGTTGATCTGTTAGAGGGTAGGAGAGCTCAGCAGAGCAACCTTCACAGGCTGGACAGATGGGCAGAGTCCAATGGCATGAGATTTAACACGTCTAAATGCCAGGTTCTACACATTGGCCACAACAGCCCCATGCAGCACTACAGAACTGGACACAGGACTCAAGGTGTGGCCTAACCAGTGCTGAGCACAGGGCACAATAACTTCCCTGCTCCCACTGGCCGTACTATTCCTGATCCAGGCCAGGATGTCATTTGCCTTCTTGGCCACCTGGGCACACTGCTGGCTCATGTTCAACCTACTATCAACCAATACCCTGTGACCGTTTGAGGCTGTGCCTTTAAGAAAGGGACAGTGGTGGGTTACTCTGGCTGAATATTTTGTAAACAAAGTGGGTCTCAACCCACTACATACCCCCCCAGGTCCCTTTCTGCCTGGTTGCTCTCCAGCCATTCTGTCTCCAGCCTGTAACACTGCATGGGGTTGTGCTGTAGCACAAAGCAGCCACCCTGCATCACCATCATCAGCCCTTGCCCCCACACCCTTCCTGCTCCTTGCCCTTGCTCACCTGACTATTCATCTTCTAGCCTGGGCTGGCACAGCGTCCTTTATCTCTATCCTGGGCTGGTGATGTCAGCAACTGCCATTGCCAATGATCTACCTGCTGTCATACTACCCTAACATCTGTATCTTGTGTACTGTACTCTGGGTTAAAAAAATGGGTGGATGGCTGGGCCCAAAGGGTGATGTTCAATGGATTTAAATTCAGTTGGAAAGTCAGTCACAAATGGTGCTCCTGAGGGCTCAGTATTTGGGCCAGTTCTATTTAATATCATTGTCAATGATTTGGATGAGGAGATGGAATTCACTGTCAGTAAGTTTGCAGATGACACCAAGTTGGGCAGGAGTTTCAATCTGCTTGAGAGTAAAAAGTCAATGATCCACCAGGACGTTCTGTGGAAACTGAGGGGAATTGGCACAAGAGGAGGACAAGGCCAGCCCAGCTGAAGTGCTTCTATGCGAATGCGCGCAGCTTGGGCAACAAACAGGATGAGTTAAGGGCCACTGTGCTGCTGGGATGCCACGACATAGTGGCTGTTACTGAAACGTGGTGGGATGAATCCCATGACTGGAGTGTAGGGATAGATGGGTATAAACTCTTTAGGAAGGATAGGCAGGGAAGGAGAGGAGGAGGTGTTGCCCTCTATGTCAATAGCCAGTTGGAATCAGTGGAGCTCCACCTGGGGAGGGATGATGAGCTAGTTGAGAGCGTATGGGTTAAAATTAAAGGCAGGACAGGGAAAGGAGATATTACTGTGGGGATCTCCTACAGGCCACCTGACCAGCAGATCCAAGCAGATGAGGCCCTCCACAGGCAAATAGAAGCGGCTTCCAGGTCACAAGCCCTGGTCCTCATGGGTGATTTCAACCACCCGGACATCTGCTGGAGGGACAACACAGCAAGGCACCAGCAATCCAGGATGTTCCTGGACTGCATAGAAGACAACTTCCTCCTCCAAATGGTAGAGGAACCAACAAGAAATGGTGCTATGCCGAACCTTGATCTCACCAACAGGGAAGGGCTGGTAAGCAATGTGAGGCTCATAGACGGCCTTGGCTGCAGTGACCATGAAGCAGTTGAATTTAATATCCTCAGGGCAATCAGGAGGAAGTATTCCAAGCTTACGACCCTAGACTTTAGGCGTGCAGATTTTGATCGCTTCAGGGATCTGCTAGCCAAAGTGTCGTGGGACAAAGCCCTGGAGGGAAGAGGGACCCAGGACAGCTGGTCAGTATTCAAGGACCACCTCCTCTGTGTCCAGGAGCTCTGTATACCAACAAAGAGAAAAGCAGGTAAGAATGCTAGGAGGCCTGCCTGGATGGGCAAGGAGCTACTGGACACACTATTACTTAAAAGGAAACTCTACAGGAAGTGGAGGGAAGGACAGGTAGAACAGGGGGTATATAAGGAAGCTGCCCGAGCGGCAAGAGTCCTGGTTAGGAAAGCCAAAGCAGAGTTTGAATTGAATCTAGCCAGGGAGATTAAAGGGAACACTAAGAACTTCTACAGGTATATCAATGGGAAGAAGAAGACTAGGGAAGGCGTGGGCCCCCGCAGAAAGGAAACTGGTGACATGGTCACAAGTGATGAGGAAAAGGCTGAGGTACTTAATAACTTCTTTACCTCAGTCTTCACTGCAAGGGCCTCTAGCCACACTCCTGATGTTATGGAAGACAAAGCCAGGGACGGGGAGGAAGAACTGCCCATTGTAAGTGAAGATCAGGTTCGTGATCACCTGAAGAACCTGAAAGTGTTCAAGTCCATAGGACCCGACGGGATACACCCACGGGTACTGAGAGAACTGGCAGATGAGGTTGCTAAACCCCTCTCTATTATATTTCAAAAGTCATGGCAGTCTGGGGCAGTCCCCACAGACTGGAAAAGGGGAAACATTGCCCCCATTTTCAAAAAGGGTAAGAAGGAGGAACTGGGGAACTACAGGCCAGTCAGTCTCACCTCTGTGCCTGGAAAGATCATGGAGCAGATCGTCCTGGAGTCACTACTGGCTCAGAAGAATAGTTGAAGAGGTGATTGGGAACAGTCAGCATGGCTTTGCCAAGGGCAAATCCTGCCTGACCAACCTGGTTGCCTTCTATGAGCAGGTGACAAAATTAATAGCTGAGGGGTGAGCAACTGATGTCATTTACCTGGACCTGAGCAAAGCCTTCGACACTGTCCCGCACCACATCCTGGTCTCCAAACTGGTGACACATGGGTTGGAACTACATGATCCTTGTGGTCCCTTCCAACCCTGAATGATACTATGGTACTAAGGAGGCTTCACAGAGGCATCTGGACAGGCTGTGTTGATGGACCAAGGCTAAGGTATGAGATTTAACATGGACAAGTGCCAGATCTGCACTTGGGTCACAACAACCGCATGCAACACTACAAGCATGAGGAAGAGTGACTGAAAAGCTGCTGGTTGACAGCCAGCTGAATGAGTCAGCCAAGAAAGTAAATAGCACCCTGGCCTGCATCAGGAATAGTGTGGCCAGCAGATTTAGAGAAGTGGTTGTCCCCCTGTACTCAGCACTGGTGATGCTGCGTCTAGAATACTGGGTTTAGGCCCTTCACTACAACAAGGATGTTGAGGTTCTGAAATATGTACAAAGAAGTGCAGCACAGCTGGTGAAAGGTCCAGAGCACAAGCTTTATGAGAAGTGGCTGAGAGAACTGGGCTTGTTTAATCTGGAGAAAAGGAGACTGGTGGGAGTACTTATTGCTCTCTGTAACTACCTGAAAAAAGGTCCTAGTAGGATAGGTGGTGATCTTTTTTCTCAAGTAACAAGACAAGAAGAAATGGCCAGAAGTTGTACCAGGGGATGTTTAGTTTGACTATAAGGGAAACTTTCTAAACTGAAAGGTATGTCAAGGGCTGGAACAGTCTGGCTGGGGAAGTGGTTGAGTCACCATCCCTGAAGGTATTTGAAAGATGTGTAGATGGGCCACCTAGGGACAAGTTTATCAGTAGTCTTGGCAGAGTTGGGTTAATAGTTGGGATCAATGATCTTAAAGGTCTTTCTCAACCTAAGTGCTTCTATTATGTGCAGGTATTTCTACATGCAGGCATGAGGCAAGTGAGGAACCAGGAGCAGAGAGCCCAGTCTGAATCAACAGACGTCATGGCTGGAGCCAAATTTCAACATATGCGTGATGGGTCCATCCAGCAGACAAGATACATGCAGCATAGGTGCAAAGATCATCCATGAGACAAGACTAAAGACAGGCACACCTACAATATGGCTCAAGCAAGGCCTGAACTTCAGTAGAGCTCCTAGGGTGGTGGGCAGACAGTGCAAGGATGGAGGTCCCAGGTGAAGCTGGACAGGGCAAGTAAGATCTGTTGATGCCCTCAGGTCACTGATAGAATCTCAGAGATAACTTTTCTGAAGATTGCCTGAGAAAGCATTGAACTTGCGCTGTCTGACATGAGACAGGATGGCAAGGGAAGGGGGAATTTGTCTTGTTAAAGGTCGTGAATTGAGCCAAGCTTGCTCTACAAATAATTTCCTGTCTGCCAAGTACCCTTGTGACACCAGAGTTGTGAAAAGACTGTCTCTTTTTCATACTTAGCTAAAAAGAAGCAGTCAAGTGACTAAAGTAGAGAGAAATGAGAACTGAGAGAAGAGCAAATATTGCCTGCAGGTGATAGAATAAAGCCATACTGTGGAAAGAGCAAAGATTCCCATCCTGTCAGGACAAGGGGGAAATGGAGCAAATGTGGATGTGGTCAGAAGGGACTCTAGCAAATGGAGCCTGGAACTGATTCAGGATTCCTGAGCCTCCTCTATCGTCAGCTTTTTTTTCTGTCAAAATGCATCTCTCCTTGATCCCCTTGATTTATGCAGATGTTGACAAATGTGCTACTATTAACTCAAAAGGATCCAAACTGCTGAATTCTGATGATGAACTATATGGGTCACTCTAGTGCTACATAATGGATATGCTGAAGGGGGTCAGTTTCCTTTTTAAAAAACAGAAGGTTTTCCATTAACATTCCCTCTCTCCTCCCTATACTCCTTCTCCTGATAGATTAATAGACAAATAAATCTGCAAAGTCAAACATTCACAAGTAAAGAAATGCCAAGATGAAGGCTACTTTAGCAGGAAAGGAAAAGAAACCTCTCCTAATCTTGCCACCTTCCTACATACTCAAAGGCTACCTGCCTTGTAATTCTTGTACCCCTAACCATGGGGAAACAGCTCTGTCCAGCTCCTATGTGGCTCCTGTGGAAGGATGCCCTTACTCCAAGAGAACATCTTCACATACATGCCAATCTTAGATTCATCCAAGATAACAAGAAGAACTAAATAAAATCTTTACAGACCAAGCTTTTTTTCTTCTTTCCTTCAATTTTTCCTCAGAATGATCCATGGATGAATCCAGTAACTCCAACAGGCTGCTACCATGCTTTTTGATAGACTTGTTTATTTAAAACATAAACCTTTATTAGAATAAACCAAACCTTTATTAGAATAAACCAAACCAGGTTGGAAGAGACCTTCAAGATCATCGTGTTCAACCCATCAACCAATCCAACCCACCCAAACAGCTAACCCATGGCACCAAGCACCCCATCAAGTCTCCTTCTGAACACCTTCAATGGCGGCGACTCCACCACCTCCCCGGGCAACCCATTCCATAGCGCAATCACTCTTTCTGTATAGAACTTCTTCCTAACATCCAACCTGAACCTCCCCTGGCGCAGCCTGAGACTGTGTCCTCTTGTTCTGGTACTGGGTGCCTGGGAGAAGAGACCATCATCAGCCTGTCTACAACCTCCCTTCAGGTAGTTGTAGAGAGTGATAAGGTCACCCCTGAGTCTCCTCTTCTCCAGGCTAAGCAGCCCCAGCTCCCTCAGCCTCTCCTCATAGGGCTTGTGTTCCAAACCCCTCACCAACTTTGTTGCTCTTCTCTGGACTCGTTCCAGCAAGTCAACATCCTTCCTAAACTGAGGGGCCCAGAACTGGACACAGTACTCGAGGTGTGGCCTAACCAGTGCAGTGTACAGGGGCAGAATGACCTCCCTGCTCCTGCTCAACATACTGCTCAAACACCTCAAAGTCACTTTCTGAAAGTGATCTGAACATAATATTTTCTTCTTTATTTTCTTCATGTCTGGTTTTCTAGTAGATTATGTTAAGCATGTTTTGGCATCAGATTACATCTTTCTGAAAAGAGCAGAGTTAAAATACACCATAAGATGGATGGAATTGTGTATCTGTGTTAGAAGGAACCTTACTTGTATCTTTTTGAATACATCAGTTGGCTTTCTAATAGTTTGCTACAAATCTTATCAAGCCAGACATGAGGCTCAAATAAGTTTTCAAATAAACTTTCTGAGGTCTCTGACCTCAAACAAAATGTTTTAATGTGGTAATGCATGTTGTTAATTCATGACTAAATATTTAACAAAGTCATAAATTGTGAGGTCAGACTTCCTAGGCAGAAGGATGTTACTCCTATACAAATTTTTCAAGTCATTGAAGCAAATTGGATTTAGTAGTTCAGTATAACAAGGCCTGTGGGTAGTTTGATGCTTTTAGTCTGCATGACAAGCATTTAAGTTAAATATCTTCTGGGGAGGATTCATATGTTCCTAGAAGTTTTTGGTTCGTTGGTTGTTTTTTAACTTTTTTCACCAAAAAATTATTAAATCACCTGGCAATACGGAAGCATTTAATCGTTACTCAGATACAAAGTAGTTTTGTGGTACAGTAAATGTTCCTCTTCATTGAGGATGTTCTTGTAAGTATCAAACGTTAAATGCATTGACACATTAAAGGTTTGATCTTTCCTGTTTATATGTGGATTTCTGCAGATGAAATAACTGCATCTGCAACAGTTGTGCAAGTCTCTGATAGTCAGTTGATGAAGATGAGTGAGATTAATCTCCATGTAAAATAGAAACCTGAATATTGGTAAATGATCCTAATTTCAATAGTTACATCTCAAATGACTGCATTGGAAACTTTTATGTATTATATATAGACACCTACAGTCAGTTAGATGGATCCTGTGCAAGTTGTCTTTAAAATAGGGTCTTATATAAGCAGTAGCATCCCATCTCTTTCTCCTTCTAAGAAGATAATGTTGTATCAGGGATTTATGGGTATGCAAATGTACACATTATCAATGAGAAAGTAAGATGGAAACTTCCCACTACATTTAGATTCATGTATAGTTAGAAGTCAGGCTATACCTGTCCCATTTTTAGATTTCCTGACAATTTTTAGCAGCTACACTGTATTAAACATCTTGCCTCCCTCAATATAAAGAGACACTGAAAGAGGGTAACACTTGTTTTAAGATAAGATGAATCTAGACTACCTGTCTTCATTTCAAAACTCTCATATGATCAACATTTTGTGAGACCTGTCCAATTCACAAATCCTGTTCTATCAGCTGCTTGCATGTGGTGACATTTTGAAGTCCATCTCCTGTAGATGTTTTACAATTCTTCTGGTTCCCACAGTAGTCTTTACATCTTTCATTCATGGCATATTGTCTCTGAAATCCCTGCTTAAGACTTCCTTTGCTCAGTTGCTTTCCATACTCTCAAATTTAAAATTCTAAGTATACAAATCTCTGTGAATTTTACTGTAAAGCTTTCAGATAATATTTTTGCTATGCTTTTGAATCTACAGGGATTCAGGCTTTGTAAGTAATATCTATTGTTGTTTAATTTTAACATAATTTTGGAGGCAAAAGGAGTACACACACTACAAGTGAAAAGGAATATCATGCAACAGAAGTACAAGTGAAAGAAAATTAAATGGGTGGTGGGAGGGGACCTCTTCCAGTAAGTGAATGAGTTTTAGAATCATAGAATTGTTAGGGTTGGAAGGGAGCTCAAGGATCATATAGTTCAAACTTCCCTGCCATGGGCAGGGACTCCTCACACTAGAGCAGGTTGCTCACAGCCACATCCAGCCTGGCCTTAAAAACGTCCAGGGATGAGGCTTCTACCACCTCCATGGGGAACCTGTTCCAGTGTCTCACCACCCTCATGGGGAAGACCTTCTTCCGAACATCCAGTCTGAATCTACCCATTTCTAGTTTTGTTCCATTCTCCCTGGTCCTATCACTACCTTCACCGAGAGTCATTCGTCATTGGAATGTGCTGCCCAGGGAGGTGGTGGAGTCACCATCCCTAGAGGTGTTCAAGAGGGGATTGGATGTGGCGCTTGGTGCCATGGTCTAGTCATGAGGTCTGCGGTGACAGGTTGGACTCGATGATCTTTGAGGTCTCTTCCAACCTTAGTGATACTGTGACTGCACAAGGAAAGGTCTTTTGACTTGGTTGCACAAGGAAAGCTCTGAAAAAGCTCTGGAAAAGCCTGTCCAGAATTGCTATATTTGTATGTCATAAAAGTATGCATTTTAAGCACATCTTTTTTTCTCTTACTGACAAATTTCACCCTTTCCATTGCAGGAAAACACTATTAGTGTTTCTTTTATGCTATATAGAATTACATAAAATTCAAAGCTTTTTTATTGTTCCTAAGTACACTGACAGACTCTTTAAGTTCAACTGCTTTTGCTTCTCTTGGCACATTTACACATGGTCTAGATTCTAATATATGTTAATGCCTATCAACTTTCTTTTCCTCTCTCATTTTTATATTTCCATTTATGTTTCTTAATTGTGTTTCATTTTCTACCTGAGGCTGGCTGTTGTTAGCTTTGAATACCTGTTTGTTTTTTTAAGAATAGGAATCTTTTTTAATGTTTTTCCAAATCATGTTTTTAGAATATCGAAAAACACTTTTTCCAGTAACTATTTTTTTCCCCACTCCTACACCTTATTCATTCAGTTCCTGATGATTCTTAGTTCTGTGAGTAGTATCAATCATTGTGGCTTTATTGGTTTTGCAGCTGACAATAAACCACAATTCTCACTTTCACTGGCTGATTGTTAGCTTAGCGTCCCCTTATCTGCTGTGAAGAGCACTCAGCAACTGCCCTTCTCAGGTCTAGGACTTTGTGATTAGGAGACTGTCTCTACAGTTTGAAAATTCCAAGGCTAGTTTAATATTAGCAGTAAAAGGATCTTCAAGTATTTCCTTTCAGTTTGAAGGCTCTCTTGATGTCATGACAAATAGGTGCCAAAAATCCCATTAAAATAAGCAAACAAAAATCACAACAAAAAGTTATGTGGGTCATTCTCCCATTTGACTTGCATTAGGACTACAGTCATATCTGTTTGTTAGAACTGTAGTCCGTAAAGATTTGGGGTAGCTTGGTCCTCAGTTGTCTTTCAATCAGAAAGTATTTCTACTATTTTACATTATGCGCTGTCTGTGTTTCCACATTTTACCTAGTGGATCTTGGACACTGATTGTATCATTCCAATAAAAAGTAAAGCCTGCTAGGTTTGAGTATTTCTAACAAGATAAATTTATATACATTTTTTTCAAAATTCATCTACTTCAATTGTTTTTCATCACCTATATTTCCAGCAAGCAGAAAAGGAGAACTGTAGTTGTATTATTTTATTATTTTTATGTATTTAAAAATTATAATTTATTTTGTTTGGAATATCTTTTCCAGTATTAGAAACTGTAAAAGAAAAAGAAAAAAAAAAAAAAAAAAAAAAGGTTAAAAAAAAGGTAAAAAGGTTACATTCTGAATCTTGGATAGATTCTGTCATCTTCATTATCAAGGCAGCATGATGACAGTGAAGAGCTACGAGCACACTCAATCATCTGCTTATATAGCTTTAAGAGTGCAATGAGATATTCTATGCCTGTACAGCACTTTGAAATATGTGAATATGATAAGTTTCAAGGCATTTGCTCTCTTAGGGCAAGAATAGTTACGCCTATATTTAAATTCTTCCTCTGAATGCCAGGTCATGCCATTTTCATAGTACACTCCCATTGAACTTTGCAGAAGAGTAAAGGTGCTATTTGGGAAAGAAATTGAGCCAGCTGCCCAAATGCTCTTAGCTAAGAAGAGAATTTGATGAGTGTTTTTTGCCATACACTATTTTGAGAACTACAGTTTAGAGTAACTGAGAAGATAAATAGAAGGGTGTGATGGTGAGAGAAAGTTCAGTTCTCCCTCCTCCACAAAGAAAGAAACCAAGGCTGACTCAGTCAGAGAAGTAAGATGGATTAAAGCTGTATTTACAAGCAGGATGAAATGCAGTGGATATATACACAATATATACAGTATTTACAATATATACAGAAATATACAGCAAAGAAAGTAATACAGAACAAAACTCCCTCCTCCGGACAGAGGAGGGTTCCTCCCCTGTACCCCCTCTCTCCCCCACCTCCCTTTTTTCCCAAAAAGGGTTAGAGAGAGAGAAAAGGTAATTCTTAAGGAGGAAATTCTTGTTAGGCTCAAAAGTGCATGCAAGGATCAATTTTGTTATATCAAGGTCAACAGGTCCCACTGCTGTTGCTCAGAAGCAGAAGCAGACAGGCTGAAGAGACAGCACAGACTGGAACAGAGACAGACTCAAACTGAACTAAAACTTAAAGTTGCATTTTACCTATCGACCAATTAAATTTGTTTATACCTATCTTTGTTTTCAAAATATTAAGCCAGAGTGTTCCAGCACTGTCCCTTTCTTAAAGGCACAGCCTAAAACGGTCGCAAAGGGATATGGCAATGCTGCCAGGAATATTGTTTTTGACAAGACATGTCCCTAAGATCTCTCATTATTGTTATAATTTTCCATGAAATTCTGTAGCAGTAAAGTATGATTTATCATTTATAAAAGAAATTGCTGCAACTGGGAAACAAAAAAACTCTCATGATTGTTGGTAGGCTAACATTACCTTTGCTGACAGAGTTACAGAATCATAGAATCATCCAGTCTGGAAAGGACCTCGGAGATCATCAAATCCAGACACTTTGCCCACTCCACCGCGTCTGTCACTACACTGTGTCCCCAAGCACGATATCTATATGGCTTTTAAACACATCCAGGGATGGTGACATTGTAGTGATTGAAATGTTAAGAACCTTCAACCAATGCTTATAAAAAGCTTAATCTGAAAGGATGCGCATGAAAAGAAGGCATTTGGAAGGAAGGAAATCAGAAAGAGTTTGGAAGTAATTAGGAAGGAATTCAGAAGGAAGAAATTTGGAAGGCATCTGGAAAGAAGAAAGGAATTCAGAAGGCATTCAGAAGGCATTCAGAAGGAAGGAAGGAAGGAAGGAAGGAAGGAAGGAAGGAAGGAAGGAAGGAAGGAAGGAAGGAAGGAAGGAAGGAAGGAAGGAAGAAAAGCATTCAGAAGGTATTTGGAAGGTAGGCAGGAAGGAAGGTGGGAAGGCAGGAAAGCGTTCAGAAGGCAGGCAGGGAGCAAGGCAGGAAAGAAGGCCGGTAGGAAGGAAGGAATCTAAGGAATGCAATGTGGTGGGAGGAAGGAAGGCAGTCTTTGCTGCATACTAATCAAGTGTGAGTTACAGTGCCAGAAGCCCTTCTTCCAGTTTGGCAGTGCCATTATTTCTCTAAGTAGATTGGATCCAGTTACAATCCCTTTCAAGTCTCCACATGAAGAATTAAGGATTTAACTTCTTCCCTGGGCTGGCTGAAACACTAATGACACACTGGTGAACTGTGCTTTGAAAGTGCAAAATAGTTTGGTCTGTTTGTTGGTTGGTTTGGTGTGGGGTTTTTTGTTTGTTTTGATTATTTTGTTTTAAATAAGTAAAGGCAAGTAATTTTCACCAGCTCATGGCCAGTGGAGGAAAATTAAATCTGGCTTGTGTTGCCTGAGACCCACAGAGCCACAATAAGATGTCTGCAGCTATTCCATGAGCCATAGGATGGTTTAATTAAGAGTCCGATGCTAAGCATATGTTAATACTCCCTGAAATTTCTGAAGGTTGCCAATGTCTGAAATTCAAAATTACAGAATACAGAACTTCTGGGATTTACTAATCAACTATTCCTCATTAGAAGGGATACCTCTTACTTTCAGACCAAATCTGCTATTATTCTTCTAAAAGGAAAGAATATGCATCCATTTTGATTAAAGTCAGTTAGCAGTAGGTTTAAGTGGGTAAATATATTTGACACCTCATATAAATATAAATATAGTTGATTCCTCAGGACAGGGAGGTTTCTGGAGACAGGAGAATGCAGAGGACATACATTTGTGCTGTGTAGGTTTGGAATTTGCCTAATATTTGACTGCCTGCTGGTAACACATGAATGATGACACACACTTCATTGCTTAAGCGGAAATTAGGAAAGAAACCAATAGGAAGAACTATAAGGGAATTTGTATTTATAAGCACTAGAATCTATGGATGAAAAGATATGTATATGAGCTGCTGGAAGTGAGTCATCCCCTGAATCCCACGTCTTAGCATGGCTTTCAGGGCATTTGATTAGCACACAGTAAAAACCTTGCACATGTTTTTGTGTTTTCTAGAAGTTCTTCTACAAATTTTGGAAAGCTCACTAAAGGAAGGGTAGCTTTCTAAAGAAAGAGCTACCACAGGATGTGAGAAGCTGCATGGATTCTGTGAAATATGAATAAATTGGATAACACATTTTAAATAATCTCTGCACTGTAGTCAGAGGGAAAAAGTCCAAATCCCGATTGAGGCTAACTATTAACTTTCCATGCTTTCCATCTGAGATATTGCTGAGACAGAATAAGCTAGAGCAGTACTTTGAAGATGTTAAAACACTCAATTTTTAACCCTCAGCCATGCGGCTGTCTCAAACAATGCCTTTGATATGTCCCAAGCTGTGAGAAAAATATTTCTTTAACAGAAGTTCACACAAAACTGTAGGTAGACTGATGATCACACCTAATTTTGCCAGCACCAAGAAAACATGATAATGAAAAAAATAACATCTTTAATAAAGTGAAGGCCAGTGTCCTATAGCATATAACCTATGTCTCATTGTCAAAGGAAAATATTCAACTGTGTTTAAACATATCTGGGACATAACCATACAGAAAATAAAATTTCATAGGAAGCATTCTGCTTTTTCTGTCCTCCCCTTCCATTCCCTTTCTTACGCTTCTCTACTTTTCGCCTGTAGAATTTAGATTTGTCTTTAATGAGTCTGTTTCAGATCTTGGTTTCCAGACTGTAATTGGTGAAGAATTTCTCATGGTCCATCTTTAAAATCAAACTTGACATTATTCCTTTAATTCCTGGGCACAGTACTGACCTACATGGGTGCATCCACCACAGAAGAAAGATCCTGATTCTATCTCTGTCTGGTCCTTCAGTGTGACTGGGCATTGGAAAAGTCATTGCTTATATAGCTCTCCCCAGCAGTGCATCTTGTTTGAGTGTTCAAACCAATATATAATTTCTATGAGGGATTCTCCCTTCCTACACCGCTCAGGATGCTCAGGGCCATAATGAAATTAGGAGAAGAAAACAGTGTAGCTACTCCACAAACTATCAGCAAAATTAGTTGGCCTGTTCAGACAGGCTGTAGGTTTTAGCAGACACACAACAGTTACAAAGAGGCGCAGCTGCTTCTGCTTCTCAGGGCCTCCACGTTAACTTGAGGTCTAACCCAAGCTCTGCTTCACTAAGATCCTACAAATTCATCCTCCACACTGGCAGGTTAGATAGAAACAAAGATGACTTAGAAAAGTTTGTTTAGGCTGGGAAGAAAAGAATATAGGAATACAGGATAACCATTTTGAAACATATAACAGGATATCACAAAACGAGAAAGGACTAAATCATTCTCCTTATCCAATGGAAAGATAACAGTTAATGGGCCTATACTGCAGCTGTAGAGATACACATATAAAGGGAGGAAGTCTGTTAGCAAAGGGAATCACAGAAAAAGATTGCTAAAGGAAAACAGGGTCTCTGTCATGGTTTTAAAGGTGTGATAGATAAATATATGTCAGAAATGGCACAGACATTTTTCTTGGGTCTGGGCCCAGGACTACACCACCTTGTCTCTTTCAGATCAGCTGTCTACAATTTTATGTACAATGAAAAAGCAGCAACAACTATACTGAAAAATAAGCCCTTTTCTGAAGTTTCACAGATATGTCAGGCAAAAACAATGAAACATTTCCAAAGACAGGGAAACGTTTTCTTCCTTAGCATGTGGTGCATACAGTGCTCACGCAGCACTGAATTAATTTTTTCTTATATCCATTGCATAAGCCATGCTACTATGAATTGAAGACTAGAAAGTAAACTTTAGGGCCAAATTCTTTGCTTGTGCAGACTGGTCTGGCTCCAGTTACACTTTGTGGACTTGTGAGTTTTAATGACCATGCTAGGGTCTGGCTGTTTAACTTAGCGTCTCCCCTTGACTTCCCTAGCCTTTGAATCTAGTCCTTGAGCAAGTCTGACTCTCTACTCAGAGGATGCAGAATCCACACAAACAACCCAAAGTGCTTCAAGATGGCTTGAACGGTGGGGGCATTCATGGCTGTGTCTAATTGAGCAGATACAGGGAGCCGGAAAAAAATGGGCAAGGGCAGTTAAATCCAGGAAGAGGTCAACCCTATCGGTAATTAACAGGAGAATGGATCAAAGAACTCCACTTAGCACAGGAAATATTGAGCACCTCATCTTTATAGCTGAATCTGATAAAAGTTTGGTTATACATTTTCTATTAAATGAACCAGAGGCAGCTACAAACAGGAGGCTATTGTTTAACCTCTGTGGGAATTTCAGTTGGGTTATTGCATACTTGATGTGCTACGGAAGAGCAGTCCTTATGCCACATACTGATGTAGGTCTAATGATCCCTTATCTCCACATCCACCGTGGCTACTCCAAAAACAAAGAAAAATGAAAGCCTTTCAAATGGTTTGACTCTAAAAATGCTGCCTCTACATTTTTATTTGTTTAGTGACTTTTTTTGTGTTTTCTTTCCTTTTCTCCTCAGCTTACAAATAAGTATATACAGTGCTTTATTTTCACAGGTTTCTTGTTCTAAAGGAGCAATGTATTGTGTTGCATCCTTCAAAAATTTATTCAGAAAATGCTGCTCAGATAGGAAAGGTCAGAAATAAAAGTGAAAAGAGGAAAGGTCTTTAGTACCATTGACAAATTAATCCTTAAAAATTGCCTTTTAGCTAATACTATACTACTCCTAACCTGTCCCTGCTGACACTGCTATTTTGCATGTGCTGGAATCAGTCTGACTTATGTTAGTCTGATTTATGCCTCAAAGTAATAAAGAAAAAAAATGACAACCAAATATGCATCTCTCAAGAAAAAAAAATCTGGTTGTTTGCAGATGGTTGCTGTTCAATAGATAGACCATTACATATTTTCTCTGCTGACTGTAAGTGAAAAAAGAAAATTTGTTTTCACCTGTCCCTGCAGTGTCCCTGCTTTCTGGTGACTGCAGCATAAACTCTCTGCACTTGTTTCAGCCAATGGAATGGGATAGAATATCTAAAGTTAAGCTCCTCCTCTGACCTTTTCTGGGAAGAAACTGTCTCCCTCCATAGCTTATATAGAGTAATGTTTTCTTTTCCCTTTCAGACACAAGCGGCCTTTCATTATTGTCTCCAGCATGTGACGGGGATCAGAAGCCATCTGAAATGGATTAGCCACATTCAGAATAGAAATTGTCTCCATCAGTCCAAAATCACTGTAGAAGGCACTATTTTCTCTTGATACTCCCTCTTCATTGTAGGATATGTACCACCACTGAATGAGTTTTTAGTATATAGCATTCTGGATACTGGAAAATGATAGGGAGATTCAATTGCAGTCTCAGATAATTTCATCGCCTAATGAAGCTGGACTTGCCTTAGCAGAATTAGAGCAACGATAGTGCTGCTCTGACAACACTCAGCATATTCACAAGCCCTTGTACCGCCCCAAAGTTATGATATTTCATTGCGAAATAAAGATTCCTATGTTTTACGGCCATTAAAGTGGAGTGGAGCAGTTTCTAGTTTACAATTACAAGAAAGAGAGGGGAAAGGAAGGATCACAAAAATCAGTTATTACTAAAAGCCTCCATGGCAGCTAAACAGACTACTACTTTTCTTTTAAGCCTCCTTATAAACGCCATGAAGACAAAGCATCAAGGCCTCCACACGGCTCATTGGTGCCAAGTGGATTAGGCTGGCAGAGACTGCACTGGTTTAATCCCCTTTAACGCCTTGCACCTTAAGTCTAATGTGCAACCAGACCCTTTCGCTCCAGCTCCATACTGAGCACATCAGCAATAAAGGATTATCATTTCCAACATCACTAGAAAACTACTTTTCCTTGTGCTCCAGGTCATCATCCTATTTCAAAAAGCTGAATTAAAATACAAACTGAATTAAAATACAAATTCGCTGAAATTTTCCTACTTGTTAAACTCAGCTGCAAGTAGCCTAGTGAAGGTAGCTGCATTTATGCAGGTTTGTAAATCAAAAAGCTGGCAATAAAAGGCCATTTTCTGTCAAGTTCTCGAAGAGTACTTTTTTTCACACAGCAGTGAGATGACATTCATTCACATCTGAAATGTATCCCACCGGTATACAACTTAAAGTTCAGCCAACATGGATTTAGGAAGGGCAGATCCTGCCTCACCAACCTGATCGCCTTCTATGCCCAGGTGACTGCCTGGTGGATGTGGGGCAGGCTGTGGATGTAGTCTGTCTGGACTTCAGCAAGGCCTTTGACGCTGTCCCTCACAGCAAACTCCTGGCCAAGCTGTCAGCCCCTGGCTTGGACAGCAGCACACTGTGCTGGGTTAGGAACTGCCCAGAGAGTGGTGGTGAATGGTGCCACATCCAGCTGGCAGCCAGTCACTAGTGGTGTCCCCCAGGGATCAGTGCTGGGCCCCATCCTGTTCAATGTCTTTACTGATGATCTGGAGGAGGAGATTGAGTCCATCATCAGTAAATTTGCAGACGACACCAAGTTAGGAGCAGGTGTTGATCTATTAGAGGGTAGGAGAGCTCTGCAGAGCAACCTTCACAGGCTGGACAGATGGGCAGAGTCCAACATGGCGACATTCAAGTCTAAGTGCAAGGTGCTGCATTTTGGCTACAACAACCCCATGCAGAGCTACAGCCTGGGGTCAGAGTGGATGGAGGGCAGCCAGACAGAAAGGGACCTATGGGTTCTGATTGACAGCTGGCTGAACATGAGCCAGCACTGTGCCCAGCTGGCCAAGAAGGCCAATGGCATCCTGGCCTGGATCAGGAGTAGTATGGCCATCAGGAGCAGGGAAGTCATTCTGCCCTGTACTCATCACTGCTTAGGCCACACCTTGAGTCCTGTGTCCAGTTCTGGGCCCCTCAATTTAAGAAGGACATCAAGACACTTGAACGTGTCCAGAGAAGGGCAACGAGGCTGGTTAGAAACCTCGAGCACAAGCCCTAAGAGGAGAGGCTGAGGGAGCTGGGATTGTTTAGCCTGAAGAAGAGGAGGCTCAGGGGAGACCTTATTGCTCTCTACAACTACCTGAAAGGAGGATGTAGCCAGGTGGGGGTTGGTCTCTTCTCCCAGGCAACCAGCACCAGAACAAGGGGGGACAGTCTCAGGCTGCACCAGGGGAAGTTTAGGCTTGAGGTGAGGAGAAAGTTCTTCACTGAGAGAGTAGTTAGCCTTTGGAATGTGCTGCCCAGGGAGGTGGTCGAGTCACTGTCCCTGGAGGTGTTCAAGAGGGGATTGGAAGTGGCACTTGAAGCCATGGTTTAGTAGTCATGAGGTGCTGGGTGACAGGTTGGACTTGATGATCTTTGAGGTCTTTTCCAACCTTATTGATTCTATGATATCACAGGTTTTTCTGTACTCAGGGGAGGATGGGTTGTATCACGATTGGGTTCTTGGAAATGCTGGGAAAGAACAACTGTTACTCAGACTAGGAAAGGTGAGGGGTCCCTGGTCTGTCTTGTTCATCATGGCCTGGCTACACCCAACAAAAGCCACTTCCGCAGGACTTTTTATTTCTGTTACTAGGGCAGAAGCAAAAATTGCAAATCACAGGAAGGGCAGGAGAAATACTGGTAAGTCTAGATGCCATGGCACGTGTTACTGTGTTGGAGTACGACATCCATTGTAAAATGTAACCTTCATCACTTCTGCTAGTTACCTACTCTTGCATGTTTAGCTAATGTGTATTCATATGAGAACTGAAACTACAAGTGGACAATTCATGCTCCATAGATGGCAGCAAGTGTAAAATCATTTCCACAGACAAGGCATTAAGAGCCCTTTACTGTAATCTCTTCCTCATAGTATTTCTCTGAGGGAGCCCAGCCTGACACTATCAGCTATGGAGGATAAGGCGTGAAAGTAAAAGTATGAGACAGGAAGAAGTGTCCAAGTAAAACCTGGCTGTACAGACTAGGAATGGGATGAATTTGGCCTCATATTTTCAGTTGTCCAATTATTAATGTTCAACATAGTTGTCTCTAACAAGATCCATAAAAATGAAACGTGGATAAATTACAGAAGTTATAAATTACTCAGAATACAAGAAGAATGGCCTGAACACTTCAGGAGAAAAGATTGACTCCTAAACAGATAAACCTTTTTTTTCAAGTAATTTTAAAATATATTTGAATGTCTTAATTGCTTAGCCTGTATTTTTCATTGTCATTGGTATAACATCACACATTGATGTGAAAAGTAATGTCCCATCATATTATGAAAAGAAATTTTTTTTCTTTGATATTTGCTATTGTGGTGGGTTGAAATTTCTGCCCCCCCCAACATTAACTTTGCCAGCCAGCCCGGATGGAAGCAAATGAAAGCTGTATTTACAGGCAAAACTACAATCTACAATGGAATGCAATGAATATGTACAAAATACACAGTAATTACAATATTTGCAGGTACTTACAGGTCTTTGACCAGGGGAAGCTACTAGCTTCTCCCTCTCTGCCCTCCCTTACCCCTCTGTACAAAAGGGAGAAGACACAGAGGCAGAGAAGTTAATACCAAAGCAATGCAGCCAGGGTCAAGCAGAAGGAAGTTAGTACCGCTCCAGAGTGAAGAAGCAAGAAGAGAAGAAAGAAATTGTTTTGCTACAATCAGTTTAAGTTCCTTGTCTCTTCAATGGGATTTTTTAGAATTATTTTTATATTCCTTTTTACACCCAATAGTGATTTATTTACATTTTACTACTTTTCAGTTCAAGATATGTGGAAAATTTTAACTACCACAGTTATCAGGTATCCTTTGATATTATTCCTAAAAGGCAATATCATAAGAGAGACTGAGCACCTCTCCAGGATGCGTAAAATTTAGCAAGCCAAAATCTTGCTCTCTCCTACAACAGTAGCTTCACCACAGAGCATGTTCAAGCACTGTGGTTTTAAACAGTGTTAGTATGACAGGCATCTCTGGCAGATGAGTATCAAGACCAGCTCTTGTACTTGCTTTCAAAGTCACTTACTTTTTTTTAACAATACTCAAAATGACTCTGAGAGCAAACATCACACATGTTCATAACATTCATTTGCTGGATATTTCTGTGATGCTGGCAGTGGCTAAAAATCTCAGACAATTCTTTATCAGAAATATTATCATGTTGTTTATATATTACCATAGGATATTTGCTATATTATTTACTCACTGATTCAATTATAAAATAGAAGTTATTTCTTGTCTTTATTGCTCATAGATCAAATGGAACTTTGTCCACACAACCTAGACAGAAATAGTGCAGCATAGCAACGTTGTGATTCAGATGTGCCATTCTATATTATGCAGCAGAAGAGAGGAAAGCTTCACTGTTACAACAAAAAGATTTATTTTTTCTGGTTCATGTAATAAACAGTTTGGATAAACACCACAGAGAGCAAATTGATAAATTGGTTACAAAACCCATGTTCTAGTAGTTTGGCTTTTGGATGCCAAGGGCTTTCAGCTTTGCCTGGGGGATCCCTGCTTCTATGTGCTCTACTTGGCTGACTGCACAACGCTAAGCACAGCTGTTGCTACAAGTAGCATGGAAGAGGAAAGTTGGCAGCATGAATGGGAAGTAAATGAGACTGGGCTCTTTCAAAGTGAGAAAAATCTTACAAGTGCCTTCTCTCTAGGCTGTGAGGTGGAGCAATGTGGCAGCTGTCTTGCATACCAGCCTAGCTCATGCCAGAGACTTTTGTACTGCCCTACGCCTTCACTGACAGTAGAGGACAGAGCCATAGTAAACTTGGCTTCATATGAGCAGACAAATTGCCAGCTGATGGTGGATATAATGCTGTTAACAGAGCAGCCCATGGAGTTACTAGACTGTTGTCATTAGGACACGGTTTCCTTCTAGACACTCACAAATACCCAGGTTTCAAAACTTCCACATATATTTGAGAGTCAATGTTCAGTTCTCCTAGCTGTAGCTTTTAAAAATTCAGTTGTCTAGGCTAAGGCATGTCTATGTTTCCTTTGTAATCATCATTAGCATCTCTGTGGTTTTTCTTTCAGAAAAAAAAAAAATGAGTTGACCTCAAAAAGATCTTCTCTATCTTTCTTTACTATAGAGAAAAAGCCAAGAAGACTAGCTCTGAATGGGATCAGCCCATTTTGGTATCTATATATCATTGCCCACATGTGCCAGGAAGCTAGGCTGGAGTCGTGGGAACATATAAGTAGCGACTGCTCGTATGAATCACTCTCTGACAGCAACAAAGACATCTTGATCTCCTGTACCTGTAATGGGAGCCTGGACACATTAACCTCTTGCAGGCACTTTACATATGCTCTTCTGTGAGGTCATTACCACTGCAGAGGCAAGTTAACTTGCCGATGGCCAAAGTCATAGTACATGAATCCCATCTCAGACACTTGTATTGCACTAGTTAAAGCATACGAAGAGAAACAGTTTCCATCTCCTCATGCACATTCAGTGACTCAAGGGAAGCTACTCTGATTCACTCAAGTGGAATTCATAAATTCTTAAGTTATACTGTCGCTATATGCTTGGGAGTGAGATATGCTTCATGGTCACAGGATGGTGTCCTTAATTCCCAGAAAAACAAACAGCAAGGCCGGACAAGTTCCATTAGTTTGAAGAAACCTTCCCTCATGGAGTCTTAGTGTCTTCTATAACATAGCCTAAGGAAACATGCAGTGGACAAGAAATCCTATTAACTTCAAACAACTGTGAATGAGATTCCTGGTTTGTACATGTGACCTATGGCAAACCAAAGGGTTTGTCACCTCAGGAAACTCAGTTAAGTTTCTAAGAAAGGACTGAAGGAGGATATCTGTCTGAAGGGCAGATTATCTTGCATCAGCTTTATTTTTCTGGATGAAAAATTTCTGCCCCACAGACCTTTGGGCATAAAACAACAAGAAGGTCATAAAACATTAAATGGATTTCTTTCTGTCTTTACTGAAACATGATCACTTTGTTAATAAATCTTCCTTCTGAATGGGAATGAAGACATGCTGTGTGGTCTGTAATTACCATGATCAGGCAGTTTCCAACCTTCCACAAAGCTAAGGATTTATTTGTATGAGCTTTTTTAACTGACATTTCTGTGCTGAGATTGAAGGTCAAATTCAGCAGTGTAGGGTATTAGTATTGCAACAACATTAGTGTCAGCTCTGTCTTTGGACTTTCGACTCTGATACCATAACTCTGAACACTTTCTCAGCTCAGAGTAGAAATTGTTTTGCGGCTTCTTTGCAAATCACACGCCTTTCTGCTTCATGGATTACTGACTAAGAAAAACTCTACTATCATCAGAAATTAAGATTTGTTTTTCTGAAAAGAAGTTATTAAATAAAATCACTGCAAACTGCTTAGAAGTGATAAGGAATAATTTTGTTTCTAAATTGATTTAAGGTGTTTGCCATACTTGCATTGTCTTTAACATTGTTTCAAGATGTTTAGGGGCTCCCAAAGATCTCAGCAGACAGAACATGCGATTCAGATGCTAAATTTCTTTTTTCTGATGAGTAGGACAGCACGTCTGTGGGACAGAAAACACAGGACACTTCAGTTATATTTCCTGATTTGAGCAGAGATACCAACAGGCTGCAATAAATAAAGCTAAAATAGGTCATTTAGAGTTGCTGTGAAGCAAGATTTGACCAAGGTGAGGAACAGATATCTTGTTAAGTCCTTTCAATCAGTTTCATTCAGCATTTGTAGTAAATCATTAGGGTCCATGGGCTGGGCAATACTTTTGAAGAGTAGGAGACTTAAATGATGGGGTCCTTTGAACACAGGGCTAAGGAATGCCTCAGAGCTGCCAACTCCATCACAGCACTAAAGCTGCTTTCCCCTTTTCCACATGCATCGTGTCAGAAAAAGCTCCTGAGTAAGTCAAGTAACCTGCCATGCAGCTGCAGCTCTAGCCTGGAGGCACCAAGCAATACCAAGGCCATGAACTAATGTCAAACTGCACAAACACGACAGATTGCCCAGACTGTGGGGGAGGTGGAAATGGGAATTAATTGTGAATCCTGAGCTCAGTGTGCATGCATGAATGCTCAGACCTGAATGACTTCCTCAACCACATTTCAGAACATGTCAAGTAAGAAAGGAAAGTTCTTTCCTCCCTATTTTTCAATATACCTTAGTGTTTTTCTTATCATCTGACAGCTCGGTTACAGTTTGCCATTGAAAGGCTTTTTATCGCATTATGGAGTTGGCACCTAAACACAACAATTAGCTTCATTCACTAAATTACCTGCATTCCATAGAATCACAGACGAGTCACAAACAAAACCTATCAGTAGTTTTAATCATATAATTCTTGTATCTGAACTGTGTTTGCAGATAAATATCTCCTGGAAAAATTATTCTTCAGGAAGAGACCAAGTGGAGACAATAAATGAGATGGGTGTCATAAAGCAGACTCACTGATTCATTTCTTTGTATGCTTTTTCCTAAAGTAAAATTTTAGTGCTGTGGGGGAAAAAAAAAAAAAAAAAAAAAAAAAAAAAAAAAAAAGATGTTTTAGGAATATTAGTTTTCCATCATCCATAGAGAGAAAGAAACAAAATTCTCCTTACCTGTAGAAATAATTTTACACTGCTCTCCTGCGAGATCCCACCTCAAATACTGTGTCCAGTTCTTGCGTCCCCATCACAAGAAGGACATAACACTATTGGACCCAGTCCAGAGGAGAGCCACAAAGATGAGCCAAGGGCTGGAACACCTCTGCTATGATGGTCAGTGGAGGGAACTGGGGTTGTTCAGCCCAGAGAAAAGAAGACTCTGGGGGGGGGTGAACTTATAGCTGCCTTCCAATTTCCTGACTCCAGGAAAGCTGGTGAAGGAATTTTCACAAAGGTGTCTAGTGACAGGACTAGGAGGAAAGGTTTTAAGATGACAGAGAGTAGGTTTAGCCTAGATCTTAGGAAGAAGTTCTTCAGTATGAGGGTGGTGAGACCCTGGAATAGGTTGCCCAAAGTGATTGTGGATGCCCTCCGCCTGGAGGTGTTGAAGGTCAGATTGCAGCTCATCTACTCCTAGCCCCCTGTCATAGGCAGGGATGCCTCTGGACAAGACTTGGTCTCAGCCAAGGTCCCTTCCAGTATATGATTCTATGATTATTTTTCCTTTGGCCACCCAAGCTGCCTATGATTTTGAAGGTACCACACTCTTTGAAATATGCGTAACAAACTCCTTCTAGTTTTTGGCAAAATTACATATTTTGTTATGACTTCACACAGGAACAGAGATGCGAAAGTGGATAACATCTGTTTTCAGATACTTTATATAACGATTAAATTTTAGCAAAAATGCTTTTCTGCTGTGTTTGTCAGGACACATTTTGAATGGAGCTCACTGAACTGTGTTAAATATTTTATATTTTTTAAAGAAGCTACTAAGAACATAGGCTGTGCACTGAGCTGTGAGATATAGGATGGCATATGGGGCTGCACTTGTGCAGCAGTCAAGAGCTGTATATATAAGATACTGTGTGGCTTAAGTACCTGTTAGTTCCCATTACAAGTAGCACTTAAGCACAGTCCAACGGTATGAGATTTAACACATCTAAGTGCCGAGTTCTACACATTGGCCACAACAACCCCATGCAGTGCTACAGGCTGCGGCCAGAGTGACTGGAGAGCAGCCTGGCAGAGAGGGACCTGGGGGTACTGGTTGATAGTAGGCTGAATATGAGCCAGCACTGTGCCCAGCTGGCCAAGAAGGCCAATGGCATCCTGGCCTGGATCAGGAATAGTACGGCCAGCAGGAGCAGGGAAGTCGTTCTTCCCCTGTACTCAGCACTGGTTAGGCCACACTTTGAGTCCTGCATCCAGTTCTGGGCCCTCCAATTCAAGAAATATGTTGAGTTGCTGGAACATATCCAGAGAAGCACAACAAAGCTAGGGAGGGGTTTGGAGCACAAGCCCTATGAGGAGAGGCCGAGGGAGCTGGGGTTGCTTAGCCTGGGGAAGAGGAGGCTCAGGGGAGACCTTCTTGCTGTCTACAACTACCTCAAGGGAGGTTGTAACCAGGTGGGGGTTGAATCCAACTCCTTATGTAGTAAGTCCAAGTTGATGTCTATGTCATACCAGACTTTAATGAATTTAGCATAAGATTTAAATGAAAGTGAGATGAAGAATATCTGTCTATGCTGCAAACCCACCTCTGGTTATAATGTGTTCCATCACAGCACTCTCCCGAATGAAACGTGCCATAGTTTATACATAAGTAAGTTTATACATTATGCAGTTGAATTTAATATCCTCAGGGCAATCAGGAGGAAGTATTCCAAGCTTACGACCCTAGACTTTAGGCGTGCAGATTTTGATCGCTTCAGGGATCTGCTAGCCAAAGTGTCGTGGGACAAAGCCCTGGAGGGAAGAGGGACCCAGGACAGCTGGTCAGTATTCAAGGACCACCTCCTCTGTGTCCAGGAGCTCTGTATACCAACAAAGAGAAAAGCAGGTAAGAATGCTAGGAGGCCTGCCTGGATGGGCAAGGAGCTACTGGACACACTATTACTTAAAAGGAAACTCTACAGTAAGTGGAGAGAAGGACAGGTAGAACAGGGGGTATATAAGGAAGCTGCCCGAGCAGCAAGAGTCCTGGTTAGGAAAGCCAAAGCAGAGTTCGAATTGAATCTAGCCAGGGAGATTAAAGGGAACACTAAGAACTTCTACAGGTATATCAATGGGAAGAAGAAGACTAGGGAAGGTGTGGGCCCCCGCAGAAAGGAAACTGGTGACATGGTCACAAGTGATGAGGAAAAGGCTGAGGTACTTAATAACTTCTTTACCTCAGTCTTCACTGCAAGGGCCTCTAGCCACACTCCTGATGTTATGGAAGACAATGCCAGTGACGGGGAGGAAGAACTGCCCATTGTAAGTGCAGATCAGGTTCGTGATCACCTGAAGAACCTGAAAGTGTTCAAGTCCATGGGACCCGACGGGATACACCCACGGGTACTGAGAGAACTGGCAGATGAGGTTGCTAAACCCCTCTCTATTATATTTCAAAAGTCATGGCAGTCTGGGGCAGTCCCCACAGACTGGAAAAGGGGAAACATTGCCCCCATTTTCAAAAAGGGTAAGAAGGAGGAACCGGGGAACTACAGGCCAGTCAGTCTCACCTCTGTGCCTAGAAAGATCATGGAGCAGATCCTCCTGGAGGCACTACTGGCTCAGAAGAATAGTGAAGAGCTGATTGGGAACAGTCAGCATGGCTTTGCCAAGGGCAAATCCTGCCTGACCAACCTGGTGGCCTTCTATGAGCAGGTGACAAAATTAATAGCTGAGGGGAGAGCAACTGATGTCATTTACCTGGACCTGAGCAAAGCCTTCGACACTGTCCCGCACCACATCCTGGTCTCCAACCTGGTGACACATGGGTTTGATGGGTGGACCACTAGATGGATAAGGAACTGGCTTGATGGCCGCACCCAAAGAGTGGCTGTCAATGGGTCCATGCCCCAGTGGAGGCCAGGGACAAGCAGAGTCCCTCAGGGATCAGTCCTGGGACCTGTCTTGTTCAACATCTTTGTGGGTGACATGGACAGTGGCATTGAGTGGACCCTCAGCAAGTTTGCTGATGACACCAAGCTGTGTGGTGCAGCAGACACGCTGGAGGGAAGGGAGGCCATCCAGAGGGACCTTGACAGGCTGGAGAGGTGGGCACAAGCCAACCTCATGAAGTTCAACAAGAGCAAGTGCAGGGTCCTGCATCTGGGTGGAGGCAATCTCAGGCACAAATCCAGGCTGGGCAGTGACTGGCTGGAAAGCAGCCCTGAGGAGAGAGACTTGGGGGTGCTGGTGGACACAAAGCTCAACATGAGCTCTCAATGTGCACTTGCAGCCCGCAAAGCCAATCAGATCCTGGGCTGCATCAGGAGAAGTGTGGCTAGCAGGTCGAGGGAGGTGATCCTCCCCCTCTACTCAGCCCTGGTGAGACCCCACCTGGAGTACTGTGTCCCGTTCTGGAGCCCCTATTAAAAGAGGGATGTGGAGGCGCTGGAACGTGTCCAGAGAAGGGCCACGAGGATGATCAGAGGGCTGGAGCACCTCTCCTATGAGGACAGACTGAAGGAGTTGGGGCTGTTCAGTCTGGAGAAGAGAAGGCTCCGAGGTGACCTAATTGTAGCCTTCCAGGATCTGACGGGGGCCTACAGGAAGGCTGGGGAAGGACTTCTCAGGATCTCAGGTAGTGATAGGACTAGGGGGAATGGAATGAAGCTAGAGGTGGGGAGATTCAGGCTGGGGGTGAGGAGGAGGTTCTTCACCATGAGAGTGGTGAAACCCTGGAATGGGTTGTCCAGGGAGGTGATCGAGGCCCCGTCCCTGGAGGTGTTTAAGCCCAGGCTGGATGAGGCTCTGGTCAGCCTGATCTAGTGTAGGGTGTCCCTGCCCATGGCAGGGGGGTTGGAACTAGATGATCCTTGTGGTCCCTTCCGACCCTGAATAAAACTATGAAACTATGAAGTTCTTTAAGGTAGACTTTCAGTATCTGAGCCCATTACTCAAGTGCCTCATCCTCCCCCACCAACCCCATGCAGACACAGTAGAATACAGAAATAGAGATAGAAACAGAGAGAAAAATATAGATTCCTGGGAATGCGTGTAGAAACATCTTGATTCAAGGCAGCTGGATGTTGATGGTCCTTGGCTTAAAGCATCACTGATGATGGAATATGAAGAGAGAGAAATCACTCGGTTCGTAGGGGAAACTTCCATAGGTAGCTTTTAAGGGTAGGATAAAAGCAGCGCTTTCTCTCCAATAACCTGACAATTGAAAAATACATATGGCTGCATTCTTTACCTGCCCAGCCTTTGCTCTCCCTTCCCTCTTCCTCCATGTCACCTAGGTCTGCTTTTCTAATTAATTTTGCCTCCTTCTGTGATGGCCTTTTGCTTACCTGTTATATCCTCTGAAGTGAATGGGAAAGCCACTAAGGCAATGTAAAATGTCATTTTTTTTTCTTTATCTGCAAGGGAGCTGTTTCACCAGGACGTAGCGGCATGACAAACGTAATACAAATAGCTACATACAAGAATTCAGAGTCTCGGTACTGATGGAATGGGAGTGCCCTGCTATGGCCCCACTGGCTTCCATACTGCAGAGCCAGGCTGCTGTTTGGAGGAATTGGCTATATATATATATATATATATTGCATCGTGGTCTTGGCACCTTTATCTCCCAGGGTCATTGAGGCTCATTATATACTTTCCCTTCTAGACTAGACTAAGAGTGCCTGTATTCTAAAGTAAAAAGAAAAGGATCCATTTCTCTGCTGTAGGTCATTCTGCTGTAGGGTATTTTTCTCTCTCTTCAAATCCTGCCTGGATGCATTCCTGTGTAGACTACCCTATGAAATCCTGCTTTGACAGAGGGGTTGAAGTTGATGAACTCTACTGAATATGAACAGCAACCAAATATTAATCTATGCATAAATACAAACCTAACAAAAGTGGGCAGATGGGCAAAATATGTTGTCCAAGTCTCTGAGTTGGACAATCAAGGGACCAAATCTGCTATTATGCATGATTGCATGTTCTTCTCAGTCAGCATGTGAATGAAATCACCACCAAGGTTTGCCATGCTTCTTCCAACTTCCCAGACTACCCTTGGTGCCTGATTAGGCATCACGATGCCCTAGTTCCCAGAGAAACAGTTTGTGTGTCCTTGTATATGAAAAAATAGGAGACTTATGTAACCACTGATATGGCTATAAGATATTTTACAAATGCTTAGAAACTTCTGGGTTTTTTTATTTAGTCAGCTTGAAAACATGGTGGTGTTTCAATGACAAAATATATATCTGGAGCCCAGGTGAAATGAGATACCTCCTTTCTTTGGGTCAGGAAAATACATCACATGGAACACGAGTGTATTTGGACCTTGCTTGAACTCCAGATACGCAATATCAGAGTGTGCAAGTATACAGAGTTTCCTGTTCTGTGTACTTTCAGGAATTACTGAATGTTACCTAGCCAAAATATGCAGTCACTAAGGTGATACATGAATGACATTATTTAACCAGAATGCTTGTCGTGGTAGAGCACTAGGAGAAACAAAACCCAGTACAGTAAAACCCATCCTAAACCTTTTAACAACTATAAAGGCCTTTTTAAACGCATAATTTCTAAATCTGGAGTGTTATAAAGAGAAAAGCACCTTTGCTATAATTTTTTCTAAGTGCCTCATCCTTCAGTAGTAATGTCCTGCACATTTGATCACAGAGGGCAGGCATACAAGTGACTAGCAGATGGGTGACTTCTCAATCTTGCTTTCATAAAAGACAAAAGAAGGCGGAACTATAATATTTATTGCAGGAAAATGATCAATCAGCACACCCATTCCAGTGAATCTGTCAACCCAGCGCAAAGCTTAATTTGAAGTTACTCTAGGGGAACTCTAGTTACGCCAGGGGAAGTTCAGGCTGGAGGTCAGGAGGAAGTTTTACACAGAGAGAGTGATTGCCCATTGGAATGGGCTGCCCGAGGAGGTGGTGGAGTCGCCGTCACTGGAGGTGTTCAGGAGGAGACTTGACAGGGTGCTTGGTGCCATGGGTTAGTTGATTAGGTGGTGTTGGGTGATAGGTTGGACGCGATGATCTTGAAGGTCTCTTCCAACCTGGTTTATTCTATTCTATTCTAGTGTTTGGTGCTTTATTTAAAAGGCTTTCCAAAAGTAAGGTATTCTTTTGTACATCCTAACAAACCAAGCTGCTGAAACCAAACTGCCAGATGGCATCAGCTATTCATCATTTATCATTTATATACAGCCCAGAACAATACTGGCCTGCTTCACAGATGCCAAGAAAGTTCATTCCAGCATCCCTGAAATGGCTGAAAAAGTTTCAGTGTTACAGAAAAAAACCCACAAAAAAACACCAAAAGTTTTTTTCCCTCAGAATGCTCAAATTCGAGTGAGAGGAATTTCAAGGCCTGTGAAGAAATCAAGTGCATCATAGAATGACGGAATTGTTAGGGTTGGAAGGGACCTCAAGGATCATCCAGTTCCAACTCCCCCTGCCATGGGCAGGGACACCTCACACTAGATCAGGTTGCTCACAGCCACATCCAGCCTGGCCTTCAAAACCTCCAGGGATGAGGCTTCCACCACCTCCCTGGGCAACCTGTTCCAGTGTCTCACCACCCTCATGGTGAAGAATTCCTTCCTAACATCCAATCTGAATTTACCTATTCTTATTTTTTTTCCATTCCCCCTAGTCCTGTCATTATTTGACATCCTAAAAAACTCCCTCCCCAGCTTTCTTGTAGACCCCCTTAAGATACTGAAAGGCCGCAATAAGGTCTCCTCGGGGCCTTCTCTTCTCCAACTCTTTCAGTGTGTCTTCATAGGAGAGGTGCTCTGATCATCCTCATGCATGTATGTCAACAGCTTTGTTATAATAAATTATTTACATTCCAGACTCTGTCATATCCTTTCACTGCTAGAAAGTGATATGCTCTATGACCATGTTTCAAGCTTTCTCCTTTGTGCATAAGCGAATCATTTTACAGAAGGTTCCCGCATTGTCTAAAATGGTTGTTTTAAACTATAATCACCGAAAACAAAATGCAGGGCTGTTTCTGATACAATGGTTTTTGATGTCATGTCCAGAAGGCAACATTAATTTCTTAGCTCTCTTCTGGGTTTTCTTAGTCTTCATGCTCTGATAATTTCACCCCTCTCCCCTTACTCTTTTGTTTTCACTGATCTCAGATTTTCTTCTTATAGGTCCCAATAGTATACATCTGTATTACATAGCTGGTACTCCTACTCGTTTCAACATTACTGATAAAGTTAACCTACTTAAATTGCCTCAAAGAAGGCAATTCCTACTTTTCTGCAGAATTGTTATGAGAGTATGTACTAGTATCACCCATTCAAGGACCTCCACCTTTGCTCTGTTTCTGTTCTTTATATTAGAAATACTTTTTCTACCTGTATTCTTTTTAAAATGAAAAGACTCAAATATTTACAGATGGTATTCAAATGAATTAAATTCATCTGTATAAAGTTCAAATTCTTCCTCTAAACTAATTGTCCAAAAATCAACAGAGAGATAAACCAGCTGCAAAAAGTTATACTACTAATCTTAGATGTTTATCTTAAGGCAGGATAAATGACTCTGTAGAGAAATAAGCCTCTGTTAACTGCAAAGGCTAACTTAATAAGTAGTTTAGTCTAGATGGCTAACTTCAGTTATTTCTTCACTGCAGAGGAATAACAGAGTACCTCCATCTGTGTCTCCTTGTCTCCTGCTCCCCACACACTTAACTATATCACTGAAATCCATCGTGGTATGGATAGAAACTGTACTACATACATAGAATAAACCAGGTTGGAAGAGACCTTCAAGATCATCGCGTCCTACCCATCAACCAATCCAACCCACCTAAACAACTAAACCATGGCACCAAGCACCCCATCAAGTCTCCTCCTGAAGACGTCCAATGATGGCGACTCCACCACCTCCCTGGGCAGTCCATTCCAATGGGCAATCACTCTCTCTGTATGGAACTTCTTCCTAACCTCCAACCTAAACCTGCCCTGGCGCAGCCTGGGTTCACATGGCAAGGTTTTGGGGGTAGTGGAGGATTCCTGTATGTTGGAGAGAGCCAGTCCTAACCAATTCCAAGACTGACCTCCTTATGCCCAAGACCAAGCCAATCAGCAATGGTGGTAGAGCCTCTGTGAAAACATTCTTAACAAGGGGAAAAATTGCTTAACAACTGCAACTGGGAGAAAAGAATGAGAAAATGAGAGAGAAATAACTTTGCAGGCACAGTGGACAGTGAAGAAGAGGAGGTACTCCAGGTGTTAAAGCAGAGATCCTCCTGCACCATGAGATAAAGACTGCGGTAAAGCAGATCGTCTCCCTGAGTTATAGCTCATAGAGAGTCCATGCTGCAGCAGAGTCTCTAACAGGACTTGTGTCCCTGCATGGAGGCTCCACACAGGAGCAGTTTGTGAAGAACTGCAACCCATGGGAAGGACCCACACTGGTGAAGTTTGTGAAGGACTGTCCAGTAAGCTCAGTGGGTTGCATTTTTGCTGATAAGTGGTTTCAGAAAACTACAATACGGTTGGAGAAATCTGATAATACAAAAGACCTGTTATAAAAGAGCTGAACCAAATGTTTCTCTTAGATTGTATCACCAAACCCAGATTTTAATGCTAAAATTGACAATACCACTCCTTCAGGTTTTCTTGAAAGGCTTCCAAATAATTACTTCACAATATTATATTACAGTCCCTCATCATTTCATGCTTGTTCTGAAATACTTGCAAAAAACACACTGTACCATATATTATTATCTGATCATATAGTTAATAACTGACATGCAAGTGTGGTGCCTAATGCAAAGTAAGCAAGTACTTGCCTGAACGAGCTTTCTCCATATGCCTGTTGAAGAATGGAATGCAGGTAGCCCTTTGCTTCCTTCCCATCAGGCTGCAGCTCTCTAATCCTTGATTTCAGCTTTTTACATGGATGAGCAAGAGTCAGAGCAGGCAAAATACATTGCCCTAAGTAACTATGCACTTCATATCACAAAATACTAGAATTAGGAGAATTGGTTCCTGAATACCACATTGCTAGAAAGAGCAGGCAGGTCATTCTGCCCCCGTACACTGCACTGGTTAGGCCACACCTCGAGCACTGTGTCCAGTTCTGGGGCCCTCAGTTTAGGAAGGATGTTGACTTGCTGGAGCGTGTCCAGAGAAGGGCAACAAAGTTGGTGAGGGGTTTGGAACACAAGCCCTGTGAGGAGAGACTGAGGAAGCTGGGGTTGCTTAGCCTGGAGCAGAGGAGACTCAGGGGTGACCTTATTGCTCTCTACAACTACCTGAAGGGAGGTTGTAGACAGGCAGAGGTTGGTCTCTTCTCCCAGGCAACCAGCAGCAGAACAAGAGGACACGGTCTTAAGATGCACCAGGGGAGGTTTAGGCTGGAGGTTAGGAAGAAGTTCTACACAGAGAGATTGATTGCCCATTGGAATGTGCTGCCTAGGGAGGTGGTGGAGTCGCCATCAATGGAGGTGTTTAGGAGGAGACTTGATAGGGTGCTTGGTTGTGTGGTTTAGTTGATTAGGTGGTGTTGGATGATAGGTTGGACACAATGATCTTGAAGGTCTCTTCCAACCTGGCCTATGCTATGCTATGCTATGCTATGCTATGTTATGCTATGCTATGCTATGCTATTGTATTTCTATAATGAGCAGCTGAAGATTGGTTGGAGGCACAATATAAAAATGATGAAGAAAGATCCAGTTTATGATCCAGCAATAGAAGAAATATAAATATTTGGGCTAAGGAAAGACTAAGAGTAGGACATGTAGTTACATGTAGTAGACACAGTAGGACAACTGAAAATATCTCAATGTTAAAATTAAAAATGTTGACAATTAGTATGGTGGCATAGAGAATAGCTGAAAGTAAAAAGATTAACTTAGTAAAAGGAGCAAGCAGGCATCTCATTTTAGTATTCCTGTCAATAATTTTGCTCCAGTGTGTTTCAGTTGTCAAAAGCAACAAAAAGGGGTGAAAAACACACCATAGAAATTGCAATGCATTTGTGAATTCTTTAATTAGTAGGATTACCTGAGAAGGAAAGTAAAACAAACCTGGAATCTGCAAACCTTAGATATGTATTATATACCTTATAGATCACTGCTTTCATTTCAATATTATGAAGTGATGTTAGTACAATTTCAAAAATCCAAGGTATTTAAACAGGTGGCCGATGAACAGTGTGGAGACTTGAGACAGACTTGAGGACAAAATTGAAGATTTGAATTTCAGACAAGGTATAGCATGGCGAATGATGCTTCAGCACTGTCATAGATTTAATTAGGTTATTTATCTTCTGAATTTCTGTAAAGAAGGAAGAAGGAAACACTGCTGCTTCAAAGTCCACAACAGCAAAACAAGGTAGTAGAGGAGAAGAAAGAAGAAATTAACAATGGATTATTTAAGGTGATACATCAGATGCAGATTAAAATGTATAATACAGTCTCAAGCTGCGCCAGGGGAGGTTCAGACTCGAGGTGAGGAGGAAGTTCTTCACCGAGCGAGTCATTCGGCATTGGAATGGGTTGCCCAGGGAGGTGGTTGAGTCATCGACCCTGGAGGCGTTCAAGGGGAGATTGGACGTGGCACTTGGTGCCATGGTCTAGTCATGGGGTCTGCGGTGTCAGGTTGGACTCGATGATCCTCGAGGTCCTTTCCAACCTAGGTGATACTGTGATACTGTGATACTGTGATATTTGAGTTCAGTGAGATGAAAACACAAGTGTACACAAGACTACAAAGATGGGAGTGAAGTTTTGTCCATAAATGCAAATTTAGGATTCACTGTAACCGGTTGCGTAATGCTGAGGGAATTGATAAATCATCGTACCTCATAGGAAAAACAGAATAGCTTAAACAGTAATTCTACTACTTGTGCTGAACTTGTATGGGTACTTTTATTGGCTAGTAGCAAATCATCTGGTCTGCCAAAGAGGGGAATTTCGCAGTACAAGTACTTTGAACAAAGTATCAAACATTATTTGCCAACATTGAAGAAATGTTTTCTAGTCAAGGATATTATTTCAGTAGTTGGATGATATGTAGTTAGCTGAATATTTAAAAAGGAAAACTTATATACCCTTAAAAAATAAACATAATTTGGTTTATCATGCAGACCACCTTGGAGAAGTTATTTTTTTGCATGAAAAAGTTTTTTAAACCCTAAACATTGTATGGATTTCAGTGGACATGTCATAATCTGCAACTATCTTAAGTATGCATTCTGCCAGCACATTAGTAAGACTGCCCGTTACAAATAAAATTAACCAGTTTTCACCTGGCTCCCTTTACCTCTGTGGCATGCAGAAAAAGTCACCCCACCAGTACTCCTCACCCCATATGCTGCTGCTTCTCTTGGAGGAGCAACTTGAGGCAACTTGAGCAACCTGAAGGGCATTATTGCTTTCCACAAACTCAATCCATTTAGTTTGCTCCTAGGACAGCCTCTCATAATGAAGGTGAGGTTGACTAGGGGCTACTACAGAGAAGGCACTTTATCTCACTCCTGGGTAGTGCTGAAGGGCAGAAAAGAAAATGCAACGGAGTGATAAAATCCAGATTAAGTGCCTGATAGACAAGATGAACAGCATCAGTTAAATATAATCTACATAGACTATGTATGTTAAGTGAGCTAAGATAACTAACTGAACTTTATGGATAATAAGTACATTTACTGATATGAGGACAGCATTATACATTTACTAAACCCAAACAAATTTATTTATTCATAATGATTCATAAAAAAGAATTCATCTGGGATGAGTGAGTCATAATACTTTAGATTCTATTTCTGGACAAATTTCCAGAAATCTGCCTAACGCCAAATTCCTAAGACTACTAAAGGGGTGGTGACTCCCCATACTCACATTATTTTACCTATTATGAAAAACAAAGGTTTTCAACTCTGTGCTTTTAGCCCTTTCTGTTGCAAATGTTAGACAGTCTTTGATGCCACCTTCTGGTTTTAGTAAATATATGTAGCTTCACACCAGCTGGGCTATACACTGTAGCTATCAAGCTGATGCATATACAAATCTTAACAAATTTCCATGTTTGTTGTGCATATTATTCAGCAGTGGGTTTCTGACTGTTCCATTTGATTTTGTCATTCCTTCTTCCCCAGAACAGAAACAGTCCTTTTCACGTAGAAAAGGAACAAAACCAGAGAAGAAAAATTCCCCAGCTTTAAATCTTAGAATTCAACACAAAACGAAATGTAAATGAAGAGTTTAAACGTTATTAAGCTCTGAATGCATTTGAATGACAAAACCCTGTGGTTGCTCTTGCAGGCAAGTATTTACATGTATTAGAAGCAAATGTTCTTTTTTCATATCTGTATGTAAGCAAGTTGTTCTCTTGAGAGAACAACTTCTCCATATCTCACAAAGTAAGAATGAAAATAAACATTTCTTAAAGATAACAGTGCAAGACTCAGGGAACATACTACTATAAAGTAGATAAGAGTTTTTAAATTCTTATCTGTCACTAGACCTTGTGTACACTCAGAGGAGAGTTTATCTCATCTAACCCCAGTCATCTTAAAGTTAGGTATCTAGTCCCAGCTGAATGTCTGATCTTCACTGTAAGACCCCTCCAGAGGGCAGTTTACTTCATCCTAAAATATGTTTGGAGAGCAAGGTATCACACATGTTTACATCATAGTATCATAGTATCATAGTATCTTTCAGGGTTGGAAAGGACCACAAGGATCATCTAGTTCCAACCCCCCTGCCATGGGCAGGGACACCCCACACTACATCAGCCTGGCCAGAGACTCAGCCAGCCTGGGCTTAAACACCTCCAGGGACGGGGCCCCGACCACCTCCCTGGACAACCCATTCCAGGGTTTCACCACTCTCATGGTGAAGAACCTCCTCCTCACCCCCAGCCTGAATCTCCCCACCTCTAGCTTCATTCCATTCCCCCTAGTCCTATCACTACCTGAGATCCTGAGAAGTCCTTCCCCAGCCTTCCTGTAGGCCCCCGTCAGATCCTGGAAGGCCACAATTAGGTCACCTCGGAGCCTTCTCTTCTCCAGACTGAACAGCCCCAACTCCTTCAGTCTGTCCTCATAGGAGAGGTGCTCCAGCCCTCTGATCATCCTCGTGGCCCTTCTCTGGACACGTTCCAGCACCTCCACATCCCTCTTTTAATAGGGGCTCCAGAACGGGACACAGTACTCCAGGTGGGGTCTCACCAGGGCTGAGTAGAGGGGGAGGATCACCTCCCTCGACCTGCTAGCCACACTTCTCCTGATGCAGCCCAGGATCTGATTGGCTTTGCGGGCTGCAAGTGCACACTGAGAGCTCATGTTGAGCTTTGTGTCCACCAGCACCCCCAAGTCTCTCTCCTCAGGGCTGCTTTCCAGCCAGTTACTGCCCAGCCTGGATTTGTGCCTGGGATTGCCTCCACCCAGATGCAGGACCCTGCACTTGCTCTTGTTGAACTTCATGAGGTTGGCTTGTGCCCACCTCTCCAGCCTGTCAAGGTCCCTCTGGATGGCCTCCCTTCCCTCCAGCGTGTCTGCTGAGCAAAGCCTTCGACACTGTCCAGCACCACATCCTGGTCTCCAAACTGGTGACACATGGGTTTGATGGGTGGACCACTAGATGGACAAGGAACTGGCTTGATGGCCACACCCAAAGAGTGGCTGTCAATGGCTCCATGTCCCAGTGGAGGCCAGTGACAAGCGGAGTCCCTCAGGGATCAGTCCTGGGACCTGTCTTGTTCAACATCTTTGTGGGTGACATGGACAGTGGCATTGAGTGCACCCTCAGCAACAAGATAGTCCAGAAACTATACATTAAACCTACACTAGGCACCTAGTTTTTATATGGCTAGAGGACAAGGATATGAAACTTGTTCTGAAATCTTTTGCCTTTCCTTTCAGAGATGATGTTAGTTCTTTGTAAAGATTTACTTTGTGCCTTTAAACTATGCAATGTTTATTTTTAATAGAGAATGCATGTTACTTTCTATGAAAGGATTATACATAGTATTGTTGCTACAGGTTAGTGTCCTTATTTGCATTTTAAGTTTCCTTATATATGATCAGAAAATATATGTTGTGAGTTAGAATAAAGCCATAGTGCTAGACTCATCAGATGTCTGTCTTCCTCTGCATCAGGCCTCAGTGCTTTCACAGATCTGTACCTTAATCTCTTTGTATTCCTGTTACAGAGGTTAATTTCTAATGCCACAGGATTAGATCAGCCATTTTAAACTATTCTGCTCCCATGTAGCATTTTCTGCTTATATTTTAGAAAGGAAAAATCACGAAATGCATTTCCTCTCTAATTTTAGAAGCTGTGATCAGATGCAGCATACAAGTCACAAATATGAAGAGGGGAAGTCACATAAAAGGGAAATAACATGGCCAAAGATTTCCTGACAAGAAGTAGTACTGTAATGCAGTGAGGAGGCCTCTGTTTTTTCTTTCATTCCAGTCCTATAATAGTTTTTTGGTTTTCCTCCTTTCTGTACTGATGTTGCCACATTTCTACCCATTGTTTCCTGCTTCCCAGGTATCACTGTGATCATCTGTATGCTGTACAAGCAGTACGTCAAGCATTGATGTTGTTGGAATGTGTTAATCATCTGGATGTTTTCTTGCAGGATGCTGACAACACCACTGGTTTCATCATTCATTAACTTCTCCATGTAGGCTGAGCATCCCTGTGCTACTTTCAGAAAGTTTACTTTCTACTGCACAAGCCCCTTGGAGCTAATGTGAGTGGCAGATGTGTCTAGAATTGACTAGCTGACCAGTCTGAACTGAAATTTTGTCTGAGTTGCAGTATGATAGAAAGACTAAGAAAGTACCCTCAAATACTATCTAGATGGGGAAGAAAAAGTGTCACAGAAGAAGCCACGTGCTGGTTCTTAAATTAGCACAGACTCGGTTGTGGTATTCCTTAGAATATAGGATTAGAAAAACAATGAAAATGTAATAATTCTATGACATGGGAGTTCCTTTTATCCCATGCCTTTGCAAAACACAAATGTTGTTGTCATTTATTTGAGTCAGCCTCCACACCTAAACAAATATTGCTGTTCACAAGAAAAAAGTATGACACAATGGAATTTTCCAAAGTTGTCAAAGAAATCAGTAAAGGAAACATACTTAAATTGCCTTTCTTTATGTTCAGTTGTGTCATACTAAAAACACCTCTCATGTTACTAAGAAGCTTTGAGTATCATAGGCCTCCTTGTGCTTGTTTCTGCATATTTTTTTCCAGTGCTGTCAAGCTGAGTTTGTCTTTTTTTTTTTTTTAATACTGCAGACTATCCCTTGAGAGTAGGAGGCTTTGAGAGCTGTCTAGGGCTTATGCTGTTCTTTATTACAGCATGTTATTTTTCCTAACAACGGGAATCAAAAAATTACTCCCACAAAGCCATCACACAGTATAATAGATCATATATGTGCTATTGTTAGAAGCAATGATGATACCCATACAAGAAATGAGAGCTGGCAATCAAGACAGCAGCATCTCAGGAAATTCTTATCTGGGAACTTAATTTCTGAACACACTGAGTGGGAAGAAATTCCTTTTGAGTGGCCATGAATGCCTGCATAAGCTTCTTTTCCTACAGGGAGAGTGTGTAAAAAACACTGCTTATTGGTTGTGGGGTTAGGACATGACTCAAGGAAGAAAAGGAGAACAGAAATAAGGGTAGTAGGTAGAAGAGAGATGCAATCTATCTTATTCTGGTGCAATCAGCAGCAGAACAAGAGGATACAGTCTCAAACTGCACCAGGGGAGGTTTAGGCTTGAAGTGAGGAGAAAGTTCGCCTTTGGAATGTGCTGCCCAAGAAGGTGGTGGAATTGCTGTCCCTGGAGGTGTTCAAGAGAGGATTTTGAACTTGGCACTTGCAGCCATGGTTTAATAGTCATGAGATGCTGGGTGACAGGTTGGACTTGATGATCTTTGAGGTCTTTTCCAACCTTATTGATTCTATGGTTCATTACTTTACTACCCCGATATACCATTCAATTGACTTCTTGGGACAGAAGTGAAATCCACCCAGAAGTAGGTTCCAACTGGAGAATTTCCACAGCTGGAGAGATTTCATTAACTCAGATAAGCTGTAAATATCTTTTAGTTGCAGAACAGTGTCTCAAATGTTGCTTTTCTTTCCTTCCACTTTGGGATCCAGACAAGCGTCCATGTCAGTCTTTTGCATGGAGGGAAGTAAATGAGCACACCTACAGCTGATGGAAAGGAAAAGTGTGTTCAGTGTTTGCAGTCTTGCCACACCAGGAGATGATTGTAGATTAAAATTTTGAAATTATTTCCTAATATTAGTATTTTTGCTAGCAAGACATGAGTGTACATGCATTATTTTATCTCTCTGTGTAGAACTTCTTCCCAACCTCCAGCCTAAACCTCTCCTGGTGCAGCTTGAGACTGTGTCCTCTTGTTCTGGTGCTGGTTGCCTGGGAGAAGAGACCAACCTTTGCCTGTCCACAACCTCCCTTCAGGGAGTTGTAGACAGCAAGAAGGTCTCCCCTGAGCCTCCTCTTCCCCAGGCTAAGCAACCCCAGCTCCCTCAGCCTCTCCTCATAGGGCTCTGCTCCAAACCCCTCCCTAGCTTTGTTGCGCTTCTCTGGACATGTTCCAGCAACTCAACATATTTCTTGAATTGGAGGGCCCAGAACTGGATGCAGGACTCAAAGTGTGGCCTAACCAGTGCTGAGTACAGGGGAAGAACGACTTCCCTGCTCCTGCTGGCCGTACTATTCCTGATCCAGGCCAGGATGCCATTGGCCTTCTTGGCCAGCTGGGCACAGTGCTGGCTCATATTCAGCCTACTATCAACCAGTACCCCCAGGTCCCTCTCTGCCAGGCCAGAGACCCAGGAATTCCCAGTACCCCCCCTCAGCCCCCCATTTCCCTCCCACAGCCCTTTACAGCCTCCCAGTCCATTCCCACTATGTCCCCTCCCTGTCCCTCCACGTCCCCTCCCACACTGTGCCACTCCCTTCCCAGTCCCCTCCCAGTCCCTCCCTGTTTATTCCTGTCCCTCCCAGTACCTCCCAATCCCTTCTAGTCCTATCCCAGTATGGGAGGAGACCAGTAGGGACCAGGAGGCACTGGGAGACATACCTGGACCAGCTGGAGGCATTGCTGGAGCCCTGGGACACAACTGGAAGCAGCAGGAACCCAACTGGGAGCACTAGAGGTCCCTGGGAGGAACTGGGAGACAACTGGGAGAGCACTGGAAGTATCTCCCCATGACCCCCAGTGCCCCCCTCAGCCCCTCCAGACCACCCCAAAGTCTTTCCACAGTCTCTGAGTTCTTCCCAGTGCCATTCAGAGCCCTTCCCAGTACCTCCCAGTTAACCCTTAGACTTCCCCAGTGCCCCCTCCCTCCCCCTCAGTAACCCTCCCCTCCCAGAGTCCTTCCACAGCCTCCCAGTACTCCCCACTACCTCCCAGTACCTTCCAGTAACCCCCAGTGCCCCCCTGAGCCCTCCCAGTTCCACTGAGGAAGTCCTTCCACAGCCTCCCAGTGACCCTCTGTACCCCACTGAGCATCCCCAATTCCCCCCCAGAGTCCTTCCACAGCCTCCCAGTACCTCCCAGTACTGTCCTGAGCCCCTCCCAGTGTCTCCCAGTCCTTTCCCAGTCTGGGAGGAGGCTGGCAGGGACTGAGAGGCACTGGGAGCCATACCTGCAGCACCTGGAGTCAGTTCTGGTAATAGTGACGGCTGCAGCTGGTGCTGAGCTAAACAGAATGATCACAGAAGGCTTTTGCTCTGAAGCCAGAGCTGCCTGCTGGCAGAACGAACGTTTTTCTGACAGCTCTTGGAGGAACATTTCTGTACAGGTGTTCCCCAGGGCTCCTCAGCTGCTCAGAACTCAACGTGTTGTCTTGGAGGAGAATAAAACCCATGGAAAGCTGAGAGTGAGGTGACAACGCAGGCACCGCCCCCCCCGGCGTGTCACCGCCCCCCCAGCGTGTCACCGCCCCCCTAGCGTGTCACCGCCCCCCCAGCGTGGCACCGCCCCCCCAGCGTGGCACCGCCTCCCCAGCGTGGCACCGCCCCCCCAGCGTGGCTCCGCCCCCCCAGCGTGGCACCGCCCCCCCCAGCGTGGCACCGCCCCCCCCCAGCGTGGCACCGCCCCCCCCCAGCGTGGCACCGTCCCCCCAGCGTGGCACCGTCCCCCCAGCGTGGCACCGCCCCCCTCCAGCGTGGCACCGCCCCCCAGCGTGGCACCGCCCCCCCAGCGTGGCACCGCCCCCCCAGCGTGGCACCGCCCCCCTCCAGCGGGGCACCGCCCCCCTCCAGCGGGGCACCACCCCCCTCCAGCGTAGCACCGCCCCCCTCCAGCGTGGCACCGCCCCCCCCAGCGTGGCACCGCCCCCCCAGCGTGGCACCGCCCCCGCCCAGCATGTCACCGCCCCCGCCCAGCATGTCACCACCCCCCTCCAGCGTGTCACCGCCCCCCAGCCTGAACCCCACCCCCAAGCATGGCAGCGCTCTCAACAACGTGGTGCCAGATGCTTTCAGGGTTGTGGCTGGTAGAGGTTGGAGCTCTTCTGCTGTGTCCCAGGTCAGTGCCAGTCTCTGCTGCTTTGTGGGGTTTCTCTATAGCAGCCGCTGGAGGTGCGCGGGGCTTGGGGGGGTGGCCACCGGCGGGGCAGCGCGGGGCTTTTGGCGGGGGGGGGGGGGGGGCGTGTCCGAGCTTGGCCGGTGGGGCTCTGCGGGGGTGGCGGCTGCTGCCTCAACCGTACCCAGAGGCCCCGTGGGAGCTCAATGCTGCCACCCTGTGTGTAATGGCCGGCAGTGCAGCCGTGCCGCGGCGTATACCGCCCCGTGGGAGCTCAGTGCTCAACCCTGTGTGTAATGGCCGGCAGTGCAGCCGTGCCGCGGCGTGTGCCGCCCCGGGGGAGCTAATTTCTGCAGCCTAACTGCGCCGAATGCTCGAAAATTCTTAGGGGAAGAGCGGAGAGCGGAGAGCTTGACTCGAGTGTCGCTATGGATCCGGCGCCTGCGGCCTAGCCCGGCTCTGCTGACGCCACAGGGGCAGCGTTCCGGTGGTCGCTATGGATCCGGCGCCTGCGCCCTAGCCCGGCTCTGCTCGCGCCAGGGGGGCAGCGTCCCGGTGGTCGCTATGGATACGGCGCCCGCGCCGCAGCGGGTCCGGTCCCGCGCACGCGCCCTCCTCGCGGGCTTCGCCCCGCTTTTCTGGCCGGGGGGGCGGGCGCCGCGCTGAGCAGCTTTGGAGCTGGAGCGGTCGCGGAGAGCCCTGATTCGGCGCCTGACGCCGTTCTGTGCCCCAGGGTGCCTGCGAACCGCCGTCCTTTGGCGGGGCAAGGGGTCCTGGCGCATTCGGGGAGCTCGCAGTGCGGTTTCCGGTGTCGCTGCCGGCCCGGGACTTCCAGGTGTGTTCCTTCCAGCGTCTGAAGGTGGTCTGGGGCCATCGGCAGGGCTTTTGGGGGTGACAGAGGAGGTCTGGGGGCACCTAAAATGGTCTGGGGATATGTAAAGTTCTCGTGGGGCCATCTGAAAGGGTCAAGGGTCGTGGAGAGGCAGCTGGGCACCTCCGACGGACCCTTTGGGAGGTCTCTGCAGGCTCCCGTGGGAGCTGGGGGTGTCTCGGGGTGGGTTTGGGTTTGGGTTTGTGCTGCAAACAGCGTTGATAATGACTTAGAGAAAGACACACAAGAGACTCAGTAAGTCTCTTGTATCGTGCTTCTATTCTGGTGCCTGACACAGGTAGGATCATTTCAAAAGAGCTGTGTGTCTTCAGAGAGTTTTGGGCAAACTTTTATACAAAAAGTTATCTGTCTATAATGACAGAGGTCCAGATGCTGCCTATCTATACAAAGCTTATCTATCTAAAAGAGCAGAAGTACACATATCATGCAGGTGTCCTTTATCTTATACAAAAGAGCATCTTGTCCAAGACTAACAGAAGTGAATCACTGACAAATCCTGTTATTCCTTATCTATCCAAAGGCTGTCTGCCAACCCCTCTCCCCCTCCCTGCGTTCCAGCATTTCAGCTAACAAGCGGAAAATTCTTATCAACTCTGTGGTTCTGTTAATGAGACTTTTCTGTTCGTCAATTCCCCCCTTTCTCACAGCCAACAGTATATTCCTATACTATATTTTCTTAAGTCAAACTTTGGACCCAGGCTTTCTGAGCTATCTTTCCCATGCTGACACTTGTAGAAGTTACTCTCAGATGTAGTCACCCAGTCTGATGGCCCCCAAGTCCAATTCATTGAGGCTTCCCCAAATAAAGGGGTCCTCATTTGGCCTCGAGGAAGTTCAGTGCATATCCAACAGTTAGAGAGATTAGTTTGCAAAGCCAATTCTTGCCTAACGTGTAAGTACATATTGCCTTCCCATCCCTCAATTTCCTTGCTGTGCTGCAAAGATTTTGAGAGGAATTTCTAGGTATTAACTACAGCCAGGGCAATCCTTCAAGTGCCCTAGGAATGCAGTGAAAACCTTTTGGGAATTGTTCCTGCTCTGTTATTCCTCAAGCTATGAGGAGCTCTTCAGGGCAGCTCCAAGGTTAGGTTTGGATTCTCCTGGAGTCGCACACAGAACGAGTCTCACGATTCCAGTGGTCTAATTTCATAGCTGCATTTTCTTCTCTCTGCCTAGGTGACAGGACGACCTCACTAATGAAGAGAGATAGCCTGAGCTCTGCAGGAACCTTGAACCCAAGCAGCCAGTGCCTTCTGTGAGTACAAGCTGTCCTTGCTCAACGTGGAACTAGTTGAGAGCTGAAGCCAGACCATACCTTAATTCCCTCAGCTTCCTCTTCTGCAGATTAAACAGTCCCAGTTCCTTCAGCCACTCCTCGTAAGACTTGTTATCCAGACCCCTCACCAGCTTTGTGGCCCTTCTCTGGACTCACTCTCTCACAAGGGGTGTCCTGGGGAACACCACTTGTGCCCAGCCGTCCACCGGCTGGGTTTTACTCTGTTCCCCACCGCTCTTGGGGCCCAGCCATCCATCCTGTTCTGCTGTCCAGCAGTCCCTTTGAAAAAAAATCCATCTGAAAAAAGAAGTAGCAGAGAAGGAAAGTTGAAGCTGCAAAGATTGCAGTCCCCTCAGTTCTTGTGGTACCCTCTGTGAGATCCTAAGCCACCTGAACTGAGCCGGTCAGGCAGCCAAGCTAGTGCAGCAGTGTCTTCTGGAGAGTTGATAGGAGCCAGTTCTGTGGGGTTTGTTGAAGTGAGTGGCCAGTCGTTCTACATGAACAATTGTCTTAGTGCTAGCAAGCAGGAGGCTCTGAAGTGTGGTACTTTGAAAGCTCCACTCATACTTGCCCTTCAGGAGGAGCCAGCTCTTTCATTGAAGGATCTTCCTGAGGTGTCCAAGTACAATTTCTGTTGACACTTTTCAGCTCTTACATCCAGGTTGCTGACAGAGGATGTTGGGTTTGTGGGCCCTGGCAGCGACAGTTTTCCAAAGAGGAGCTCTAAGGCCAGCTGCAAGGTTAGGTTTGGATTCTCCTGGGGTGCCTGTGCTTGAAAGCCCCCCAGAGGCCGTGCAGAGTGGTGCTCGCAGTAGCTCTGTGCAAGTCTGCCATGGGCTCAGGAGGCCAGTATCTAGAGAGAGGGAGAGGGAAGGACAGAGACACTTCTAAGACAGTTTTAAAGAAATAATTATGAGAAGAGGCAAATTAATTCTGGGGACTCATGTGATATATCTGTTTAAGAGAAAAAAAAATGAAGGAGGTTTCTGACCATAACCAGGCTGACAAAGCACAGTAATGTGGTTTCCTATGGGATTCAACTCCTCCTGCATTGCATAGGACACTTCAACAGCTGTCCTGACAAGCTATAAGTAATGAACTTAATCCACCCTGTGCAAGCAATGGGGCAAAAGATTACAAAATCCATGTAAGCAATTGAGATGTGTTACATTGGGACGCCCAGGATACACCTCATCAAGCTCTCCTAGTTTTTAGACACAAGATGGAAGAAGGAAGGGGGAAGACAGAGCAGAAGGTATATTTAAATATGAAACTCCTAGGCTGAAAGAAAAGAAAAACATTTTAAAGACCACTTAGTGAGACTCTGTCACCAGCATAGCTAATCACAGAATCACTGAGTGTTAGGGGTTGGAAGGGACCCCAAAATAGCATCCGGTCCAACCCCTGTGCCAGTGCAGGATCACCTGGGGCAGGTTTTGAATGTCTCCAGAGACTCCACTAACTCTCTGGGCAGCCTGCTCCAGGGCTCTGGCACACACAGTGAAAAGGTTTTCCCTTCTGTTCCTGTGGAACTTCCTCCTTTTATTCGTCGGACACAGCGAAGCCGCTCGGTCGTGTTGCTGCGGCAAGGTGACCCACCCTGTAGTTCAGGGCCTGGGTCTGTGCCTTCATGGCAGCCTGTTCCCTTGGCACCCTGTCAGCTTAACAGCCCTGTACTCGGGGTCTGTGTGACGAGTTGTGGAGCCCTCCATCCCCCTTCTGTCCCCAGCAGCAGCCCAAGGTCCCTGTAAGCAGGGCTGGGGAGGCTGCTTTAGGCAGCTAACAGGAACCAACCTTGCCTGGCCCTTAGGGGGCTGAGGTCAGTCCCTGGGCTCCTGAAGAGGTGGTGTTGCGCTGCTGCCAGGAGGGCCGGCCCGTAGGTGGGGCACGGGCCAGAGCCTGTGGCTCTCTGTGGGGCTTTTTGGGAGTGCTGCTGAGGCCTCACTCTGTCCTGTTGGCATCCTTTGTCAGGGTAGCCAGATCCTAGGCCTGATGTCTATCGTTAGCTCAATCGCAGAATTTCCTCGTCTGCTGTTCCTGTCCGTAAATTTTTGCCAGTGCTTCTGTAATAAAAAGGTTTTTATTTCTCCTGTAACTTGCAAGCTGGTGACCTCCTTAGGAGCACCACTGTGTTGTTCACAAAGTTCTTTGCTGTTGCAAAGCTGGGAGAAGTGTGAGGTTCAGCTGATGAAGTTTCTCTCTTTAGAAGTGTCTGCTCAGCCATCCTCTTCCTGGATCTCGGAGCTTTGTCTCTCCCTGTTTGCGGTGCCCCGACAAGGACTTGTGCCGACACATCCTCGGGAAGCTGAAACCACCAAAGGGTTTAATGGGTGAGAGCAAAGCTCAGCTGTGTGCTGAAGCTGCAAACCTTGCCCAGAAGGCTGTCCCCGGCTCGGGGTGATAAAAAGAACAGGAGCGTAGCCGCTCAGCTGTCTTTCCTTCTGTGATGCCACAGGGGGGTGGGCGAGGATACAGCAGAGGAGCAGTGAGGGAGGGGTGAGGGCAGCCTCCCACAAAGGCTGCTTGCAGACCTGAAATGCCAAATGTTTGAAATGCCAGGATGTTCTTGGAGGGGAGGGAAAGCCCCGGGAAAGTGTAAGAGTGAGTGTGAGGTGTTCCAGCAGAGGAACAGCGGTGCTGCTTATTGAGAGATTGCAGAAGGACAGTGATTTGTGTGCAGAAAGGCCTTGACGTGACCACCCTCTGTTCTGTAGAAAGGCTTCTAGAGGAGAAAAGCACATCCTGAGCAGAGCCACGGGGGGGTGTGGGGTGTGGTTTGAAACAGAAATAGCAACTGTCTCTCAATTAAAACAGTGGATTGTCTTTCATGTGTGTGTGGTGTGCTGTTTTTTCATTGACTGGAAAAAGCTCTGCAGGGAGACCAGCTGATCTGCTCCCGAGGCACAGCAGCACCGGACCTGCTGAGCGTTAGGGGCCTGTTAAGGAGGGTCTGCTGTCATCTGAAGTGGGCTTGGGGGTATGAAAGGGGAATTTGGGGGCATGTGAAGGGTTCTGGGAGCATCTAGAGGTGTCTGGGGACCTCTGGAGGGGCTCCTGGGTCATGTCTGGAGGGTCACGGAGGAGTGGGGGGGTCTGTGCCTCAGTGTGGTTTCGGGGTCTCTGTGTCAGGTCCCCACAGCGTGTGGGTTGCTGTGTGGCACTGCTGGAGTCTCAGTGTCCCTAGCGCCCCTGACTCTTCTGCTCACTGCTCCCACCTTGTGGGCACGGCCGGGTACTGCTTGCTGTCGCCTGCTGCCTAGGGTGTGAGTGGCCTCTGAAGGGAGGCGCAGAGAGGTATTCTGGGGCGTCTAGAGGGGCTTTGTGGGCATCGAGAGGTGTCTGGCGGCCTCTGGAGGGTCTCCGGGGGGGTCTCTGGAGGGTCCTGAAGCAGCTGAGGGGGCGGGGAGTGGTGGTGTTGTGTTAGAGGTCTCTGGGGGGTTCCAGGGTTTGGGGTCCCGCAGGATTGGGGTGGTCTCACTCCGGTATTGGGTATCCTGCAGTCCCAGGACCCCCCAGCCACATCTCCCCCGGCATCTCAAGGCGAGCTGCGAGCACCTCAAGGGCCTTAGAGGGTGAGAAAGGAGGTCTGGGGGCATGTAGACGGAAGTGAGGGCATCAAGACGGCACCGCTCTCCCCGTGACAGCGCCTGCCCTTCCCAAGACGGCGCCGCCCTCCCCGTGACAGCGCCTGCCCTTCCCAAGATGGCGCCGCCCTCCCCGTGACAGCGCCTGCCCTTCCCAAGATGGTGTCGCCCTCTCCGTGACAGTGCCTGCCCTTCCCAAGATGGCGCCGCCCTCGCCTTCTCGGCTCCGACCTAGCCAGCGTGACTATCGTCCCCTCTGCTTTCTCCACTCCGCATCAGCTCAGTGTAGACTCTGCTGCTCTCTGGAGTTGTTTTGTCCCTGCTGCAGGACTCTGCCACGGGTCTGGGGGTGGGCAGCAGCGAGGGGGGGGGGCAAGAAACACCAGCAGCGAGGGGGGGGTGGGTGTCGATTTGCCGCGGTCGGGAGCAGTCTGCTCCCAGTTCACGAGCTGTTCTCCTGTCTCTCCCAGCTCTTGCAGGCTGACCCCAATGCCCCCAGACTCGCCCAGCGATCCCAGGGTGAACCCCGCAGCACCCAGATTCGCCCAGCGATCGTCACGTGATTAGGGGCCGCGCAAAGGAGGGGCGGGGAGCAGAGAAAGCGGCGGCGGCGCTGTGAGGGGATAGGAAAGGGAAAGGGTGGGAAGGGAGCTAGAGGGGAGGGGGAGCGGGGAAGACTGCGCAGGTTACGTCACTGGAGGCGGGGCTTGAGGAAGGCAATAGGATGGCTACGGGGGGCGGGGCTGGAGGACTGGAGGCGGGGCTAGAGGGAGGCAATAGAATGGCTAAGGGATGGGGCGGGAACAAGAGGGCATCTGCGTCACAAGGGGGCGGGGTTTGAGTGAAATAGGATGGCTATGGAGGGGGCGGGGGAAAGGGCTGAGGGAGGTTGCAGGAGGTGGGACTGGAGGACTGGAGGCGGGGCTGGAGGGCGACAATTGGATGGCTATAGGAGGGGGCGGGGCTGGAGGAGGGCAGCAGGATGGCTATGGGGGGGCGGGGAATAGCGCAGACTATGTCACAGGGGGCGTGGCCTGAGCAGCTGGGGCAGAGAGGCGATGGCTGCTGATTACGTCAGAGCAAGGGGGCGGAGCGCCCAGGCGGGAGGGGGGAGGAGGGCACCAGGGCTGCCCCGCGCGGTGACGTCAGAGAGTGGAGTGTGGCTGGCTGCGCCACGTGGGCCACGGGGAGCGCAGGAAAGGGAGAATGGGAGGGGAGAGGAGGAGGAGGGGAGGGAGGGAGAGGCTGGGGGGGGTCATTAGTGGCCACCGTAGCTCATTAGTGGCCACCCAAGCTCGATACTGGTCCAGACTCATCCAGACCGGTCCAAGCCGGTCCAGACCGGTCCAAACCGGTCCAAGCCAGTCCAGACCGGTCCAGACTGGTCCAGACCGGTCCAAGCCGGTCCAAACCGGTCCAGACCGGTCCAAGCCGGTCCAAGCCGGTCCAGACCGGTCCAAGACGGTCCAAGCCGGTCCAGACCGGTCCAAACCGGTCCAAGCCGGTCCAAGCCCGGTCCAGACCGGTCCAGACCGGTCCAAGCCGGTCCAAGCCGGTCCAGACCGGTCCAAACCGGTCCAAGCCGGTCCAAGCCGGTCCAGGCCGGTCCAGACCGGTCCAAACCGGTCCAGGCCGGTCCAGACCGGTCCAAACCGGTCCAAGCCAGTCCAAGCCGGTCCAGACCGGTCCAAACCGGTCCAGACCGGTCCAGACCGGTCCAAACCGGTCCAAACCGGTCCAAGCCGGTCCAGACCGGTCCAGACCGGTCGAAGCCGGTCCGGACCGGTCCAGACCGGTCCAAACCGGTCCAAGCCGGTCCAGACTGGTCCAAGCCGGTCCAGACCGGTCCAGACTGGTCCAAACCGGTCCAAGCTGGTCTAGACCGGTCCAGACTGGTCCAAACCGGTCCAGACTGGTCCTGACCAGTCCAAACCGGTCCAAGCCGGTCCAGACTGGTCCAAGCCGGTCCAGACCGGTCCAGACCGGTCCAGACTGGTCCAAACCGGTCCAAGCCGGTCTAGACCGGTCCAGACTGGTCCAAACCGGTCCAGACTGGTCCTGACCAGTCCAAACCGGTCCAAGCCGGTCCAGACCAGTCCAGACAGGTCTAAACCGGTCCGGACCGGTTGAAACCGCTTGAAACTGGTCCAGACCGGTCCAAAACACTCCAGACTGGTCCAAACCGGTCCAAACCAGTCTACACTGGTCGAAGCTGATCCATACTGTTCCAAACTGGTCCAAAACGGTCCAGACCCCTTTTAGCTTGGTGGGGGGAGGGGGCATGGCCAGCCACCCGCCTCCACTTCACTCCCTCCCTCCCTTATTTGGGGGGGGGCGTGGCCAGCCCCCCACCTCGCTTCTTCACTGCCCTCCCTTTGTGGGCGTGGCCAGCCGCCCTCCTCCGTTTCACTCTCCCTCCCTTATTTGGGAGGGGGCGTGGCCAGCCAGTCCCATCGCAGTGCACTCCCAGTCCTTCCCATTCTCTCCCAGTTCCCTCCCATTCCCATTCCACTACACCCAGTTCCTCCCTGTCCTTTCCCACTCCCTTTCCATTACCCTTCCAGTGCCCTCCCAGTCCCTTCACTGTTCCCTACCAATTCCCTCCCAGTTTCCTCCCACTCCCTCCCAGTCCCCTCCAATTTCACTCAGGTCCTCCCAGTTCCCTCCAAGTCCCCTTCCAGTTTGACCCAGGCCCTTCCCAGTTCCTTGCCAGTCCCCTCCCATCCCTCCCATTTCCTACCACTGCCCTCCCTGTCAATCCCAGTCCACCCAAGCCCCTAACAGTCCATCCCAGTCCCTTTCATTCCCTTCCCAGTTCACTCAGTCCCATCCCAATCCCCTCCCTGTCCCTTCCCTGTCCCTTCCCAATCCCCTTACTGTCCCATCCCACTCCCTGCCAGTCCCTCCCAGTCCATTCCCACTATGTCCCCTCCCTGTCCCTCCAAGTCCCCTACCATACTGTCCCACTCCCTTCCCAGTCCCCTCCCAGTCCCTCCCTGTTTATTCCTGTCCCTCCCAGTACCTCCCAATCCCTTCTAGTCCTATCCCAGTATGGGAGGAGACCAGTAGGGACCAGGAGGCACTGGGAGACATACCTGGACCAGCTGGAGGCATTGCTGGAGCCCTGGGAGACAACTGGAAGCAGCAGGAACTCAACTGGGAGCACTGGGAACAACTGGGAGAGCACTGGGAGCACTGTGAGTATCTCCACATAACCCCCAGTGTCCCCTTCAGCCCCTCCAGACCTCCCCAGAGTCTTTCCACAGTCTCTGAGTTCTTCCCAGTGCCATTCAGAGCCCTTCCCAGTACCTCCCAGTTGACCCTTAGAATTTTCCCAGTGCCCCCTCACTCTCCCCCAGTAACCCTCCCTGCCCCAGATCCTTCCACAGCCTCCCAGTGCCCCCCCAACTCCCTTCCAGAGACCTTCCACAGCCTCCCAGTCCTTCCCAGTACTGTCCTGAGACCCTCCCAGTGCCTCCCAGTCCTTTCCCAGTCTGGGAGGAAGCTGGCAGGGGCTGAGAGGCACTGGGAAGGACTGGGAGCCATACCTGCAGCACCTGGAGTCAGTTCTGGAGCCCTGGGAGACAACTGGAAGCAGCAGGAACTCAACTGGGAGCACTGGGAGGAACTGGGAGAGCACTGGGAGCACTGTGAGTATCTCCTCATGACCCCCAGTGCCCCCGAGCTCCTCCAGAGTCATTCCACAGTCTCTGAGTTCTTCCCAGTGCCATTCAGAGCCCTTCCCAGTACCTCCCAGTTAACCCTTATAGTTCTCCAGCGCCCCCTCACTCCCCCCAGTAACCCTCCCCCCCCAGATCTTTTCACAGCCTCCCAGTACCTCCCAGTGCCCCCCCAGAGCCCTTAACAGCCTCCCTGTCCTTCACAGTACTGTCCTGAGCCCTTTCCAATTCCCTCCCTGATCCATCCCACTCTATCCCAGTCCCTTCCAACTCTTTTCCCTTCCCATTCCCTTCTTAGTTCCCTCCCAATCCCCTCCCACTGGCTCCCCACTCCCCTCCCAGTCCCATCGCAGTGCACTCCCAGTCCTTCCCAGTCTCTCCCAGTTCCGTCCCATTCCCATCCCAGTACACCCAGTTCCTCCCTGTCCTTCCCCACTCCCATCCCAGTCTCTTCCCAGTGCCCCCCTAGTCCATCCCAGCCCCTCCCAGTTCCTCCCATTCCATCCCAGTCCCTTCACAGTCCCCAACCAGTCCCTTCCCCATCCCTTTCCAGTCCCCTCCCAGTTCTACCTGCACTACCTGGCAAGAGCCCTGGTGGACAATTGGAAGCAGTAGCATCCCCACTGGGAGACAACTGGGAAACAACTGGGAGCACTGGGAGCGTGACCCAGGAATTCCCAGTACCCCCCCTCAGCCCCCCATTTCCCTCCCACAGCCCTTTACAGCCTCCCAGTCCATCCCATTTTCTCCTACACCTTTCCCAGTCTGGGAGGAGACTGGTAGGGGCTGGAAGTTTCTGGGAGAGTCTGGGAGCCATACCTGCAGCACCTGGAGTCAGACCTGGAGCCCTGGGAGACAACTGGAAGCAGCAGGAACCCAACTGGGACAAAAGTGGGAGACAGCTCTGAAAGTCCCCTCCCAGTCCCTGCCAGTCCCTCCCAGTCCATTCCCACTATGTCCCCTCCCTGTCCCTCCACGTCCCCTCCCACACTGTCCCACTCCCTTCCAGTCCCTCCCTGTTTATTCCTGTCCCTCCCAGTACCTCCCAATCCCTTCTAGTCCTATCCCAGTATGGGAGGAGACCAGTAGGGACCAGGAGGCACTGGGAGACATACCTGGACCAGGTGGAGGCATTGCTGGAGCCCTGGGACACAACTGGAAGCAGCGGGAACCCAACTGGGAGCACTAGGGGTCCCTGGGAGGAACTGGGAGACAACTGGGAGAGCACTGGGAGTATCTCCCCATGACCCCCAGTGCCCCCCTGAGCCCCTCCAGACCGCCCCAAAGTCTTTCCACACTCTCTGAGTTCTTCCCAGTGCCATTCAGAGCCCTTCCCAGTACCTCCCAGTTAACCCTTAGACTTCCCCAGTGCCCCCTCACTCCCCCCACAGTAACCCTCCCCTCCCAGAGTCCTTTCACAGCCTCCCAGTACTCCCCACTACCTCCCAGTACCTTCCAGTAACCCCCAGTGCCCCCCTGAGCCCTCCCAGTTCCACCGAGGAAGTCCTTCCACAGCCTCCCAGTGACCCTCTGTACCCCACTGAGCATCCCCAATTCCCCCCCAGAGTCCTTCCACAGTCTCCCAGTACCTCCCCACTACTGTCCTGAGCCCCTCCCAGTGCCTCCCAGTCCTTTCCCGGTCTGGGAGGAGGCTGGCAGGGGCTGAGAGGCACTGGGAGGGACTGGGAGGGACTGGGAGCCATACCTGCAGCACCTGGAGTCAGTTCTGGAGCCCTGGGATACAACTGGAAGGATCAGGAACCTAACTGGGAGCACTGGGAGTAACTGGGAGACAACTGGGAGAGCACTGGGAGCACTGTGAGTATCTCCCCATAACCCCCAGTGACCCCTTCACCCCCTGCAGACCGCCCCAAAGTCTCTCCACAGTCTCTGAGTTTTTCCCAGTGCCATTCAGAGCCCTTCCCAGTACCTCCCAGTTAACCCTTATAGTTCTCCAGTGCCCCCTCACTCCCCCCCAGTAACTCTCCACCCCCAGAGTCCTTCCACAGCCTCCCAGTACCTTCTAGTACTTCCCAGTAACCCCCAGTTCCTCCTAGTACCTCCCAGTCTCACATAATCAACCAGGTTTGAAGAGACCTCAGATCTCATCAATTCCCTCCTATGTCTGCATCCCTATCCCCTCCTCACAATTAAACCATGGCTCCAGGTGCCACATCCAGTTCTTTTTTGGAACACCTCCAGGGATGGGGACTCCACCACCTCCCTGGGCAGCACATTCCAATGGCCAGTTCCTCTTTCTGGGATGAACTTTGTCCTCACCTCTAGCTTAAACCTTCCCTGGCACAGCCTGAGACTGTGTCCTCTTGTTCTGGTACTGGGTGCCTGGGTGAACAGACCAAACCCCACCTGGCTACAATCTGCCCTCAGGTAGTTGTAGAGAGCAAGAAGGTCTCCCCTGAGCCTCCTCTTCTCCAGGCTAAGCAACCCCAGCTCCCTCAGCCTTGCCTCACAGGGCTATGCTCCAGACCCCTCCCCAGCTTTGTTGCCCTTCTCTGGACACCTTCCAGCATCTCAACATCTTTCCTAAACTGAGGGGCCCAGGAACTGGACCCAGAACTCAAGGTGTGGCCTGACCAGTGCTGAGCACAGGGCAGAATGACCTCCCTGCTCCTGCTGGCCACACTGTTCCTGATGCAGGCCAGGATGTATTTGGCCTTCTTGGCCACCTGGGCACACTGCTGGCTCATGTTCAGCTGGTGTCAAACAGCACCCTCAGGTCCCTTTCTGCCTGGTTCCTCTCCAGCTAGTCTGACCCCAGCCTGTAGCAATGCCTGGGGTTGTTGTGGTAATGTGTAGAACCTGGCACTTGGATGTGTTCAATATCATGCCCTTGGACTCTGTCTGGAGGAAAGCAGAAAGTATCTATGGAAGGTTTCAGGACAGGAAAGAACAACAGGCTGCTGACGACGGAAGAACGGTCTGATGATAAAGAAGAGCTGACTGCAGTAAACAGCCTGAAGTGCGAGACAGAAGGACGCTCACCTCCATGCTGGAGAAGCTCAACCTGATATGGGATGAAGATAATAATGGAGAGCTGCATATCAAAGGAGAAAACTCAATTAGCAGCAGTGGTGCAAGAATGCCAGGGAATTGCTTAGCCTGCTTGATTTTTCCTACATACACTGCTTGTTCTGTACCACTAAACAATTCCTGCTTCACCAACCAGGGAGTCCGTGCATGCTTTCCAAACTCTGCCCATCTGTCCAGCCTGGCAAGGTCCCTCTGCTGAGCTCTCCTACCTTCCAGCAGATCAACTCCTGCCCCAGCTTGGTGTCATCTGCAAAGTTATTGATGATGGACTCGATCCCCTCATCCAGATCATCAATAAAGATATTGAACAGGATGGGACCCAGCACTGATCCCTGGGGGACACCACTAGTGCCCGGCTGCCAGCTGCATGTGGCACCATTCACCACCACTCTCTGGGCCCAGGACTCCAGGCAGTTCCTAACCCAGCACAGAGTGCTCCTGTCCAGGATGTGGGCTGTTCTGCTTGGCCAGGAGTTTGTTGTGGCAGACAGCGTCAAAGGCCTTGCTGAAGTCCGGGCAGACTACATCCACAGCCTTCCCCACACCTACCAGGCAGTCACCTGGGCATAGAAGGAGATCAGGTTGGTGAGGCACGACCTGCCCCTCCCACCAAATCTTTGCTGGCTGGGCCTGAGCCCTTGCCCATCCTGCAGGTTTGCTGTGATTGCCCCCAGGATGATCTGCTCCATAGTCTTGCCAGGCACTGAGGTCAGGCTTACAGGCCTGGAGTTCCCAGGTTCTTCCCTCCAGCCCTTCTTGTGAATGGCATCACACTGGCAGCTTCCAGCCACCTGGGACCTCTGTGGTCATGCAGGACTGGTGGCAAATGTTGGACAGTGGCTTGGAGCTCATCTGCCAGAGCTCTCTGCCCTGGGATGGATCCCATCTGGTGCCATAGACTTGTGAGGGTCCCAGTGGTATCCCAGTCCCTCCCAGTTCTTTCCCAGTCCTTCTCAGTCACCCCTAGTCCTTCCAACTTCCATCCCAGTTCCTCCCGTTTCCTTCCCATTCCCTCCCATTCCCTTTGGAATTCCTCACAGTCCCTCCCATTCCTCTCCCGGTCCTTCCCAATCTCCTTCCAGTCCCTTCCCAGTCTCTCCCAGTCCCTTCTCAGTCCTGTCCCCATCCCCATCCCTCCCAATCCTCTCCCAGTCTCCTCCCAGTCACTCCCAGTCCCCTCCCAGTCTCTCCTAGTCCTTTCCCAGTTCCTCTCAATCCCTCCCAGTCTCCTTCTCATCTTGCAGCGTGGCAGATTTCCCGGAGTGGGAAAGCAGAGCTGCGCTCTCTTTGGTCAGTACAGTTTAGGTGGGAAGTGCTTCCACTGGCTCCATTGGTCCAGATCACCCCAGTTTGGGCTCTGTTTACTTTGGGGCCGTTTGGGCCCATTTAGGGTCCTGTTTGGGACTTTTTTCCCAGTTGTTCCCAGTCCCTTCCAGTTCCCTCGGAGCTCTCTCACAGTTCTCCCCAGTGCCTCCCACTTGAGCTTCCACTACCTCTTAGTCTCTACCAGTTTCCTCCCAGTTTTCTTTCAGTCTCTGACAGTTTCCTCCTCCTTCCCTCCCAGATTCCACCTCGTGCCCTCCCAGTCACTCCCAGTTTCTTCCCAGCCGCTTCCAGTTCTCTGCCAGTCCTTTGGTGGGAGGAAACTGTTCGGACCGGGAGGGAACCGGGAGGAGGCCATTACTGTGTAGTTTGGTAATACTGACAGCTGCAGCTGGTGCTGAGCTAAACAGAATGATCACAGGAGGCTTTTTGCTCTGAAGCCAGAGCTGCCTGCTGGCGGAACGAACGTTTTTCTGACAGCTCTTGGAGGAACATTTCTGTACAGGTGTTCCCCAGGGCTCCTCAGCTGCTCAGAACTCAACGTGTTGTCTTGGAGGGGAATAAAACCCATGGAAAGCTGAGCGTGAGGTGACAAAGCAGGCGCCGCCTCCCCCAGCGCGGCGCCGCCTCCCCCAGCGCGGCGCCGCCTCCCCCAGCGCGGCGCCGCCTCCCCCAGCGCGGCGCCGCCTCCCCCAGCGCGGCGCCGCCTCCCCCAGCGCGGCGCCGCCTCCCCCAGCGCGGCGCCGCCTCCCCCAGCGCGGCGCCGCCTCCCCCAGCGCGGCGCCGCCTCCCCCAGCGCGGCGCCGCCTCCCCCAGCGCGGCGCCGCCTCCCCCAGCGCGGCGCCGCCTCCCCCAGCGCGGCGCCGCCTCCCCCAGCGCGGCGCCGCCTCCCCCAGCGCGGCGCCGCCTCCCCCAGCGCGGCGCCGCCTCCCCCAGCGCGGCGCCGCCTCCCCCAGCGCGGCGCCGCCTCCCCCAGCGCGGCGCCGCCTCCCCCAGCGCGGCGCCGCCTCCCCCAGCGCGGCGCCGCCTCCCCCAGCGCGGCGCCGCCTCCCCCAGCGCGGCGCCGCCTCCCCCAGCGCGGCGCCGCCTCCCCCAGCGCGGCGCCGCCTCCCCCAGCGCGGCGCCGCCTCCCCCAGCGCGGCGCCGCCTCCCCCAGCGCGGCGCCGCCTCCCCCAGCGCGGCGCCGCCTCCCCCAGCGCGGCGCCGCCTCCCCCAGCGCGGCGCCGCCTCCCCCAGCGCGGCGCCGCCTCCCCCAGCGCGGCGCCGCCTCCCCCAGCGCGGCGCCGCCTCCCCCAGCGCGGCGCCGCCTCCCCCAGCGCGGCGCCGCCTCCCCCAGCGCGGCGCCGCCTCCCCCAGCGCGGCGCCGGGTGCTTTAAAACAGCTCAGTGCTGGGTCGTGGCTGGTAGAGGTTGGAGCTTCTCTGCTGTGTCCCAGGTCGGTGCTAGTCTCTGCTGCTTTGTGGGGTTTCTCTATAGCAGCCGCTGGAGCTGCGCGGGACTTGGGGGGGTGGCTGCCGGCGGGGCAGCGCAGGGCTTTGGGGGGGTGGAGGCGGCGGCGGCGGCGGCCGGCGGGGTGTGTCCGGGTTCGGCCGGCGGGGCTCTGCGGGGGTGGCGGCTGCTGCCTCAACTGTACCCAGAGATACATGGAACTCTGGGCTGCAGCTGGTGCCCAGATCAAAGACAGCTTTGTCTCTAAGGCCAGTGCTTCTCTGCTGAGTGGGGCCCTCTTTGAAGGTTTTTCCATTTGTATTGAAAACTAAGAAACAAAAAGAAAAAGCCCCAAAGAAACAAAGAAGGGCAACCCCCCCTCCCATGACAGACAAAAAGGAAGGTCTACTGTTTTTATGTGATACACATGTTATATTTATGCTTTGAAACCCTTTTTGCTCTCCCTAGAATTTGCTTTTACATTCCAGAAGCTCTCCTGTTTAAGTGGATGTAGAAGAATAGTATTATGTGGGAAGGTGTTTTGGGATAGCTTTGGAAGACTATGGGGAAGATTTGCCTTTGCTCGAGTCAGAGAAAGCTATGTTTTGCCTTTGACTCTGAGAGTAATGTAAACACTTTGGAACCGAAGGAGAGAAACTGGGCAGAGTTTGGTTGGACGTGTTAAAATAGTTTTGTTGTTACGACCTACTGTATGCCTTAATTACACGTATGCCAGTAGAAAATGCCCAACTGAGATGTGCCACGTGTGCCTTCTGATTAGACTATATAACTTTGCTGTATAATGTAATAAATGTCTTCAGCTGCTTACATCTGGCCCAGAAAGCACTGCTCGAAGTAATTAAAACATCAATACTACAACAAATGGTCACCCCGGACAGAGGTAAGTGACTGGGGAAACTGAGGGTCGGTGCCTCCTGTTGAGGAGCACGTATGGGTAATCAAAGAACAAAAGAAGATAACTTGATATTCAGAGTCATTTACTTACATCTTGGAGGGAAGAAAAAGGGCAACAATGTAGAATGAAAAGACATGGGAGCGGGGAGGGATGGCGGCAACAAAAGTAAAGAAAATTGTTACATCTTCCCTTACAACACAGGGACTAATTAAAGATTCTTTAGATCAATTAGCAGAGCATTATAAAGCTGTTACAATAGTAATGCCATTTCACCAGAACAAAGCTCTTCTTTGACATCTATGCCCCCCAGCCCCTCTCCCCCACCATGGCCACTAAGCTCACCTGCACCCCTGGAGCTGCAGTCACTGGCACCTGGCCAATAGCACCAGCAGCCCACTCCCCCCCTGCTGCTGGACACCCTCCCACTAACTCAAAAGTTTTTCCATGTGTTTTAATTGTGGACAGAAGGGACACTTTAGGCAAAAAGCATGACTTGGGAGAAGATGACTGTCCTAGAAGCCTGTAAGAAACACTGATTGCCACATACTTTTGTGTACTTTAGGAACTGCTGCTGTAAGTTGTATGCACTGACATCCAGCAATATGGAGTGAGAAGAGACAGTGGCATCTGCTACAAGCACCTCGAGTTTTAGGCTCAAAAACATCAGTGTAGCTCAAAATTGCTGCTATCACCTCCTATGGAAGTCTCCATGCCTTCAGGGAATCCTTCGTTTGACCTGGAGGCTGCCTGGAAGGGCAGCTGGTGTGAATTCGGTGGCTTTCTCCCCACTCCCCCTTTTCCCCCCCTCTCTTTGTCCCTATGGTGCCTTTGCTAGCCGGCTGCCTCCCCCCCCACACATCTTCCCCCCTTTCTGATAACCTCTCTAGTCTATGAAAGTTGTGTTCTGATTTAAAGCAACAATGATTATTTCATTATTTCTGATTGTGATGTGTTTTAGAGATTTTTTTTTTTGTTTGTTTTTAATAGTTGTTTTACCTGTAAGCATAATGAATAGTAAGTATTTAGTATTTATAAGTATTAAGTAATGAGTGATTGTACTAAGGTACTAAGGTGTTAGGATAAGAGTTTGATATAGGGATATTATAGAATGAGTTTTTGTTTCTTTTATTCAAAATCGGCTGGGCTCGGCTCCCTTCGGCTCCTCGGCTCGGCTGGGCTCGGCTCCCTTCGGCTCCTCGGCTGGGCTCGGCTCCCTTCGGCTCCTCGGCTCGGCTGGGCTCGGCTCTCTTCGGCGGCTCGGCTCGGCTCCCTTCGGCTCCCTTCGGCTGCTCGGCTCGGCTCGGCTCCCTTCGGCTCCCTTCGGCTGCTCGGCTCGGCTCGGCTCCCTTCGGCTCCCTTCGGCTGCTCGGCTCGGCTCGGCTCCCTTCGGCTCCCTTCGGCTGCTCGGCTCGGCTCGGCTCCCTTCGGCTCCCTTCGGCTGCTCGGCTCGGCTCGGCTCCCTTCGGCTCCCTTCGGCTGCTCGGCTCGGCTCGGCTCCCTTCGGCTCCCTTCGGCTGCTCGGCTCGGCTCCCTTCGGCTCCCTTCGGCTGCTCGGCTCCCTTCGGCTGCTCGGCTCGGCTCGGCTCCCTTCGGCTGCTCGGCTCGGCTCGGCTCCCTTCGGCGGCTCGGCTCGGCTCGGCTCCCTTCGGCGGCTCGGCTCGGCTCGGCTCCCTTCGGCGGCTCGGCTCGGCTCGGCTCCCTTCGGCTGCTCGGCTCGGCTCGGCTCCCTTCGGCGGCTCGGCTCGGCTCGGCTCCCTTCGGCGGCTCGGCTCGGCTCGGCTCCCTTCGGCGGCTCGGCTCGGCTCGGCTCCCTTCGGCGGCTCGGCTCGGCTCGGCTCCCTTCGGCGGCTCGGCTCGGCTCGGCTCGGCTCCCTTCGGCGGCTCGGCTCGGCTCGGCTCGGCTCCCTTCGGCGGCTCGGCTCGGCTCGGCTCGGCTCCCTTCGGCGGCGCGGCTCGGCTCGGCTCGGCTCGGCTCCCTTCGGCGGCTCGGCTCGGCTCGGCTCGGCTCCCTTCGGCGGCGCGGCTCGGCTCGGCTCGGCTCGGCTCGGCTCGGCTCCCTTCGGCGGCGCGGCTCGGCTCGGCTCGGCTCGGCTCCCTTCGGCGGCTCGGCTCGGCTCGGCTCCCTTCGGCGGCTCGGCTCGGCTCGGCTCGGCTCCCTTCGGCGGCTCGGCTCGGCTCGGCTCGGCTCCCTTCGGCGGCTCGGCTCGGCTCGGCTCGGCTCCCTTCGGCGGCTCGGCTCGGCTCGGCTCGGCTCCCTTCGGCGGCTCGGCTCGGCTCGGCTCGGCTCGGCTCCCTTCGGCGGCTCGGCTCGGCTCGGCTCGGCTCCCTTCGGCGGCTCGGCTCGGCTCGGCTCGGCTCCCTTCGGCGGCTCGGCTCGGCTCGGCTCGGCTCCCTTCGGCGGCTCGGCTCGGCTCGGCTCGGCTCCCTTCGGCGGCTCGGCTCGGCTCGGCTCGGCTCCCTTCGGCGGCTCGGCTCGGCTCGGCTCGGCTCGGCTCGGCTCCCTTCGGCGGCTCGGCTCGGCTCGGCTCGGCTCGGCTCCCTTCGGCGGCTCGGCTCGGCTCGGCTCGGCTCGGCTCCCTTCGGCGGCTCGGCTCGGCTCGGCTCGGCTCGGCTCCCTTCGGCGGCTCGGCTCTGACCTAGCCAGCGTAACCCTCGTCCCCTCTGCTTTCTCCGCTTCGCATCATCTCAGTGTAGACTCTGCTGCTCTCTGGAGTTGTTTTGTCCCTGCTGCAGGACTCTGCCACGGGTCTGGGGGTGGGCAGCAGCGGGGGGGGGGGGGGGGGGGGGTGTCGATTTGCCGCGGTCGGGAGCAGTCTGCTCCCAGTTCACGAGCTGTTCTCCTGTCTCTTCCCAGGCCGTTCCCAGGCCATTCCCAGTGTCCTCCCACTCCATCCCAGTCCCTCCCATTCCCCTCCAGTCCACCCACTTCCTCCAGTCCCTTCCCAGGCCCTCCCAGATTCCTCCCCTTCCCTCCCAGTTCCCTCCAAGTCCCCTCCCACTTAGTTCCAGTCCCTTCCCAGTTTGACCCAGTCCACCCATTCCCTCCCACTCCCTTCCCAGTCCCTTTCCATTACCCTCCCACTCCCTTTCCATTAGCCTTCCAGTGCCCTCCCAGTCGCCTCCCAGTTTGTCCCAGTCCCTTTCCTGGTCCTCCCAGTTTCCTACCAGTCCCTCCCATTCCCTCCCGGTCTCCTCCCAGGCCCTTTCTCGTCCCTTCCCAGTCCCTCCTCTTCCCTCCCATTCCCTCCCAGGCCCTTCCCAATCCCTTCAAAGTTTATCCCAGTGCCTACTCAGTTCCATCCCAGTCCATCCCACTCCACCCAGTCTCTCCCACTTCCTCTCCCAGTCCCTTTGCATTACCCTTCTAGTTCCCTCCCACTTCGCTCCCAGTCCCATCCCAGTCCCTTCCCACTCCCCTCTGTCCCTCCCCAATTCCCTCCTTGTCCCTTCCCAGTCCCCTCCCAGTCCACCCATTTCCTCCCAGTCCCTTTCCAGTCCCTTCCCAGGCCCTCCCGGTCCCCTCCCAGTCCTTCCAAGTGCCCTCCCAGGTCCTCCAAGTCCCCTCCCACTTAGTTCCAGGCCCTTCCCAGTTTGTCCCTGTCCCTTCTCACTCCCCTCCTTGTCCTCTCCTTGTTCCCTCCTTCTGCTCTCCTTGTCCTTTCCATGTCCCTTCCTTTTCCCTTCCCAGTTCCATCCCAGTCCCCTCCCACTTAGTTCCAGGCCCTTCCCTGTCCCTTCCCACTCCCCTCCTTGTCCCTTCCTTGTCGCCTCCGTGTTGCTTCCTTGTCCCTTCATTGTTCCCTCCCAGTCCCCTCCCAGTTTGTCCCAGGACCTTCCCAGTCCCCTCCCAGTCCACCCAGTTCCTCCCAGTCTCTTTTCAATCCCTTCCCAGGCCCTCCAAGTTTCCTCCCACTACATCCCAGCCCCTCCCATTCCTTCCTGGTCCTTCTCAGTGCCCTCCCAGGTCCTCCCAGTTCCCTCCAAGTCCCCTCCCAGTTAGTTCCAGGCCCTTCCCAGTCCCTTCTCAGGTCCCTCCCAGTCCCATCCTAATCCCCTCCCAGTCCCTTCCCACTGCCCTTCCTTGTGCATTCCCAGTTCCCTCCCAGTTTGTCCCAGGACCTTCCCAGGCCCTCCCAGATTCCTCCCATTCCCTCCAAGTCCCCTCCCACTTAGTTCCAGGCCCTTCCCAGTCCCTTCCCAGTTTGACCCAGTCCACCCATTCCCTCCCACTCCCCTCCCACTACCTTCCCATTAGCCTTCCAGTGCCCTCCCAGTTGCCTCCCAGTTTATCCCAGTCCCTTTCCTGGCCCTCCCAGTTTCCTACCAGTCCCTCCCATTCCCTCCCGGTCTCCTCCCAGTCCACCCAGTTCCTCCAAAGCCCTTTCCCGTCCCTCCCGTTCCCTCCCAGGTCTTCCCAGTTCCCTCCAAGTCCCCTCCCAGTTAGTTCCAGGCCCTTCCCAGTCCCTTCAAAGTTTATCCCAATGCCTACTCAGTTCCATCCCAGTCCATCCCACTCCACCCAGTCTCTCCCACTCCCCTCCCAGTCCCTTTGCATTACTCTTCCAGTTCCCTCCCACTTCCCTCCCAGTCCCCTTCCAGTTTGTCCCAGTCCCCTTCCAGTTTTGTCCCAGTCCCCTTCCAGTTTTGTCCCAGTCCCCTTCCAGTTTTGTCCCAGTCCCCTTCCAGTTTTGACCCAGTCCCCTTCCAGTTTCCTCCCACTCCCTCCCGGTCCCCTCCCAGTCCTTCCAAGTGCCCTCCCACTTAGTTCCAGGCCCTTCCCAGTTTGTCCCTGTCCCTTCTCAGTACCCTCCTTGTCCTCCCAGTCCCTTCCCACTCCCTTCCCACTCTCCTGCTTGTCCTCTCCTTGTTCTCCTTATCTCCTCCTTCTCCTCTCCTTGGCCTTTCCATGTCTCTTCCTTTTCCCATCCCAGTCCCCTCCCAGTTTGTCCTAGGCCCTTTCCAGCCCCTTCCCAGGCCCTCCCAGTTTCCTCCCACTCCCTCCCGGTCCCCTCCCAATCCTTCCAAGTGCCCTCCCAGGTCCTCCAAGTCCCCTCCCACTTAGTTCCTGGCCCTTCCCAGTTTGTCCCAGTCCCTTCTCACTCCCCTCCTTGTCCTCTCCTTGTTCCCTCCTTCTCCTCTCCTTGTCCTTTCCATGTCCCTTCCTTTTCCCCTCCCACTCCCCTCCCACTCCCCTCCCACTCCCCTCCCACTCCCCTCCCACTCCCCTCCCACTCCCCTCCCACGCCCTCCAAGTTTCCTCCCACTACATCCCAGCCCCTCCCATTCCTTCCTGGTCCTTCCCAGTGCCCTCCTAGGTCCTCCCAGTTCCCTCCAAGTCCCCTCCCAGTTAGTTCCAGGCCCTTCCCAGTCCCTTCCCGTTTTGTCCCAGTCCCTTCTCAGGTCCCTCCCAGTCCCATCCCAATCCCATCCCAGTCCCTTCCCAATGCCCTTCCTTGTGCATTCCCAGTTCCCTCCCAGTTTGTCCCAGGACCTACCCAGTGCCTTCTCAGTCCCTCCCAGGCCCTTTCCAGTTCCTTCCCAAGCCCTCCCATTCCCTCCCAGTTCCCTCCAAGTCCCCTCCCACTTAGTTCCAGGCCCTTCCCAGGCCATTCCCAGTGTCCTCCCACTCCATCCCAGTCCCTCCCATTCCTCTCCAGTCCACCCACTTCCTCCAGTCCCTTCCCAGGCCCTCCCAGATTCCTCCCATTCCCTCCCAGTTCCCTCCAAGTCCCCTCCCACTTAGTTCCAGGCCCTTCCCAGTCCCTTCCCAGTCTGACCCAGTTCACCCATTCCCTCCCACTCCCCCCCACTCCCTTCCCAGTCCCTTTCCATTACCCTCCCACTCCCTTCCCATTAGCCTTCCAGTGCCCTCCCAGTCGCCTCCCAGTTTGTCCCAGTCCCTTTCCTGGTCCTCCCAGTTTCCTACCAGTCCCTCCCATTCCCTCCCGGTCTCCTCCCAGGCCCTTTCTCGTCCCTTCCCAGTCCCTCCTCTTCCCTCCCATTCCCTCCCAGGCCCTTCCCAATCCCTTCAAAGTTTATCCCAGTGCCTACTCAGTTCCATCCCAGTCCATCCCACTCCACCCAGTCTCTCCCACTTCCTCTCCCAGTCCCTTTGCATTACCCTTCTAGTTCCCTCCCACTTCGCTCCCAGTCCCCTTCCCAGTTTGTCCCAGTCCCCTTCCCAGTTTGTCCCAGTCCCATCCCAGTCCCTTCCCACTCCCCTCTGTCCCTCCCCAATTCCCTCCTTGTCCCTTCCCAGTCCCCTCCCAGTCCACCCATTTCCTCCCAGTCCCTTCCCAGGCCCTCCCGGTCCCCTCCCAGTCCTTCCAAGTGCCCTCCCAGGTCCTCCAAGTCCCCTCCCACTTAGTTCCAGGCCCTTCCCAGTTTGTCCCTGTCCCTTCTCACTCCCCTCCTTGTCCTCTCCTTGTTCCCTCCTTCTGCTCTCCTTGTCCTTTCCATGTCCCTTCCTTTTCCCTTCCCAGTTCCATCCCAGTCCCCTCCCACTTAGTTCCAGGCCCTTCCCTGTCCCTTCCCACTCCCCTCCCTGTCCCTTCCTTGTCGCCTCCGTGTTGCTTCCTTGTTCCCTCCCAGTCCCCTCCCAGTTTGTCCCAGGACCTTCCCAGTCCCCTCCCAGTCCACCCAGTTCCTCCCAGTCTCTTTTCAATCCCTTCCCAGGCCCTCCAAGTTTCCTCCCACTACATCCCAGCCCCTCCCATTCCTTCCTGGTCCTTCTCAGTGCCCTCCCAGGTCCTCCCAGTTCCCTCCAAGTCCCCTCCCAGTTAGTTCCAGGCCCTTCCCAGTCCCTTCTCAGGTCCCTCCCAGTCCCATCCTAATCCCCTCCCAGTCCCTTCCCACTGCCCTTCCTTGTGCATTCCCAGTTCCCTCCCAGTTTGTCCCAGGACCTTCCCAGGCCCTCCCAGATTCCTCCCATTCCCTCCAAGTCCCCTCCCACTTAGTTCCAGGCCCTTCCCAGTCCCTTCCCAGTTTGACCCAGTCCACCCATTCCCTCCCACTCCCCTCCCACTACCTTCCCATTAGCCTTCCAGTGCCCTCCCAGTTGCCTCCCAGTTTATCCCAGTCCCTTTCCTGGCCCTCCCAGTTTCCTACCAGTCCCTCCCATTCCCTCCCGGTCTCCTCCCAGTCCACCCAGTTCCTCCAAAGCCCTTTCCCGTCCCTCCCGTTCCCTCCCAGGTCTTCCCAGTTCCCTCCAAGTCCCCTCCCAGTTAGTTCCAGGCCCTTCCCAGTCCCTTCAAAGTTTATCCCAATGCCTACTCAGTTCCATCCCAGTCCATCCCACTCCACCCAGTCTCTCCCACTCCCCTCCCAGTCCCTTTGCATTACTCTTCCAGTTCCCTCCCACTTCCCTCCCAGTCCCCTTCCAGTTTGTCCCAGTCCCCTTCCAGTTTTGTCCCAGTCCCCTTCCAGTTTTGTCCCAGTCCCCTTCCAGTTTTGTCCCAGTCCCCTTCCAGTTTTGTCCCAGTCCCCTTCCAGTTTTGACCCAGTCCCCTTCCAGTTTCCTCCCACTCCCTCCCGGTCCCCTCCCAGTCCTTCCAAGTGCCCTCCCACTTAGTTCCAGGCCCTTCCCAGTTTGTCCCTGTCCCTTCTCAGTACCCTCCTTGTCCTCCCAGTCCCTTCCCACTCCCTTCCCACTCTCCTGCTTGTCCTCTCCTTGTTCTCCTTATCTCCTCCTTCTCCTCTCCTTGGCCTTTCCATGTCTCTTCCTTTTCCCATCCCAGTCCCCTCCCAGTTTGTCCTAGGCCCTTTCCAGCCCCTTCCCAGGCCCTCCCAGTTTCCTCCCACTCCCTCCCGGTCCCCTCCCAATCCTTCCAAGTGCCCTCCCAGGTCCTCCAAGTCCCCTCCCACTTAGTTCCTGGCCCTTCCCAGTTTGTCCCAGTCCCTTCTCACTCCCCTCCTTGTCCTCTCCTTGTTCCCTCCTTCTCCTCTCCTTGTCCTTTCCATGTCCCTTCCTTTTCCCCTCCCACTCCCCTCCCACTCCCCTCCCACTCCCCTCCCACTCCCCTCCCACTCCCCTCCCACTCCCCTCCCACTCCCCTCCCACGCCCTCCAAGTTTCCTCCCACTACATCCCAGCCCCTCCCATTCCTTCCTGGTCCTTCCCAGTGCCCTCCTAGGTCCTCCCAGTTCCCTCCAAGTCCCCTCCCAGTTAGTTCCAGGCCCTTCCCAGTCCCTTCCCGTTTTGTCCCAGTCCCTTCTCAGGTCCCTCCCAGTCCCATCCCAATCCCATCCCAGTCCCTTCCCAATGCCCTTCCTTGTGCATTCCCAGTTCCCTCCCAGTTTGTCCCAGGACCTACCCAGTGCCTTCTCAGTCCCTCCCAGGCCCTTTCCAGTTCCTTCCCAAGCCCTCCCATTCCCTCCCAGTTCCCTCCAAGTCCCCTCCCACTTAGTTCCAGGCCCTTCCCAGGCCATTCCCAGTGTCCTCCCACTCCATCCCAGTCCCTCCCATTCCTCTCCAGTCCACCCACTTCCTCCAGTCCCTTCCCAGGCCCTCCCAGATTCCTCCCATTCCCTCCCAGTTCCCTCCAAGTCCCCTCCCACTTAGTTCCAGGCCCTTCCCAGTCCCTTCCCAGTCTGACCCAGTTCACCCATTCCCTCCCACTCCCCCCCACTCCCTTCCCAGTCCCTTTCCATTACCCTCCCACTCCCTTCCCATTAGCCTTCCAGTGCCCTCCCAGTCGCCTCCCAGTTTGTCCCAGTCCCTTTCCTGGTCCTCCCAGTTTCCTACCAGTCCCTCCCATTCCCTCCCGGTCTCCTCCCAGGCCCTTTCTCGTCCCTTCCCAGTCCCTCCTCTTCCCTCCCATTCCCTCCCAGGCCCTTCCCAATCCCTTCAAAGTTTATCCCAGTGCCTACTCAGTTCCATCCCAGTCCATCCCACTCCACCCAGTCTCTCCCACTTCCTCTCCCAGTCCCTTTGCATTACCCTTCTAGTTCCCTCCCACTTCGCTCCCAGTCCCCTTCCCAGTTTGTCCCAGTCCCCTTCCCAGTTTGTCCCAGTCCCATCCCAGTCCCTTCCCACTCCCCTCTGTCCCTCCCCAATTCCCTCCTTGTCCCTTCCCAGTCCCCTCCCAGTCCACCCATTTCCTCCCAGTCCCTTCCCAGGCCCTCCCGGTCCCCTCCCAGTCCTTCCAAGTGCCCTCCCAGGTCCTCCAAGTCCCCTCCCACTTAGTTCCAGGCCCTTCCCAGTTTGTCCCTGTCCCTTCTCACTCCCCTCCTTGTCCTCTCCTTGTTCCCTCCTTCTGCTCTCCTTGTCCTTTCCATGTCCCTTCCTTTTCCCTTCCCAGTTCCATCCCAGTCCCCTCCCACTTAGTTCCAGGCCCTTCCCTGTCCCTTCCCACTCCCCTCCCTGTCCCTTCCTTGTCGCCTCCGTGTTGCTTCCTTGTTCCCTCCCAGTCCCCTCCCAGTTTGTCCCAGGACCTTCCCAGTCCCCTCCCAGTCCACCCAGTTCCTCCCAGTCTCTTTTCAATCCCTTCCCAGGCCCTCCAAGTTTCCTCCCACTACATCCCAGCCCCTCCCATTCCTTCCTGGTCCTTCTCAGTGCCCTCCCAGGTCCTCCCAGTTCCCTCCAAGTCCCCTCCCAGTTAGTTCCAGGCCCTTCCCAGTCCCTTCTCAGGTCCCTCCCAGTCCCATCCTAATCCCCTCCCAGTCCCTTCCCACTGCCCTTCCTTGTGCATTCCCAGTTCCCTCCCAGTTTGTCCCAGGACCTTCCCAGGCCCTCCCAGATTCCTCCCATTCCCTCCAAGTCCCCTCCCACTTAGTTCCAGGCCCTTCCCAGTCCCTTCCCAGTTTGACCCAGTCCACCCATTCCCTCCCACTCCCCTCCCACTACCTTCCCATTAGCCTTCCAGTGCCCTCCCAGTTGCCTCCCAGTTTATCCCAGTCCCTTTCCTGGCCCTCCCAGTTTCCTACCAGTCCCTCCCATTCCCTCCCGGTCTCCTCCCAGTCCACCCAGTTCCTCCCAGTCTCTTCCCATTCCCTTTCCAGTGGTCACCCAGTCTTTCCCAGTGCCCTCCCATTTCACTTGGGTCCTCCCACTTCCCTCCAAGTCCCTTCCCAGTCCCTTCCCACTCCCCTCCCTGTCCATTCCTGGTCCCTTCCCAGTTCCCTTCCAGTCCCCTCCCAGTTTGTCCCAGTCCACCCAGTTCCTCCCAAGCCCTTTCCCGTCCCTCCCGTTCCCTCCCAGGTCTTCCCAGTTCCCTCCAAGTCCCCTCCCAGTTAGTTCCAGGCCCTTCCCAGTCCCTTCAAAGTTTATCCCAATGCCTACTCAGTTCCATCCCAGTCCCCTCCCACTCCCTCCCGGTCCCCTCCCAGTCCTTCCAAGTGCCCTCCCAGGTCCTCCAAGTCCCCTCCCACTTAGTTCCAGGCCCTTCCCAGTTTGTCCCTGTCCCTTCTCAGTACCCTCCTTGTCCTCCCAGTCCCTTCCCACTCCCTTCCCACTCTCCTGCTTGTCCTCTCCTTGTTCTCCTTATCTCCTCCTTCTCCTCTCCTTGGCCTTTCCATGTCTCTTCCTTTTCCCTTCCCAGTTCCATCCCAGTCCCCTCCCAGTTTGTCCTAGGCCCTTTCCAGCCCCTTCCCAGGCCCTCCCAGTTTCCTCCCACTCCCTCCCGGTCCCCTCCCTATCCTTCCAAGTGCCCTCCCAGGTCCTCCAAGTCCTCTCCCACTTAGTTCCTGGCCCTTCCCAGTTTGTCCCAGTCCCTTCTCACTCCCCTCCTTGTCCTCTCCTTGTTCCCTCCTTCTCCTCTCCTTGTCCTTTCCATGTCCCTTCCTTTTCCCTTCCCAGTTCCATCCCAGTCCCCTCCCACTTAGTTCCAGGCCCTTCTCAGTCCCTTCTCAGTTCCCTCCCCCCCCACTCCCCCCCCACTCCCCCCCCACTCCCCCCCCCACTCCCCCCCCACTCCCCCCCCACTCCCCCCCCCCCTCCCCCCCCCCTCCCCCCCCCCTCCCCCCCCCCTCCCCCCCCCCCTCCCCCCCCCCTCCCCCCCCCTCCCCCCCCCTCCCCCCCCCTCCCCCCCCCTCCCCCCCCCTCCCCCCCCCCTCCCCCCCCCCTCCCCCCCCCCCTCCCCCCCCCTCCCCCCCCCCTCCCCCCCCCTCCCCCCCCCCCTCCCCCCCCCTCCCCCCCCCCCCCCCTCCCCCCCCACTCCCCCCCCACTCCCCCCCCTGCTGCTGGACACCCCCCCACTAACTCTTAAAAGTTTTTTCCATGTGTTTTAATTGTGGACAGAAGGGACACTTTAGGCAAAAAGCATGACTTGGGAGAAGATGACTGTCCTAGAAGCCTGTAAGAAACACTGATTGCCAGATACTTTTGTGTACTTTAGGACCTGCTGCTGTAAGTTGTATGCACTGACATCCAGCAATATGGAGTGGAGAAGAGACAGTGGCATCTGCTACAAGCACCTTGAGTTTTAGGCTCAAAAACATCAATGTAGCTCAAAATTGCTGCTATCACCTCCTATGGAAGTCTCCATGCCTTCAGGGAATCCTACATTTGACCTGGAGGCTGCCTGGAAGGGCAGCTGGTGTGAATTCGGTGGCTTTCTCCCCACCCCCCTTTTCCCCCCCCCTCTCTGTACCTATGGTGCCTTTGCTAGCCAGCCGCCTCCCCCCCCCCCATTTCTTCCCCCTTTCTGATAACCTCTCTAGTCTATGAAAGTTGTGTTCTGATTTAAAGCAACAATAATTATTTCATTATTTCTGATTGTGATGTGTTTTAGAGATTTTTTTTTTTGTTTTTAATAGTTGTTTTACCTGTAAGCATAATGAATAGTAAGTATTTAGTATTTATAAGTATTAAGTAATTAGTGATTGTACTAAGGTACTAAGGTGTTAGGATAAGAGTTTGATATAGGGATATTATAGAATGAGATTTTTGTTTCTTTGTATTCAAAATCGTTTTAAGAGAAGGATTATATATATTTAAAAAAAAAAAGGATGCATATTTTATAACAGGTTGGATGTGTTAAAATAGTTTTATTGCAACCTATTTTATGCCTTAATTACACGTATGCCAGCAGAAAATGCCCAATTGAGATGTGCCACATGTGCCTTCTGATCAGACTATATGACTTTGCTGTATAATGTAATAAATGTCTTCAGCTGCTTACATCTGGCCCAAAAAGCACTGCTCGAAGTAAAACCTCTATACTACAGTGTTAATTCGTAAGAAGGGAGGCTTTGAAATGGGGTACGTGGGGTTCTCAAATATATAAATGTGCAGTGTGTATCTATAATATGCAAAGAGTGGCTTTTTAAAAGTATCGATTTTGTTGTCGATTGGTTGTTTTTTATGTGAATGGAAAACCCTCTGAACAGAGGCCTGCTGAGCCTGATAGGAAAAATTAACCTTTTTGTATAAAATAAGAATTAACATGGGAAAAGATTAACCTTTTATATAACCTTCGGCTCCCTTCGGCTCCTCGGCTCGGCTCCCTTCGGCTCCTCGGCTCGGCTCCCTTCGGCTCCTCGGCTCGGCTCCCTTCGGCTCCTCGGCTCGGCTCCCTTCGGCTCCTCGGCTCGGCTCCCTTCGGCTCCTCGGCTCGGCTCCCTTCGGCTCCTCGGCTCGGCTCCCTTCGGCTCCTCGGCTCGGCTCCCTTCGGCTCCTCGGCTCGGCTCCCTTCGGCTCCTCGGCTCGGCTCCCTTCGGCTCCTCGGCTCGGCTCCCTTCGGCTCCTCGGCTCGGCTCCCTTCGGCTCCTCGGCTCGGCTCCCTTCGGCTCCTCGGCTCGGCTCCCTTCGGCTCCTCGGCTCGGCTCCCTTCGGCTCCTCGGCTCGGCTCCCTTCGGCTCCTGGGCTCGGCTCGGCTCGGCTCCCTTCGGCTCCTCGGCTCGGCTCGGCTCCCTTCGGCTCCTCGGCTCGGCTCGGCTCCCTTCGGCTCCTCGGCTCGGCTCGGCTCGGCTCCCTTCGGCTCCTCGGCTCGGCTCGGCTCGGCTCCCTTCGGCTCCTCGGCTCGGCTCGGCTCGGCTCCCTTCGGCTCCTCGGCTCGGCTCGGCTCGGCTCCCTTCGGCTCCTCGGCTCGGCTCCCTTCGGCTCCTCGGCTCGGCTCGGCTCGGCTCCCTTCGGCTCCTCGGCTCGGCTCGGCTCGGCTCCCTTCGGCTCCTCGGCTCGGCTCGGCTCGGCTCCCTTCGGCGCCGCCCTCCCCGTGACGGCGCCTGCCCTTCCCAAGATGGCGCCGCCCTCCCCGTGACGGCGCCTGCCCTTCCCAAGATGGCGCCGCCCTCGCCCCCTCGGCTCTGACCTAGCCAGCGTAACCCTCGTCCCCTCTGCTTTCTCCGCTCCGCATCATCTCAGTGTAGACTCTGCTGCCCTCTGGAGTTGTTTTGTCCCTGCTGCAGGACTCTGCCACGGCTCTGGGGGTGGGCAGCAGCGAGGGGGCGGGGGTGGGTGTCGATTTGCCGCGGTCGGGTGCAGTCTGCTCCCAGTTCACGAGCTGTTCTCCTGTCTCTCCCAGCTCTTGCAGGCTGACCCCAATGCCCCCAGACTCGCCCAGCGATCCCAGGGTGAACCCAGCGCCTCCCAGTCTCTGCCAGTGCTCCCGGGAACTGCAAAATCCCTCTCCAGTCCTCCCAGGAACGCAGTGAGTGACCTCCTGTCCCACGCGGTGCTGCCAGTAAAACCTCTCCGATCCCATTCTCGGTGACCTCGCAGCAACAACAGTGCTCCCAGGAACTCCAAGATCTCCCTCAAGGGCTCCCAGTACTGCAATGTGTTCTCCCAGTCCCCCCCAGTATTTCCCAGTCCCTTCCCAGTTTGTCCCTGTCCCTCCCAGCTTGTCCCAGTCTGTAACAATCGCTTTGCTATCCCTACCAAGTCCCTTCCCTCACTGTCCCAGTCCCTTCCCAGTCCATTCCCAGTTTCATTCCCAGTCCTTTCCCACTGCATCCCAGTCCCTTCGCAGTACTCTCCCATTCCCAGCCAAGTCCCTTCCCAGTTCCCTTCCAGTCCCTCCCAATTTCTCCCACTACCTCCCAATTCTTCTTAGTCCCTTGCCAGTCCCCTCCAGGTCCTTTCCAGTCCATCACATTCCCACCCAGTCCCTTCCCCGTCCTATCCCAGTCCATCCCACTCCATCCCGGGCCCTCCCAGTCCCTTCCCATTCCCTTCCCATTCCGTCCCAGTCTCTCCCCCCCCCATTCCTGTCCATCCCAGCCCCTCCCATTCCCTCCCCGTCCCCTCCCAGTCTGCCCAGTGCCCTCCCAGTCATTCCCAGTTCCTCCCATTCCCTCTCAGTCCCCTCCTGGTCCATTCCCAGTGCCCTTCCATTCCCTCCCCGTCCCCTCCCATTTCACTCTGGTCCTCCCAGTGCACTCCCAGTCCCCTCCCACTTTGTCCCACTTCCCTCCCTGTCCCTTCCCAGCCCCTTCCCAGTCCCTCCCACTCCATCCCAGTCCCTCCCATTCCCTCCTGTTCCACCCAGTCCCTCCCACTCCCCTCACTGTCCCTTCTCAGTTCCCTCCCAGTCCGTCCCAGTGCCCTCCCCATACCTTCCCAGTCTCTTCACAGTTCCCTCCCAGTTTCGCCCAGGCCCTTTCCAGTCCCTCCCAGCAAGCTCCCAGTCCTGCCCTGTCCCTCCCAATTCCCTCCCAGTCCACCCAGTCCCTCCCACTCCCCTCCCAGTTCCCTCCCAGTTTGTCCCAGGCCCTTACCAGTCCATTCTCACTTTCCTCCCTGTCCCCTCCCAGTCCCTTCCCACTCCCCTCCCAGTCCCTTCCCACTCCCCTCCCAGTCCCTTCCCAGTGCACTCCCAGACCCCTCCCATTCTCTTCCAGACACCTCCCATTCTCTCCCAGTCCCTCCAAGCCCCTCCCGGTCTGTTCCCATTCCCTTCCCAGTGTCCTCCAAGGCCCTTCCCAGTCCCCTCCCAGTCCCTTCGCATTCCCCACCCAGTGCTTTCCCAGTCCTTCCCAGTCCCCACAAGCCCCTCGCTATCCATCCCAGTCCCTTCCCAATCCCCTCCCATTTTACTCAGGCCCTCCCACTCTCTTCCCATACCCTTTGCAGAGTACGCCATCCCCTCCCAGTTCCTTCCCAGTCCCATCGCAATCCCCTCCCAGTCTCCTCCCACTCTGTCCCAGGACTTTCCCAGTCCCTTCTTAGTTCCATCCCAGTCCCCTCCCAGTGCCTTCCCGGTCCCCTACCAGTTTGTCCCAGTGCCCTCACTGTCCGTTCCCAGTCCCTTCAGAGTTCCCTCCCAGTCACCTCCCAGTTTCTCTCTGTCTCATTCCAGTCCCCCCCAGTCCCCTGCCAGTGCCCTCCAAGTCCCCTCCCAGATTGTCACAGGCCCTTCCCAGTCCCTTCAAAGTTTATCCCAGTGCCTACTCAGTTCCATCCCAGTCCATCCCACTCCCCTTCCCACTCCCCTTCCCACTCCCCTTCCCACTCCCCTTCCCACTCCCCTTCCCACTCCCCTTCCCACTCCCCTTCCCACTCCCCTTCCCACTCCCCTTCCCACTCCCCTTCCCACTCCCCTTCCCACTCCCCTTCCCACTCCCCTTCCCACTCCCCTTCCCACTCCCCTTCCCACTCCCCTTCCCACTCCCCTTCCCACTCCCCTTCCCACTCCCCTTCCCACTCCCCTTCCCACTCCCCTTCCCACTCCCCTTCCCACTCCCCTTCCCACTCCCCTTCCCACTCCCCTTCCCACTCCCCTTCCCACTCCCCTTCCCACTCCCCTTCCCACTCCCCTTCCCACTCCCCTTCCCACTCCCCTTCCCACTCCCCTTCCCACTCCCCTTCCCACTCCCCTTCCCACTCCCCTTCCCACTCCCCTTCCCACTCCCCTTCCCACTCCCCTTCCCACTCCCCTTCCCACTCCCCTTCCCACTCCCCTTCCCACTCCCCTTCCCACTCCCCTTCCCACTCCCCTTCCCACTCCCCTTCCCACTCCCCTTCCCACTCCCCTTCCCACTCCCCTTCCCACTCCCCTTCCCACTCCCCTTCCCACTCCCCTTCCCACTCCCCTTCCCACTCCCCTTCCCACTCCCCTTCCCACTCCCCTTCCCACTCCCCTTCCCACTCCCCTTCCCACTCCCCTTCCCACTCCCCTTCCCACTCCCCTTCCCACTCCCCTTCCCACTCCCCTTCCCACTCCCCTTCCCACTCCCCTTCCCACTCCCCTTCCCACTCCCCTTCCCACTCCCCTTCCCACTCCCCTTCCCACTCCCCTTCCCACTCCCCTTCCCACTCCCCTTCCCACTCCCCTTCCCACTCCCCTTCCCACTCCCCTTCCCACTCCCCTTCCCACTCCCCTTCCCACTCCCCTTCCCACTCCCCTTCCCACTCCCCTTCCCACTCCCCTTCCCACTCCCCTTCCCACTCCCCTTCCCACTCCCCTTCCCACTCCCCTTCCCACTCCCCTTCCCACTCCCCTTCCCACTCCCCTTCCCACTCCCCTTCCCACTCCCCTTCCCACTCCCCTTCCCACTCCCCTTCCCACTCCACCCATTTCCTCCCAGTCCCTTTCCAGTCCCTTCCCAGGCCCTCCAAGTTTCCTCCCACTCCCTCCCAGTCCCCTCCCAGTCCTTCCAAGTGCCCTCCCAGGTCCTCCAAGTCCCCTCCCACTTAGTTCTTGGCCCTTCCCAGTTTGTCCCTGTCCCTTCTCACTCCCCTCCTTGTCCTCTCCTTGTTCCCTCCTTCTTCTCTCCTTGTCCTTTCCATGTCCCTTCCTTTTCCCTTCCCAGTTCCATCCCAGTCCCCTCCCATTTAGTTCCAGGCCCTTCCCACTCCCCTCCCTGTCCCTTCCCACTCCCCTCCCTGTCCCTTCCCACTCCCCTCCCTGTCCCTTCCCACTCCCCTCCCTGTCCCTTCCCACTCCCCTCCCTGTCCCTTCCCACTCCCCTCCCTGTCCCTTCCCACTCCCCTCCGTGTCGCTTCCTTGTCCCTTTCTTGTCGCCTCCGTGTCGCTTCCTTGTCCCTTTCTTGTTCCATCCCAGTCCCCTCCCAGTCCACCCAGTTTCTTCCAGTCCCTTCCCAGGCCCTCCAAGTTTCCTCCCACTCCATCCCACCCCCTCCCATTCCTTCCCGGTCCTTCCCAGTGCCCTCCCAGGTCCTCCCAGTTCCCTCCAAGTCCCCTCCCAGTTAGTTCCAGGCCCTTCCCAGGCCCTTCCCAGTTTGTCCCAGTCCCTTCTCAGGTCCCTCCCAGTCCCATCCCAATCCCCTCCCAGTCCCTTCCCACTGCCCTTCCTTGTGCATTCCCAGTTCCCTCCCAGTTTGTCCCAGGACCTACCCAGTCCCTTCTCAGTCCCTCCCAGGCCCTTTCCAGTTCCTTCCCAGGCCCTCCCAGTTCCCTCCAAGTCCCCTCCCACTTAGTTCCAGTCCCTTCTCACTCCCCTCCTTGTCCCCTCCGTGTCCCCTCCGTGTCCCCTCCCTGTCCCTTCCTTTTCCCTTCCCAGTTCCATCCCAGTCCCCTCCCAGTTTGTCCCAGGCCCTTTCCAGTCCCTTCCCAGGCCCTCCAAATTTCCTCCCACTCCCTCCCGGTCCCCTCCCATTCCTTCCAAGTGCCCTCCCAGGTCCTCCAAGTCCCCTCCCACTTCGTTCCAGGCCCTTCCTAGTTTGTCCCTGTCCCTTCTCAGTACCCTCCTTGTCCTCCCACTCCCCTCCCAGTCCCCTCCTTGTCCCCTCCTTCTACCCTTCTTGTCCCTTCCATGTCCCTTCCTTTTCCCTTCCCAGTTCCATCCCAGTCCCCTCCAATTTGTCCCAGGCCCTTTCCAGTCCCTTCCCAGGCACTCCCAGTTTCCTCCCACTCCCTCCCGGTGCCCTCCCAGTCCTTCCAAGTGCCCTCCCAGGTCCTCCAAGTCCCCTCCCAGTTAGTTCCAGGCCCGTCCCATTCCCTTCTCAGTTCCCTCCCACTCCCTCTCACTCCCCTCCCTGTCCCTTCCTTGTCCCGTCCCTGTCCCTTCCCACTCCCCTCCCTGTCCCTTCCTGGGTCCTCCCAGTTCCCTCCAAGTCCCCTCCCAATTTGTCCCAGGCCCTTCCCAGTCCCTTCCTGTCCCTTCCCAGTCCCTTTTCACTGCCCTCCTTTTCCCTTCCCAGTTCCCTCCCAGTCCCCTCCCAGTTTGTGCCAATCTCTTCCCACTCCCCTTCCTTGTCCTTTCCCAGGCCCTCCCAGTTCCCTCCCACTCCATCCCAGTTCCATCCATTCCCTCCCGGTCCCCTCCCAGTCCGCCCAGTCCTTCCCAGTGCCCTCCCATTCCCTCCCAGTCCACTCCCAGTTCCCTCCAAGTCCCCTCCCAGTTTCTCCCAGGCTTTTTCCAGACCCTTCCCAGTACCCTCCCAGTCCCTTCCATTCCCTCCTGGTCCACCCTGTCCCATCCCAGTGCCTAAGCAGTCCCCTCCCAGTCCCCCCCCAGTCCCTTCCCAGTTTGTCCCAGTGCCCTCCCTGTCACTTCCCAGTCCCTTCACAGTTCATCCAGTTCCCAACCAGTCCCCTCCCAGTTTGTCCCAGTCCATTCCCATTCCCCTCATAGTTCCCTCCTCATCCTTCCCAGTTCCTCCCATTCCCTCTCAGTCCCCTCCCATTTCACTCAGGTCCTCCCAGTGCCATTGCCAGTCCCCTCCCAGTTTGTCCCGGTGCCCTCCCTGTTCCTTCCCACTCCCTTCACACTCCCTACCCATTCCATTCCCAGTCCCTTCCAACTTTTTTCCCTTCCCATTCCCTTCTTAGTTCCCTCCCATTTCCCTCCCACTGGCTCCCCACTCCCCTCCCAGTCACTTGCCACTCCCCTCCCAGTCCCGTCGCACTGCATTCCCAGTCCTTCCCAGTCTCTCCCAGTCCCATCCCAGTACACCCAGTTCCTCCCTGTCCTTTCCCACTCCCATCCTAGTCTCTTCTCAGTGCCCCCCCAGTCCAATCCAGCCCCTCCCAGTCCATCTCAGTTCCTCCCATTCCATCCCAGTCCCTTCCATGTCCCCTACTAGTCCCTTCCTAGTTTTCCCCAGTCCTTCCCAATCCCCTCCCATTCAACCCATTTCCTCCCAATCCTTTCTCAGTCCCTTGCCAGTCCCTGCCAGTTCCTCCCCAGTCCCTCCCAGTCCTGCCCAGTGGCCCTCCCACTCCCCTCCCAGTCCTCTTCAAGTCCCTTCACAGTCCCCAACCAGTCCCTTCCCCATCCCTTTCCAGTTCCCTCCCAGTCATACATGCACTACCTGGCAAGAGCCCTGATGGACAATTGGAAGCAGTAGCATCCCCACTTTGAACACTGGGAGACAACTGGGAAACAACTGGGAGCATGACCCAGGAATTCCCAGTACCCCCCTCAGCCCCCCATTTCCCTCCACAGCCCTTTACAGCCTCCCAGTCCATTCCCACTATGTCCCCTCCCTGTCCCTCCAAGTCCCCTCCCACACTGTCCCACTCCCTTCCCAGTCCCCTCCCAGTCCCTCCCTGTTTATTCCTCTCCCTCCCAGTACCTCCCAATCCCTTCTAGTCCTATCCCAGTATGGGAGGAGACCAGTAGGGACCAGGAGGCACTGGGAGACATACCTGGACCAGCTGGAGGCATTGCTGGAGCCCTGGGACACAACTGGAAGCAGCAGAAACCCAACTGGGAGCACTAGGGGTCCCTGGGAGGAACTGGGAGACAACTGGGAGAATCTCCCCATGACCCCCAGTGCCCCCCTGAGCCCCTCCAGACCGCCCCAAAGTCTTTCCACAGTCTCTGAGTTCTTCCCAGTGCCATGTAGAGCCCTTCCCAGTACCTCCCAGTTAACCCTTAGACTTCCCCAGTGCCCCCTCACTCCCCCCCAGTAACCCTCCCTACCCCAGATCCTTCCACAGCCTCCCAGTGCCCCCCCAATTCCCCTCCAGAGCTGTTAACAGCCTCCCAGTCCTTCCCACTATTGTCCTGAGCCCTTTCCAGTACCCTCCCAGTCGTTTTCCAATTCCCTCCCTGATCCATCCCACTCTATCCCAGTCCCTTACCAATCCCTTCCCAGTCCCTTCCAACTCTTTTCCTTTCCCATTCCCTTCTTAGTTCCCTCCCAATCCCCTCCCACTGGCTCCCCACTCCCCTCCAAGTCCCGTCGCAGTGCACTCCCAGTCCTTCCCAGTCTCTCCCAGTTCCCTCCCATTCCCATTCCACTACACCCAGTTGCTCCCTGTCCTTTCCCACTCCCATCCCAGTCTCTTCCCAGTGCCCCCTTAGTCCATCCCAGCCCCTCCCAGTCCATCCCAGTTCCTCCCATTCCATCCCAGTCCCTTCACAGTCCCCAACCAGTGCCTTCCCCATCCCTTTCCAGTCCCCTCCCAGTCATACCTGCACTACCTGGCAAGAGCCCTGGTGGACAATTGGAAGCAGTAGCATCCCCACTGGGAGACAACTGGGAGCACTGGGAGCATGGCCCAGGAATTCCCAGTACCCCACTCAGCCCCCCATTTCCCTCCCACAGCCCTTTACAGTCTCCCAGTCCATTCCCACTATGTCCCCTCCCTGTCCCTCCAAGTCCCCTCCCACACTGTCCCACTCCCTTCCCAGTCCCCTCCCAGTCCCTCCCTGTTTATTCCTGTCCCTCCCAGTACCTCCCAATCCCTTCTAGTCCTATCCCAGTATGGGAGGAGACCAGTAGGGACCAGGAGGCACTGGGAGACATGCCTGGACCAGCTGGAGGCATTGCTGGAGCCCTGGGACACAACTGGAAGCAGCAGGAACCCAACTGGGAGCACTAGGGGTCCCTGGGAGGAACTGGGAGACAACTGGGAGAGCACTGGGAGTATCTCCCCATGACCCCCAGTGCCCCCCTGAGCCCCTCCAGACCGCCCCAAAGTCTTTCCACAGTCTCTGAGTTCTTCCCAGTGCCATGTAGAGCCCTTCCCAGTACCTCCCAGTTAACCCTTAGAATTTTCCCAGTGTCCCCTTACTCTCCCCCCCATAACCTTCCCCCCACCAGAGGTCTTCCACAGTCTCCCAGTACCTTCCAGTACTGTCCTGAACCCCTCCCAGTGCCTCCCAGTCCTTTCCCAGTCTGGGAGGAAGCTGGTAGGGGCTGAGAGGCACTGGAAGGGACTGGGAGCCATACCTGCAGCAGCTGGAGTCAGTTCAGGAGCCCTGGGAGACAACTGGAAGCAGCAGGGACCCAACTGGGAGCAACTGGGAGACAACTGGGAGAGCAGTGGGAGCACTGTGAGTATCTCCTCATAACCCCAAGTGCCCCCCTCAGCCCCTCCACACTGCCCCAGAGTCTTTCCACAGTCTCTGAGTTCTTCCCAGTGCCATTCAGAGCCCTTCCCAGTACCTCCCAGTTAACCCTTAGAATTTTCCCAGTGCCTCCTCACTCCCCCCCAGTAACCCTCCCCCCCAGAGTCCTTCCACAGCCTCCCAGTACCTCCCAGTACTGTCCTGAGCCCCTCCCAGCCCTTTGCCACTCCCTTACTGCTCCCTTTCCAGCCTGGTTCCTATCCAGCTAGTCTGACCCCAGCCTGTAGCAATGCCTGGGGTTGTTGTGGTAATGTGTAGAACCTGGCACTTGCATGTGTTCAATATCATGCCCTTGGACTCTGCCTGGAGGAAAGCAGAAAGTATGTATGGAAGGTTTCAGGACAGGAAAGAACAACAGGCTGCTGACGACGGAAGAACGGTCTGATGATAAAGAAGAGCTGACTGCAGTAAACAGCCTGAAGTGTGAGACAGAAGGACGCTCGCCTCCGTGCTGGAGAAGCTCAACCTGATATGGGATGAAGATAATAATGGAGAGCTGCATATCAAAGGAGAAAACTCAATTAGCAGCAGTGGTGCAAGAATGCCAAGGAATTTGTTAGCCTGCTTGATTTTTCCCACATACACTGCTTGTTCTGTACCACTAAACAATTCCTGCTTCACCAACCAGGGAGTCCGTGCATGCTTTCCTGTGGCCGGTTGACGTTGTCCCCTTAAGAAAGGGAATATGGTGGACGGAAGTTGGTAAACGGAAGGAATAGTCTAAACTAATTTCATTGGACGAGTGGGAGGAAGCACTTCTGAGCTGGGACTATACTGGACATTTCCAGCACTTCTCAGTCAGTCTTGCTTCCGCCTCTTCTCCGTGCAGCAGCTTTCTGTGCTGGGCTTTCTGCCAAGGCCTCGGCCTTGAAAACCAGATAACAGGCCTGTATACTAACTCCCTTCCAATTAACACGAACTGCTTCTAATTTTTTTTTCCTCTCTTCTCTTTCTCTTTCTATCCCATTCTGGGGAAAGGGGGGGAAGAGAGGGGAGAGCGGAGGTGGGGGACCCCTCTCTGCCGAGGGGGGCACTCTCATTTCTGTGTTACTCTGTTGTATATCTTTGTATATATTGTAGATATTGTAAATTTGTAAATAATCCCCTGCAAACCCTACATCGCTTTGTAAATATAGCTCCACTGCTTTGCTAATTCAGCTTGCGAGTTTTTTTTCCTTTCCCTTCAATTTTTTTTTCCTTTTACTTTACAAAGGGGGAAGGGAGGAGGCTTCTTGGCCTTACCCCTTCCATCCCACGACATTTTTTTTATTGGCGTACCCAACGTGCGGCAGATAATTAGTTTAATTCATTATTTGATTGATTTAGTGTTTTCTAGCTGAATTAGCAAACATGAAGGTATTGTGGTTTGTGGAGCGATTATTCTTTTCAATTTTTGGGGCTCTGGTTTACAGGTATTGTTTGGGTTTGATTTTGGATTACCTGGGTAAATATTTGGTGCGGACAATTTATATGTGGGTTATGTATAAAGTTAAATTATGGTATGGAAAATGTATTAATTTATTATGGCCAGTGAGATACAGGAATGTTACCTCCACCACTCTCCCAATTGAGATAAAGAGTTTTAAGATTCCGCCTGAGGAGACAGTAACTTTAGGTGATGCCTGGGATCCAAAGGTGATTTATGTGATGTGTATAATTCTGCTGCTGGTGATAACTAATGTGTTTTCTCTGTATTCCTTGTGGCGAGAGAAAAAGGTGTCCAGGGCGTGTTTTGTTATTAAAACTAGATCAAAAAGAAAACGCCGTGGCTCTCGATCAGTCCCAGAGTCATCTAGTGATGAGGACTGTGGAGAACCCGTGTCAGTCAAAAAGAAGGCTAAAAAGTTAATTGGTAAGGCAGCTCTAAATGACTTTGCTGATTCTGGCAAGCAGCCAAGGGCATCGGCTGGTATCAACATGGCACCTACTCCTTCTCCCACTCCTTCTCCTTCTTCTTCTTCTCCGTCGGCCATTAACGGAGCAACGTCACTTCCACCCACCACATTTCCAAACTCTGCCCATCTGTCCAGCCTGTCAGGGTCTGGAGCTGCGCGGGGCTTTGGGGGGGTGGCGGCTGCTGCCTCAACTGTACCCAGAGATACCTGTAAGTCTGTGCTTCTAGTGCATGCAATAATGACGGAAGTGTGGAGCTGTAAGTGATAACAGAATTGGCCCTTTATCTCTTTTTCTTTTCTAGTACACCCAGTGTTTCCCCACTCCTGTTAGGAGTCTTGTCTGCAGGACTCTTGCTGTTCTCCACATGTGGGGTGTGTGTGTATGTCTACATCAGGAGCAGTCTATACGTTGTGCTTTGGAGAACAAGACCACAAGTAAGTCTGCTTTGTGTTGCACTCATGAGGAATGAGCTGCCCTGGGAGGTGATGGAGTCACCATCACTGCAAGTGTTTAAAGTAAGACTGGATGAGGCACTGAGTACCATGGTTTGGTTGACTAGATGGTGGTGGGTGATAGGTTGGACTCAGTGTTCTGGAAGGTCTTTTCCAACCTGGTTAAGTCTGTATTCTATTCTGCTTTCCCGATTGCTCCCAGCATGGCCCCTGTGTTCTCCCTCTTCTTCCCAGTAACTCCAAAATCCTTTTCTAGTGCTCCCAGTGCCTTCCCAAGTCTCCCAGTGGGGCCCCAGATCTTTCCTCAGTGGGGAAGTGTTCTCCCAGCATGCCAAACTCTCTTCTTGGTGCTCCAAGTACCACCAGATGCTGACTGTGTGTTTTGGGACAGCATCAGTTCACAGCTCTGTGAGTTAAATGAACGCTGAAGGGAGAACAAATGATTTTGTGGTATTTTTATTGAATGCATGCTAACCTCCTCACAGCTTTACAGTGTGAGTAACTGAGATCTGTTCTTTGCTTTTTGCTTTATTCTTTACAGATTGACTCTTTGCTTTCCACTTCATTAACCGAGCAAGCAAGACGTGCAGCAGCGACACGGTCGGCACAAGGGCTACGGCTGCTGCGACGGTACAGCCTCGCCCTGCCAGCCTAGCAGGGGATCTCCTGCTTGGCTTGTGTGGGCTCCAGGTAGGGTTTGATCTGTCAGTCAGGAAGGAAAGGCTGAAAAAGAAACTGCTCAGTCCACGCTTTTACCGAGGAGCTGAAACTTCTTCCAGTGTAGACTCCAACCGAGCAGGTAGGTAAGCAAGCAGAAGTCCTCTGATGGGTATAATGGGAGTGGCAAAGAGACTTCCCTTGTTTCCAGTGTGGACAACCTCTTGTTTGTCCCCTGACCCCAGGAGCTTCTCACAGGGGCTGTGTTCCTCACTAACAGCAAGGCTGCGCTCGGCCCCTGGGGATGCTGCAACCATAGCAGAGAAGTTGTGCTCCTGGCAGTTCTCTCTCCACCTGGATCGGGATGAAGGTGCAGGCCATTGCTCTGCAGCTAGGCACCGCTGGGAGCTGCAGCTGGTGCCCAGATCAAAGACAGCTTTGTCTCTAAGGCCAGTGCTTCTCTGCAGAGAAACCAAGATTTCTCTGTAGGTGTTGCCCAGGGTTCCTCATCTGCTCAGAATGCCCAGCTCCAGTGCCAGGCTGATGTCCCCTCACAGCCGTCACTCTGTCGGTGCTTGCCTAGAAGTGCCGGAAATGTTCCTGGAACTATTGGAGAAAAGGAAGCTTTGTCTGTCTCTGTTTGCAGTGCCCTGAGAAGGACTTGTACCGACACAGGCTCAGAAAGCTGAAACAAAACAATGAGAGCAACAGATGGAAGAGATGGGTTGATTGCCAGCAAGAAATGCACCAACTGCAAGGTGACTATGGGGTAGTAAATCCCAGAAGGTGTGACATGCTTGGAGATGCAGACCTGCGCAGCAGCTGTCACAGAGAAGAGAAGCGCAGCAAAAACTCAGCTGTGTGCTGAAGGTGCAAATCCCACTGAGAAGGGCATCCGTGGGTCAGGGTGATAAAAAGCGGGGCAGCCCCTCAGCTGTCTCTCTTTCCTTCCATGATACCACATGGGGGTGGGTGCTGATGCAGGAGAGGAGCAGGTGAGTGAGGGGCGGGGGATGCTGCCCAAAAAAGCTGCCTGAATGCTCTCAGAGGGGATGAAAACCCATGAAAAAAATGTTAGTCTGAGGTATGAAAAAAATGTTAGTCTGAGGTATTCCAGCAGAGAAAAAGCTGTGCTCTTAATCGAGAGATTGCAGAACAGTAGTAATGTGGATGCAAAAAGGCTTTGAAATGACTCTTATTTGCAAACTAAAAAACCCCACAAGACACACAAAAGAAACATCACTGGTTTTATTTTTAGTTTCTTAATTTGAATGGGAAGTCAAGGGGAATATAGAGGCATGTGGGGATAAATGGAAGGTCTCCTGTGGGTATTTTAGTCGGATGGTTAGGGTTAGTTGTGGTGGTGGGGGGAAAGCTTTGCAGTAGTGGCCTTTGTGGCAGGGGTCCAAATAACCCTAAATATCCAACTAATCCTTTGGGAGACTCTCCAGAGGCCCTCCTGATCCCTCTATGTGCCCCCAAATTCCCCTTTGATACCCCCAGGTGCACCTTAGGTGCCAACCGATCCCCTTAAGAGGGGTGGCAACACTGACCAGTTAGGGGCTTCTCTTGCCCCTGTGTGTGGGGAGCAGCTGAGTGCGGCCCTCTTTGAAGGTTTTTCCATTTGTATTGAAAACTAAGAAACAAAAAGAAAAAAAACCCAAAGAAACAAAGAAGGGCAACCCCCCCTCCCGTGACAGACAAAAAGGAAGGTCTACTGTTTTTATGTGATACACATGTTATATTTATGCTTTGAAACCCTGTTTTGCTCTCCCTAGAATTTGCTTTTACATTCCAGAAGCTCTCCTGTTTAAGTGGATGTAGAAGAATAGTATGATGTGGGAAGGTGTTTTGGGATAGCTTTGGAAGACTATGGGGAAGATTTGCCTTTGCTCGAGTCAGAGAAAGCTATGTTTTGCCTTTGACTCTGAGAGTAATGTAAACACGTTGGAACCGAAGGAGAGAAACTGGGCAGAGTTTGGTTGGACGTGTTAAAATAGTTTTGTTGTTACGACCTACTGTATGCCTTAATTACATGTATGCCAGCAGAAAATGCCCAATTGAGATGTGCCACATGTGCCTTCTGATTAGACTATATAAATTTGCCGTATAATGTAATAAATGTCTTCAGCTGCTTACATCTGGCCCAGAAAGCACTGCTCAAAGTAAGTAAAACATCTATACTACAGTGTTAATTTGTAAGAAAGGAGGCTTTGAAATGGGGTACGTGGGGTTCTCAAATATATAAATGTGCAGCGTGTATCTATAATATGCAAAGAGTGGCTTTTTAAAATGTATCAATTGTGTTGTCGATTGTTTTTTATGTGAACGGAAAACCCTCTGAACGGAGGCTGGCTGAGCCTGATAAGAAAAGTTAACCTTTTTGTATAAAATAAGAATTAACATGGGAAAAGATTAACCTTTTATATGAAATAAGAATGGTAAACTGTGAGCATCAAAGGAGCAAAATAACAACAGGGGATAGTTAAGTGACTGATTTTAAAAAAAAAGATGAAAAACATACGCAGTAACCCACAGAAAACACAAAAAAAGGCAATAGATTTCTGGCACTGAAACACTACCACTTCCTGTATTAGAGAAATAACCTGAGCATGTGAAGTTGTTTGGCACATGGCTTCAGGAGAGATCCCACATCTGTCCAGCACTGTAATAAAGCATGTAAAACTCCAACTTATTTGAGTTGTGGAGTTTGTCTTTTTCCACAGATCATTTTCTTGCCACTGCAGCGGGACCTGCCGAGGAACGGGATCTCTCCGGGTGCCCCCTCCGAGGCTTCTCGGGCAGAGCTCCTTAAACTCTCTCAGGTCAGCGCAGGAACGGACAAGGGCCACCAGGCAGAAAAACGTATGCTTTGAAGGGAAAGGGGCAATGCATAAGCTGTAACGGGACCCCTTACACGGGAGAGGCAAATTGCTGTCCGAGGTAAAAGAGCTCTTGGGTCGGAACCAGGGAGTTCCAAAAGTAGTATAAGCATTGTTTCTGTTATTCTTTTATTACAGGTACTGCTTAACTTGAAGTATTACAGATGTTAAGTGTATGGGGTCGGCAGATCCTCTAAGAACTTAAAGTATTGTAGACATTGTCCGTGGGGAAGCAGGGATAGTTCCCTAAGGAACTTAATGTTAGAAACCTTGTTTAGAGCGTGTGGCTGAGTGTGCACGATCGAGACACAGAAGGAAAAAAAAACCAAAAAACTATGAAGCGAGAAGGAGTCTCAATCCATCCAACTCCATAGCTCTCCTGTTCAAGTAGATGTAGAAGAATAGTATTAATTTGTATGAAAGGAGGCTTTGAAATGAGCTACATGGGGTTCTGAAATATATAAGTATACAGTGTGCTTCCGTAATACAGAGTGGATTTTCTTTTGTGTGTATAATAGGGCTTTTTGCTTATTTTCTATGCTGAAAAGGTGGTACCGTGTTGCATTATACAAAATGGAAGCTGGGGCCAAGCATATGGGAACAGGGGGATCCCCTGAGAACTTAAGGTATCGTAGTGTTATCTGCGTGGAACCAGGGGAAGTTCCTAAAAGACCTTAAAATGTTAGAAACGTAGTTTGTGTGGAGCGTGCAGCTGAGCGTGGGCACGGTTGAGATGTAGAAAAAAATCTCCAAAGCGAGTTGGAGTCCTGACCTGCAGTTCTGTGATAAGCATGGCCAGAGACACACGAAGTGAAAATTTTAAATGTGAGCGTGGCCAGTAATTGTACGTTTAGGACCTTTCAGCAAAGCGAGAGCATTTTCTTTCCCTGAAAGGATGGTGGCTCTGCAAGCCTGGCTACTTCAGACTGAGCCCAGTGGGACTCAGCTCCCCTCGGTGGTGCCCGGCTCTGCTGAGGATGGCTCTTTGCTCAGCTTTTTTCTGGCTTCCTTGGGCTCTCCTCCAGGTAAGTGTCAACCTCCTCTGCTCTCTGGGGCTCTTCTGTATCAGCCTGGAACATTTGAAATGCCTGCATGTTCTTGGAGGGGATTAAAACCCCTAAGCGGCCAGCTAACCCTGACCCTCCTCCAACTCCATAGCTGTCCTGTTTAATGAGGTGTAGAAATACAGAGTTAGTCTCAAAAGAGGCTTTGAAATGAGCTACATGGGGTTCTGTGTTACGTAAACTTGCAGTGTATATCTATAATACACAAAGAATGGATTTTCCTTTGTGTGTGTTCTAGGATTTTTAAATATTCATTGGCTTGGTTGTTTGTGGGTTTTTTTTGTTTGTGTGTGGTGTTTTTTTTTTTTTTTGTTTTTTTTTTTTTTTTTTTAATTTGAATGAAAAACCTTCTGAACAGAGGCCGGCTGAGGCGCTTCCCATGCACAGCAGCATGAGATAGCCCCCTAACTGGTCAGTGTTGCCACCTCTCCTAAGGGGGTCTGTGTGCATCTGTGGTGGGTGTGGGGCTACCCAAAGGGAATTTAGGGGCATGTGGATGCCAATGGAGGGTCTCCAGTGGGTATTCTAGTGGGATGGTTAGGGCTAGTTGTGGTTGGCTGGCGGCAAGCGCCATAGTAGTCGTTGTTGTTCTGGTGTTTGTCGTGGTTGTGGTTGGCTGGTGGCAGGCGCTGTAGTAATTGCTGTTTTTCTGGCGGTTGTTGTGGTTGTGGTTGGCTGGCGGCAGGCACCATTGCGGTGGTTGTGGTTGGCTGGTGGCAGGTGCCATAGTATTTGTTGTTGTTGTGGTGGTTGTCGTGGTTGTGGTTGGCTGGTGGCAGGCACCGTAGTAGTAGTAGCTGTTCTGGTTGTTGTGGTTGGCTGTCGGCAAGTAACCCTAAAGGTCCGACTAAAAGATTCTCTTGGAGCCTTCTGGAGGCTCCCCACATCCCTCCATATGGCCCCAAATTCTCCAGTGATACCCTCAGACCCACCTCAGTTGCCATCAGAACCCCTTAAAAGGCGTGTTAACAGCCCACTTAGGGGCCTCTGTTGCCCTTGTGTATGGGGGAAGGAGTTTTGTTAAGCTCTGTTCAGAGGGCTTTCCATTCAAATTAAAAACAAAGAACAAATAATTCCACAACAAATAAAACAAGAAATAATAAAGACAGATGTCCCTTGATACACACAAAGGAAGGTCCTCTGTTTTTAATTGATACACCTTTTGTAGGTATGTTCTCAACATTTGTTTTGCTCTACTTTAGAATTTGCTTCTGCATTCCAGAAGCATTTGCATCTAATAGAGGAGGTCCAGTGGGGATGACTTCAAAACCTTTTCAAATAGCAATTAATACCATTATTGTCTATCAATATAAAGGGGAGAGATTTTCAGTTCGATTTTTAGTCTTGGGGTGAGTTGCCTCAGCGCTCTGAGAGACGCAAGAGGCGGCTCGGCTCCCGTCAGCGGAAAAGAGGAATAAGGGTAAAGCGTGTGGGATCGGGGGATCCCGTAACAACGTAATGTATTGTAGGATTGTCTGTGGGGAAGCAGGGGAAGTTGCTAAAAGAACCTAAAAGTGAAACTTGTGAATGGGAGCGTGGCCACTATTTGTGTGTTTAGGACCGGTCATTGTTGTTTTATTTGGTTTTGGTGTGCATTTGGAGGGGAAAAGGGTTTCTATTTAAAAACTAAGAAACAGACGACATGCGGCGGCTCAGGTGTGGGATGTCACGAGATGAAACGATAACCTGAAATGAAAGGGTGTGGGGCTCTCTGAAATGAAAAGAGGTGCAATGGTGCAATGGTGACCTGAAATGAAACGGCGTGGGGCTCTCTGAAATGAAAAGAGGTGAAATGCTGCAATGCTGACGTGAAATGAAACGGTGTGGGGCTCTCTGAAATGAAAAGAGGTTTCATAGTTTCATAGTTTCATTCAGGGTTGGAAGGGACCACAAGGATCATCTAGTTCCAACCCCCCTGCCATGGGCAGGGACACCCCACACTAGATCAGGCTGGACAGAGCCTCATCCAGCCTGCTCTTAAAAACCCCCAGGGACGGGGCCTCGACCACCTCCCTGGACAACCCATTCCAGGGTTTCACCACTCTCATGGTGAAGAACCTCCTCCTCACATCCAGCCTGAATCTCCCCACCTCCAGCTTCATTCCATTCCCCCTAGTCCTATCACTACCTGATATCCTGAGAAGTCCTTCCCCAGCCTTCCTGTAGGCCCCCTTCAGATACTGGAAGGCGACAATTAGGTCACCTCGGAGCCTTCTCTTCTGCAGACTGTACAGCCCCAACTCCTTCAGTCTGTCCTCATAGGAGAGGTGCTCCAGCCCTCTGAACATCCTCGTGGCCCTTCTCTGGACACGTTCCAGCACCTCCACATCCCTCTTGTAATAGGGGCTCCAGAACTGGACACAGTACTCCAGGTGGGGTCTCACCAGGGCTGAGTAGAGGGGGAGGATCACCTCCCTCGACCTGCTAGCCACACTTCTCCTGATGCAGCCCAGGATCTGATTGGCTTTGCGGGCTGCAAGTGCACACTGAGAGCTCATGTTGAGCTTTTTGTCCACCAGCACCCCCAAGTCTCTCTCCTCAGGGCTATCCTCCAGCCAGTCACTGCCTAGCCTGTATTTGTGCCTGGGATTGCCTCGACCCAGATGCAGGACCCTGCACTTGCTCTTGTTGAACTTCATGAGGTTGGCCTGTGCCCACCTCTCCAGCTTGTCAAGGTCCCTCTGGATGGCCTCCCTTCCCTCCAGCGTGTCTGCTGCACCACACAGCTTGGTGTCATCAGCAAACTTGCTGAGGGTGCACTCAATGCCACTGTCCATGTCCCCCACAAAGATGTTGAATAAGATAGGTCCCAGGACTGATCCCTGAGGGACTCCACTTGTCACTGGCCTCCACTGGGACATGGAGCCATTGACAGCCACTCTTTGGGTGCGGCCATCAAGCCAGTTCCTTATCCATCTAGTGGTCCACCCATCAAACCCATGTGTCACCAGTTTGGAGACCAGGATGTGGTGCGGGACAGTGTCGAAGGCTTTGCTCAGGTCCAGGTAAACGACATCAGTTGCTCGCCCCTCATCTATTAATTTTGTCACCTGCTCATAGAAGGCCACCAGGTTGGTCAGGCAGGATTTGCCCTTGGCAAAGCCATGCTGACTGTTCCCAATCACCTCTTCACTATTCTTTTGAGTGAGTAGTGACTCCAGGAGGATCTGTTCCATGATCTTTCCAGGCACAGAGGTGAGACTGACTGGCCTGTAGTTCCCTGGTTCCTCCTTCTTGCCCTTTTTGAAGATGGGGGCAATGTTTCCCCTTTTCCAGTCTGTGGGGACTTCACCAGACTGCCAGGACTTTTGAAATATAATAGAGAGGGGTTTAGCAACCTCATCTGCCAGTTCTCTCAGTACCCGTGGGTGTAACCCGTCGGGTCCCATGGACTTGAACACTTTCAGGTTCTTCAGATGATCACGAACCTGATCTGCACTTACAATGGGCAGTTCTTCCTCCCTGTCCCTGGCTTTGACTTCCATAACATCAGAAGTGTGGCTAGAGGCCCTTGCAGTGAAGACTGAGGTAAAGAAGTTATTAAGTACCTCAGCCTTTTCCTCATCACAGGTGACCATGTCACCATTTTCTTTTCTGAGGGGACCCACACCTTCCCTAGTCTTCTTCTTCCCATTAATATACCTGTAAAAGTTCTTAGTATTCCCTTTAATCTCCCTGGCTAGATTCAACTCAAACTCTGCTTTGGCTTTCCTAACCAGGACTCTTGCTGCTCGGGCAGCTTCCTTGTATTCCCCCTGTTCTACCTGTCCTTCCCTCCACTTCCTGTAGAGTTTCCTTTTAAGTAATAGTGTGTCCAGTAGCTCCTTGCCCATCCAGGCAGGCCTCCTAGCATTCTTACCTGCTTTTCTCTTTGTTGGTACACAGAGCTCCTGGACACAGAGGAGGTGGTCCTTGAATACTGACCAGCTGTCCTGGGTCCCTCTTCCCTCCAGGGCTTTGTCCCACGACACTTTGGCTAGCAGATCCCTGAAGCGATCAAAATCTGCATGCCTAAAGTCTAGGGTCGTGAGCTTGGAATACTTCCTCCTGATTGCCCTGAGGATGTTAAATTCAACTGCTTCATGGTCACTGCAGCCAAGGCCGTCTATGAGCCTCACATTGCTTACCAGTCCTTCCCTGTTGGTGAGAACAAGGTCCAGCATAGCACCATTTCTTGTTGGTTCCTCCACCATTTGGAGGAGGAAGTTGTCTTCTATGCAGTCCAGGAACATCCTGGATTGCTGGTGCCTTGCTGTGTTGTCCCTCCAGCAGATGTCCGGGTGGTTGAAATCACCCATGAGGACCAGGGCTTGTGACCTGGAAGCTGCTTCTATTTGCCTATGGAGGGCCTCATCTGCTTGGATCTGCTGGTCAGGTGGCCTGTAGGAGACCCCCACAGTAATATCTTCTTCCCCTGTCCTGCCTTTAATTTTGACCCATACACTCTCAACTAGCTTATCATCCCTCCCCAGTTGGAGCTCCACTGATTCCAACTGGCTATTGACATAGAGGGCAACACCTCCTCCTCTCCTTCCCTGCCTATCCTTCCTAAAGAGTTTATACCCATCTATGCCTACATCCCAGTCATGGGATTCATCCCACCACGTTTCAGTAACAGCCACTATGTCGTGGCATCCCAGCAGCACAGTGGCACTTAACTCATCCTGTTTATTGCCCAAGCTGCGCGCATTCGCATAGAAGCACTTCAGCTGGGCTGGCCCTGTCCTCCTCTTGTGCCAAATCCCCTCGGTTTCCACAGAATGTCCTGGTGGATCATTCGTGGCTTGCCTCAGGGTAGCAAGTTGAGAGCCCTTACCAGCTCTCCTTCTCTCTACTGCTGGTGAGCTGCCCCTCTGTTTGTCACCAGCCAGCAGGAGACTATTAACCCCTTCCCCCTTCAAATCTAGTTTAAAGCCCTATCAATGAGCCCTGCCAATTCCTGCCCCAGGATTCTTATCCCACTCTGGGACAAGTGTGTCCCATGAGTTGTTTTCAGCTCAGGTGCCTTGAAAACCAATCCATGATTGTGGAACCCAAAGCCCTGTCGATGGCACCAGCCCCTGAGCCATGAATTGATCTGTCGGCCCTTCCTCAGTGTGTCCTCATCCATTGCTGACGTTAGAGGGATGGCAGAGAACACGACTTGAGCCCCTGATCCCTTTAGCATTTGCCCTAAGGTTCTGAAGTCTTTCTTAATAGATTGTGAGCCTCTCATTGTTACATCGTCACTGCCCACCTGAAAGACCAGCAGTGGGTAGTAGTCCGAAGGACTCACGAGGTTGGGAATTCTATCTACAACATCTTTTACTTGGGCACCAGGGAGGCAGCTGACCGCTCTATGAAATGGGTCTGGTCTGCATATTGGGCCCTCTGTTCCCCTCAGTAGGGAGTCTCCTATGACGATGACCCTGCGAGGTTTCTTTTCTGGGTAAGTTTTGATGGCTGGCCTGAGGCAACATGTCATTGGTGCAGCTTCTGACCTTCTTGGGTCCTCGACCTTACCAATGACCTGTTCCTCCTGCAGAGCCTCATACCTGTTCTGTAACTGCACTGGAGGCAGCGTGCTGCTCACAGGAGCAGACTTCCTTTGTTTGCATTTCTTCCGTTGGGCAGAGACCTGTTCCCATTGGCCCTGCTCATGAAATGAGCAATGCTGATCTCAAATGAAATGGTGTGGGGCCCTCAAATGAAAAGAGGTGAAATGCTGCAACGGTGACCTGAAATGAAATGGTGTGGGGCTCTGTGAAATGAAATGCTGAAATACTGCAATGCTGACCTGAAATGAAAGGGTGTGGGGCTCTCTGAAATGATGAAGCGCTGCAATGCTGATGTGAAATGAAATAGTGTGGGGCTCTGTGAAATGAAATGATGAAACGATGTCCTGAAATGAAACGGTGGGCTTTCTGAAATGAAATGCTGCAATGCTGACGTGAAATGAAATGGTGTGGGGCTCTGTGAAATGAAATGCTGCAATGCTGAAGTGAAATGAAATGGTGTGGGGCTCTGTGAAATGAAATGCTGAAATACTGCAATGCTGACCTGAAATGAAAGGGTGTGGGGCCCTGTGAAATGAAATGATGAAACGATGACCTGAAATGAAATGGTGGGCTCTCTGAAATGAAATGCTGCAATGCTGACCTGAAAGGAAACGGTGTGGGGCTCTCTGAAATGATGAACCGCTCCAATGATGAAGTGAAATGAAACGGTGTGGGGCTCTCTGAAATGAAAAGAGGTGAAATGGTGCAATGGTGACCTGAAATGAAATGGTGTGGGGCTCTCTGAAATGATGAAGCGCTGCAGTGCTGATATGAAATGAAATGATGTGGGGCTCTGTGAAATGAAATGATGAAACGATGTCCTGAAATGAAACGGCTGGCTTTCTGAAATGAAATGCTGCAATGCTGTCCTGAAATGAAATGGTGTGGGGCTCTCTGAACTGAAAAGAGGTGAAATGCTGCAATGGTGACCTGAAATGGTGTGGGGCCCTGTGAAATGAAATGATGAAACGATGACCTGAAATGAAACGGTGGGCTCTCTGAAATGAAATGGTGCAATGCTGACCTGAATGAAATGGTGTGGGGCTCTCTGAAATGATGAACCGCTCCAATGCTGAAGTGAAATGAAATGGTGTGGGGCTCTCTGCAATGATGAAGCGCTGCAATGCTGACGTGAAATGAAATGGTGTGGGGCTCTCTGAAATGAAATGCTGCAATGCTGAAGTGAAATGAAATGGTGTGGGGCTCTCTGAAATGAAATGCTGCAATGCTGAAGTGAAATGAAATGGTGTGGGGCTCTCTGAAATGAAATGCTGAAATACTGCAATGCTGACCTGAAATGAAAGGGTGTGGGGCTCTGTGAAATGATGAAGCACTGCAATGCTGATGTGAAATGAAGTGGTGCGGGGCTCTCTGAAATGAAATGATGACCTGAAATGAAATGGTGTGGGGCTCTCTGAAATGATGAAGCGCTGCAATGCTGACGTGAAATGAAATGGTGCGGGGTTCTGTGAAATGAAATGCTGCAATGCTGACCTGAAATGAAATGGTGTGGGGCTCTGTGAAATGAAATGCTGCAATGCTGACCTGAAATGAAAGGGTGTGGGGCTCTGTGAAATGAAATGCTGAAATACTGCAATGCTGACCTGAAATGAAAGGGTGTGGGGCGCTCTGAACTGAAAAGAGGTGAAATGCTGCAATCATGACCTGAAATGAAAGGGTGTGGGGCTCTGTGAAATGAAATGCTGCAATGCTGACCTGAAATGAAAGGGTGTGGGGCTCTGTGAAATGAAATGCTGAAATACTGCAATGCTGACCTGAAATGAAAGGGTGTGGGGCGCTCTGAACTGAAAAGAGGTGAAATGCTGCAATCATGACCTGAAATGAAACGGTGTGGGGCTCTCTGAAATGAAATGCTGCAATGCTGACCTGAAATGAAATGGTGCGGGGCTTTCTGAAACGAAATGATGTCCTGAAATGAAATGGTGGGCTGTCTGAAATGAAATGATGACCTGAAATGAAATGGTGTGGGGCTCTCTGAAATGAAATGCTGCAATGCTGACCTGAAATGAAATGGTGTGGGGCGCTCTGAAATGAAATGCTGCAATGCTGACTTGAAGTGAAATGGTGTGGGGCTCTCTGAAATGAAATGCTACTGTGCTGACCTGAAATGAAATGGCGTGGGGCTCTCTGAATTGAAATGCTGAAATGCTGCAATGGTGACCTGAAATGAAAGGGTGTGGGGCTCTGTGAAATGAAATGCTGAAACGCTGCAATGGTGTGGGGTTCTCTGAAATGAAGAGGTGAGATGTTGAAATGGTGAACTGGAATGCAATGTTGAGTGTGGGCACAATGGAGACGTAGAGAAAAATCTACTAACTGAGTTGGAGTCACGATCTGTGGTTCCATGTCTCTGTGACAGCATGGCCAGAGACACATGAAAATTGTAAATGGGTGTGTGGCCAGTAATTGTATGCCTAGGACCAGTCAGCAAAGTGAGAGAGCCTAAAAGGATGGTGGCTCTGTCAGGCTGGGCTACTTCAGACCTTGCTCGGTGGGGCTCAGCTCACCACGGTGGTTCCCGGCTCTGCTGAGGTCAGCTCTTTGCTCAGATTTTTCCTGGTTTCTTTGGACTCCCTTCCAGGTAAGTGCCAGCCTCTGCTGCTCTCAGCTTGTTGGAAATGCTTTCATGTTCTTGGAGGGGATTAAAATCCCTAGGAGGCCAGCTAACCCTGTCACCCACCCCCTCCAACTTCATAGATCTCCTGTTCAACTGGGTGTAGAAGCGCAGTATTAATTTGTCTGAAAAGAGGCTCGGCTCCTCGGCTGGGCTCGGCTCCTCGGCTCGGCTCCTCGGCTCGGCTCGGCTCCTCGGCTCGGCTCGGCTCCTCGGCTCGGCTCGGCTCCTCGGCTCGGCTCGGCTCCTCGGCTCGGCTCGGCTCCTCGGCTCGGCTCGGCTCCTCGGCTCGGCTCGGCTCCTCGGCTCGGCTCGGCTCCTCGGCTCGGCTCGGCTCCTCGGCTCGGCTCGGCTCCTCGGCTCGGCTCGGCTCCTCGGCTCGGCTCGGCTCCTCGGCTCGGCTCGGCTCCTCGGCTCGGCTCGGCTCCTCGGCTCGGCTCGGCTCCTCGGCTCGGCTCGGCTCCTCGGCTCGGCTCGGCTCCTCGGCTCGGCTCGGCTCCTCGGCTCGGCTCGGCTCGGCTCCTCGGCTCGGCTCGGCTCGGCTCCTCGGCTCGGCTCGGCTCGGCTCCTCGGCTCGGCTCGGCTCGGCTCCTCGGCTCGGCTCGGCTCCTCGGCTCGGCTCGGCTCCTCGGCTCGGCTCGGCTCCTCGGCTCGGCTCGGCTCCTCGGCTCGGCTCGGCTCCTCGGCTCGGCTCGGCTCCTCGGCTCGGCTCCTCGGCTCGGCTCGGCTCCTCGGCTCGGCTCCTCGGCTCGGCTCGGCTCCTCGGCTCGGCTCCTCGGCTCGGCTCGGCTCCTCGGCTCGGCTCCTCGGCTCGGCTCGGCTCCTCGGCTCGGCTCCTCGGCTCGGCTCGGCTCCTCGGCTCGGCTCCTCGGCTCGGCTCGGCTCCTCGGCTCGGCTCCTCGGCTCGGCTCGGCTCGGCTCCTCGGCTCGGCTCGGCTCGGCTCCTCGGCTCGGCTCGGCTCCTCGGCTCGGCTCGGCTCGGCTCCTCGGCTCGGCTCGGCTCCTCGGCTCGGCTCCTCGGCTCGGCTCGGCTCCTCGGCTCGGCTCCTCGGCTCGGCTCCTCGGCTCGGCTCCTCGGCTCGGCTCGGCTCCTCGGCTCGGCTCCTCGGCTCGGCTCGGCTCCTCGGCTCGGCTCGGCTCCTCGGCTCGGCTCCTCGGCTCGGCTCGGCTCCTCGGCTCGGCTCCTCGGCTCGGCTCGGCTCCTCGGCTCGGCTCCTCGGCTCGGCTCGGCTCCTCGGCTCCTCGGCTCGGCTCGGCTCGGCTCCTCGGCTCGGCTCCTCGGCTCGGCTCCTCGGCTCGGCTCCTCGGCTCGGCTCCTCGGCTCGGCTCCTCGGCTCGGCTCGGCTCGGCTCGGCTCCTCGGCTCGGCTCGGCTCCTCGGCTCGGCTCCTCGGCTCGGCTCCTCGGCTCGGCTCCTCGGCTCGGCTCCTCGGCTCGGCTCCTCGGCTCGGCTCGGCTCGGCTCGGTTCGGCTCGGCTCGGCTCGGCTCCTCGGTTCGGCTCGGCTCCTCGGCTCGGCTCGGCTCCTCGGCTCGGCTCCTCGGCGCCATCTCAGATGCCATCAGAACCCCTTGAAAGGTATTGCGGCAGCCCAGTTAGGGGCTTCTCCTGCCTTCGTGCATGGGGAAGCAGCTTTGCTGGGCTCTGTTCAGAGGGCTTTGCGTTCAAAATAAAAACAAAAGAGCAAGTAAGTCCACGACAAATTAAAAAAAAAAAAAGATGACAAATGCCTTCCTGATTACACACAAGGGAAGGTCCCTGGTTTTTAATTCATACACCTTTTATAGGTATGTCTGCAATATCCGTTTTGTTCTACTTAGAATGTGCTTCTAAAACTTAGAAGTTTTTGCATCTAATGGAAGAGATCCAGTGGGGGTGATTTCAAAGCCTTTTGTCATCGCAATTAATACCATTCTTGACTATCTATAAAGAGAGGGCTTTTTTTTTTTCACTTTGATTTTTTGTCTTAGGGGGCAGCGTGTCTCGGTTCCCTGTGGCGGCTCATGCGGTGCGCTCTGTGAAACAATGGTGCGCTCTGTGAAACAATGGTGCGCTCTGTGAAACAATGGTGCGCTCTGTGAAATGGATCCCTTGAGATCTTAATGAATTGTAGGATGGTTTGTGTGGAATCAGGGGAAGTTCCTCACAGTACTTTAAATGTTTGACACTGATGTTATGAGCGTGCGGGGAGCGTGTGCAAGACTGAGACGTAGAAAATAGCTACGAAGCGAGTGGGAGTCCCGATCTGCGGTTCCACGTCTTCGTGAGGAGCGTGGCCAGAGACGGACGAAGCGAAAGTTGTCAACGGGCGTGTGGCTAATAATTGTATGTGTAGGACCGGTCAGTAAAGAGAGACATTTTTCTTTCCCTAGAAGGATGGTGGCTCCATCAAGCCTGGCTACTTTAGACTGGGCTCGGTGGGGCTCAGCTCCTCTTGGTGGTGCCAGGCTCTGCCGAGGTTGGCTCTTTGCTCAGCTTTTTTGATGTCCTTGGGTTCCCCTCCAGGTAAGTCCATGCCTCTGCTGCTCTCTGGGGTTCTTCTGTATCAACCTGGAATGTTTGAAATGCCCGCATGGTCTTGGAGGGGATTAAGACCCCTAGGAGGCCCGCTCACCCTGACCCCTCTCCTCCAACTCCCTAGCTCTCTTGTTTAACGAGGTGTAGAAGTGTGGTATTCATGTGTCTGAAAAGAGGCTTTGAAATGAGCTACACGGGGTTCTGGAATACGTAAGCTTACAGCGCGTCCGTGTCATACACAAGGAGTGCTTTTTCCTTTGCGTGTGTTGTAGGGTTATTAAATATTTACTGATTTGGGCGTGTCTGTTTTTCTTTCTTTTATTAGAATGGAAAGCCTTCCGAACAGAAGCTGCCTGAGCTCCTTCCCATGCACAGCGGTAACAAACTGTGCTGCTGCCGAACTCTGTAAACTCACTGTGCTGCTGCCGAACTCTGTAAACTCACTGTGCTGCTGCCGAACTCTGTAAACAAACTGTGCTGTTGCCGAACTCTCTAAACAAACAAACTGTGCTGTTGCTGAACTCTCTAAACAAACAAACTGCGGCTGCTGAACTCTGTAAACTATCAAACTGTGCGGCTGCTGAACTCTGTAAACTAACAAACTGTGCGGCTGCTGAACTCTGTAAACTATCAAACTGCGCGGCTGCTGAACTCTGTAAACTCACTGTGCTGCTGCCGAACTCTGTAAACTCACTGAGCTGCTGCTGAACTCTGTAAACAAACAAACTGTGCTGCTGCCGAACTCTCTAAACAAACAAGCTGTGCTGTTGCCGAACTCTCTAAACAAACAAACTGTGCTGTTGCTGGACCCTCTAAACAAACAAACTGCGGTTGCTGAACTCTGTAAACTATCAAACTGTGCGGCTGCTGAACTCTGTGTCCCTTAGGGATGTAATGAATTGTAGGATGGCTTGTGTGGAGGCAGGGGAGGTTCCTCCTATGTTTGACACCCTGTTGATGTTTGAGTGTGTGGGTGAGAGCGGGCACGGCAGAGACGTAGGAAATACCTACGAAGCGAGTGGGAGTCCCGATCTGCGGTTGCACGTCTTCGCGAGGAGCGTGGCCAGAGACGGACGAAGCGAAAGTTGTGAACGGGTGTGTGGCTAGTAATTGTATGTGTAGGACTGGTCAGTAAAGAGAGAGCATTTTCTTTCCCTAGAAGGATGTCGGCTCCGTCAAGCCCGGCTACTTTAGACTGGGCTCGGCCGGGCTCAGCTCCCCTCGGCGGCTCCGTTGAGGTCGGCTCTCTCCTCGGCTTTTTGGATGTCCTTGGGTTCCCCTCCAGGTAAGTCCAAGCCTCTTCTGCTCTCTGGGGTTCTTCTGTATCAACCTAGAAGGTTTGAAATGCCTGTATGTTCTTGGAGGGGATTATGACCCCTAGTAGGCCAGCTAACCCTGACCCCTCTCCTCCAACTCCACGGCCCTCTTGTTTAAGAGGTGTGGAAGTGTGGTATTCATCTGCCCGAAAAGGGGCTTCGAAACGAGCTCCACGGGGTTGCGGAATACGTAAGCTTGCAGCGTGTCTGTCTAATATGCAAGGAACGCTTTTTCCTTTGCATGCGTTGTAGGGTTTTTAAGTATTCACTGACTTGGGCGTGTCTGGTTTTCTGTCTTTTATTAGAATGGAAAGCCTTCTGAACAGAGGCTGGCTAAGCTCCTTCCCACGCTCAGCGGTAACAAACCGTGTTGCCGCCGAACTCTGTAAACTGAAAGCATTGCCGCTGAACTCTGTAAGCGGACTGTGCTGCCGCCGAACTCTGTAAGTCTACTGTGTTGCCTCCGAACTCTGTAAACTGAAAACGTTGCCGCTGAACTCTGTAAGCGGACTGTGCTGCCACCGAACTCTGTAAGTCTACTGTGTTGCAGCTGAACTCTGTAAGCTGAAAGTGTTGCTGCCGAACTCTGTAAGTGGACAGTGTTGCTGTTGAACTCTGTAAGCGGACTGTGTTGCCGCCAAACTCTGTAAGTGGACTGTGTGGCGGTTGAACTCTGTAAACTGACAGTGTCGCCGCTGAACTCTGTAAACTGACAGTGTCGCCGCTGAACTCTGTAAACAAACTGTGTTGCCGTTGTACTCTGTAAAGTGAAAGTGTTGCCGCTGAACTCTGTAAACGGTCTGTGTTGCTGCTGAAACCTGTAAACTCAGGGTGTTGCTGTTGAACCCTGTGAACTGACACTGTTGTGGCTGAACCTTGTAAACTGACTGTGTTGGTCCTAAACCCTGTGTCCCTTAGGGATGTAATGAATTGTAGGATGGCTTGTGTGGAGGCAGGGGAGGTTCCTCCTATGTTTGACACCCTGTTGATGCTTTGAGCATGCGAGTGAGAGCGGGCACGACTGAGACGTAGAAAATAGCTACGAAGCGAGCGGGAGTCCCGATCTGTGGTTCCACGTCTTCGCGAGGAGCGTGGCCAGAGACGGACGAAGCGAAAGTTGTCAACGGGCGTGTGGCTAGTAACTGTATGTGTAGGACCGGTCAGTAAAGAGAGACAATTTTCTTTCCCTAGAAGGATGGTGGCTCCGTCAAGCCTAGCTACGTTAGACCGGGCTCGGTGGGGCTTGGTGGTGCCAGGCTCTGCCAAGGTTGGCTCTTTGCTCAGCTTTTTTGATGTCCTTGGGTCCCCCTCCAGGTAAGTCCATGCCTCTGCTGCTCTCTGGGGTTCTTCTGTATCAACCTGGAATGTTTGAAATGCCTGCATGGTCTTGGAGGGGATTAAGACCCCTAGGAGGCCCGCTCACCCTGACCCCTCTCCTCCAACTCCCTAGCTCTCTTGTTTAATGAGGTGTAGAAGTGTGGTATTCATGTGTCTGAAAAGAGGCTTTGAAATGAGCTACACGGGGTTCTGGAATACGTAAGCTTACAGCGCGTCCGTGTCATACACAAGGAGTGCTTTTTCCTTTGCGTGTGTTGTAGGGTTATTAAATATTTACTGATTTGGGCGTGTCTGTTTTTCTTTCTTTTATTAGAATGGAAAGCCTTCCGAACAGAAGCTGCCTGAGCTCCTTCCCATGCACACCGGTAACAAATTGTGTTGCTGCCGAACGCTGTAAACTCACTGTGGGGCTGCCGAACGCTGTAAGCTAACAAACTGTGGGGCTGCTGAACGCTGTAAGCTAACAAACTGCGGGGCTGCCGAACTCTGTGTCCCTTAGGGATGTAATGAATTGTAGGATGGCTTGTGTGGAGGCAGGGGAGGTTCCTCCTATGTTTGACACCCTGTTGATGTTTGAGCGTGTGGGTGAGAGCAGGCACGGCAGAGACGTAGAAAGTAGCTACGAAGCGAGCGGGAGTCCCGATCTGCGGTTCCACGTCTTCGCGAGGAGCGTGGCCAGAGACGGACGAAGCGAAAGTTGTCAATGGGAGTGTGTGCAAGACTTAGACGTAGAAAATAGCTACGAAGTGAGCGGGAGTCCCGATCTGCAGTTCCACATCTTCGCGAGGAGCGTGGCCAGAGACGGACGAAGCGAAAGTTGTGAACGGGTGTGTGGCTAGTAATTGTATGTGTAGGACTGGTCAGTAAAGAGAGAGCATTTTCTTTCCCTAGAAGGATGTCGGCTCCGTCAAGCCCGGCTACTTTAGACTGGGCTCGGCCGGGCTCAGTTCCCCTCGGCGGCTCCGTTGAGGTCGGCTCTCTGCTCGGCTTTTTGGATGTCCTTGGGTTCCCCTCCAGGTAAGTCCAAGCCTCTTCTGCTCTCTGGGGTTCTTCTGTATCAACCTAGAAGGTTTGAAACGCCTGTATGTTCTTGGAGGGGATTATGACCCCTAGTAGGCCAGCTAACCCTGACCCCTCTCCTCCAACTCCACGGCCCTCTTGTTTAAGAGGTGTGGAAGTGTGATATTCATCTGCCCGAAAAGGGGCTTCGAAACGAGCTCCACGGGGTTGCGGAATACGTAAGCTTGCAGCGTGTCTGTCTAATATGCAAGGAACGCTTTTTCCTTTGCGTGCGTTGTAGGGTTTTTAAGTATTCACTGACTTGGGCGTGTCTGGTTTTCTGTCTTTTATTAGAATGGAAAGCCTTCTGAACAGAGGCTGGCTAAGTTCCTTCCCACGCTCAGCGGTAACAAACCGTGTTGCCGCCGAACTCTGTAAACTGAAAGCGTTGCCGCTGAACTCTGTAAGCGGACTGTGCTGCCGCCGAACTCTGTAAGTCTACTGTGTTGCCTCCAAACTCTGTAAACTGAAAACGTTGCCGCTGAACTCTGTAAGCGGACTGTGCTGCCGCCGAACTCTGTAAGTCTACTGTGTTGCCCCTGAACTCTGTAAGCTGAAAGTGTTGCTGCCGAACTCTGTAAGCGGACAGTGTTGCTGTTGAACCCTGTAAGCAGACTGTGTTGCCGCCAAACTCTGTAAGTGGACTGTGTGGCGGTTGAACTCTGTAAACTGACAGTGTCGCCGCTCAACTGTGTAAACTGACAGTGTCGCCGCTCAACTGTGTAAACTGACAGTGTCGCCGCTGAACTCTGTAAACTGACAGTGTTGCCGCTCGACTGTGTAAACAAACTGTGTTGCCGCTCAACTGTGTAAACTGACAGTGTCGCCGCTCAACTGTGTAAACTGACAGTGTCGCCGCTCAACTGTGTAAACTGACAGTGTTGCCGCTCGACTGTGTAAACAAACTGTGTTGCCGTTGTACTCTGTAAAGTGAAAGTGTTGCCACTGAACTCTGTAAACAGTCTGTGTTGCTGCTGAAACCTGTAAACTCATGGTGTTGGTGTTGAACCCTGTGAACTGACAGTGTTGCCGCTGAACCTTGTAAACTGACAGTGTTGGTCCTAAACCCTGTGTCCCTTAGGGATGTAATGAATTGTAGGATGGCTTGTGTGGAGGCAGGGGAGGTTCCTCCTATGTTTGACACCCTGTTGATGCTTTGAGCGTGCGAGTGAGAGCGGGCACGACTGAGACGTAGAAAATAGCTACGAAGCGAGCGGGAGTCCCGATCTGTGGTTCCACGTCTTCGCGAGGAGCGTGGCCAGAGACGGACGAAGCGAAAGTTGTCAACGGGCGTGTGGCTAGTAACTGTATGTGTAGGACCGTTCAGTAAAGAGAGACAATTTTCTTTCCCTAGAAGGATGGTGGCTCCGTCAAGCCTGGCTACTTTAGACCGGGCTCGGTGGGGCTTGGTGGTGCCAGGCTCTGCCAAGGTTGGCTCTTTGCTCAGCTTTTTTGATGTCCTTGGGTTCCCCTCCAGGTAAGTCCATGCCTCTGCTGCTCTCTGGGGTTCTTCTGTATCAACCTGGAATGTTTGAAATGCCTGCATGGTCTTGGAGGGGATTAAGACCCCTAGGAGGCCCGCTCACCCTGACCCCTCTCCTCCAACTCCCTAGCTCTCTTGTTTAATGAGGTGTAGAAGTGTGGTATTCATGTGTCTGAAAAGAGGCTTTGAAATGAGCTACACGGGGTTCTGGAATACGTAAGCTTACAGCGCGTCCGTGTCATACACAAGGAGTGCTTTTCCCTTTGCATGTGTTGTAGGGTTATTAAATATTTACTGATTTGGGCGTGTCTGTTTTTCTTTCTTTTATTAGAATGGAAACCTTCCGAACAGAAGCTGTCTGAGCTCCTTCCCATGCACAGCGGTAACAAACTGTGTTGCTGCCGAACGCTGTAAACTCACTGTGGGGCTGCCGAACGCTGTAAGCTAACAAACTGTGGGGCTGCTGAACGCTGTAAGCTAACAAACTGCGGGGCTGCCGAACTCTGTGTCCCTTAGGGATGTAATGAATTGTAGGATGGCTTGTGTGGAGGCAGGGGAGGTTCCTCCTATGTTTGACACCCTGTTGATGTTTGAGCGTGTGGGTGAGAGCAGGCACGGCAGAGACGTAGAAAGTAGCTACGAAGCGAGCGGGAGTCCCGATCTGCGGTTCCACGTCTTCGCGAGGAGCGTGGCCAGAGACGGACGAAGCGAAAGTTGTCAATGGGAGTGTGTGCAAGACTTAGATGTAGAAAATAGCTACGAAGTGAGCGGGAGTCCCGATCTGCAGTTCCACATCTTCGCGAGGAGCGTGGCCAGAGACGGACGAAGCGAAAGTTGTGAACGGGTGTGTGGCTAGTAATTGTATGTGTAGGACTGGTCAGTAAAGAGAGAGCATTTTCTTTCCCTAGAAGGATGTCGGCTCCGTCAAGCCCGGCTACTTTAGACTGGGCTCGGCCGTGCTCAGCTCCCTTCGGCGGCTCCGTTGAGGTCGGCTCTCTGCTCGGCTTTTTGGATGTCCTTGGGTTCCCCTCCAGGTAAGTCCAAGCCTCTTCTGCTCTCTGGGGTTCTTCTGTATCAACCTAGAAGGTTTGAAATGCCTGTATGTTCTTGGAGGGGATTATGACCCCTAGTAGGCCAGCTAACCCTGACCCCTCTCCTCCAACTCCACGGCCCTCTTGTTTAAGAGGTGTGGAAGTGTGGTATTCATCTGCCCAAAAAGGGGCTTCGAAACGAGCTCCACGGGGTTGCGGAATACGTAAGCTTGCAGCGTGTCTGTCTAATATGCAAGGAACGCTTTTTCCTTTGCGTGCGTTGTAGGGTTTTTAAGTATTCACTGACTTGGGCGTGTCTGGTTTTCTGTCTTTTATTAGAATGGAAAGCCTTCTGAACAGAGGCTGGCTAAGTTCCTTCCCACGCTCAGCGGTAACAAACCGTGTTGCCGCCGAACTCTGTAAACTGAAAGCGTTGCCGCTGAACTCTGTAAGCGGACTGTGTTGCCGCCGAACTCTGTAAGTCTACTGTGTTGCCGCTGAACTCCTGTAAGCTGAAAGTGTTGCTGCCGAACTCTGTAAGCGGACAGTGTTGCTGTTGAACTCTGTAAGCGGACTGTGTTGCCGCCAAACTCTGTAAGTGGACTGTGTGGCGGTTGAACTCTGTAAACTGACAGTGTCGCCGCTGAACTCTGTAAACTGACAGTGTTGCCGCTCAACTGTGTAAACTGACAGTGTTGCCGTTGTACTCTGTAAAGTGAAAGTGTTGCCGCTGAACTCTGTAAACGGTCTGTGTTGCTGCTGAAACCTGTAAACTCATGGTGTTGCTGTTGAACCCTGTGAACTGACACTGTTGCGGCTGAACCTTGTAAACTGACAGTGTTGGTCCTAAACCCTGTGTCCCTTAGGGATGTAATGAATTGTAGGATGGCTTGTGTGGAGGCAGGGGAGGTTCCTCCTATGTTTGACACCCTGTTGATGCTTTGAGCGTGCGAGTGAGAGCGGGCACGACTGAGACGTAGAAAATAGCTACGAAGCGAGCGGGAGTCCCGATCTGTGGTTCCACGTCTTCGCAAGGAGCGTGGCCAGAGACGGACGAAGCAAAAGATGTCAGTGGGAGCGTGTGCAAGACTGAGACGTAGATAATACCTATGAAGCGAGCGGGAGTCCCGATCTGCGGTTCCACGTCTTCGTGAGGAGCGTGGCCAGAGACGGACGAAGCGAAAGGTGTCAATGGGAGCACGGCCAGTCACAGAATCTGCAGCATTAGTCCTTGTTGCACTTCATTGTGGTTTGGTGTAGGATGCGTATATGGTTTCTAGTACTAATAAACTAAGAAACAAAATCAGGGCAAGGAACTAGCAACATCCTTCTGAAAACAAATGAAGGAAGGTCCCCTGCCTAAGGGAAGAACATGGCATATTTCTAAACTGTGTGTTGTAGTATGTGCAATTTGTTTTTACATGCTAGAAGCCTTTGCAGGTAAGTGAGGAGAAGGACAGGGGTGCTAGCTAAAGCTTTCTAAATGCCCAGTAATAGCATTTGTGAGTATGGAGGTAGGGAGGAGAGATTATTCAGGCGGAGATTAGGGGAAGGGGCGGATGGGCAACTTAGGGTCCGGGTGAGGATTGCGTTTGGGGTCAGGGTTAATGATAGTGTGGTGGTCAGGGGGTTTAGGGTTTGCGTCGCGGACGGCACCAGGGTGAGGGTGCAGGGGCCGGCGGACCTAGGGTTGGGGTTAGGGGGTTAGGGTTAGGGGGTTAGGGTTAAGGGTGGTGGCAAAGGGGGTGGCAAAGAGACTTCCCTTGTTTCCAGTGTGGACAACCTCTTGTTTGTCCTTTGACCCCAGAAGCTTATCACAGGGGCTGTGTTCCTCACTAACAGCAAGGCTGCGCTCAGCCCATGGGGATGCTGCAACCGGAGCAGAGAAGTTGTGTTCCTGGCAGTTCTCTCTCCACCTGGATCAGGATGAAGGTGCAGGCCATTGCTCTGCAGCTGGGCACTGCTGAGAGCTGCAGCTGGTACCCAGATCAAAGACAGCTTTGTCTCTAAGGCCAGTGCTTCTCTGTGGAGGAACCAAGATTTCTCTGCAGGTGTTGCCCAGGGTTCCTCATCTGCTCAGAATGCCCAGCTCCAGTGCCAGGCTGATGTCACCTCACAGCCGTCACTCTGTTGGTGTTTGCCTAGGAGTGCCAGAAATCTTCCTGGAACTATTGGAGAAAAGGAAGCTTTGTCTGTCTCTGTTTGTGGTGCCCTGAGAGAAACAAAACAATGAGAGCAACAGATGGAAGAGATGGGTTGATTGCCAGCAAGAAATGCACCAACTGCAAGGTGACTATGGGGTAGTAAATCCCAGAAGGTGTGACACGCTTGGAGATGCAGACCTGTGCAGCAGCTGTCACAGAGGAGGGAAGCGCAGCAAAAACTCAGCTGTGTGCTGAAGGTGCAAATCCTACCCAGAAGGGTGTCCGTGGGTCAGGGTGATAAAAAGCCCATCAGCTGTCTCTTTCCTTCCATGATACCATATGGGGGTGGGTGATGATGCAGGAGAGGAGCAGGTGAGTGAGGGGTGGGGGATGCTGCCCAAAAAAGCTGCCTGAATGCTCTCAGAGGGGATGAAAACCCATGAAAAAAATGTAAGTATTAGTGTGAGGTATTCCAGCAGAGAAAAAGCTGTGCTCTTAATCAAGAGATTGCAGAACAGTAGTAATGTGGATGCAAAAAGGCTTTGAAATTACTCTTATTTGCAAACTAAAAAACCCCACAAGACACACAAAAGAAACATCACTGGTTTTATTTTTAGTTTCTTAATTTGAATGGGAAGTCAAGGGGAATATAGAGGCATGTGGGGCCCAATGGAGGGTCTCCTGTGGGTATTTTAGTCGGATGGTTAGGGTTAGTTGTGGTGGTGGGGGGAAAGCTTTGCAGTAGTGGCCTTTGTGGCAGGGGTCCAAATAACCCTAAATATCCAACTAATCCTTTGGGAGACTCTCCAGAGGCCCTCCTGATCCCTCTATGTGCCCCCAAATTCCCCTTTGATACCCCCAGGTGCACCTTAGGTGCCAACCGATCCCCTTAAGAGGGGTGGCAACACTGACCAGTTAGGGGCTTCTCTTGCCCCTGTGTGTGGGGAACAGCTGAGTGCGGCCCTCTTTGAAGGTTTTTCCATTTGTATTGAAAACTAAGAAACAAAAAGAAAAAAACCCAAAGAAACAAAGAAGTGCAACCCCCCCTCCCGTGACAGACAAAAAGGAAGGTCTACTGTTTTTATGTGATACACATGTTATATTTATGCTTTGAAACCCTGTTTTGCTCTCCCTAGAATTTGCTTTTACATTCCAGAAGCTCTCCTGTTTAAGTGGATGTAGAAGAATAGTATTATGTGGGAAGATGTTTTGGGATAGCTTTGGAAGACTATGGGGAAGATTTGCCTTTGCTCGAGTCAGAGAAAGCTATGTTTTGCCTTTGACTCTGAGAGTAATGTAAACACGTTGGAACCGAAGGAGAGAAACTGGGCAGAGTTTGGTTGGACGTGTTAAAATAGTTTTGTAGTTACGACCTATTGTATGCCTTAATTACATGTATGCCAGCAGAAAATGCCCAATTGAGATGTGCCACATGTGCCTTCTGATTAGACTATATAACTTTGCTGTATAATGTAATAAATGTCTTCAGCTGCTTACATCTGGCCCAAAAAGCACTGCTTGAAGTAAGTAAAACATCGATACTACAAGAAATGGTCACCCCGGACAGAGGTAAGCGACTGGGGAAACTGAGGGTCGGTGCCTCCTGTTGAGGAGCACGTATGGGTAATCAAAGAACAAAAGAAGATAACTTGATACTCAGAGTCATTTACTTACATCTTGGAGGGAAAAAAAAAGTAGAATGAAAAGACATGGGAGCAGGGAGGGATGGCATCGTTCAGGGCAGCAACAAAAGTAAACAAAATTGTTACATCTTCCCTTACAACATGGGGACTAATTAAAGATTCTTTAGATCAATTAGCAGAACATTATAAAGCTGTTACAATAGTAATGCCATTTCACCAGAACAAAGCTCTTTGACATCTACACCCCCCAGCCCCCCTCCTCCACCATGGCCACTAAGCTCACCTGCTCCCCTGGAGCTGCAGTCACTGGCTCCTGGCCAATAGCACCAGCAGCCCACTCCCCCCCTGCTGCTGGACACCCCCCCACACTAACTCTTAAAAGTTTTTCCATGTGTTTTAATTGTGGACAGAAGGGACACTTTAGGCAAAAAGCATGACTTGGGAGAAGATGACTGTCCTAGAAGCCTGTAAGAAACACTGATTGCCAGACACTTTTGTGTACTTTAGGAACTGCTGCTGTAAGTTGTATGCACTGACATCCAGCAATATGGAGTGGAGAAGAGACAGTGGCATCTGTTACAAGCACCTCGAGTTTTAGGCTCAAAAACATCAATGTAGCTCAAAATTGCTGCTATCACCTCCTATGGAAGTCTCCATGCCTTCAGGGAATCCTACATTTGACCTGGAGGCTGCCTGGAAGGGCAGCTGGTGTGAATTCGGTGGCTTTCTCCCCACCCCCCTTTTCCCCCCCTCTCTTTGTCCCTATGGTGCCTTTGCTAGCCAGCCACCTCCCCCCCCATTTCTCCCCCCCTTTCTGATAACCTCTCTAGTCTATGAAAGTTGTGTTCTGATTTAAAGCAACAATGATTATTTCATTATTTCATTATTTCTGATTGTGATGTGTTTTAGAGATTTTTTTTTTTTGTTTTTAATAGTTGTTTTACCTGTAAGCATAATGAATAGTAAGTATTTAGTATTTATAAGTATTAAGTAATGAGTGATTTTACTAAGGTACTAAGGTGTTAGGATAAGAGTTTGATATAGGGATATTATAGAATGAGATTTTTGTTTCTTTGTATTCAAAATCGTTTTAAGAGAAGGATTATATATATTAAAAAAAAAAAAAAGGATGCATATTTTATAACAGGTTGTGTTAAAATAGTTTTATTGCAACCTATTGTATGCCTTAATTACAAGTATGCCAGCAGAAAATGCCCAACTGAGATGTGCCACGTGTGCCTTCTGATTAGACTATATGACTTTGCTGTATAATGTAATAAATGTCTTCAGCTGCTTACATCTGGCCCAGAAAGCACTGCTCGAAGTAAAACCTCTATACTACAGTGTTAATTTGTAAGAAAGGAGGCTTTGAAATGGGGTACGTGGGGTTCTCAAATATATAAATGTGCAGTGTGTATCTATAATATGCAAAGAGTGGCTTTTTAAAACGTATCGATTTTGTTGTCGATTGTTTTTTATGTGAAAGGAAAACCCTCTGAACGGAGGCTGGCTGAGCCTGATAAGAAAAATTAACCTTTTTGTATAAAATAAGAATTAACATGGGAAAAGATTAACCTTTTATATGAAATAAGAATGGTAAACTGTGAGCATCAAAGGAGCAAAATAACAACAAGGGATAGTTAAGTGACTGATTTTAAAAAAAAAGATGAAAAACATATTCAGTAACCCACAGAAAACACAAAAAAAGGCAATAGATTTCTGGCACTGAAACACTACCACTTCCTGTATTATAGAAATAACCTGAGCATGTGAAGTTGTTTGGCACATGGCTTCAGGAGAGATCCCACATCTGTCCAGCACTGTAATAAAGCATGTAAAACTCCAACTTATTTGAGTTGTGGAGTTTGTCTTTTTCCACAGATCATTTTCTTGCCACCGCAGCGGGACCTGCCGAGGAACGGGATCTCTCCGGGTGCCCCCTCCGAGGCTTCTCGGGCAGAGCTCCTTAAACTCTCTCAGGTCAGCGCAGGAACGGACAAGGGCCACCAGGCAGAAAAACGTATGCTTTGAAGGGAAAGGGGCAATGCATAAGCTGTAACGGGACCCCTTACACGGGAGAGGCAAATTGATGTCCGAGGTAAAAGAGCTCTTGGGTCAGAACCAGGGAGTTCCAAAAGTAGTATAAGCATTGTTTCTGTTATTCTTTTATTACAGGTACTGCTTAACTTGAAGTATTACAGATGTTAAGTGTATGGGGTCGGCAGATCCTCTAAGAACTTAAAGTATTGTAGACATTGTCCGTGGGGAAGCAGGGATAGTTCCCTAAGGAACTTAATGTTAGAAACCTTGTTTAGAGCGTGTGGCTGAGTGTGCACGATCGAGACACAGAAGGAAAAAAAACCCAAAAAACTATGAAGCGAGAAGGAGTCTCAATCCATCCAACTCCATAGCTCTCCTGTTCAAGTAGATGTAGAAGAATAGTATTGATTTGTATGAAAGGAGGCTTTGAAATGAGCTACATGGGGTTCTGAAATATATAAGTATACAGTGTGCTTCCGTAATACAGAGTGGATTTTCTTTTGTGTGTATAATAGGGCTTTTTGCTTATTTTCTATGCTGAAAAGGTGGTACTGTGTTGCATTATACAAAATGGAAGCTGGGGCCAAGCATATGGGAACAGGGGGATCCCCTGAGAACTTAAGGTATCGTAGTGTTATCTGCGTGGAACCAGGGGAAGTTCCTAAAAGACCTTAAAATGTTAGAAACGTAGTTTGTGTGGAGCGTGCAGCTGAGCATGGGCACGGTTGAGATGTAGAAAAAAATCTCCAAAGCGAGTTGGAGTCCTGACCTGCAGTTCTGTGATAAGCATGGCCAGAGACACACGAAGTGAAAATTTTAAATGTGAGCGTGGCCAGTAATTGTACGTTTAGGACCTTTCAGCAAAGCGAGAGCATTTTCTTTCCCTGAAAGGATGGTGGCTCTGCAAGCCTGGCTACTTCAGACTGAGCCCAGTGGGACTCAGCTCCCCTCGGTGGTGCCCGGCTCTGCTGAGGATGGCTCTTTGCTCAGCTTTTTTCTGGCTTCCTTGGGCTCTCCTCCAGGTAAGTGTCAACCTCCTCTGCTCTCTGGGGCTCTTCTGTATCAGCCTGGAACATTTGAAATGCCTGCATGTTCTTGGAGGGGATTAAAACCCCTAAGCGGCCAGCTAACCCTGACCCTCCTCCAACTCCATAGCTGTCCTGTTTAACGAGGTGTAGAAATACAGAATTAGTCTCAAAAGAGGCTTTGAAATGAGCTACATGGGGTTCTGTGTTACGTAAACTTGCAGTGTATATCTATAATACACAAAGAATGGATTTTCCTTTGTGTGTGTTCTAGGATTTTTAAATATTCATTGGCTTGGTTGTTTGTGGGTTTTTTTGTTTGTGTGTGTTTTTTTTTTTTTTTTTTTTTTTTTTTAATTTGAATGAAAAACCTTCTGAACAGAGGCCGGCTGAGGCGCTTCCCATGCACAGCAGCATGAGATAGCCCCCTAACTGGTCAGTGTTGCCACCTCTCCTAAGGGGGTCTGTGTGCATCTGTGGTGGGTGTGGGGCTACCCAAAGGGAATTTAGGGGCATGTGGATGCCAATGGAGGGTCTCCAGTGGGCATTCTAGTGGGATGGTTAGGGCTAGTTGTGGTTGGCTGGCGGCAAGCGCTGTAGTGGTCGTCGTTGTTCTGGTATTTGTCGTGGTTGTGGTTGGCTGGTGGCAGGCGCCGTAGTAGTTGCTGTTTTTCTGGTGGTTGCTGTGGTTGGCTGGCGGCAGGCGCCGTAGCAGTTGCTGTTTTTCTGGCAGTTGTCGTGGTTGTGGTTGGCTGGCGGCAGGCACCGTTGCGGTGGTTGTGGTTGGCTGGTGGCAGGTGCCATAGTATTTGTTGTTGTGGTGGTGGTTGTCGTGGTTGTGGTTGGCTGGTGGCAGGCACCGTAGTAGTAGTAGCTGTTCTGGTTGTTGTGGTTGGCTGTCGGCAAGTAACCCTAAAGGTCCGACTAAAAGATTCTCTTGGAGCCTTCTGGAGGCTCCCCACATGCCTCCATATGGCCCCAAATTCTCCAGTGCTACCCTCAGACCCACCTCAGTTGCCATCAGAACCCCTTAAAAGGCGTGTTAACAGCCCACTTAGGGGCCTCTGTTGCCCTTGTGTATGGGGGAAGGAGTTTTGCTAAGCTCTGTTCAGAGAGCTTTCCATTCAAATTAAAAACAAAGAACAAATAATTCCACAACAAATAAAACAAGAAATAATAAAGACAGATGTCCCTTGATACACACAAAGGAAGGTCCCCTGTTTTTAATTGATACACCTTTTGTAGGTATGTTCTCAACATTTGTTTTGCTCTACTTTAGAATTTGCTTCTGCATTCCAGAAGCATTTGCATCTAATAGAGGAGGTCCAGTAGGGATGACTTCAAAACCTTTTCAAATAGCAATTAATACCATTATTGTCTATCAATATAAAGGGGAGAGATTTTCAGTTCGATTTTTAGTCTTGGGGTGAGTTGCCTCAGCGCTCTGAGAGACGCGAGAGGCGGCTCGGCTCCCCTCGGCAGAAAAGAGGAATAAGGGTAAAGCGTGTGGGATCGGGGGATCCCGTAACAACGTAATGTATTGTAGGATTGTCTGTGGGGAAGCAGGGGAAGTTGCTAAAAGAACCTAAAAGTGAAACTTGTGAATGGGAGCGTGGCCACTATTTGTGTGTTTAGGACCGGTCATTGTTGTTTTATTTGGTTTTGGTGTGCGTTTGGAGGGGAAAAGGGTTTCTATTTAAAAACTAAGAAACAGACGACATGCGGTGGCTCAGGTGTGGGATGTCACGAGATGAAACGATGACCTGAAATGAAAGGGTGTGGGGCTCTCTGAACTGAAAAGAGGTGAAATGCTGCAATGGTGACCTGAAATGAAATGGTGTGGGGCTCTCTGAAATGATGAAGCGCTGCAGTGCTGATGTGAAATGAAATGATGTGGGGCTCTGTGAAATGAAATGATGAAACGATGTCCTGAAATGAAACGGTGGGCTTTCTGAAATGAAATGCTGCAATGCTGTCCTGAAATGAAATGGTGTGGGGCTCTCTGAACTGAATAGAGGTGAAATGCTGCAATGGTGACCTGAAGTGAAATGGTGTGGGGCCCTGTGAAATGAAATGATGAAACGATGACCTGAAATGAAACGGTGGGCTCTCTGAAATGAAATGGTGCAATGCTGATGTGAAATGAAATGGTGTGGGGCTCTGTGAAATGAAATGCTGCAATGCTGAAGTGAAATGAAATGGTGTGGGGCTCTGTGAAATGAAATGCTGAAATACTGCAATGCTGACCTGAAATGAAAGGGTGTGGGGCTCTCTGAACTGAAAAGAGGTGAAATGCTGCAATGCTGACCTGAAATGAAATGGTGTGGGGCTCTCTGAAATGATGAAGCACTGCAATGCTGATGTGAAATGAAATGGTGCGGGGCCCTCTGAAGTGAAATGGTGCGGGGCCCTCTGAAATGAAATGGTGCGGGGCTCTCTGAAATGAAATGATGACCTGAAATGAAATGGTGTGGGGCTCTCTGAAATGAAATGCTGCAATGCTGACCTGAAGTGAAATGGTGTGGGGCTCTCTGAAATGAAAAGAGGTGAAATGCTGCAATGCTGACCTGAAGTGAAATGGTGTGGGGCTCTCTGAAATGAAATGCTTCAGTGCTGACCTGAAATGAAATGGCGTGGGGCTCTCCGAATTGAAATGCTGAAATGCTGCAATGGTGACCTGAAATGAAAGGGTGTGGGGCTCTGTGAAATGAAACGCTGCAATGGTGTGGGGTTCTCTGAAATGAAGAGGTGAGATGTTGAAATGGTGACCTGGAATGCAATGTTGAGTGTGGGCACAATGGAGACGTAGAGAAAAATCTAGTAACTGAGTTGGAGTCATGATCTGTGGTTCCATGTCTCTGTGACAGCATGGCCAGAGACACATGAAAATTGTAAATGAGTGTGTGGCCAGTAATTGTATGCCTAGGACCAGTCAGCAAAGTGAGAGAGCCTAAAAGGATGGTGGCTCTGTCAGGCTGGGCTACTTCAGACCTTGCTCGGTGGGGCTCAGCTCACCATGGTGGTTCCCGGCTCTGCGGAGGTCAGCTCTTTGCTCAGATTTTTCCTGGTTTCTTTGGACTCCCTTCTAGGTAAGTGCCAGCCTCTGCTGCTCTCAGCTTGTTGGAAATGCTTTCATGTTCTTGGAGGGGATTAAAATCCCTAGGAGGCCAGCTAACCCTGTCACCCATCCCCTCCAACTTCATAGATCTCCTGTTCAACTTGGTGTAGAAGCGCAGTATTAATTTGTCTGAAAAGAGGCTCGGCTCCTCGGCTGGGCTCGGCTCGGCTCGGCTCCTCGGCTCGGCTCGGCTCGGCTCGGCTCCTGGGCTGGGCACGGCTCGGCGGCTCGGCTCGGCTCGGCGGCTCGGCTCGGCGGCTCGGCTCGGCGGCTCGGCTCGGCGGCTCGGCTCCTCGGCTCGGCGGCTCGGCTCCTCGGCTCGGCTCGGCTCCTCGGCTCGGCTCCTCGGCTCGGCTCCTCGGCTCGGCTCCTCGGCTCGGCTCCTCGGCTCGGCTCCTCGGCTCGGCTCCTCGGCTCGGCTCCTCGGCTCGGCTCCTCGGCTCGGCTCGGCTCGGCTCCTCGGCTCGGCTCGGCTCGGCGGCTCGGCTCGGCTCGGCGGCTCGGCTCGGCTCGGCTCCTCGGCTCGGCTCGGCTCCTCGGCTCGGCTCGGCTCCTCGGCTCGGCTCGGCTCCTCGGCTCGGCTCGGCTCCTCGGCTCGGCTCGGCTCCTCGGCTCGGCTCGGCTCCTCGGCTCGGCTCGGCTCCTCGGCTCGGCTCGGCTCCTCGGCTCGGCTCGGCTCCTCGGCTCGGCTCGGCTCCTCGGCTCGGCTCGGCTCCTCGGCTCGGCTCGGCTCCTCGGCTCGGCTCGGCTCCTCGGCTCGGCTCGGCTCCTCGGCTCGGCTCGGCTCCTCGGCTCGGCTCGGCTCCTCGGCTCGGCTCGGCTCCTCGGCTCGGCTCGGCTCCTCGGCTCGGCTCGGCTCCTCGGCTCGGCTCGGCTCCTCGGCTCGGCTCGGCTCCTCGGCTCGGCTCGGCTCGGCTCCTCGGCTCGGCTCGGCTCCTCGGCTCGGCTCGGCTCCTCGGCTCGGCTCCTCGGCTCGGCTCGGCTCCTCGGCTCGGCTCCTCGGCTCGGCTCGGCTCCTCGGCTCGGCTCCTCGGCTCGGCTCCTCGGCTCGGCTCCTCGGCTCGGCTCCTCGGCTCCTCGGCGCCTTCTCAGATGCCATCAGAACCCCTTGAAAGGTATTGTGGCAGCCCAGTTAGGGGCTTCTCTTGCCTTCGTGCATGGGGAAGCAGCTTTGCTGGGCTCTGTTCAGAGGGCTTTGCGTTCAAAATAAAAACAAAAGAGCAAGTAAGTCCATGACAAATTAAAAAAAAAAAATGATAAATGCCTTCCTGATTACACACAAGGGAAGGTCCCTGGTTTTTAATTCATACACCTTTTATAGGTATGTCTGCAATATCCGTTTTGTTCTACTTAGAATGTGCTTCTACAACTTAGAAGTTTTTGCATCTAATGGAAGAGATCCAGTGGGGGTGATTTCAAAGCCTTTTGTCATCGCAATTAATACCATTCTTGACTATCTATAAAGAGAGGGCTTTTTTTTTTTCACTTTGATTTTTTGTCTTAGGGGGAAGCGTGTCTCGGTTCCCTGTGGCAGCTCATACGGTGCGCTCTGTGAAACAATGGTGCGCTCTGTGAAACAATGGTGCGCTCTGTGAAATGGATCCCTTGAGATCTTAATGAATTGTAGGATGGTTTGTGTGGAATCAGGGGAAGTTCCTCAGAGTACTTTAAATGTTTGACACTGATGTTATGAGCGTGCGGGGAGCGTGTGCAAGACCGAGACGTAGAAAATAGCTACGAAGCGAGCAGGAGTCCCGATCTGCGGTTCCACGTCTTCATGAGGAGCGTGGCCAGAGACGGACGAAGCGAAAGTTGTCAACGGGTGTGTGGCTAATAATTGTATGTGTAGGACCGGTCAGTAAAGAGAGACATTTTTCTTTCCCTAGAAGGATGGTGGCTCCATCAAGCCTGGCTGCTTTAGACCGGGCTCGGTGGGGCTCAGCTCCTCTTGGTGGTGCCAGGCTCTGCCAAGGTTGGCTCTTTGCTCAGCTTTTTTGATGTCCTTGGGTTCCCCTCCAGGTAAGTCCATGCCTCTGCTGCTCTCTGGGGTTCTTCTGTATCAACCTGGAATGTTTGAAATGCCCGCATGGTCTTGGAGGGGATTAAGACCCCTAGGAGGCCAGCTCACCCTGACCCCTCTCCTCCAACTCCCTAGCTCTCTTTTTTAACGAGGTGTAGAAGTGTGGTATTCATGTGTCTGAAAAGAGGCTTTGAAATGAGCTACACGGGGTTCTGGAATACGTAAGCTTACAGCGCGTCCGTGTCATACACAAGGAGTGCTTTTTCCTTTGCGTGTGTTGTAGGGTTATTAAATATTTACTGATTTGGGCGTGTCTGTTTTTCTTTCTTTTATTAGACTGGAAAGCCTTCCAAACAGAAGCTGTCTGAGCTCCTTCCCATGCACAGCGGTAACAAACTGTGTTGCTGCCGAACGCTGTAAACTCACTGTGGGGCTGCCGAACGCTGTAAGCTAACAAACTGTGGGGCTGCTGAACGCTGTAAGCTAACAAACTGCGGGGCTGCCGAACGCTGTGTCCCTTAGGGATGTAATGAATTGTAGGATGGCTTGTGTGGAGGCAGGGGAGGTTCCTCCTATGTTTGACACCCTGTTGATGTTTGAGCGTGTGGGTGAGAGCAGGCACGGCAGAGACGTAGAAAGTAGCTACGAAGCAAGTGGGAGTCCCGATCTGCAGTTCCACGTCTTCGCGAGGAGCGTGGCCAGAGACGGACGAAGCGAAAGTTGTGAATGGGTGTGTGGCTAGTAATTGTATGTGTAGGACTGGTCAGTAAAGAGAGAGCATTTTCTTTCCCTAGAAGGATGTCGGCTCCGTCAAGCCCGGCTACTTTAGACTGGGCTCGGCCGGGCTCAGCTCCCCTCGGCGGCTCCGTTGAGGTCGGCTCTCTGCTCGGCTTTTTGGATGTCCTTGGGTTCCCCTCCAGGTAAGTCCAAGCCTCTTCTGCTCTCTGGGGCTCTTCTGTATCAACCTAGAAGGTTTGAAATGCCTGTATGTTCTTGGAGGGGATTATGACCCCTAGTAGGCCAGCTAACCCTGACCCCTCTCCTCCAGCTCCACGGCCCTCTTGTTTAAGAGGTGTGGAAGTGTGGTATTCATCTGCCCGAAAAGGGGCTTCGAAACGAGCTCCACGGGGTTGCGGAATACGTAAGCTTGCAGCGTGTCTGTCTAATATGCAAGGAACGCTTTTTCCTTTGTGTGCGTTGTAGGGTTTTTGAGTATTCACTGACTTGGGCGTGTCTGGTTTTCTGTCTTTTATTAGAATGGAAAGCCTTCTGAACAGAGGCTGGCTAAGTTCCTTCCCACGCTCAGCGGTAACAAACCGTGTTGCCGCCGAACTCTGTAAACTGAAAGCGTTGCCGCTGAACTCTGTAAGCGGACTGTGCTGCCGCCGAACTCTGTAAGTCTACTGTGTTGCCTCCGAACTCTGTAAACTGAAGACGTTGCCGCTGAACTCTGTAAGCGGACTGTGCTGCCGCCGAACTCTGTAAGTCTACTGTGTTGCTGCCGAACTCTGTAAGCTGCAGGTGTTGCTGCCGAACTCTGTAAGCGGACAGCGTTGCTGTTGAACTCTGTAAACTGACAGTGTCGCCGCTGAACTCTGTAAACTGACAGTGTCGCCGCTGAACTCTGTAAACTCACAGTGTCGCCGCTGAACTCTGTAAACTGACAGTGTGTGGCCGGTTGACGTTGCCCCCTTAAGAAAGAGAATATGGTAGACGGAAGTTGGTAAACGGAAGGAATAGTCTAAACTAATTTCATTGGACGAGTGGGAGGAAGCACCTTCTGAAGTGGGAGTGAAGTGGACATTTCCAGCACTTCTCAGTCAGTCTTGCTTCCGTCTTTGCTTCGTGCAGCAGCTTTGCCGGTGCTGGGCTTTCTGCCAAGGCCCCGGCCTTGAAATCCAGACACCAGGCCTGTATATTAACTCTTTTCCAATTAACACAAAACTGCTTTTAACTTCTTTCTTTCGCTCTCTCTCTCTTCTAACCTAATCTGGGGAAAGGGGGGGAAAGAGGGGAAAGAGGAGGTGGGGGACCCCTCTGCCGAGGGGTTTACTCTCATTTCTGTGTTACTCTGTTGTATATCTTTGTATATATTGTAGATATTGTAAATTTGTAAATATCTCCCTGCAAACCCTACATCGCTTTGTAAATATAGCTCCACTGCTTTGCTAATTCAGCTTGCGAGTTTTTTTTTTTTCCTTTCCCTTCAATTTTTTTTTCCCTTTTACTTTACAAGGGGGAAGGGAGGAGGCTTCTTGGCCTTACCCCTTCCATCCCACCACATTTTTTTATTGGCGCCCAACGTGGGGCAGATAATTAGTTTAATTTATTATTTGATTGATTTAGTGTTTTCTAGCTGAATTAGCAAACATGAAGGTGTTGTGGTTTGTGGAGCGATTGTTCTTTTCAATTTTTGGGGCTCTGGTTTACAGGTATTGTTTGGGTTTGATTTTGGATTACCTGGGCAAATATTTGGTGCGGACAATTTATATGTGGGTTATGTATAAAGTTAAATTATGGTATGGAAAATGTATTAATTTATTATGGCCAGTGAGATACAGGAATGTTACCTCCACCACTCTCCCAATTGAGATAAAGGGTTTTAAGATTCCGCCTGAGGAGACAGTAACTTTAGGTGATGCCTGGGATCCAAAGGTGATTTATTTCATGTGTATAATCCTGCTGTCAGTGATAATTAACGTGTATCTGCTGGTCTCTTTGCGGCGAGAGAGAAAGGTGTCCAGAGCTTGTTTTGTTATTAAAACTAGACCAAAAAGAAAACGCCGTGGCTCTCGGTCAGTCCCAGAGTCATCTAGTGACGAGGACTGTGGAGAACCCGTGTCAGTCAAAAAGAAGGCTAAAAAGTTAATTGGTAAGGCAGCTCTAAATGACTTTGCTGATTCTAGCAAGCAGCCAAGGGCATCGGCTGGTATCAACATGGCACCTACTCCTTCTCCCACTCCTTCTCCTTCTTCTTCTCCGTCGGCCATTAATGGAGCAACGTCACTTCCACCCACTCCCTCAGTGGGACCGGAAGTCACTGCCCCAGCAGCTGATTTATCTCAGGACCTGTCAGCTTCCATTAAGGTGGCTGTAAATTCAAACACAGCTCCAGTTAAGGTGGCTCCTTTAAAGACTAGAGCTGGAAAGGCCAAAGATGGAGAAGAAGAGGAGGAGACTGATCCTGGTGAGGGGCCCTCTGCTCTAAAAGATCCTGCTCAGGAGGAAGAGAAGGTTTGTTTTAAAGATCTAGCTAACCTAGTGAGATCAAAGCAGGATAGAGATGAAGCTAGGAAAGCAGCTGGCAAAGGTGGTTCTCAGCTTAAAGAGATCCTTAGGAGAATGACAGCAGGATTTTATGGGCAAAGAATTCAGGGAGATGAAGATCAAGATGATATTACAGACTGTTCTTCTCCAAGGGAGGAATTGCGTAATGTCCGTAAAGATTTCACCAGGGCAGATAAGGAGCCAGTTCTAGCTTGGCTTAGTAGGTGTTATGATACAGGTGCTTCAGCTCTAACAGTTGGAGACAAATCAGCAGCTCAGTTAGGAACTCTCTCAAGGGACAATGGAATAGATAGACATCTAGGTGAAGCTCTCGGTAAGGTTAATCTGTGGATACGCCTTTTAATAGCGGTTGCCCTGAGATACCCTTCCCGAGATGACCTTCCCTGGAATCCTAAACCCTGGACTACCATAGATGAGGGAATTAAGCGCTTGAGAGAATTTGCTGTTAGAGAGCTACTCTATGGTGAACATGAAACTCTGAATCCTGATGACATTCCTGTGGGTATTGGTCTTGCTAAAAAGATCATCAAACTTGCTCCTTCCAATTATGCAAACATTCTGGCAAGCAGAATTGTGTCAAGAAGTTATGGTGGAGCTTCTCCCACGGTTGGCCAATTCAGTGATCAAATGAGACAATTGGAGGATAGCATGACACGTGGTTCTTTGGTTTCAGCCATTGAAACTCTGTCTGGAAAAATTGAAAATTGCATGAAGGATCTAAAAGATTCCATATACCAATTGGCACAGAAGGATAATTTCAATTCTTCCTCCAGGTGGGTACAAGTTTCATCTGTGAGGAATACACGTCCTCCAAGGAGGTCATTCCAAAACAGGACATTCCAAAACAGGACATTCCAAAACAGGTCATTCCAAAACAGACCACCAAGGCAATCACGTAGAACTATTTGGATAACTCTGCGTGATCAGTTTGGTGAGAACATGAACCGCTGGGATGGCCAACCAACTTCTAATCTTTTCAGGAGACTGAGGGAATTGCAAAGTGGCAGAACCCGAGGTAGCAATACCAGAAGGGTAGCTGTTACTTCCACAGTTCCCCAGAACGACTCTTATGGCTCCAACAGTGGCTCCAGTTATAACATGCAAAGTTATAACCCTGCAAACTATGTGCAATGCACATGTGCGCATGTTCCCCATAACTAGGGGTGCCCTGCCTCCCGCCAGGGGGAGGAGAGGGATAACAGAGATAATAGAATCTATTGGGATGTGTACATCCAGTGGCCTGGCACTTCACAATTTCGGAAGTACAGGGCCTTGGTTGACACAGGAGCTCAGTGCACCATAATACCATCAAATTATCAGGGATCGGAGTCAATAACTATTCTGGGAGTCACTGGTGGATCTCAAGAGTTAAGTAAGGTAGAGGTTAACATAAGTTTAACTGGTAAACAATGGAGGAAGCATACGGTTGTGACCGGACCTGATGCACCTTGTATTTTGGGAATTGATTTTCTGAGAGAAGGGCGTTTCAAGGACCCTAGAGGTTACAAATGGGCTTTTGGAGTGGCTTCAATAGAAATTGATGGACAAAAATTGAAGCTATCTGCCAGACCTGAGCTTTCTGATGAATCTGCAGTTGTGGGACAACATAAGATACAGGACATTAAATTGCCGGTTGCTTCTCAGACTGTGCATCACAGACAATACAGAACCAACCGTGACTCTTTGTTGCCCATTCAGAATCTGATTCGTCAGTTGGAGAGTCAGAAAGTCATCAGCAAAACTCATTCACCTTTCAACAGTCCAGTGTGGCCTGTGCGGAAGCAGAATGGAGACTGGCGTCTGACGGTAGACTACCGATTCCTGAATGAGGTGACACCACCTATGAGTGCAGCAGTACCAGACATGATGGAGCTACAGTATGAGCTGGAATCCAAAGAGGCCAAATGGTATGCTACCATAGACATTGCTAATGCATTTTTCTCTATTCCCATAGCAGAGGAATGCAGGCCTCAGTTTGCTTTCACCTGGAGAGGAATCCAGTACACTTTCAACAGATTGCCAATGGGCTGGATCCACAGCTCAAGCATCTGTCATGCAGTGATCCACGATGCTCTGGAGAAAGGCGGTGCTCCAGAACACATCCAGTTCATCGATGATATCATCGTCTGGGGTAAAACTGCTGAGGAAGTCTTCGAGAAAGGTAACAAAATCATTGACATTCTTCTGAATGCAGGTTTTGCCATCAAGCGAGACAAGGTGAAAGGACCTACCACAGAAATTCAGTTTCTGGGAGTGCGGTGGCAGGATGGACGCCGACACATTCCAGTGGATGTGCTAAATAGAGTCTCTACCATGGCAAGTCCCACAAACAAGCAAGAGACCCTACGTTTCTTGGGGATAGTGGGATTTTGGAGACTGCACATTCCTGGATATAGTCAGATTGTGAAACCTCTGTATGATGTAACTCGAAAGAGAAACCATTTCCACTGGGGACCTGAACAACAAGCAGCCTTTGACCAGATAAAGCAAAAGGTGATTCAAGCAATGGGTCTAGGACCTGTCCGAGATGGTCCAGACATTAAGAACATTTTGTACACGGCTGCAAGTGACAATGGTCCAACCTGGTGCTTGTGGCAAAAAGCTCCAGGTGAGACACGTGGACGACCTCTTGGTTTCTGGAGTCGAGGTTACAGAGGTTCAGAGGCTAACTATACTCCAACAGAGAAAGAAATTTTAGCTGCCTATGAAGGAGTAAAAGCATCTTCTGAAGTGATTGGAACTGAATCACAACTTCTTCTAGCTCCCAGATTACCAGTTTTGAATTGGATGTTCAAAGGCAAAGGATCCACACCACATCATGCCACAGACTCAACCTGGTCCAAGTGGATGGCTCTGATAATACAGAGAGCTCGAATGGGAAATCTTGAAAGACCTGGTCTAGTGGAGGTGATCTCAAGTTGGCCTGAAGGTACCAACTGTGCTAAACCTCCAGAGGAGAAAGTAACTCGTGCTGAGGAAGCTCCTCCTTACAATGACCTTTCTGATGATGAAAAGAAATACGCTTTGTTCACAGACGGTTCCTGTCGTATTGTTGGAAACAAGCGAAGGTGGAAGTCTGCAGTGTGGAGTCCAACACGCCGAGTTGCAGAGGCGAAAGACGGAGAAGGAGAATCCAGTCAGTTCGCAGAGGTAAAAGCTGTCCAGCTAGCTCTCGACGTGGCTGAACGTGAGAGATGGCCGAAGCTTTATCTCTACACCGACTCATGGATGGTAGCCAATGCTCTATGGGGTTGGCTAAAGAACTGGAAGAAGAGTGGTTGGCAGAGAAAAGGAAAACCCATTTGGGCAGCCAACCTATGGCAGGACATTGCTGATCGAATCGAGAGAATTCCAGTGAAAGTGAGACACATCGATGCTCACATTCCTAAGAGCAAAGCTACTGAGGAACAGCAACACAACCATCAGGCAGATCTAGCTGCAAGAGTTTCTCAAGTAGACATGGACTCTAATCTTGATCTCGACTGGAAACACCGAGGTGAGATATTCTTAGCTCGGTGGGCTCACGATTCGTCAGGACATCAAGGCAGAGATGCAACATACCAATGGGCTCGTGACAGATCCATAGACATTTCCATGGATGCTATCACTCAAGTCATCCATGACTGTGACATTTGTGCTGCTATTAAGCAGGCAAAATGACTTAAGCCCTTGTGGTATGGTGACAGATGGTCCAAGTACAAGTATGGTGAAGCTTGGCAGATTGATTACATCACTCTACCACGTTCTCGTTCTGGTAAGCAATACGTGCTTACTATGGTAGAGGCAAACACTGGATGGTTGGAAACTTATCCAGTTCCACATGCAACTGCACGCAACACCATTCTCGATCTGGAGAGACAGATCCTGTGGAGACACGGAACTCCGGAGAGGATCGAGTCAGACAACGGAACTCATTTCAAGAACAACCTTGTAAAGAACTGGGCAAAAGAGCACGGTATTGAGTGGATATTCCACATTCCCTACTATGCACCAGCTTCAGGGAAGATTGAACGCTACAACGGTTTGTTGAAGACCACTCTCAAAGCCATGGGAGGTGGATCTTTGAAAAACCGGGAAAAACATTTAGCACAAGCAACCTGGCTGGTAAATAGTAGAGGTTCAGTGAACCGAGCTGGACCTGCACATTCAGATTTGCTACGAAAAGTAGAAGGTGACAGAGTTCCTGTTGTTAGAGAAAAGAATCTGTTAGGTAAAACTGTTTGGGTATTTTCACCCTCAGGAGAGGCTAAACCTGTCCGAGGGGTGGTTTCAGCTGAAGGTCCGGGTCACACTTACTGGGTAATGCAAGAGAATGGTGAAATTCAGTGTATTCCACAAAGAAATTTAACTTTAGCTGAAAGAGGTTAACTTTGAACTGTTGTACAGCTACATCGCGTCCAAAGGAAGAATCAATGAGGAATCTACGGTGCACGAACCCTGAGATCCCTGAGAGTCCTGAGTCAACTAAGAGACCCTGAGAATCCCTATTTCCCTTTTCTTTGCTTCGCCGGTGAAGAAATGAACTGTTTTCCATTTTTCTCATTTTCTGATTTTCTTGGACTTTTGAATCATCTACATCTGAGCATAGCCAGAATGGACTATGAACTTTACTCACGAACTGTAAATATCGTTTTGGATTGGATGGACAGTATGAACAGCCAATGAAATTGTTTAGAAGGGGTGGACTGTGGCCGGTTGACGTTGCCCCCTTAAGAAAGAGAATATGGTGGACGGAAGTTGGTAAACGGAAGGAATAGTCTAAACTAATTTCATTGGACGAGTGGGAGGAAGCACCTTCTGAAGTGGGAGTGAAGTGGACATTTCCAGCACTTCTCAGTCAGTCTTGCTTCCGTCTTTGCTTCGTGCAGCAGCTTTGCCTGTGCTGGGCTTTCTGCCAAGGCCCCGGCCTTGAAATCCAGACACCAGGCCTGTATATTAACTCTTTTCCAATTAACACAAAACTGCTTTTAACTTCTTTCTTTCGCTCTCTCTCTCTTCTAACCTAATCTGGGGAAAGGGGGGGAAAGAGGGGAAAGAGGAGGTGGGGGACCCCTCTGCCGAGGGGTTTACTCTCATTTCTGTGTTACTCTGTTGTATATCTTTGTATATATTGTAGATATTGTAAATTTGTAAATATCTCCCTGCAAACCCTACATCGCTTTGTAAATATAGCTCCACTGCTTTGCTAATTCAGCTTGCGAGTTTTTTTTTTTTTCCTTTCCCTTCAATTTTTTTTTCCCTTTCACTTTACAAGGGGGAAGGGAGGAGGCTTCTTGGCCTTACCCCTTCCATCCCACCACACAGTGTCGCCGCTGAACTCTGTAAACAGACTGTGTTGCCGTTGTACTCTGTAAAGTGAAAGTGTTGCCGCTGAACTCTGTAAACGGTCTGTGTTGCTGCTGAAACCTGTAAACTCATGGTGTTGCTGTTGAACCCTGTGAACTGACAGTGTTGCCGCTGAACCTTGTAAACTGACTGTGTCGGTCCTAAACCCTGTGTCCCTTAGGGACGTAATGAATTGTAGGATGGCTTGTGTGGAGGCAGGGGAGGTTCCTGCTATGGTTGACACCCTGTTGATGCTTTGAGCATGCGAGTGAGAGCGGGCACGACTGAGACGTAGAAAATAGCTACAAAGTGAGCGGGAATCCTGATCTGTGGTTCCACGTCTTCGCGAGGAGCGTGGCCAGAGACGGACGAAGCGAAAGTTGTCAACGGGCATGTGGCTAGTAATTGTATGTGTAGGACCGGTCAGTAAAGAGAGACAATTTTCTTTCCCTAGAAGGATGGTGGCTCCGTCAAGCCTGGCTACTTTAGACCGGGCTAGGTGGGGCTTGGTGGTGCCAAGCTCTGCCAAGGTTGGCTCTTTGCTCAGCTTTTTTGATGTCCTTGGGTTCCCCTCCAGGTAAGTCCATGCCTCTGCTGCTCTCTGGGGTTCTTCTGTATCAACCTGGAATGTTTGAAATGCCTGCATGGTCTTGGAGGGGATTAAGACCCCTAGGAGGCCAGCTCACCCTGACCCCTCTCCTCCAACTCCCTAGCTCTCTTTTTTAGCGAGGTGTAGAAGTGTGGTATTCATGTGTCTGAAAAGAGGCTTTGAAATGAGCTACACGGGGTTCTGGAATACGTAAGCTTACAGTGCGTCCGTGTCATACACAAGGAGTGCTTTTCCTTTGCGTGTGTTGTAGGGTTTTTAAATATTTACTGATTTGGGCTTGTCTGTTTTTCTTTCTTTTATTAGACTGGAAAGCCTTCCGAACAGAAGCTGTCTGAGCTCCTTCCCATGCACACCGGTAACAAACTGTGTTGCTGCCGAACGCTGTAAACTCACTGCGGGGCTGCCGAACGCTGTGTCCCTTAGGGATGTAATGAATTGTAGGATGGCTTGTGTGGAGGCAGGGGAGGTTCCTCCTATGTTTGACACCCTGTTGATGTTTGAGCGTGTGGGTGAGAGCAGGCACGGCAGAGACGTAGAAAGTAGCTACGAAGCAAGCGGGAGTCCCGATCTGCAGTTCCACGTCTTCGCGAGGAGCGTGGCCAGAGACGGACGAAGCGAAAGTTGTGAATGGGTGTGTGGCTAGTAATTGTATGTGTAGGACTGGTCAGTAAAGAGAGAGCATTTTCTTTCCCTAGAGGGATGTCGGCTCCGTCAAGCCCGGCTACTTTAGACTGGGCTCGGCCGGGCTCAGTTCCCCTCGGCGGCTCCGTTGAGGTCGGCTCTCTGCTCGGCTTTTTGGATGTCCTTGGGTTCCCCTCCAGGTAAGTCCAAGCCTCTTCTGCTCTCTGGGGTTCTTCTGTATCAACCTAGAAGGTTTGAAATGCCTGTATGTTCTTGGAGGGGATTATGACCCCTAGTAGGCCAGCTAACCCTGACCCCTCTCCTCCAGCTCCACGGCCCTCTTGTTTAAGAGGTGTGGGAGTGTGGTATTCATCTGCCCGAAAAGGGGCTTTGAAACGAGCTCCACGGGGTTGCGGAATACGTAAGCTTGCAGCGTGTCTGTCTAATATGCAAGGAACGCTTTTTCCTTTGCGTGCGTTGTAGGGTTTTTAAGTATTCACTGACTTGGGCGTGTCTGGTTTTCTGTCTTTTATTAGAATGGAAAGCCTTCTGAACAGAAGCTGGCTAAGCTCCTTCCCACGCTCAGCGGTAACAAACCGTGTTGCCGCCGAACTCTGTAAACTGAAAGCGTTGCCGCTGAACTCTGTAAGCGGACTGTGCTGCCACCGAACTCTGTAAGTCTACTGTGTTGCTGCCGAACTCTGTAAGCTGAAAGTGTTGCTGCCGAACTCTGTAAGCGGACAGCGTTGCTGTTGAACTCTGTAAGCGGACTGTGTTGCCGCCAAACTCTGTAAACTGACAGTGTCGCCGCTGAACTCTGTAAACTGAAAGCGTTGCCGCTGAACTCTGTAAGCGGACTGTGCTGCCGCCAGACTCTGTAAGTCTACTGTGTTGCTGCCGAACTCTGTAAGCTGAAAGTGTTGCTGCCGAACTCTGTAAGCGGACAGCGTTGCTGTTGAACTCTGTAAGCGGACTGTGTTGCCGCCAAACTCTGTAAACTGACAGTGTCGCCGCTGAACTCTGTAAACTGACAGTGTCGCCGCTGAACTCTGTAAACTGACAGTGTCGCCGCTGAACTCTGTAAACAGACTGTGTTGCCGTTGTACTCTGTAAAGTGAAAGTGTTGCCGCTGAACTCTGTAAACGGTCTGTGTTGCTGCTGCAACCTGTAAACTCATGGTGTTGCTGTTGAACCCTGTGAACTGACAGTGTTGCCGCTGAACCTTGTAAACTGACAGTGTCGGTCCTAAACCCTGTGTCCCTTAGGGACGTAATGAATTGTAGGATGGCTTGTGTGGAGGCAGGGGAGGTTCCTGCTATGGTTGACACCCTGTTGATGCTTTGAGCGTGCGAGTGAGAGCGGGCACGACTGAGACGTAGAAAATAGCTACGAAGCGAGCGGGAGTCCTGATCTGTGGTTCCACATCTTCGCGAGGAGCGTGGCCAGAGACGGACGAAGCGAAAGTTGTCAACGGGCGTGTGGCTAGTAATTGTATGTGTAGGACCGGTCAGTAAAGAGAGACAATTTTCTTTCCCTAGAAGGATGGTGGCTCCGTCAAGCCTGGCTACTTTAGACCGGGCTAGGTGGGGCTTGGTGGTGCCAAGCTCTGCCAAGGTTGGCTCTTTGCTCAGCTTTTTTGATGTCCTTGGGTTCCCCTCCAGGTAAGTCCATGCCTCTGCTGCTCTCTGGGGTTCTTCTGTATCAACCTGGAATGTTTGAAATGCCTGCATGGTCTTGGAGGGGATTAAGACCCCTAGGAGGCCAGCTCACCCTGACCCCTCTCCTCCAACTCCCTAGCTCTCTTTTTTAACGAGGTGTAGAAGTGTGGTATTCATGTGTCTGAAAAGAGGCTTTGAAATGAGCTACACGGGGTTCTGGAATACGTAAGCTTACAGCGCGTCCGTGTCATACACAAGGAGTGCTTTTTCCTTTGCGTGTGTTGTAGGGTTATTAAATATTTACTGATTTGGGCGTGTCTGTTTTTCTTTCTTTTATTAGACTGGAAAGCCTTCCGAACAGAAGCTGTCTGAGCTCCTTCCCATGCACAGCGGTAACAAACTGTGTTGCTGCCAAACGCTGTAAACTCACTGTGGGGCTGCTGAACGCTGTAAGCTAACAAACTGCGGGGCTGCCGAACTCTGTGTCCCTTAGGGATGTAATGAATTGTAGGATGGCTTGTGTGGAGGCAGGGGAGGTTCCTCCTATGTTTGACACCCTGTTGATGTTTGAGCGTGTGGGTGAGAGCAGGCACGGCAGAGACGTAGAAAGTAGCTACGAAGCGAGCGGGAGTCCCGATCTGCAGTTCCACGTCTTCGCGAGGAGGTGGCCAGAGACAGACGAAGCGAAAGTTGTCAATGGGAGCGTGTGCAAGACTGAGACGTAGAAAATAGCTACGAAGTGAGCGGGAGTCCCGATCTGCAGTTCCACGTCTTCGCGAGGAGCGTGGCCAGAGACAGACGAAGCGAAAGTTGTCAATGGGAGCGTGTGCAAGACTGAGACGTAGAAAATAGCTACGAAGTGAGCGGGAGTCCCGATCTGCAGTTCCACGTCTTCGCGAGGAGCGTGGCCAGAGACGGACGAAGCGAAAGTTGTGAATGGGTGTGTGGCTAGTAATTGTATGTGTAGGACTGGTCAGTAAAGAGAGAGCATTTTCTTTCCCTAGAAGGATGTCGGCTCCGTCAAGCCCGGCTACTTTAGACTGGGCTCGGCCGGGCTCAGTTCCCCTCGGCGGCTCCGTTGAGGTCGGCTCTCTGCTCGGCTTTTTGGATGTCCTCGGGTTCCCCTCCAGGTAAGTCCAAGCCTCTTCTGCTCTCTGGGGTTCTTCTATATCAACCTAGAAGGTTTGAAATGCCTGTATGTTCTTGGAGGGGATTATGACCCCTAGTAGGCCAGCTAACCCTGACCCCTCTCCTCCAGCTCCACGGCCCTCTTGTTTAAGAGGTGTGGAAGTGTGGTATTCATCTGCCCGAAAAGGGGCTTTGAAACGAGCTCCACGGGGTTGCGGAATACGTAAGCTTGCAGCGTGTCTGTCTAATATGCAAGGAACGCTTTTTCCTTTGCGTGCGTTGTAGGGTTTTTAAGTATTCACTGACTTGGGCGTGTCTGGTTTTCTGTCTTTTATTAGAATGGAAAGCCTTCTGAACAGAAGCTGGCTAAGCTCCTTCCCACGCTCAGCGGTAACAAACCGTGTTGCCGCCGAACTCTGTAAACTGAAAGCGTTGCCGCTGAACTCTGTAAGCGGACAGCGTTGCTGTTGAACTCTGTAAGCGGACTGTGTTGCCGCCAAACTCTGTAAGTGGACTGTGTGGCGGTTGAACTCTGTAAACTGACAGTGTCACCGCTGAACTCTGTAAACTGACAGTGTCACCGCTGAACTCTGTAAACTGACAGTATCGCCGGTGAACTGTGTAAACAGACTGTGTTGCCGTTGTACTCTGTAAAGTGAAAGTGTTGCCGCTGAACTCTGTAAAGTGAAAGTGTTGCCGCTGAACTCTGTAAACGGTCTGTGTTGCTGCTGAAACCTGTAAACTCATGGTGTTGCTGTTGAACCCTGTGAACTGACAGTGTTGCCGCTGAACCTTGTAAACTGACTGTGTCGGTCCTGAACCCTGTGTCCCTTAGGGACGTAATGAGTTGTAGGAGGGCTTGTGTGGAGGCAGGGGAGGTTCCTGCTATGGTTGACACCCTGTTGATGCTTTGAGCGTGCGAGTGAGAGCGGGCACGACTGAGACGTAGAAAATAGCTACGAAGCGTGCGGGTGTCCTGATCTGCGGTTCCACGTCTTCGCAAGGAGCGTGGCCAGAGACGGACGAAGCAAAAGATGTCAGTGGGAGCGTGTGCAAGACTGAGACGTAGATAATACCTACGAAGCGAGCGGGAGTCCCGATCTGCCGTTCCACGTCTTCGTGAGGAGCGTGGCCAGAGACGGACGAAGCGAAAGGTGTCAATGGGAGCACGGCCAGTCACAGAATCTGCAGCATTAGTCCTTGTTGCACGTCATTGTGGTTTGGTGTAGGATGCGTATATGGTTTCTAGTACTAATAAACTAAGAAACAAAATCAGGGCAAGGAACTAGCAACATCCTTCTGAAAACAAATGAAGGAAGGTCCCCTGCCTAAGGGAAGAACATGGCATATTTCTAAACTGTGTGTTGTAGTATGTGCAATTTGTTTTTACATGCTAGAAACCTTTGCAGGTAAGTGAGGAGAAGGACAGGGGTGCTAGCTAAAGCTTTCTAAATGCCCAGTAATAGCATTTGTGAGTATGGAGGTAGGGAGGAGAGATAATTCAGGCGGAGATTAGGGGAAGGGGCAGATGGGCAACTTAGGGTCCGGGTGAGGATTGCGTTTGGGGTCGGGGTTAACGATAGTGTGGTGGTCAGGGGGTTTAGGGTTTGCGTCGCGGACGGCACCAGGGTGAGGGTGCAGGGGCCGGCGGACGTAGGGTTAGGGGGTTGGGGTTAGGGGGTTAGGGTTAGGGGTGGTGGCAAAGGGGGTGGCAAAGAGACTTCCCTTGTTTCCAGTGTGGAAAACCTCTTGTTTGTCCCCTGACCCCAGAAGCTTATCACAGGGGCTGTGTTCCTCACTAACAGCAAGGCTGCGCTCGGCCCCTGGGGATGCTGCAACCAGAGCAGAGAAGCTGTGTTCCTGGCAGTTCTCTCTCCACCTGGATCAGGATGAAGGTGCAGGCCATTGCTCTGCAGCTAGGCACTGCTGAGAGCTGCAGCTGGTACCCAGATCAAAGACAGCTTTGTCTCTAAGGCCAGTGCTGCCGTGCCGCGGCGTGTGCCGCCCCGGGGGAGCTAATTTCTGCAGCCTAACTGCGCTGAATGCTCGAAAATTCTTAGGGGAAGAGCGGAGAGCGGAGAGCTTGACTCGAGCATCGCTATGGATCCAGCGCCTGCGCCCTAGCCCGGCTCTGCTCGCGCCAGGGGGGCAGCGTCCCGGTCGTCGCTATGGATACGGCGCCTGCGCCGCAGCGGGTCCGGTCCCGCTCACGTGCCCTCCTCGCGGGCTGCGCCCCGCTTTTCTGGCCGGGGGGGCGGGTGCCGCGCAGAGCAGCTTTGGAGCCGGACCGGTCGCGGAGAGCCCTGATTCGGCGCATGACGCCGTTCTGTGCCCCAGGGTGCCTGCGAACCGCCGTCCTTTGGTGGGGCAAGGGGTCCTGGCGCATTCGGGGAGCTTGCAGTGCGGTTTCCGGTGTCGCTGCCGGCCCGGGACTCCCAGGTGTGTTCCTTCCGGCGTCTGAAGGTGGTCTGGGGCCATCGGCAGGGCTTTTGGGGGTGACAGAGGAGGTCTGGGGGCTCCTAAAATGGTCTGGGGATATGTAAAGTTCTGGTGGGGCCATCTGAAAGGATCAAGGGTCGTGGAGAGGCAGCTGGGCACCTCCGACGGACCCTTTGGGAGGTCTCTGCAGGATCCCGTGGGAGCTGGGGGTGTCTCGGGGTGGGTTTGGGTTTATGCTGCAAACAGCGTTGATAATGCAGGGACGTTTTAATTCCCACTGAGCGCATTGCATATTCAGCAAGGATTTTCTAATTTAGCAAGCCTATGTCACATGCTCAGCCAGAAGACTGGAGGGCAGGTTGGCCGGTGGACTACTCTCCAGGACTGGATTGACCTCACTCAGCTGATGGTGAGCAATAGCCTTCATTTCCATTCCTTATCCTCCTTAGGACTTCTGCTATTGTTATTATTGCTCTTATTATTGGTATTACTATTATTCCTACCCCTGAGTTTTCTCACTTTCCCCCTTCCAGTTGTCTTCCCCCCACATCCTGCTGTGTGATGCTTGTTTGCTAGCTGGCGAGTGCCCTCAGGGCTGTGCCGGACACAGAGCCTGCTTGTGTCATCTGCCTTAGGCACGCTCATGTGAATCCAGCATTCAGAGAGGCGTTGCCTGTTGGAAAGATAAAGGTGAGCCAATTCAGTCCTAGCAATGTGATGTCTGCAGGTAGCCAGCAGCTTGGCATGTTCTCCTGAGCTCAGAGCCAGACAGCAGGATGTCTCATCTAGGCTCAGAAACTCAGGTGCTAAGAGTGACCTGTGATAAAAGCTGTGAACAATTGAATTGACATGTCAGTAGGGTTTGGACACAGGGTCGTGGAAGTCTCAGTGGGACAGACGCTCCAGTTTCGGAAGCCTGTATTTCATGTTGCAAGGAGGTCGTTCTACAGCTGAACACAGCTGTGTGTGTACAGCCGTGAAGTGCAAACCAAATGATTTCCCGAGCTCATCTGAATCCCAGAGCTCATGAAATTCAGGCCTGCCTTCCTGTAGTGTTGGATCTCTCAAGGGGAAAAGTGAAGAGGAGGAGAACTCTTTAGCTTTCTCTCTCTTTTCTTTCCCTCGATACACTTTGTCTTGCTTGGCTTTGAATCACAACTGTGACGTTCGGTTAGGTGGTGAATGTGTACTAGGTGGTACGACACCAAAAGAAGGAAAAAAGAACAGGAATAATTTGCGTTATAGATGACTCCAGGTAAAAGTTTTTGGTAACAGTTTTATTGGCACTAAAAGATCATAAAAAGGGAATAAAGTGCAATAAAAGGCAAGCAAAGCAGCGCGCTGGGCTTGAGAGGGGACAAAACTCCACCTCCACAGCAGCCTTACAATAGTTTTCTTCATCTTCTATAGTTACATCATCTACATAAGCAAACTTATGCTAAACAGAAGGCAGGCATGTGATAATGAGTCTTAGAGTAGGCGGTCAAATCCCTTCTCCCCACATTCGGGTGGTAAGGGTCAATGTATCCATTTTCTCACGTGCACAATTTTGCAGGCTTCTTATCTGAAGAAAACAAATTCCTAGGTCTGAATGTTTATCTTTAAGATAAGCTCTGCCTCAGCCGTGATGTCTCCAACTAACCAGACAGTATCCTTGCAAGTCTGCAAGATATGTTTCTTTCCCTTTGCTCTCAAAACAGGCCTCACAAGATCCTGACCCTTAATCCCAGGGCACTCTAAGTCTTATAATTTTAAACATAGATCACCAGTATATTCATCACAATTTGTCATAAAAACCCCACAATTCCTGTAGGATTTCAAGTTCCTGCTTGATAATATAAAGCAGTCTGTGCTTTGTTGGTTGTTTTAGTTTCCTTGCTGTGCTGCAAAGATTTTGATAGGAATTTCTAGGTATTAACTACAGCCAGGGCAATCCTTCAAGTGCCCTAGGAATGCAGTGAAAACCTTTTGAGAATTGTTCCTGCTCTGTTACTCCTCAAGCTATGAGCAGACACACAGACAGTTGTTAACAGACTTTCTTTGATCATTCCAGGTCTGGTGTGCTGGGACTGGCAGGATTTTCCTGAGCTGTCCACATACAGTTTCTGTTGACACTCTTCAGCTCGTACATCCGGTTTGCTGACAGAGGGTGTGGGGTTTGTGGGGCCCGGCAGCGAGAGTTTTCCAAAGAGGAGCTCTTAAGGGCAGCTCCAAGGTTAGGTTTGGATTCTCCTGGAGTCGCACACAGAACGAGTCTCACGATTCCAGTGGTCTAATTTCATAGCTGCATTTTCTTCTCTCTGCCTAGGTGAGAGGATGACCTCACTAAAGAAGAGAGATAGCCTGAGCTCTACAGGAACCTTGAACCCAAGCAGGCAGTGCCTTCTGTGAGTACAAGCTGTCCTTGCTCAACGTGGAACTAGTTGAGAGCTGAAGCCAGACCACACCATAATTCCCTCAGCTTCCTCTTCTGCAGATTAAACAGTCCCAGTTCCTTCAGCCACTCCTCATAAGACTTGTTATCCAGACCCTTCACCAGCTTTGTGGCCCTTCTCTGGGGACACTCTCTCACCTCTGTGTGCTGGGGAACACCACTTCTGCCGGGCCGGCCACCAGCTGGGTTTAACTCTGTTCCCCACTGCTCTTGGGGCCCAGCCATCCATCCTGTTCTGCTGTCCAGCAGTCCCTTTGAAAAAAAATCCATCTGAAAAAAGAAGTAGCAGAGAAGGAAAGTTGAAGCTGCAAAGATTGCAGTCCCCTCAGTTGTTGAGGATTGTTTTGAGCAAGAGGGGCCTTGGGTCCCAGGAACGCCTGTGCAATTCAGGCTTTGAAGAATTCTCTGTGATAATATAGTGGCGGAGTAAGAGATGTGAGAAAGTGCTGATTGCTTGGTATGCTGAAGTCCAGCTGCCTCTGAGATGGGAGGCAAGCAAGATAAGGAGGAGGCGAGATCTGGGGAAGAGAGCAATTAGACCGGATAGAAGAATTCCACAGAGTTGTGAAAACAATGATGTAACCTTTTAGAGAGCAACCACTAGTATGTTGCCAAGTGGGCATAATTATAGCAGACTGTATATAAGATGTGTCTGATGCTCAATAAAGTTGGATTCCGCTGATCAAATTGGTCGAATAAGCGGCCCCTTCTTGTGGCAAATGGCACTCGAACACGGGACCCTAATGAAGACAAAGGTTTAGGGTCTAAGAAGTTCTTCGGGACTTGGGAGATTCGGAGTAAGCCGGAGGCAAGAAGAAGGCCGGCCCGGGATAGCAGTACCGGAGGCTGCAAGAAAAGGGAAGACAGCCTTGAAGCCGAAGACGCTGTAGAGCCGGGAACTGCTTAAACGAGGACTTAAACGAGGACTGTGTGCACGGGTATTAACGTTTAAATACGGACATGGATAGGCAGGCAGCGTATGATTTATTTATATGCTTTTTAGAAAAGCGACAGTGTAAGTTAAATTTTAAAAAGGAGTTGGTGCCGCTGTTAAGCTATGCAGAAGAGTTAGGATATTTTAAGGATCCAACTGAGGTGTTTCAAAGATTGCAGTGGAAAAAGTCTGGACAAGACTTGTGGCTGCGTGAGTTAGATGATGAAAAACGAGCAAAGGAGTGTGGAAAATGGGGGAAGATGGTTATGACAGCACTGGATCAGCATCATGCTGAGCAAATGGCAGCTTATCAAGCCAGGGTACGATTAGATCATACGGACCCAAATGGAGCAAGTGTTACACATGCTGGGTTGCCTTTGTCAGAAGAGGTTCAGGATTATTTAAGAAAGGAGAAGGCTGCGTGTGTAAAAGGACTAGGTGGCAGAGTTGAATTACAATCTGTAACACAGGACTCTGCTGAGGAGCCTTCCCCGTCTCTTTTAGCTGAGCAACTTGTACAGGAGAAGAAAGTAGGTGAGGGAGAGGAGACAAACAGGGCGGTAGATCCTGGAGGTGGTGTTAAAGACCATGCAAGAAAGCACGCAGAGTATTGGCAAAAGGTTGCAGAACACTTAAATGCCGAAGGAGATCAGGAAGGGCTTAGCTGGCTGACTGCTTCACATCAAGCTTTTCCAGTAATGTATACACAGGTCCCTGGGGAGCAAAATGTTCAGGCTGATGTAACTCAATTGCCATGGAAATTGTTATCTCAATTAAGACAGACTGCGAGTCAGTTTGGGATTCAATCTGAACCAGCTAGACAGATGATTGATTTTATTTATATGAACTATAATATGTTACCTAGAGATTCTTATAATGTTATGAAGCTGATCCTAACAGCATCTCAATTTATGACATTTTTGAATGAGTGGGAACACCTAGCTGGACAATCAGCTGGAGTACAAAGACAGCAAAACGATCCATTATTTGGTGTAACAGTAGATCAGTTGTGTGGAACGGGACAGTATGAGAGACCAGAGTTACAGGCACTTTTACAGCCGCCTGTTTTGCAAGCATCAGCCCAGATAGTAAGGAGGGCTTTTGAAAAGCAGAAGGATGGAAATGCAAATCCTCACTATATGGGAACTAAGCAAGGTAGACAGGAACCTCTTGGTGAATTTGTAGATAAGTTGCTTGCCGCACTTAGAGCGGCAAGCGTAGGAGAAGGTATCCGAGAGGCAATTTTAAGGCAGTGTTTAATGCAGAATGGGAACCAGCAGACGCAACAGCTTATTACATCAGCAGATCCTAGATGGACGGTAGCCGAATTGTTGCAGAGGGCTCAGGACTTGCCAAGCAATCCGATGGCTATGTTGACGGAGGTGATTGATAAGAGATTACAAAAACAGGCTGAGGTGTTGTCAATGACAATGACAAAACAGCTTGAGCATAGTCAACAGGTTATGGCAGCCTTAGTACCTTTGTGCACAAACTCGAAAGGGCAAGGCCAACCCTATAAGCAGTCATCAGATGAAATACAGTGTCATCGTAAAGCGTAAGGCGGAGATATCGTCTCAAGTAATGCCTGGACTTTTGGCCCATAGATCCGCTTTAGGGCATTTCCCTAGCTAGTGAGATCAAAGCAGGATAGAGATGAAGTTAGGAAAGCAGCTGGCAAAGGTGGTTCTCAGCTTAAAGAGATCCTTAGGAGAATGACAGCAGGATTATATGGACAAAGAATTCAGGGAGATGAAGATGATATTTTGGAGTGTTCTTCTCCACGGGAGGAATTGCGTAATGTCCGTAAAGATTTCACCAGGGCAGATAAGGAGCCAGTTCTAGCTTGGCTTAGTAGGTGTTATGATACAGGTGCTTCAGCTCTAACAGTTGGAGACAAGTCAGCAGCTCAGTTAGGAACTCTCTCAAGGGACAATGGAATAGATAGACATCTAGGCGAAGCTCTCGGTAAGGTTAATCTGTGGATACGCCTTTTAATGGCGGTTGCCCTGAGATACCCTTCCCGAGATGACCTTCCATGGAACCCTAAACCCTGGACTACCATAGATGAGGGAATTAAGCGCTTGAGAGAATTTGCTGTTAGAGAGCTACTCTATGGTGAACATGAAACTCTGAATCCTGATGACATTCCTGTGGGTATTGGTCTTGCTAAAAAGATCAAACTTGCTCCTTCTAATTATGCAAACATTCTGGCAAGCAGAATTGTGTCAAGAAGTTATGGTGGAGCTTCTCCCACGGTTGGCCAATTCAGTGATCAAATGAGACAATTGGAGGATAGCATGACACGTGGTTCTTTGGTTTCAGCCATTGAAACTCTGTCTGGAAAAATTGAGAATTGCATGAAGGATCTGAAAGATTCCATATACCAATTGGCACAGAAGGATAATTTCAATTCTTCCTCCAGGTGGATACAAGTTTCATCTGTGAGGAATACACGTCCTCCAAGGAGGTCATTCCAAAACAGGTCATTCCAAAACAGACCACCAAGGCAATCACGTAGAACTATTTGGATAACTCTGCGTGATCAGTTTGGTGAGAACATGAACCGCTGGGATGGCTAACCAACTTCTAATCTTTTCAGGAGACTGAGGGAATTGCAAAGTGGCAGTACCCGAGGTAGCAATACCAGAAGGGTAGCTGTTACTTCCACAGTTCCCCAGAATGACTCTTATGGCTCCAACAGTGGCTCCAGTTATAACATGCAAAGTTATAACCCTGCAAACTATGTGCAATGCACATGTGCGCATGTTCCCCATAACTAGGGGTGCCCTGCCTCCCGCCAGGGGGAGGAGAGGGATAACAGAGATAATAGAATCTATTGGGATGTGTACATCCAGTGGCCTGGCACTTCACAATTTCAGAAGTACAGGGCCTTGGTTGACACAGGAGCTCAGTGCACCATAATACCATCAAATTATCAGGGATCAGAGTCTATAACTATTCTGGGAGTCACTGGTGGATCTCAAGAGTTAAGTAAGGTAGAGGTTAATATAAGTTTAACTGGTAAACAATGGAGGAAGCCTACAGTTGTGACCGGACCTGATGCACCTTGTATTTTGGGAATTGATTTTCTGAGAGAAGGGCGTTTCAAAGACCCTAGAGGTTACAAATGGGCTTTTGGAGTAGCTTCTATAGAAATTGATGGACAAAAATTGAAGCTGTCTGCCAGACCTGAGCTTTCTGATGAATCTGCAGTTGTGGGACAACATAAGATACAGGACATTAAATTGCCGGTTGCTTCTCAGACTGTGCATCACAGACAATACAGAACCAACCGTGACTCTTTGTTGCCCATTCAGAATCTGATTCGTCAGTTGGAGAGTCAGAAAGTCGTCAGCAAAACTCATTCGCCTTTCAACAGTCCAGTGTGGCCTGTGCGGAAGCAGAATGGAGACTGGCGTCTGACAGTAGACTACCGAGCCCTGAATGAAGTGACACCACCTATGAGTGCAGCAGTACCAGACATGATGGAGCTACAGTATGAGCTGGAATCCAAAGAGGCCAAATGGTATGCTACCATAGACATTGCTAATGCATTTTTCTCTATTCCCATAGCAGAAAAATGCAGGCCTCAGTTTGCTTTCACCTGGAGAGGAATCCAGTACACTTTCAACAGGCTGCCAATGGGCTGGATCCACAGCTCAAGCATCTGTCATGCAGTGATCCACGATGCTCTGGAGAAAGGCGGTGCTCCAGAACACATCCAGTTCATCGATGATATCATCGTCTGGGGTAAAACTGCTGAGGAAGTCTTCAAGAAAGGTAACAAAATCATTGACATTCTTCTGAATGCAGGTTTTGCCATCAAGCGAGACAAGGTGAAAGGGCCTACCACAGAGATTCAGTTTCTGGGAGTGCGCTGGCAGGATGGACGTCGACACATTCCAGTGGATGTGGTAAATAGAGTCTCCACCATGGCAAGTCCCACAAACAAGCAAGAGACCCTACGTTTCTTGGGGATAGTGGGATTTTGGAGACTGCACATTCCTGGATATAGTCAGATTGTGAAACCTCTGTATGATGTGACTCGAAAGAGAAACCGTTTCCACTGGGGACCTGAACAACAAGCAGCCTTTGACCAGATAAAGCAAGAGGTAGTTCAAGCAATGGGTCTGGGACCTGTCCGAGATGGTCCAGACATTAAGAACATTTTGTACACGGCTGCAAGTGACAATGGTCCAACCTGGTGCTTGTGGCAAAAAGCTCCAGGTGAGACACGTGGACGTCCTCTTGGTTTCTGGAGTCGAGGTTACAGAGGCTCAGAGGCTAATTATACTCCAACAGAGAAAGAAATTTTAGCTGCCTATGAAGGAGTGAAAGCATCTTCTGAAGTGATTGGAACTGAATCACAACTTCTTCTAGCTCCCAGATTACCAGTTTTGAATTGGATGTTCAAAGGCAAAGGCTCCACACCACATCATGCCACAGACTCAACATGGTCTAAGTGGATGACTCTGATAACACAGAGAGCTCGAATGGGAAATCTTGAAAGACCTGGTCTAGTGGAGGTGATCTCAAGTTGGCCTGAAGGTATCAACTGTGCTAAACCTCCAGAGGAGAAAGTAACTCATGCTGAGGAAGCTCCTCCTTACAATGACCTTTCTGATGATGAAAAGAAATATGCTTTGTTCACAGACGGTTCCTGTCGTTTTGTTGGAAACAAGCGAAGGTGGAAGTCTGCAGTGTGGAGTCCAACACGCCGAGTTGCAGAAGCGAAAGATGGAGAAGGAGAATCCAGTCAGTTCGCAGAGGTAAAAGCTGTCCAGCTAGCTCTCGACGTGGCTGAACGTGAGAGATGGCCAAAGCTTTATCTCTACACCGACTCATGGATGGTAACCAATGCTCTATGGGGTTGGCTAAAGAACTGGAAGAAAAGTGGTTGGCAGAGGAAAGGAAAACCCATTTGGGCAGCCAACCTGTGGCAGGACATTGCTGATCGAATCGAGAGAATTCCAGTGAAAGTGAGACACATCGATGCTCACATTCCTAAGAGCAAAGCTACTGAGGAACAGCAACACAACCATCAGGCAGATCTAGCTGCAAGAGTTTCTCAAGTAGACATGGACTCTAATCTTGATCTCGACTGGAAACACCGAGGTGAGATATTCTTAGCTCGGTGGGCTCACGATTCGTCAGGACATCAAGGCAGAGATGCGACATACCAATGGGCTCGTGACAGATCCATAGACATTTCCATGGATGCTATCACACAAGTCATCCATGACTGTGACATTTGTGCTGCTATTAAGCAGGCAAAACGACTTAAGCCCTTGTGGTATGGTGACAGATGGTCCAAGTACAAGTATGGTGAAGCTTGGCAGATTGACTACATCACTCTACCACGTTCTCGTTCTGGTAAGCAGTACGTGCTTACTATGGTAGAGGCAAACACTGGATGGTTGGAAACTTATCCAGTTCCACATGCAACTGCACGCAACACCATTCTCGATCTGGAGAGACAGATCCTGTGGAGACACGGAACTCCGGAGAGGATCGAGTCAGACAACGGAACTCATTTCAAGAACAACCTTGTAAAGAACTGGGCAAAAGAGCACGGTATTGAGTGGATATTCCACATTCCCTACTATGCACCAGCTTCAGGGAAGATTGAACGCTACAACGGTTTGTTGAAGACCACTCTTAAAGCCATGGGGGGTGGATCTTTGAAAAACCGGGAAAAACATTTAGCACAAGCAACCTGGCTGGTAAATAGTAGAGGTTCAGTGAACCGAGCTGGACCTGCACATTCAGATTTGCTACGAAAAGTAGAAGGTGATAGAGTTCCTGTTGTTAGAGAAAAGAATCTGTTAGGTAAAACTGTTTGGGTATTTTCACCCTCAGGAGAGGCTAAACCTGTCCGAGGGGTGGTTTCAGCTGAAGGTCCGGGTCACACTTACTGGGTAATGCAAGAGAATGGTGAAATTCAGTGTATTCCACAAAGAAATCTAACTTTAGCTGAAAGAGGTTAATTTCAAACTGTTGTACAGCTACATTGCGTCCAAAGGAAGAATCAACGAGGAATCTACGGTGCACGAACCCTGAGAGCCCTGGGTCAACTAAGAGACCCTGAGAATCCCTGTTTCCCTTTTCTTCGCTTCGTCGGCGAAGAAATGAACTGTTTTCCTTTTTTCTCATTTTCTGATTTTCTTGGACTTTCGAATCATCTACATCTGAGCATAGCCGGAATGGACTATGAACTTTACTCATGAACTGTAAATATCGTTTTGGATTGGATGGACAGTGTGAACAGCCAATGAAATTGTTTAGAAGGGGTGGACTGTGGCCGGTTGACGCTGCCCCCTTAAGAAAGGAAATATGGTGGACGGAAGTTGGTAAACGGAAGGAATAGTCTAAACTAATTTCATTGGAAGAGTGGGAGGAAGCACCTTCTGAACTGGGAGTGAACTGGACATTTCCAGGACTTTACTATCAGTCTTGCTTCCGCCTTTCCACGGTGCAGCAGCTCTCTGTCTCTGTGCTGGGCTTTCTGCCAAGGCCTCGGCCTTGAAGTCCAGATACCAGGCCTGTATTAACTCCTTTCCAATTAACACAAACTGCTTCTAACATTTTTTTTTCCTCTCTTTTCTCTCTCTTTCTATCCCACTCTGGGAAGGGGGGGGGGAGAGAGGGGAGAGCGGAGGTGGGGAACCCCCTCTCTGCCGAGGGGGGTTACTCTCATTTCTGTGTTACTCTTTTGTATATCTTTGTATATATTGTAGATATTGTAAATTTGTAAACATTCCCCTGCATACCTTACATTGCTTTGTAAATATAGCTCCACTGCTTTGCTAATTCAGCTTGTGAGGTTTTTTTTCCCTTTCCCTTCAAGTTTCTTTCCCTTTACCTTACAAGGGGGAAGGGAGGAGGCTTCTCGGCCTTACCCTTCCAAACCCACCACAATTGTGGACAGAAGGGACACTTTAGGCAAAAAGCATGACTTGGGAGAAGATGACTGTCCTAGAAGCCTGTAAGAAACACTGATTGCCACATACTTTTGTGTACTTTAGGAACTGCTGCTGTAAGTTGTATGCACTGACATCCAGCAATATGGAGTGGAGAAGAGACAGTGGCATCTGTTACAAGCACCTCGAGTTTTAGGCTCAAAAACATCAATGTAGCTCAAAATTGCTGCTATCACCTCCTATGGAAGTCTCCATGCCTTCAGGGAATCCTACATTTGACCTGGAGGCTGCCTGGAAGGGCAGCTGGTGTGAATTTGGTGGCTTTCTTCCCACCCCCCTTTTCCCCCCCTCTCTTTGTCCCTATGGTGCCTTTGCTAGCCAGCCACCTCCCCCCCCCCCCATTTCTCCCCCCCCCTTCTGATAACCTCTCTAGTCTATGAAAGTTGTGTTCTGATTTAAAACAACAATGATTATTTCATTATTTCATTATTTCTGATTGTGATGTGTTTTAGAGATTTTTTTTTTTCTGTTTTCAATAGTTGTTTTACCTGTAAGCATAATGAATAGTAAGTATTTAGTATTTATAAGTATTAAGTAATTAGTGATTGTACTAAGGTATAAGCATTTAGTAATGAGCTCAAACTTTCGTTTTTCTGTGAGTTCAAATTTTAACTTTTGGTTCAAACCTTTTTTTTTTTTTGTGCCATGGCATTTTGAAAGAGCTCTAACTTTTTATTAGTTTCTTTTTAGACATTGATTTGCTAATTTAATTTTAACATAGTTCTTTCAGTTCTGTAGATATTTTTGGTGTTAGCATAAGAATTTGATATAGGGATATTATAGAATGAGATTTTTTTTTTTTGTTTGTATTCAAAATCGTTTTAAGAGAGGGATTATATATTAAAACAAAAAGGATGCATATTTTATAACTAAGGTTTTAGTAATGCCAGCAAAAAATAGCTAACCCATGTCAACACCCGGAAACATCACTTCTGCAACGCAGTACCGCAATCATCTCAACAAACAACAGCACAAGAATCACAAGGATGGGACAAATAGCATTTCACATGAAGCTGAAAATCAGCAGACCTACCTAACACAGGTCACAATGTCTGTTACGATAATCTGAGATCAAAAGCATCAATCGGGAGAATGTACCATAAAGCTATGTGTATTAGGACTGAATATCACAATTGCTTAATTGTTGTGTGGTTAGAGAATATGTTGTCATGGACTTGTATGTTAACTCACCAGTTTGTATTAGTTTTAAATAGTTGGTCTGATTATAACACAAAATACATTTGCATTTTAGGTTATAAAAAACAAGGGAGAATTCAGGTGTTACATCCCCCCCAAAAAAATGGCTAAAGTATACTACATTCTCAAACTTTCATTTTATGTGCGGTTTCAAGCGTGATTTAACAAAGTTTATGGAGGATATAAGAATTCTGGAAGTTTTAGCTAGGAGAAATTTGAAAGAAGAACAAACAACATTAGGCCAAAGATAGTATCTATAGGACTCGGTGCCTTAGCAAAACCAAAGTATCAAAAGAGCAGCATTGTTAGGATGAGTAAGGATGGATTGTTAGGTTACGGTCAATTTTATACCGGGCAGAACCGTGAATAGTCAAGATGTCACCTTTGACCCGGCAAAGAAGCCTTTTCACTTTTGCTGTTTACGTGCAAGATTTTTCTTTACTTATGGAGATGGAGCCTGGCCAGCTTTATCTTTATAGATCAAGGAGAATCTTGCTAACATAAAACAACTTAGGATTTTTGAGCGTCTTAGACAAGAGAAGATGTAACATACCTTTAAAGCATATTGTAAAAGACAGTGGTGAGGATAGGGTTTGCTGTGTTTGTAGATCATTGTGTCTTGATCCTTGTGTATGACGTATTTGGGCCTGATGAAGTCATCTCTGTTGGTAAGAGGAGTGAAGTGTGAAAACTTGAACTAGTAAGATCTAAGTCGTTGACAGATTAAGCAGTTAACAAAGAAGTAAGTTCTTTGAAGTAAGGGAGTAAGTAGGATGAAACTTTGAAAAAAGCAACTGTTCTGTTGGGTTAGGGTGGGGGGGGTTGGGGTTGGGGTTAGGGTTGGGGTTAACGGGGTTAGGGTAGGGTTGGGGGGGTTAGGGTTAGGGGGTTAGGGTTAGGTTTAGGGTTAGGGGTTGGGGTTAGGGGTTAGGGGCAGGGCTTGGGGGTGGGGTTAGTACCCAAGGGTTAGGGTTTAGGGGGTTAGGGGGTTGGGGTTAGGACCAGTGCTCCCAGTCCCCCCTCCCCACCCCCCCAGGGGCTCCCAGTCCCCCCCAGTCCCCCTCCCAGCACTCCCAGGCCCCCTGATCCCCCTCCCAGCCCATCCCTGTACCTCCCAGCGGCTCCCAGTGCCTCGAACTGGTGCCGGTGAATGAGGGGGGCGGGGGGCAGGAAGGGGAGGGGCCAGGAGCTAAGGGGCAGGGCCAGGAGCTAGGGGGCGGGGATCCGTGGGGCAGGGTCCCCGTGGGGTGGGGCAGGGGTGCAGCCCCTGGGGTTCTCCCATTGGCTCGCTGGCTGCAGCGGACCCCTGAGGACCCCAGCGAGGGGAGGGGGCAGGGGGGATGGTTTTTGGGGGGGGGGCGCGGGGGAGGGTCAAAAGGGTTTGAGGGGGTCCGGGAGGGGCTCCTAAGGGTTGGGGAGGGGTCCCAGGAGGGTCTGAAGGGGATCCCAGAAGGGCAGAAAAAGGTGGGATGGGAATTGGGGGGAGGGGCTGGGTCTGGGGGGGCTCTGGGAGGTCCGTAAGGGTCTGCAGGGGTCCGCCAGACTCCGCGGGGGTCCCCAGGGGTCGCCAAGGGTCTGTGGGGCTCTGCGGGGGTCCTCAGGGGTCTGGAATGGTCCTTAAGAGTCCATAGGGGTCCGCGGGGGTCTCTTATGGGCCCCTGCAGACCCTTGGGGACCCCCACATATCCCTCCAGACCCTAGGGGACCCCTACGGACCCCCCCAGAACCCTGCAGACCCCCCCAGAACCCTGACAGACCCTTGGGGACCCCTCAGGACCCCCACGGTCCTTTAGGGACCTCCAAAAGGGAGAGGGCAGAGAGGGGGAGGTGGGATGGGCGTTGCTCCTGGGGATGCCGGCGCCGGGGTCCCGGGGGCGTGAAAGGGGAATTGGGGGGGGCCCTCTGGAGGGTCCCAAAGGAGCTGGGGAGGGGCTGTGAGGGTTAGGGGTCTCTGGGGTTGAAGGTTTTAGGGTCCTGCAGGATTCGGGGAGGTCTCACTGTGGTTTTCGGCGTCCCTGCAGCCCCGGGACCCCCCCCGTCCCCCCGGGCCCCCCCTCTCCCCCCGGGCCCCCCCCAGCCACATCGCGAGCGGTTGGCAGCGCAGCTGTGCCGCCGCCCGGTGGCTCAGTGCTGTCCCCGCTCGTCACGGTCAGCACTGCAGATGGGCAGCGGCGAGTGCTGCCTCCAGGAGGCCGAGGGCCGAGCCGCGCCGGGGGGGCTCTGCGCTCCTAGCAGCGATAGCTTCCCCCAGAGGAGCTCTGAGGCCAGCTCCAAGGTTCGGTTTGGGTTCTCCTGGGGATCTCAGACCCCACTGCTCTGATTTCACAGCTGTGTTTCCTTCCCTGCCTAGGGGACAGGATGCCCTCACTCCTGGAGAGAGAGAGGCACAGCCTGAGAGGCCTGGAGCTGTGTGGGCTGTAGATGCTCTTCACCAGCTGGGAGCCATCCCCCAAGGAGTCTTCCACCAGAGAGCCTTCTGCGGGGTGCCACGGTAAGCAGGGTGCAGGTGAAGGGGTCCAGAGCAGGGCAGCAGGGCTGGGGAGGGGGCTGGGGCACAGAGCCCTGGGCAGGGGGCTGGGGCACAGAGTCCTGTGAGGAGAGGCTGAGGGAGCTGGGGTTGCTTAGCCTGGAGAAGAGGAGGCTCAGGGGAGACCTTCTTGCTCTCTACACCTACCTGAAGGGAGGCCATAGCCAGGTGGGGGTTGGGCTCTCCTCCCAGGCACCCAGCACCAGAACAAGAGGACACAGCCTCAAGCTGTGCCAGGGGAGGTTTAGGCTGGAGGTTAGGAGGAAGTTCTTCCCAGCAAGAGAGGTTGGCCCTGGGGATGTGCTGCCCGGGGGGGTGTGGTGGAGTCTCCCTCCCTGGAGATGTCCAGGAGGGGCCTGGGTGGGGCCCTTGGTGCCATGGTCGAGTTGATCAGATGGGGCTGGGTGGGAGGTTGGACTCGAGGACCTCTGAGGCCTTTTCCAACCTGATTAATTCTCTTCCCATCCTATTTCATCTTCCCCTGGGTGGGAGGTTGGAGCTGACGCTCCCCGAGGCCCGTCCCAGCCTGGTTCGTGCTGCTTCTGCGTGTTCAGGACGGGGATTCCCTGCTCAGTCTCTCTGCTCAGGGATTCCTCCTCTCCAGAGGTGTGAGAGAGGCTTCCCAGCCAGCCTGAACTATTTCCCCCTCTGCATTTGCTCCCCTGAACAGAAGCACAGGGGGGGAGATGCAGTCCTGTCCTGGCTGTTCTCACCGGCATTGTGCTTCTCCCTGCCCACCCTGCCCCTTCCTGGGGGCTGCCTGCTCAGAGCTGACGGGTGAGGGGAAGCAGTTCCAGATCTGCCTCACGGCTGCTCCCTCCTTCCCTTCTTTCTGGAGGGAGGCAGTGAGGGGGAGGAGAGGCTCTGCAAATGAGGCACAGCAGCAGAGGGCTATGGAGGAAGGAGAGCAGACTCCAGGGGCCTCCAGGTCAGAGCCGTGCGGTTAGCATCACAGCTCCTGCTCCATCACCACCACCACCACCACTTCTGCCCCCAGCCCAGCGCCAGGGGCAAGGCCCTCACCAGCCAGGACACCACCCAGAGGAGCTCAGCCCCAGCAGGGAACCCCAGCCAGCACCCCTGGATGGGATTGGGGCGGTCATCAGCCCTGGCCCTGACAGCCAGGGGGCCGCCAGGACCCCAACCTTCTGTCACCACCACCATCACTCAGCGTGCACCAGAGACACTCACCAGGGATGAGAGAAGGATCCTCAGCCCAGGCAGGCTCATCCTAAGGGGGCTGCTCTTCCTGAGGGAGGGGATTAAATAGGAGAGTGGGTGGGAGGGGCCAGGTGGCCACACCTGGGGTGGGAGGAGACTCCAGCTGAGCCCAGGTGCCGATGGTTTGAGGGGATGAAGAGGGGAAGTGGGGCAGGTGAGGGACTTCAAGGGTGTCAGGGAGTGACAGGGCTGGGGGGCATGGAACAAAACCCAGAAGGGGGGAGGTTCCGATTGGATGCCAGGAGGAAGCTCTTCCCCATCAGGGTGGTGAGGCTCTGGCACAGGTTGCCCAGGGAGGTGGTGGTAGCCTCACCCCTGGGCAATTTGGAGGCCAGGCTGGAGGTGGCTCTGGGCAGCCCGATCCAGGGTGAGGCATCCCTGCCCATGGCAGGGGGGTTGGAACTGGCCGATCCCTGAGGCCCCCTCCCCTCCCCTCCCTTCCCCTCTTCTCCTCTCCCTTCCCCTTTCCTTCTCAGAGCCCAGGCCTGGACGCCTGGCAGGCTGCTGAGCAGCCCTGATGCCTGCAAGCCACCGTCCGCTCTGGGGGGAAAGAGACGCTCTCGCTCTCCCTGGCCAAGGCTGGTTCTCTTTCTGGCTCACACAAGGACTCCACAGGTCAGGTGATGAGGTGAGATGGATCTGAGACACGTCGTGGAGCCACTTGTGTAAGCATCTTGAGTCTTGCCGAGAGGTTGTTGCTTGTTCCTGCAGAGAAAGGAGTGCTGGGTGTGTTGCGGTGCATCTTTCATCCAGCTGTGCTCTACAGTCTCTCTGGGACCGAGCGCCGGCTCTGTGCAGTGCCTCCGGGGGAGGGGTGAAGGGCACTGGGAGCGTAGGAAAGCAGAAAGGGTCCCAGGAGGGTTTCAGGACAAGGGAGAACAACAGGCTGCTGATACTGGAAGGATGGCCTGGTGATAAAGAAGAGCGGACTGCAGTACACAGCCTGAAGCGTGAGGCACGGGGACACTTGCCTCCCTGCTGGAGAAGATCAACCTGATACGGGATGAAGATAACGATGGAGCAAACTCAGAGAGCGGCAGTGGTGCAGGAGTGCCAGGGAAGTGCTCGGGCTGCTGGATTTCCCCTCTGTAAACTGCCTGTTCTGTACCAATAAATGATTCCTGCTGCACCAGTAAATGATTCCTGCTGCACCAGTAAGTGATTCCTGCTGCAGCAATAAATGATTCCTGCTGCACCAATAAATGATTCCTGCTGCACCAGTGATTCCTGCTGCACTAATAAATGATTCTTGCTGCACCAATAAATGATTCCTGCTGCACTAGTAAGTGATTCCTGCTGCACCAATAAATGATTCCTGCTGCACCAGTAAGTGATTCCTGCTGCAGCAATAAATGATTCCTGCTGCACCAATAAATGATTCCTGCTGCACCAGTGATTCCTGCTGCACTAATAAATGATTCTTGCTGCACCAATAAATGATTCCTGCTGCACCAGTAAGTGATTCCTGCTGCACCAATAAATGATTCTTGCTGCACCAGTAAGTGATTCCTGCTGCACCAGTAAGTGATTCCTGCTGCACCAATAAATGATTCCTGCTGCACCAGTAAGTGATTCCTGCTGCACCAATAAATGATTCCTGCTGCACCAATAAATGATTCCTGCTGCACCAGTAAGTGATTCCTGCTGCACCAATAAATGATTCCTGCTGCACCAGTAAGTGATTCCTGCTGCACCAATAAATGATTCCTGCTGCAGCAATAAATGATTCTTGCTGCACCAATAAATGATTCCTGCTGCACCAGTAAGTGATTCCTGCTGCACCAATAAATGATTCCTGCTGCACCAATAAGTGATTCCTGCTGCACCAATAAATGATTCCTGCTGCACCAGCAAATGATTCCTGCTGCACCAGTAAGTGATTCCTGCTGCACCAATAAATGATTCCTGCTGCACCAGGGGGGTCCCTGCATGCATTCCCACATGGGAGTCTCCTGTGCCTAGCAGGAGAAAACTCTGCTCTCTTTCTGCTCCATGTCAGTCTAGGAAGTAGCTTTCGGGGTAGCCTGTGGGGCGCCAGAGCACCGCAGCAGGCCACATGGCTTCAGGAGGATCCAAGGGCGGCTGCGTCTGAGGCGCAAAGGCAGCAGCGAGGAACCTGCCTGCGGCCTCCGATGGAGGCCTCGGGCGGAGCATCGCTGCCCAGGGGTCCAACCCAAACTCGTGTGAGAGACATCGACCTCTGGCACATTCCCCACCGTGGGGCAGCCACCAGCCGGCAACACGGGGGCTGGAGTAGCTGCAGCTGTTTGTGGGGGACCCTTCCCTGCCCCCCTTCATTGCTGCAGCAGAGCTCCCCTTCAGGGGGAGAGGGGATGTGTACACATCTGACTAGGAAAGGACCGAGCTGCTGGCCGGGCAGTTTGCTTCACATTCTGCCTTTTGGGGGGAGAATCAAAGGGAGCGGGGGGATTCTGGGCGGACATGGGGCAGGGGGATGCTGCAGCAGAGGAGCAGGTGAGGGCTGGGGGCACCCCCCTAAACCGCTGACAAGTCTCGGAGGGGACCACAGAATATTTCACAGCGTCAGTGCCGTGAGAGGCAATGCAGAACAGACCCTCTCCAGCTGGAGAGGGAGGAGTTGGAGCGACTGCTGTGTCACAAAGCTTTGGAAACGACCCCCCGTCTCCCCTCTCTGTTTTAAAGGCTGTGAGAATCGTAATGAAGTCACACAGGGGCTTGAGCTATAAGCACAGCCTGCGGCCGTACCCATCATAAACAGAGGCTTTTACCTGCGCGTGGTGTAGGGTTTCGATTTAAATGCCAAAACATCCCGAACGGGGCCGGGCCGAGCTGCTGCCCACGCCCAGGGCAGTGCTCAGGGCCGCCCCCGCGTGCGTCACGGCCGGCACCGCCGCCGTGCCGCGGCGCGTGCCGCCCCGAGGGCGCTCAGCGCTGCAGCGAACCGCGCTGAACGCTTGAAATGCTGGAAAGTTGTTAGGGGGAGAAGGGAAAAGGGAGAGAGAGCCTGACTCGAGCGCTGACATGGGTACAACTCCTGCGCCGCAGCGAGGCTCCGGTCCCGCCAGGGCGATAGCGTCGCGATCGTTGCCATGGGTTCAGCGCATGCGTCGCAGCGAGGGTTGTTCGCGCGCTCGGGGCTGGCGGCTTTAAAACGGCGCTCACTGGCCCGCCGGGGCTATCGGGTTCCTGCTCGCTCCGTGCTAGGTGAGTGCCTGCTTCCACAGCTCTCCGGGGCTTTCCTCTGGCAGCTGCAGGACCGCGCTCTGGCTTTGCTTGTAGGGGGGTTCCTGGAGCTGAGCCGGGACCGTTTGGGAGCCGCGACGGGGCGGGGGACTCGCGCACTACCGGCCGGGGCCGGGGCCGGGGCCGAGCGAGCGGGCGGGCCGGGGCGGGCGAGCGAGCGGGCCGGGCCGGGGCGAGCGAGCGAGCGGGCCGGGCCGGGGCGAGCGAGCGGGCCGGGCCGGGGCGAGCGAGCGGGCCGGGCCGGGGCGAGCGAGCGGGCCGGGCCGGGGCGAGCGAGCGGGCCGGGCCGGGGCGAGCGAGCGGGCCGGGCCGGGCCGGGGCGAGCGAGCGGGCCGGGCCGGGGCGAGCGAGCGAGCGGGCGGGCCGGGCCGGGGCGAGCGAGCGGGCGGGCTGGGGCGGGCGAGCGAGCGGGCGGGCGGGCGGGCCGGCCGGGGCGAGCAGCAGTCAGGAAGAATCAGGAGGGGTCTTCTCCCGGTAACAGTAAGTGTTCTTCTAGCGTGGCACCTGTCGTCTTTGTGTTCCTCCCCGTAACTCCAAATTCCCTTCCTAGTGCTCCCACTGCCTTTCCAAGTCTCCCAGTAACTCCCCCACAGCTCTGCGAGTTAAATGAATGCCAGAGGAAAATGAGATGCCTGTGCAGTGTTTTTCTAGGGTGCAGGGAAACCTACTTACAGCTTTACAACGTGAGTAACTGAGAGCTAAGCTTTGCTTTTTGCTCCACTCCTTACCGATTGACTCTTTGCTTTCTACTTGGTCGACCAAGCAAGGCTGATGTCACTTCACAGTTACTACCCCGTTGGTGCCTGCCTGCGAGTGCCGGGACCCTTCCCGGAACCACAGGACAGAAGGAGGGTTTGTCTCTCTCGCGGTGCCCTGATCAGGAGTCGTACCAACACAGGCTCAGAAAGCTGAAACCATCGAAAGATTTAATTAGAGAGCAACAGGCATTAGAGGTTGGTTGATGGCCAGGGAGAAATGCACCGACTGCAAGGCAATCGGGGCGTAGTAAATCCTGGGGAACAGGGAACACGCTCGGAGATGCAGAGCCACGCAACAGCTCTCACAGAGAGGCGCAGCAAAAACTCAGCTGCGTCCCGAAGGCGCAAACCCTACCAAGAAGGGCGTCCGTGGGTCGGGGCTATCAGAAGCAGGGCAGCCCCTCAGCTGTCTCTGTCTTTCCTACCGCGATGCCACGTGGGGGTGGGCGATTGTGGGGGGTTACAGACCATTGCAAAAACAGGGCGGAGGGCTTGCCAGCGCCGGGCAAACCAACCCCAGGGGCGGCCTCTGCCAAGAGGCCTGGTCACACCTAGCGGAGCATGTTGGAAACTGGGGACATTCAGCGTATCCCACAGCAGAACGTGGCTCTGGCTGAGAGAGGATGAACTCAGAGGGGGCAACACACATCAATGCATTATAGTCACTGTGCGAATAGTTAGAAGTCGGTCTAACCTCTTTCCCTCCTGGCTTAACACTAGCCTGGCGTCCAGGACTCAACATACGCACTGCACAGCAACCCACAGAGCTCCTGGGTCATCCCACCTGTACTTGTTCCTGCTGTCCCTGCAGCAATGGACTATTCCTGATTTTTTTTCTCTTTTCCTTTCAAAGTCAGACTGATTCCTGATTCTTCTCCACATCCCTGCCCAGTTCCAGCACCAGAGAGACTGCCCTGAGAGAGAACGAGTCGGGATAACCAGGGACTCGCCTCGAGGAGTCGAATACCACGTGCCAAGAGCGGACGACAGGGCTGTGACAGGGGAGGGGGAGGGGAACGGAGGGGTGGCTTGTGGCGGGTGAACGCCCATTCTGAAGACAGGGTGGAGGGCTTGCGAGTGTTCTACTAAACTCTCTGCTTCCCAGCTGACTCCAAATTATTTCTTGCTGGATTTGGTCCTTTCCTTTTTTTTTTTCCCCCCTCTGTTGGGAGGGAGGAGGGGGGGAGCAGGAGAGAGATTCTCAGCCTCGACACCATCCAAGCTCTGAGCTCCCAGGTAAGGCTCAAATTGCTGCAGCGACAACACAGCCGAGGAGCGGGCGAGCGAGGGGTGGGGGCAGCCTCTCCCAAACGCTGCCAGCGGACTGCTTGCCCGAACGTTCCCGGAGGGGACGGAAACCCATGACAAAACGTAAGTATTAGCGTGAGGTATTGTAGCGGAGGAAAAGCCATGCTGTTCCTCCAGAGGTTGCAGAGAAGTAGTAACGTGTACGCCAAAAGGTTTCCAATGGCCCTGAGCGGCAAATTAAAACCGCACAACACACACAAAGGAGACCCCACTGGTTTTATATTCAGTTGTTTAATTTGAATGGAAAGGCCTCTGAAGAGAGGCCAGCTGAGTCGCTCCCCACGCACCCGGAGGAGATGCCCCCCCTGACCGGTCAGCGTCCCCCCCCACTTCAGGGGGTTTGTGGGCATCTATGGTGGGTGTGGGGGGTATCAAACAGGAATTCAGGGACATGTGGGAGCCAATGGAGGGTCACCTGGGGGCACTTCAGTTGGATGGTTAGGGTTAGCTGGGGGGGGGGGAGTGGGGGCTGGCTTGCTGGCAGCCTCTGGTGTGTGTGGGGGGTTGGCCAGCTTGGCAGCGGCGGCCTCTGTTATTGGGCGGGGGGGTTGGCTGGCTTGGCGGCGGCAGCAGCGTCTGTTGTTGGTTGGGGGGTTGGCCGGCTTGGCAGCGGCGGCTTCTGTTGGGTGGGGGGTGGGATGCGTGGCTGGCTTGGCCACAGCCTTTGTTGTTGGGTGGGGGGTGTTGGCTGGTTTGGTGGCAGCCCATGTTTTTGGGTGTGTGTGGGGGGGGTGGCTGGCTTTTTGGTGGCAGCTTCTGTTATTGGGTGGGGCGTGTGGGGGGGGGGGCTTGGCCTGGCGGTGGCCTCTGTTATTGGGTGGGGATTGGGAGGGTCGCTGGCTTGGCGGCGTCACCCTCCATTTTTTGGGGGGGTTGGGGGGTGGCTGGCTGCAGCAGCTTCTGTTGCTGGGGGGTATGGGGGGATTCGCTGGTGCGGCGGCGGCCTCTGTTTTTTTGGGGGCTTTGGGGGCGCCTGGCTTGGGGGCGGCAGCTTCTCTTGCTGGGGTGGGGGGGTTGACTGGCTTGGCGGCAGCGGCTTACGTGGCTGGTTGGGGAGGGTGGCTGGCTTTTTGGCGGCGGTCTCTGTTGGTGTTGGGTGGGTGGGGGGGTGGCTGGCTTGGTGGTGGCAGTGTCTGCTGTTGGTTGGGGGGTTGGCTGGCATGGCAGTGGCAGCCTCTGTTGGGTGGGGGGTGGGATGTGTGGCTGCCTCGGCAGCGGCCTCTGTTGTGTGTGTGGGGTAGGGGTGGTGGCTGGTTTGGCGGCAGCCCATGTTTTTGGGTGTGGGGGTGTGGCTGGCTTTTTGGTGGTGGCCTCTGTTATTGGGTGGGGGTAGGCTTGGTGGCAGCGCCCTCTGGTTTTTGGGGGGGTTAGGGGGTGGCCAGCTTAGTGGCGGCAGCTTCTGTTGCAGGGCTGGGGGGTGGCTGGCTTGGCAGCGGCGGCCTCTGTTGTGACTGGGGTGGGTGGGATGCGTGGCTGGCTTGTCAGCAGCCTCTGTTTTTTGGGGGGTGTGGGGGGTGGCCAGCTTGGCGAAGGCAGCTTCTGTTGCTGGGGTGGGATGCGTCGCTGGCTTGGCAGCAGCTTCTGTTGCTGGGGGACATGGGGTGGTTGCTTGTCTTGGCGGCGGCCTATGTGGCTAGGTGGAGGGGCTGTGGCTGGCTTGGTGGCGGCGGCCTCTGCTGTGACTGGGGTGGGTGGAATGTGTGGCTGGTTTGGTGGCAGCCTCTGTTATTGGGTGGGGGTTGGGGGGGGTGGCTGGCAAGGTGGCGGCAGCTTCTGTTGCTGGGGGGCATGAGGGGATTTGCTGGCTTGGCGGCAGCGTCCTCTGTGGTTGGGGGGGTAGCTGGCTTTTTGGCGGCGGCCTCTGTTGGCGTTGGGTGGGTGGGGGGGTGGCTGGCTTTGCAGCGACGGCCTCTGTTATGGGGTGGTGGGCCGGCTGCCTTGGCGGCGGCAGTGTCTGTTGTTGGTTGGGGGTTTGGCTGGCTTGGCAGCGGCAGCCTCTGTTGGGCGGGGGGTGGGATGCGTGGCTACCTTGGCAGCGGCCTCTGTTGTTGGGTGGGGGGTAGGAGTGTTGGCTGGTTTGGTGGCAGCCCATGTTTTTGGGTGTGTGTGGGGTGGCTGGCTTTTTGGCGGCAGCCTCTGTTACTGGGTGGGCTGTGGGGGGGGTGCTGGCTTGGCTTGGTGGCTGTGGCCTCTGTGGTTGGGGGGGGGGGCTGGCTTGGCGGCGGTGGCCTGTGTTGGGAGGGGGGGGGGACTGGCTTGGTGGCGGCGGCCTCTGTGACTGGGGTGGGTGGGATGCGTGGCTGGTTTGGCGGCGGCCTCTGTTATCGGGTGGGGGTTGGGGGGGTGGCTGGCATGGTGGTGGTGCCCTCTGTGGTTTGGGGGGGTTGGGGGGTGGCTGGCGCGGCAGCGGCAGCTTCTGTTGCTGGGGGGCATGAGGGGATTTGCTGGCTTGGCGGCAGCATCCTCTGTGGTTGGGGGGGTGGCTGGCTTTTTGGCGGCGGCCTCTGTTGGCGTTGGGTGGGTGGGGGGGTGGCTGGCTTTGCAGCGACGGCCTCTGTTATGGGGTGGTGGGCAGGCTGCCTTGGCGGCGGCAGCGTCTGTTGTTGGTTGGGGGTTTGGCTGGCTTGGCAGCGGCGGCCTCTGTTGGGTGGGGGGTGGGATGCGTGGCTGCCTTGGCAGCGGCCTCTGTTGTTGGGTGGGGGTAGGGGTGTTGGCTGGTTTGGTGGCAGCCCATGTTTTTGGGTGTGTGTGGGGTGGCTGGCTTTTTGGCGGCGGCCTCTGTTACTGGGTGGGCCGTGGGGGGGTGCTGGCTTGGCTTGGTGGCTGTGGCCTCTGTTGTGACTGGGGTGGGTGGGATGCGTGGCTGGTTTGGCGGCGGCCATTGTTATTGGGTGGGAGTTTGGGGGGCAGGCTTGGTGGCAGCGCCCTCTGTTTTTTGGGGAGGTTAGTGGGTGGCCGGCTTGGCGGCGGCAGCTTCTGTTCCTGGGGGGTGTGGGGCAATTTGCTGGCTTGGTGGCAGCGGCCTCTGTTTTTTGGGGGGGTTAGGGGATGGCCGGCTTGGTGGCGGCAGCTTCTGTTGCTGGGGCTGGGGGGTGGCTGGCTTGGCAGCAGCGGCCTCTGTTGTGACTGGGGTGGGTGGGATGCGTGGCTGGCTTGTCAGTGGCCTCTGTTTTTTGGGGAGGGTGGGGGGTGGCCAGCTTGGCGACGGCAGCTTCTGTTGCTGGGGGGCATGGGGTGGTTGCTTGTCTTGGCGGCGGCCTGTGTGGCTGGGTGGGGGGGCTGTGTCTGGCTTGGTGGCGGCGGCCTCTGCTGTGACTGGGGTGGGTGGGATGCGTGGCTGGTTTGGTGGCGGCCTCTGTTATTGGGTGGGGGTTGGGGGGGTGGCTGGCGTGGTGGCAGCGCCCTCTGTGGTTTGGGGGGGTTGAGGGGTGGCTGGTGCAGCAGCGGCAGCTTCTGTTGCTGGGGTGGTGTGGGGGTTGGCTGGCTTGGCGGCAGCGGCCTCTGTGGTTGGTTGGGGGGGTGGCTGGCTTTTTGGCGGCGGCCTCTGTTGGTTGTGGGTGGGTAGGGGGGTGGCTGGCTTTTTGGCAGTGGCCTCTGTTACTGGGTGGGCCGTGGGGGGGGGCTGGCTTGGCTTGGCGGCGGCCCCTGTTATTGGGTGGTGGAGTGGGGGGGTGTCTGTCTTGGCGGCGGCGGCCTATGTGGTTGGGTGGGGGGGCTGTGGCTGACTTGGTGGCGGCGGCCTCTGTGTTTTGGGGGGCTTGGGGGCTGCCTGGCTTTGCAGCGGCCGCTTCTGTTGCTGGGGTGGGGGGGGTTGGCTGGCTTGGCGGCTGCTTCTGTTGCTGGGGGGCATGAGGGGATTTGCTGGCTTGGCGGCAGCGTCCTCTGTGGTTGGGGGGGGTGGCTGGCTTTTTGGCAGCAGCCTCTGTTGGTGTTGGGTGGGTGGGGGGGTGGCTGGCTTTGCAGCGACGGCCTCTGTTATGGGGTGGTGGGCCGGCTGCCTTGGCGGCGGCGGCGTCTGTTGTTGGTTGGGGGTTTGGCTGGCTTGGCAGCGGCGGCCTCTGTTGGGTGGGGGGTGGGATGCGTGGCTGCCTTGGCAGCGGCCTCTGTTGTTGGGTACGGGGTAGGGGTGTTGGCTGGTTTGGTGGCAGCCCATGTTTTTGGGTGTGTGTGGGGTGGCTGGCTTTTTGGCGGCGGCCTCTGTTACTGGGTGGGCCGTGGGGGGGTGCTGGCTTGGCTTGGTGGCTGTGCCCTCTGTGGTTGGGGGGGGGGGGGCTGGCTTGGCGGTGGTGGCCTGTGTTGGGTGTGGGGGGACTGGCTTGGTGGCGGCGGCCTCTGTGACTGGGGTGGGTGGGATGCGTGGCTGGTTTGGCGGCGGCCTCTGTTATTGGGTGGGGGTTGGGGGGGTGGCTGGCGTGGTGGTGGCGCCCTCTGGTTTTTGGGGGGGTTAGTGGATGGCCAGCTTGGCGGCGGCAGCTTTAGTTGCTGGGGGGTGTGGGGCAATTTGCTGGCTTGGTGGCAGCGGCCTCTATTTTTTCGGGGGGTTAGGGGATGGCCGGCTTGGTGGCGGCAGCTTCTGTTGATGGTGTGGGATGCGTCGCTGGCTTGGCGGCAGCTTCTGTTGCTGGGGGGCATGGGGTGGTTGCTTGTCTTGGCGGCTGCCTATGTGGCTGGGTGGGGGGGCTGTGGCTGGCTTGACGGCGGCGGCCTCTGTTGTGACTGGGGTGGGTGGGATGCGTGGCTGGTCTGGTGTCAGCATCTGTTATTGGGTGGGGGTTGGGGGGGTGGCTGGCGTGGTGGCGGTGCCCTCTGTGGTTTGGGGGGGTTGAGGGGTGGCTGGTGCGGCAGCGGCAGCTTCTGTTGCTGGGGTGGGGGGGGGTTGGCTGGCTTGGTGGCAGCAGCCTCTGTGGTTGGTTGGGGGGGGTGGCTGGCTTTTTGGCGGCGGCCTCTGTTGGTTGTGGGTGGGTAGGGGGGTGGCTGGCTTTTTGGCAGTGGCCTCTGTTACTGGGTGGGCCGTGGGGTGGGGGCTGGCTTGGCTTGGCGGCGGCCCCTGTTATTGGGTGGTGGAGTGGGGGGGTGGCTGGCTTGGCGGTGGTGGCCTCTGTTATTGGGTGGGAGGGGTGGGATGCGTGGCTGGTTTGGCGGCAGCCTCTGTTATTGGGTGGGGGAGTGGGGGGGTGGCTGTCTTGGCGGCGGCGGCCTATGTGGTTGGAGGTGGTGGCTGGCTTTTTGGCGGCAGCCTCTGTTGGCGTTGGGTGGGTGGGGGGGTGGCTGGCTTGGCAGCAGCGGCCTCTGTTATGGGGTGGTGGGCTGGCTGCCTTGGCGGCAGCAGCGTTTGTTGTTGGTTGGGGGTTTGGCTGGCTTGGCAGCAGCGGCCTCTGTTGGGTGGGGGGTGGGATGCGTGGCTGCCTTGGCAGCGGTCTCTGTTGTTGGGTGGGGGATAGGGGTGGTGGCTGATTTGGCGGCAGCCCATGTTTTTGGGTGTGTGGGGGGTGGCTGGCTTTTTGGCGGCGGCCTCTGTTACTGGGTGGGCCGTGTGGGGGTGCTGGCTTGGCGGCGGTGGCCTCTGTGGTTGGGGGGGGGGCTGGCTTGGTGGCGGTGGCCTGTGTTGGGAGGGGGGGGGACTGGCTTGGTGGCGGCGGCCTCTGTTGTGACTGGGGTGGGTGGGATGCGTGGCTGGTGTGGCGGCGGCCTCTGTTATTGGGTGGGGGTTGGGGGTGGCTGGCTTGGTGGTGGTGCCCTCTGTGGTTTGGGGGGGGTTGGGGGGTGGCCGGCTTGGCGGCGGCAGCAGCTTCTGTTGCTGGGGTGGGGGTTTGGCTGGCTTGGTGGCAGCTTCTGTTGCTGGGGGGGGGGGGGGGTTGCTTGTCTTGCCGGCGGCCTATGTGTTTGGGTGGGTGGGGGGGCCGGCTTGGCGGCGGCCTCAGTTTGGGGGGCGTGGCTTGTTGGCGGTGGCCTCAGTTGGATCCAACTGAAAGGTCCTTTTGGAGCCCCTCCAGAGCCTCCCCATATACCTCTCTGAGTGCCCGAATTCCCCTTTGATACCCCCACATCCACCTTAGATGCTAGCAGGCCCCTTAAGAGCGGGGGCAGCACTGACCAGGTAGGGGATTCTCACCCCTGTGTGTGGGGGGAGGCTTCGCTGGGCTCTCCTCAGAGGTTACTTCCATTCAAATTAAAGAGACCAAAACCCAAAGAAACCTCAGGACAAAGAATAAAGGCAAAAGAAATAAAGGATCCCCCCCCCCCAACACGCACTGAGGAGGGTTCCCCGTCTTTAATTCCTTGAGACCCATTTCGTAGTTCTGTTTTCAAACTGCTTTGCTCTGCTTGCAATCGGCTTCTACCTGCTAGCAGCCTTTGCGTGTAACGGAAGAGACGCAACGGGGGTGAGTTCAGAGCCTTGTTACCTGGCACTTAGTGCCAGTCCTGACTACCTGTATGAACAGGAGAGATTGGCAGTCTTAGGGCGAGTCGGCTTGGCTCTCTGTGAAGCCGGAGGATTTCCTTCCCCCGAAGAGACGGCGGCTCCGGCCGGCCGGGCTGCCTCTCACCAGGCGCGCCGGGGCTCGGCTCCCCCGGGCGCCAGCCGGCTCCGCCGAGGTCTGCTCTCAGCTCGGCTTCCTTTAGCTTCCGTGGGTTCCCTTCGTCCAGCTGAGCTCCGCACCAGGTTAGTGCCACCCTCTGTCGCTGTCCGCGGTTCCCGTGTAGGTGCTCTGAAGGTTCGATACGCCTGAATGTTCTAGGAGGGGATTAAAAGCCCTAAGACTTCACATGAGTCGCTGGTAAGAAAAGGAGGAAAACTATCTGCAGAAACCAGGAAAACGTGCAGCAGACTTCTGGGAAATAGTCCAACCTCCTCTTTCACAGAAGTAAGGTGAGTTTGTGAAACCGCTCAGCTCCGAGACCTTTAGGAGAGATCCCACAGCCGTCCAGGGCTGTAGCGAGCCCTATAGAACTCCGGCAGTTACCCGAGCCGTGGCGTTCGTCTTTTCCCCCAGATCGGTTTCCGAGGACCGCGGCGGGACCCCTCTCCATCGGGCCGCGGGGCCCGCCGAGGCGCAGGACCTCTCCGGGCGCCCCCTTAGAGGCTTCTCAGGCAGAGCTCTTTTAACTCAGTCAGATCACCCCAGGAAGAGACAAGAGCCTTCAGGCAGGAAAAGGACTGCTGGCAAGGGAAAGGGGTAACGTGTAAGCCCTAAGGGGGCGTCCCACAAGGGAGAAAGGCAAATCGCTGCCACAGGTAAGAGCCCTCGGGGTGGAACCAGGGGGTTCCACTAAGCATTCCAATGGGGGAGACTGCAAAGGTTTTCATATAGCAATTGACCCTATTCTTTACTATCCATGTAAACAGGAAAGTTTCAGTTTTAGGGTGAGTCGGCATAGCGCTTTCAGCGAAGGAAAAGATTTTTCCTCGCCTCAGCCGGCGGCGACTCAAACTCCCCGCGGCAGCTCACCCGCGGGGCCCCCCGAGACGAGGAGAGGCGAACCGAGGCGAACGGAACCGGACGGAACCGGCGCGGGGCTCCCCGAGGCGAGGCGGATGGAACGGAACCGGCGCGGGGCTCCCCGAGGCGAGGCGGAAGGAACCGGCACGTTGGGGGCTTGGCGCGGCTCAGCTCCTCGCTGAGATTCTTCCCGGTTTCCTCGGGCTCCCTTCCAGGTAAGCGCCAGCCTCTGCCGCTCTCTGGGGTTCTTACGTAGCAGCTCGTTTGAAACGCTTGCACGTTCTCGGAGGGGATTAAAATCCCTAAGAGGCCAGCTAACCCTGACACCCCTCTCTTGCAACTTCATAGCTCTGCTGTTTAACTAGGCGCAGCAGTCTGGTATTAATTTGTCTGAAAAGAGGCTTTGAAATGCGCTGCATGGGGTTCTGAAAGACGTAAACTTACAGTGCGTATCTCTAGTACACAACAGCGCACGGATTTTCCTTTGCGTTGTAGGGTTTTTAAACACTCACCGGTTTCGGCGTCGGGTTGGTTTTTCTCGGAACGGAAAACCTGCCGAGGGGAGGCCGGCGGGGCGCTTCCCACGCGCGGCGGCAAGAGACGCCCCCCCGACCGCTCAGCGTAAGTCCGCCGCTTTCAATCGATTCCCCTTTGGTAGGTACGTTGCCAAAATTGGCTTTGCTCTACGCGCAGATCGTTTTTCCGTTCCGGCATCACTTGCCGGAGATCTTGCAGAGAGGAGATCCGGTGGGGGGGTACCTTCAGAGCCTCTTTACCGTCGCAATGAATACCATTCCTGAATATCTCTATAGAGAGGAGAGGATTGTAGTTGCATTTATAGTCTCGGGGCGAGTCGCCTCGGCGCTCTCAGGCAAACGAGAGGGTTTTCTTCCCCTAAAAGGGCGGCGGGGCTCGGCTCGGCGGCTCGGCTCGGCGATTGCGAAGTATCTACGTAGCAATCGATCCCATTCTTTCCTGTCGATGTAAACAGTTGTTTTATTTTTTCAGTCGTAGGGTATGTGTTGTGCAATCGGCGGGCGCAGGGGAAAACGGTTCCTATCGGCATGTAAACTAAGGACCCAAAAAATCCCAGATCACGTAAAAAAGCCCAAAGCAAAGCGACGACCCTCGCAGCACAAAGGAAGACCCCCCGTTCCTGAGCAATCGTTACACATTTCGTAGATGTTTCCAAGCCGTGCGTTACCGTACTTGGAATTTGTTTTTACATTACGGAAGCCTTGGGATTTAATGGGACAGATCCAAAGGGAACGATTGCAAAGCTTCTTATGTAGCAATAGGCAATACTCTTGACTATCCACGGAAAAAGCAGGTATTTTTAGCAGGATTTTCTGTTGACGAAACGGCGTGGGGCTCTCTGAAACGAAATGACGAAACATTGCAATGCTGGCCTGAAATGAAACGGTGTGGGGGCTCTCTGAAATGAGACCAGGTGAAATCGTGCAATGCTGGCCTGAAATGAACTGGTGTGGGGCTCTCTGAAATGAGACTAGGTGAAATGGTGCAATGCTGGCCAGAAATGAAACGGTGTGGGGGCTCTCAGAAATGAAATGATCAAATGGTGCAATGCTGGCCAGAAATGAAACGGTGTGGGGGCTCTCTGAAATTAAATGATCAAATGGTGCAATGCTGGCCTGAAATGAAACGGTGTGGGGGCTCTCTGAAATGAAAAGAGGTGAAATGGTGCAATGCTGGCCAGAAATGAACTGGTGTGGGGGCTCTCTGAAATGAAATGATCAAATGGTGCAATGCTGGCCAGAAATGAAACGGTGTGGGGGCTCTCTGAAATGAAATGATCAAATGGTGCAATGCTGGCCTGAAATGAAACGGTGTGGGGGCTCTCTGAAATGAAATGATCAAATGGTGCAATGCTGGCCTGAAATGAACTGGTGAGGGGGCTCTCTGAAATGAAATGATCAAATGGTGCAATGCTGGCCTGAAATGAACTGGTGTGGGGGCTCTCTGAAATGAAATGATCAAATGGTGCAATGCTGGCCTGAAATGAAATGGTGTGGGGGCTCTCTGAAATGAAATGATCAAATGGTGCAATGCTGGCCTGAAATGAACTGGTGTGGGGGCTCTCTGAAAAGAAATCATCAAATGGTGCAATGCTGGCCTGAAATGAAACGGTGTGGGGGCTCTCTGAAAAGAAATCATCAAATGGCGCAATGCTGGCCTGAAATGAAACGGTGTGGGGGCTCTCTGAAATGAAAAGAGGTGAAATGGTGCAATGCTGGCCTGAAATGAAACGGTGTGGGGGCTCTCTGAAATGAAATCAACAAATGGTGCAATGCTGGCCTGAAATGAAACGGTGTGGGGCTCTCTGCAATGAAATGATCAAATGGTGCAATGCTGGCCTGAAATGAAACGGTGTGGGGGCTCTCTGCAATGAAAAGAGGTGAAATGGTGCAATGCTGGCCTGAAATGAAACGGTGTGGGGCTCTCTGAAATGAAATGATCAAATGGTGCAATGCTGGCCTGAAATGAAACGGTGTGGGGGCTCTCTGAAATGAAAAGAGGTGAAATGGTGCAATGCTGGCCTGAAATGAAATGGTGTGGGGGCTCCCTGAAATGAAATGATCAAATGGTGCAATGCTGGCCTGAAATGAAACGGTGTGGGGGCTCTCTGAAATGAAATGATCAAATGGTGCAATGCTGGCCTGAAATGAAACGGTGTGGGGGCTCCCTGAAATGAAAAGAGGTGAAATGGTGCAATGCTGGCCTGAAATGAAACGGTGTGGGGGCTCTCTGAAATGAAATCAACAAATGGTGCAATGCTGGCCTGAAATGAAACGGTGTGGGGGCTCTCTGCAATGAAATGATCAAATGGTGCAATGCTGGCCTGAAATGAAACGGTGTGGGGGCTCTCTGCAATGAAATGATCAAATGGTGCAATGCTGGCCTGAAATGAACTGGTGTGGGGGCTCTCTGAAATGAAACGATCAAATGGTGCAATGCTGGCCTGAAATGAAACGGTGTGGGGGCTCTCTGAAATGAAATGATCAAATGGTGCAATGCTGGCCTGAAATGAAACGGTGTGGGGGCTCTCTGAAATGAAATGATCAAATGGTGCAATGCTGGCCTGAAATGAAACGGTGTGGGGGCTCTCTGTAATGAAAAGAGGTGAAATGGAGCAATGCTGGCCTGAAATGAAATGGTGTGGGGGCTCTCTGAAATGAAATGATCAAATGGTGCAATGCTGGCCTGAAATGAAACGGTGTGGGGGCTCTCTGTAATGAAAAGAGGTGAAATGGTACAATGCTGGCCTGAAATGAAATGGTGTGGGGGCTCTCTGAAATGAAATGATCAAATGTTGCAATGCTGGCCTGAAATGAAATGGTGTGTGGGTTCTCTGAAATGAAATGATCAAATGGTACAATGCTGGCCTGAAATGAAACGGTGTGGGGGCTCTCTGAAATGAAATGATCAAATGGTGCAATGCTGGCCTGAAATGAAACGGTGTGGGGGCTCTCTGGAATGAAAAGAGGTGAAATGGTGCAATGCTGGCCTGAAATGAAACGGTGTGGGGGCTCTCTGAAATGAAATGATCAAATGGTGCAATGCTGGCCTGAAATGAACTGCTGTGGGGGCTCTCTGAAATGAAATGATCAAATGGTGCAATGCTGGCCTGAAATGAAACGGTGTGGGGGCTCTCTGAAATGAAATGATCAAATGGTGCAATGCTGGCCTGAAATGAACTGCTGTGGGGGCTCTCTGAAATGAAATGATCAAATGGTGCAATGCTGGCCTGAAATGAAATGGTGTGGGGGCTCTCTGAAATGAAAAGACATCAAATGCAGCAATGCTGGCCTGAAATGAAACGGTGTGCTGGCTCTCTGAAATGAAAAGATGTGAAATGGTGCAATGCTGGCCTGAAATGAACTGGTGTGGGGGCTCTCTGAAATGAAATGAGGTGAAATGGTGCAATGCTGGCCTGAAATGAACTGGTGTGGGGGCTCTCTGCAATGAAATGATCAAATGGTGCAATGCTGGCCTGAAATGAAACGGTGTGGGGGCTCTCTGCAATGAAATGATCAAATGGTGCAATGCTGGCCTGAAATGAACTGGTGTGGGGGCTCTCTGAAATGAAATGATCAAATGGTGCAATGCTGGCCTGAAATGAACTGGTGTGGGGGCTCTCTGCAATGAAATGATCAAATGGTGCAATGCTGGCCTGAAATGAACTGGTGTGGGGGCTCTCTGAAATGAAATGATCAAATGGTGCAATGCTGGCCTGAAATGAAACGGTGTGGGGGCTCTCTGCAATGAAATGATCAAATGGTGCAATGCTGGCCTGAAATGAAACGGTGTGGGCCTCTCTGCAATGAAATGATCAAATGGTGCAATGCTGGCCTGAAATGAAATGGTGTGGGGGCTCTCTGAAATGAAATCAACAAATAGTGCAATGCTGGCCTGAAATGAAACTGTGTGGGGCTCTCTGCAATGAAATGATCAAATGGTGCAATGCTGGCCTGAAATGAAACGGTGTGGGGGCTCTCTGAAATGAAATGATCAAATGGTGCAATGCTGGCCTGAAATGAAACGGTGTGGGGGCTCTCTGAAATGAAATGATCAAATGGAGCAATGCTGGCCTGAAATGAAACGGTGTGGGGGCTCTCTGTAATGAAAAGAGGTGAAATGGTACAATGCTGGCCTGAAATGAAACGGTGTGGGGGCTCTCTGAAATGAAATGATCAAATGGTGCAATGCTGGCCTGAAATGAACTGGTGTGGGGGCTCTCTGAAATGAAATGATCAAATGGTGCAATGCTGGCCTGAAATGAAATGGTGTGGGGGCTCTCTGAAATGAAATGATCAAATGGTGCAATGCTGGCCTGAAATAAAACGGTGTGGGGGCTCTCTGAAATGAAATGATCAAATGGTGCAATGCTGGCCTGAAATGAAACGGTGTGGGCGCTCTCTGAAATGAAAAGACATCAAATGCAGCAATGCTGGCCTGAAATGAAACGGTGTGCTGGCTCTCTGAAATGATGTGAAATGGTGCAATGCTGGCCTGAAATGAACTGGTGTGGGGGCTCTCTGAAATGAAATGAGGTGAAATGGTGCAATGCTGGCCTGAAATAAAACGGTGTGGGCCTCTCTGCAATGAAATGATCAAATGGTGCAATGCTGGCCTGAAATGAAACGGTGTGGGGGCTCTCTGAAGTGAAATGATCAAATGGTGCAATGCTGGCCTGAAATGAAACGCTGTGGGGGCACTCTGAAATGAAATGATCAAATGGTGCAATGCTGGCCAGAAATGAAATGGTGTGGGGGCTTTCTGGAATGAAATGATCAAATGGTGCAATGCTGGCCTGAAATGAAACGGTGTGGGGGCTCTCTGAAATGAAAAGAGGTGAAATGGTACAATGCTGGCCTGAAATGAAACGGTGTGGGGGCTCTCTGAAATGAAATGATCAAATGGTGCAATGCTGGCCTGAAATGAACTGCTGTGGGGGCTCTCTGAAATGAAATGATCAAATGGTGCAATGCTGGCCTGAAATGAAATGGTGTGGGGGCTCTCTGAAATGAAATGATCAAATGGTGCAATGCTGGCCTGAAATGAACTGCTGTGGGGGCTCTCTGAAATGAAATGATCAAATGGTGCAATGCTGGCCTGAAATGAAATGGTGTGGGGGCTCTCTGGAATGAAAAGAGGTGAAATGGTGCAATGCTGGCCTGAAATAAAACGGTGTGGGGGCTCTCTGAAATGAAATGATCAAATGGTGCAATGCTGGCCTGAAATGAACTGCTGTGGGGGCTCTCTGAAATGAAATGATCAAATGGTGCAATGCTGGCCTGAAATGAAATGGTGTGGGGGCTCTCTGAAATGAAAAGACATCAAATGCAGCAATGCTGGCCTGAAATGAAACGGTGTGCTGGCTCTCTGAAATGAAAAGATGTGAAATGGTGCAATGCTGGCCTGAAATGAACTGGTGTGGGGGCTCTCTGAAATGAAATGAGGTGAAATGGTGCAATGCTGGCCTGAAATGAACTGGTGTGGGGGCTCTCTGCAATGAAATGATCAAATGGTGCAATGCTGGCCTGAAATGAAACGGTGTGGGGGCTCTCTGCAATGAAATGATCAAATGGTGCAATGCTGGCCTGAAATGAACAGGTGTGGGGGCTCTCTGAAATGAAATGATCAAATGGTGCAATGCTGGCCTGAAATGAACTGGTGTGGGGGCTCTCTGCAATGAAATGATCAAATGGTGCAATGCTGGCCTGAAATGAACTGGTGTGGGGGCTCTCTGAAATGAAATGATCAAATGGTGCAATGCTGGCCTGAAATGAAACGGTGTGGGGGCTCTCTGCAATGAAATGATCAAATGGTGCAATGCTGGCCTGAAATGAAACGGTGTGGGCCTCTCTGCAATGAAATGATCAAATGGTGCAATGCTGGCCTGAAATGAAATGGTGTGGGGGCTCTCTGAAATGAAATCAACAAATAGTGCAATGCTGGCCTGAAATGAAACTGTGTGGGGCTCTCTGCAATGAAATGATCAAATGGTGCAATGCTGGCCTGAAATGAAACGGTGTGGGGGCTCTCTGAAATGAAATGATCAAATGGTGCAATGCTGGCCTGAAATGAAACGGTGTGGGGGCTCTCTGAAATGAAATGATCAAATGGAGCAATGCTGGCCTGAAATGAAACGGTGTGGGGGCTCTCTGTAATGAAAAGAGGTGAAATGGTACAATGCTGGCCTGAAATGAAATGGTGTGGGGGCTCTCTGAAATGAAATGATCAAATGGTGCAATGCTGGCCTGAAATGAACTGGTGTGGGGGCTCTCTGAAATGAAATGATCAAATGGTGCAATGCTGGCCTGAAATGAAATGGTGTGGGGGCTCTCTGAAATGAAATGATCAAATGGTGCAATGCTGGCCTGAAATAAAACGGTGTGGGGGCTCTCTGAAATGAAATGATCAAATGGTGCAATGCTGGCCTGAAATGAAACGGTGTGGGCGCTCTCTGAAATGAAAAGACATCAAATGCAGCAATGCTGGCCTGAAATGAAACGGTGTGCTGGCTCTCTGAAATGATGTGAAATGGTGCAATGCTGGCCTGAAATGAACTGGTGTGGGGGCTCTCTGAAATGAAATGAGGTGAAATGGTGCAATGCTGGCCTGAAATAAAACGGTGTGGGCCTCTCTGCAATGAAATGATCAAATGGTGCAATGCTGGCCTGAAATGAAACGGTGTGGGGGCTCTCTGAAGTGAAATGATCAAATGGTGCAATGCTGGCCTGAAATGAAACGCTGTGGGGGCACTCTGAAATGAAATGATCAAATGGTGCAATGCTGGCCAGAAATGAAATGGTGTGGGGGCTTTCTGGAATGAAATGATCAAATGGTGCAATGCTGGCCTGAAATGAACTGGTGTGGGGGCTCTCTGAAATGAAAAGACATCAAATGGTGCAATGCTGGCCAGAAATGAAACGGTGTGGGGGCTCTCTGAAATGAAAAGAGGTGAAATGGTACAATGCTGGCCTGAAATGAAACGGTGTGGGGGCTCTCTGAAATGAAATGATCAAATGGTGCAATGCTGGCCTGAAATGAACTGCTGTGGGGGCTCTCTGAAATGAAATGATCAAATGGTGCAATGCTGGCCTGAAATGAAATGGTGTGGGGGCTCTCTGAAATGAAATGATCAAATGGTGCAATGCTGGCCTGAAATGAACTGCTGTGGGGGCTCTCTGAAATGAAATGATCAAATGGTGCAATGCTGGCCTGAAATGAAATGGTGTGGGGGCTCTCTGGAATGAAAAGACATCAAATGCAGCAATGCTGGCCTGAAATGAAACGGTGTGCTGGCTCTCTGAAATGAAAAGATGTGAAATGGTGCAATGCTGGCCTGAAATGAAACGGTGTGGGGGCTCTCTGCAATGAAATGATCAAATGGTGCAATGCTGGCCTGAAATGAAACGGTGTGGGGGCTCTCTGCAATGAAATGATCAAATGGTGCAATGCTGGCCTGAAATGAAACGGTGTGGGCCTCTCTGCAATGAAATGATCAAATGGTGCAATGCTGGCCTGAAATGAAACGGTGTGCTGGCTCTCTGAAATGAAAAGATGTGAAATGGTGCAATGCTGGCCAGAAATGAACTGGTGTGGGGGCTCTCTGAAATGAAAAGACATCAAATGGTGCAATGCTGGCCAGAAATGAAACCGTGTGGGGGCTCTCTGAAATGAAATGATCAAATGGTGCAATGCTGGCCTGAAATGAAACTGTGTGGGGGCTCTCTGGAATGAAATGATCAAATGGTGCAATGCTGGCCTGAAATGAACTGGTGTGGGGACTCTCTGAAATGAAATCATCAAATGGTGCAATGCTGGCCTGAAATGAAACGGTGTGGGGGCTCTCTGAAGTGAAATCATCAAATGGTGCAATGCTGGCCTGAAATGAAATGGTGTGGGGGCTCTCTGAAGTGAAATCATCAAATGGTGCAATGCTGGCCTGAAATGAAATGGTGTGGGGGCTCTCTGAAATGAAATCAACAAATAGTGCAATGCTGGCCTGAAATGAAACTGTGTGGGGCTCTCTGCAATGAAATGATCAAATGGTGCAATGCTGGCCTGAAATGAAACGGTGTGGGGGCTCTCTGAAATGAAATGATCAAATGGTGCAATGCTGGCCTGAAATGAAACGGTGTGGGGGCTCTCTGAAATGAAATGATCAAATGGAGCAATGCTGGCCTGAAATGAAACGGTGTGGGGGCTCTCTGTAATGAAAAGAGGTGAAATGGTACAATGCTGGCCAGAAATGAAACGGTGTGGGGGCTCTCTGAAATGAAATGATCAAATGGTGCAATGCTGGCCTGAAATGAACTGGTGTGGGGGCTCTCTGAAATGAAATGATCAAATGGTGCAATGCTGGCCTGAAATAAAACGGTGTGGGGGCTCTCTGAAATGAAATGATCAAATGGTGCAATGCTGGCCTGAAATGAAACGGTGTGGGCGCTCTCTGAAATGAAAAGACATCAAATGCAGCAATGCTGGCCTGAAATGAAACGGTGTGGGGGCTCTCTGAAATGAAAAGATGTGAAATGGTGCAATGCTGGCCTGAAATGAACTGGTGTGGGGGCTCTCTGAAATGAAATGAGGTGAAATGGTGCAATGCTGGCCTGAAATAAAACGGTGTGGGCCTCTCTGCAATGAAATGATCAAATGGTGCAATGCTGGCCAGAAATGAAATGGTGTGGGGGCTTTCTGGAATGAAATGATCAAATGGAGCAATGCTGGCCTGAAATGAAACGGTGTGGGGGCTCTCTGAAATGAAATGATCAAATGGTGCAATGCTGGCCTGAAATGAAACGGTGTGGGGGCTCTCTGAAATGAAATGATCAAATGGAGCCATGCTGGCCTGAAATGAAACGGTATGGGTCCCCAGCTCTGCTGAGATCAGCTCTTTGCTCAGGTTTTTCCTGGTTTCCTTGGGCTCACTTCAGGTAAGTGCCAACCTTTGCTGCTCTTTGGGGTTCTTCTGTATCAACCTGGAATGTTTGAAATGCCTGCATGGTCTTGGAGTGGATTAAGACCCCTAGGAGGCCAGCTCACCCTGACCCCTCTGCTCCAACTCCCTAGCTCTCTTGTTTAACGAGGTGTAGAAGTGTGGTATTCATCTGTCTGAAAAGAGGCTTTGAAATGAGCTACACGGGCTTCTGGAGTATGTAAGCTTACAGTGTGTCTGTGCAATACACAAGGAGTGCTTTTTCCTTTGCGTGTCTTGTAGGGTTATTAAATATTCACTGATTAGGGTGTGTCTGTTTTTCTTTCTGTTATTACAATGGAAAGCCTTCTGAACAGAAGCCGGCTCAGCTCCTTCCCATGCACAGCGGTAACAAACTGTGTTGCTGCTGAACTCTGTACACTGACTGACTGCGCGGCTGCTGAACTCTGTACACTGACTGACTGCGCGGCTGCTGAACTCTGTACTCTGACTGCGCGGCTGCTGAACTCTAATCTGACTGACTGCGCGGCTGCTGAACTCTGTACTCTGACTGACTGCGCGGCTGCTGAACTCTGTACTCTGACTGCGCGGCTGCTGAACTCTGTACTCTGACTGCGCGGCTGCTGAACTCTGTACTCTGACTGCGCGGCTGCTGAACTCTGTACACTGACTGCGCGGCTGCTGAACTCTGTACACTGACTGACTGCGCGGCTGCTGAACTCTGTACACTGACTGACTGCGCGGCTGCTGAACTCTGTACTCTGACTGCGCGGCTGCTGAACTCTGTACACTGACTGACTGCGCGGCTGCTGAACTCTGTACACTGACTGACTGCGCGGCTGCTGAACTCTGTACTCTGACTGCGCGGCTGCTGAACTCTGTAATCTGACTGACTGCGCGGCTGCTGAACTCTGTAATCTGACTGACTGCGCGGCTGCTGAACTCTGTACACTGAATGACTGCGCGGCTGCTGAACTCTGTACTCTGACTGACTGCGCGGCTGCTGAACTCTGTAATCTGACTGACTGCGCGGCTGCTGAACTCTGTACTCTGACTGCGCGGCTGCTGAACTCTGTACACTGATTGACTGCGCGGCTGCTGAACTCTGTAATCTGACTGACTGCGCGGCTGCTGAACTCTGTACTCTGACTGCGCGGCTGCTGAACTCTGAAAACTGACTGCGCGGCTGCTGAACTCTGTACACTGATTGACTGCGCGGCTGCTGAACTCTGTACACTGACTGCGCGGCTGCTGAACTCTGTACACTGACTGACTGCGCGGCTGCTGAACTCTGTACACTGACTGACTGCGCGGCTGCTGAACTCTGTACTCTGACTGCGCGGCTGCTGAACTCTGTACACTGACTGACTGCGCGGCTGCTGAACTCTGTAATCTGACTGACTGCGCGGCTGCTGAACTCTGTACACTGACTGACTGCGCGGCTGCTGAACTCTGTAATCTGACTGACTGCGCGGCTGCTGAACTCTGTAATCTGACTGACTGCGCGGCTGCTGAACTCTGTACTCTGACTGACTGCGCGGCTGCTGAACTCTGTACTCTGACTGCGCGGCTGCTGAACTCTGTACTCTGACTGACTGCGCGGCTGCTGAACTCTGTACACTGACTGACTGCGCGGCTGCTGAACTCTGTACTCTGACTGCGCGGCTGCTGAACTCTAATCTGACTGACTGCGCGGCTGCTGAACTCTGTACTCTGACTGACTGCGCGGCTGCTGAACTCTGTACTCTGACTGCGCGGCTGCTGAACTCTGTACTCTGACTGCGCGGCTGCTGAACTCTGTACACTGACTGCGCGGCTGCTGAACTCTGTACACTGACTGCGCGGCTGCTGAACTCTGTACACTGACTGACTGCGCGGCTGCTGAACTCTGTACTCTGACTGCGCGGCTGCTGAACTCTGTACACTGACTGCGCGGCTGCTGAACTCTGTACACTGACTGACTGCGCGGCTGCTGAACTCTGTACACTGACTGACTGCGCGGCTGCTGAACTCTGTACTCTGACTGCGCGGCTGCTGAACTCTGTACACTGACTGACTGCGCGGCTGCTGAACTCTGTAATCTGACTGACTGCGCGGCTGCTGAACTCTGTACACTGAATGACTGCGCGGCTGCTGAACTCTGTACTCTGACTGACTGCGCGGCTGCTGAACTCTGTAATCTGACTGACTGCGCGGCTGCTGAACTCTGTACTCTGACTGCGCGGCTGCTGAACTCTGTACACTGATTGACTGCGCGGCTGCTGAACTCTGTAATCTGACTGACTGCGCGGCTGCTGAACTCTGTACTCTGACTGCGCGGCTGCTGAACTCTGAAAACTGACTGCGCGGCTGCTGAACTCTGTACACTGATTGACTGCGCGGCTGCTGAACTCTGTACACTGATTGACTGCGCGGCTGCTGAACTCTGTAATCTGACTGACTGCGCGGCTGCTGAACTCTGTACTCTGACTGCGCGGCTGCTGAACTCTGAAAACTGACTGCGCGGCTGCTGAACTCTGTACACTGATTGACTGCGCGGCTGCTGAACTCTGTACACTGACTGCGCGGCTGCTGAACTCTGTACACTGACTGACTGCGCGGCTGCTGAACTCTGTACACTGACTGACTGCGCGGCTGCTGAACTCTGTACTCTGACTGCGCGGCTGCTGAACTCTGTACACTGACTGACTGCGCGGCTGCTGAACTCTGTAATCTGACTGACTGCGCGGCTGCTGAACTCTGTACACTGAATGACTGCGCGGCTGCTGAACTCTGTACACTGATTGACTGCGCGGCTGCTGAACTCTGTAATCTGACTGACTGCGCGGCTGCTGAACTCTGTACTCTGACTGCGCGGCTGCTGAACTCTGTAATCTGACTGACTGCGCGGCTGCTGAACTCTGTACTCTGACTGCGCGGCTGCTGAACTCTGAAAACTGACTGCGCGGCTGCTGAACTCTGTACACTGATTGACTGCGCGGCTGCTGAACTCTGTACTCTGACTGACTGCGCGGCTGCTGAACTCTGTACTCTGACTGCGCGGCTGCTGAACTCTGTACACTGACTGCGCGGCTGCTGAACTCTGTACTCTGACTGACTGCGCGGCTGCTGAACTCTGTACTCTGACTGCGCGGCTGCTGAACTCTGAAAACTGACTGCGCGGCTGCTGAACTCTGTACACTGATTGACTGCGCGGCTGCTGAACTCTGTACACTGATTGACTGCGCGGCTGCTGAACTCTGTACTCTGACTGACTGCGCGGCTGCTGAACTCTGTACTCTGACTGCGCGGCTGCTGAACTCTGTACACTGACTGCGCGGCTGCTGAACTCTGTACACTGACTGCGCGGCTGCTGAACTCTGTACACTGACTGACTGCGCGGCTGCTGAACTCTGTACTCTGACTGCGCGGCTGCTGAACTCTGTACACTGATTGACTGCGCGGCTGCTGAACTCTGTACTCTGACTGCGCGGCTGCTGAACTCTGAAAACTGACTGCGCGGCTGCTGAACTCTGTACACTGATTGACTGCGCGGCTGCTGAACTCTGTACACTGACTGACTGCGCGGCTGCTGAACTCTGAAAACTGATTGACTGCGCGGGTTAGGGGTAGGGTTAGGGTTAGGGGTTGGGGTTGGGGTTGGGGTTAGGGTTAGGGTTAGGGTTAGGGTTAGGGTTAGGGTTAGGGTTAGGGTTAGGGTTAGGGTTAGGGTTAGGGTTAGGGTTAGGGTTAGGGTTAGGGTTAGGGTTAGGGTTAGGGTTAGGGTTAGGGTTAGGGTTAGGGTTAGGGTTAGGGTTAGGGTTAGGGTTAGGGTTAGGGTTAGGGTTAGGGTTAGGGTTAGGGTTAGGGTTAGGGTTAGGGTTAGGGTTAGGGTTAGGGTTAGGGTTAGGGTTAGGGTTAGGGTTAGGGTTAGGGTTAGGGTTAGGGTTAGGGTTAGGGTTAGGGTTAGGGTTAGGGTTAGGGTTAGGGTTAGGGTTAGGGTTAGGGTTAGGGTTAGGGTTAGGGTTAGGGTTAGGGTTAGGGTTAGGGTTAGGGTTAGGGTTAGGGTTAGGGTTAGGGTTAGGGTTAGGGTTAGGGTTAGGGTTAGGGTTAGGGTTAGGGTTAGGGTTAGGGTTAGGGTTAGGGTTAGGGTTAGGGTTAGGGTTAGGGTTAGGGTTAGGGTTAGGGTTAGGGTTAGGGTTAGGGTTAGGGTTAGGGTTAGGGTTAGGGTTAGGGTTAGGGTTAGGGTTAGGGTTAGGGTTAGGGTTAGGGTTAGGGTTAGGGTTAGGGTTAGGGTTAGGGTTAGGGTTAGGGTTAGGGTTAGGGTTAGGGTTAGGGTTAGGGTTAGGGTTAGGGTTAGGGTTAGGGTTAGGGTTAGGGTTAGGGTTAGGGTTAGGGTTAGGGTTAGGGTTAGGGTTAGGGTTAGGGTTAGGGTTAGGGTTAGGGTTAGGGTTAGGGTTAGGGTTAGGGTTAGGGTTAGGGTTAGGGTTAGGGTTAGGGTTAGGGTTAGGGTTAGGGTTAGGGTTAGGGTTAGGGTTAGGGTTAGGGTTAGGGTTAGGGTTAGGGTTAGGGTTAGGGTTAGGGTTAGGGTTAGGGTTAGGGTTAGGGTTAGGGTTAGGGTTAGGGTTAGGGTTAGGGTTAGGGTTAGGGTTAGGGTTAGGGTTAGGGTTAGGGTTAGGGTTAGGGTTAGGGTTAGGGTTAGGGTTAGGGTTAGGGTTAGGGTTAGGGTTAGGGTTAGGGTTAGGGTTAGGGTTAGGGTTAGGGTTAGGGTTAGGGTTAGGGTTAGGGTTAGGGTTAGGGTTAGGGTTAGGGTTAGGGTTAGGGTTAGGGTTAGGGTTAGGGTTAGGGTTAGGGTTAGGGTTAGGGTTAGGGTTAGGGTTAGGGTTAGGGTTAGGGTTAGGGTTAGGGTTAGGGTTAGGGTTAGGGTTAGGGTTAGGGTTAGGGTTAGGGTTAGGGTTAGGGTTAGGGTTAGGGTTAGGGTTAGGGTTAGGGTTAGGGTTAGGGTTAGGGTTAGGGTTAGGGTTAGGGTTAGGGTTAGGGTTAGGGTTAGGGTTAGGGTTAGGGTTAGGGTTAGGGTTAGGGTTAGGGTTAGGGTTAGGGTTAGGGTTAGGGTTAGGGTTAGGGTTAGGGTTAGGGTTAGGGTTAGGGTTAGGGTTAGGGTTAGGGTTAGGGTTAGGGTTAGGGTTAGGGTTAGGGTTAGGGTTAGGGTTAGGGTTAGGGTTAGGGTTAGGGTTAGGGTTAGGGTTAGGGTTAGGGTTAGGGTTAGGGTTAGGGTTAGGGTTAGGGTTAGGGTTAGGGTTAGGGTTAGGGTTAGGGTTAGGGTTAGGGTTAGGGTTAGGGTTAGGGTTAGGGTTAGGGTTAGGGTTAGGGTTAGGGTTAGGGTTAGGGTTAGGGTTAGGGTTAGGGTTAGGGTTAGGGTTAGGGTTAGGGTTAGGGTTAGGGTTAGGGTTAGGGTTAGGGTTAGGGTTAGGGTTAGGGTTAGGGTTAGGGTTAGGGTTAGGGTTAGGGTTAGGGTTAGGGTTAGGGTTAGGGTTAGGGTTAGGGTTAGGGTTAGGGTTAGGGTTAGGGTTAGGGTTAGGGTTAGGGTTAGGGTTAGGGTTAGGGTTAGGGTTAGGGTTAGGGTTAGGGTTAGGGTTAGGGTTAGGGTTAGGGTTAGGGTTAGGGTTAGGGTTAGGGTTAGGGTTAGGGTTAGGGTTAGGGTTAGGGTTAGGGTTAGGGTTAGGGTTAGGGTTAGGGTTAGGGTTAGGGTTAGGGTTAGGGTTAGGGTTAGGGTTAGGGTTAGGGTTAGGGTTAGGGTTAGGGTTAGGGTTAGGGTTAGGGTTAGGGTTAGGGTTAGGGTTAGGGTTAGGGTTAGGGTTAGGGTTAGGGTTAGGGTTAGGGTTAGGGTTAGGGTTAGGGTTAGGGTTAGGGTTAGGGTTAGGGTTAGGGTTAGGGTTAGGGTTAGGGTTAGGGTTAGGGTTAGGGTTAGGGTTAGGGTTAGGGTTAGGGTTAGGGTTAGGGTTAGGGTTAGGGTTAGGGTTAGGGTTAGGGTTAGGGTTAGGGTTAGGGTTAGGGTTAGGGTTAGGGTTAGGGTTAGGGTTAGGGTTAGGGTTAGGGTTAGGGTTAGGGTTAGGGTTAGGGTTAGGGTTAGGGTTAGGGTTAGGGTTAGGGTTAGGGTTAGGGTTAGGGTTAGGGTTAGGGTTAGGGTTAGGGTTAGGGTTAGGGTTAGGGTTAGGGTTAGGGTTAGGGTTAGGGTTAGGGTTAGGGTTAGGGTTAGGGTTAGGGTTAGGGTTAGGGTTAGGGTTAGGGTTAGGGTTAGGGTTAGGGTTAGGGTTAGGGTTAGGGTTAGGGTTAGGGTTAGGGTTAGGGTTAGGGTTAGGGTTAGGGTTAGGGTTAGGGTTAGGGTTAGGGTTAGGGTTAGGGTTAGGGTTAGGGTTAGGGTTAGGGTTAGGGTTAGGGTTAGGGTTAGGGTTAGGGTTAGGGTTAGGGTTAGGGTTAGGGTTAGGGTTAGGGTTAGGGTTAGGGTTAGGGTTAGGGTTAGGGTTAGGGTTAGGGTTAGGGTTAGGGTTAGGGTTAGGGTTAGGGTTAGGGTTAGGGTTAGGGTTAGGGTTAGGGTTAGGGTTAGGGTTAGGGTTAGGGTTAGGGTTAGGGTTAGGGTTAGGGTTAGGGTTAGGGTTAGGGTTAGGGTTAGGGTTAGGGTTAGGGTTAGGGTTAGGGTTAGGGTTAGGGTTAGGGTTAGGGTTAGGGTTAGGGTTAGGGTTAGGGTTAGGGTTAGGGTTAGGGTTAGGGTTAGGGTTAGGGTTAGGGTTAGGGTTAGGGTTAGGGTTAGGGTTAGGGTTAGGGTTAGGGTTAGGGTTAGGGTTAGGGTTAGGGTTAGGGTTAGGGTTAGGGTTAGGGTTAGGGTTAGGGTTAGGGTTAGGGTTAGGGTTAGGGTTAGGGTTAGGGTTAGGGTTAGGGTTAGGGTTAGGGTTAGGGTTAGGGTTAGGGTTAGGGTTAGGGTTAGGGTTAGGGTTAGGGTTAGGGTTAGGGTTAGGGTTAGGGTTAGGGTTAGGGTTAGGGTTAGGGTTAGGGTTAGGGTTAGGGTTAGGGTTAGGGTTAGGGTTAGGGTTAGGGTTAGGGTTAGGGTTAGGGTTAGGGTTAGGGTTAGGGTTAGGGTTAGGGTTAGGGTTAGGGTTAGGGTTAGGGTTAGGGTTAGGGTTAGGGTTAGGGTTAGGGTTAGGGTTAGGGTTAGGGTTAGGGTTAGGGTTAGGGTTAGGGTTAGGGTTAGGGTTAGGGTTAGGGTTAGGGTTAGGGTTAGGGTTAGGGTTAGGGTTAGGGTTAGGGTTAGGGTTAGGGTTAGGGTTAGGGTTAGGGTTAGGGTTAGGGTTAGGGTTAGGGTTAGGGTTAGGGTTAGGGTTAGGGTTAGGGTTAGGGTTAGGGTTAGGGTTAGGGTTAGGGTTAGGGTTAGGGTTAGGGTTAGGGTTAGGGTTAGGGTTAGGGTTAGGGTTAGGGTTAGGGTTAGGGTTAGGGTTAGGGTTAGGGTTAGGGTTAGGGTTAGGGTTAGGGTTAGGGTTAGGGTTAGGGTTAGGGTTAGGGTTAGGGTTAGGGTTAGGGTTAGGGTTAGGGTTAGGGTTAGGGTTAGGGTTAGGGTTAGGGTTAGGGTTAGGGTTAGGGTTAGGGTTAGGGTTAGGGTTAGGGTTAGGGTTAGGGTTAGGGTTAGGGTTAGGGTTAGGGTTAGGGTTAGGGTTAGGGTTAGGGTTAGGGTTAGGGTTAGGGTTAGGGTTAGGGTTAGGGTTAGGGTTAGGGTTAGGGTTAGGGTTAGGGTTAGGGTTAGGGTTAGGGTTAGGGTTAGGGTTAGGGTTAGGGTTAGGGTTAGGGTTAGGGTTAGGGTTAGGGTTAGGGTTAGGGTTAGGGTTAGGGTTAGGGTTAGGGTTAGGGTTAGGGTTAGGGTTAGGGTTAGGGTTAGGGTTAGGGTTAGGGTTAGGGTTAGGGTTAGGGTTAGGGTTAGGGTTAGGGTTAGGGTTAGGGTTAGGGTTAGGGTTAGGGTTAGGGTTAGGGTTAGGGTTAGGGTTAGGGTTAGGGTTAGGGTTAGGGTTAGGGTTAGGGTTAGGGTTAGGGTTAGGGTTAGGGTTAGGGTTAGGGTTAGGGTTAGGGTTAGGGTTAGGGTTAGGGTTAGGGTTAGGGTTAGGGTTAGGGTTAGGGTTAGGGTTAGGGTTAGGGTTAGGGTTAGGGTTAGGGTTAGGGTTAGGGTTAGGGTTAGGGTTAGGGTTAGGGTTAGGGTTAGGGTTAGGGTTAGGGTTAGGGTTAGGGTTAGGGTTAGGGTTAGGGTTAGGGTTAGGGTTAGGGTTAGGGTTAGGGTTAGGGTTAGGGTTAGGGTTAGGGTTAGGGTTAGGGTTAGGGTTAGGGTTAGGGTTAGGGTTAGGGTTAGGGTTAGGGTTAGGGTTAGGGTTAGGGTTAGGGTTAGGGTTAGGGTTAGGGTTAGGGTTAGGGTTAGGGTTAGGGTTAGGGTTAGGGTTAGGGTTAGGGTTAGGGTTAGGGTTAGGGTTAGGGTTAGGGTTAGGGTTAGGGTTAGGGTTAGGGTTAGGGTTAGGGTTAGGGTTAGGGTTAGGGTTAGGGTTAGGGTTAGGGTTAGGGTTAGGGTTAGGGTTAGGGTTAGGGTTAGGGTTAGGGTTAGGGTTAGGGTTAGGGTTAGGGTTAGGGTTAGGGTTAGGGTTAGGGTTAGGGTTAGGGTTAGGGTTAGGGTTAGGGTTAGGGTTAGGGTTAGGGTTAGGGTTAGGGTTAGGGTTAGGGTTAGGGTTAGGGTTAGGGTTAGGGTTAGGGTTAGGGTTAGGGTTAGGGTTAGGGTTAGGGTTAGGGTTAGGGTTAGGGTTAGGGTTAGGGTTAGGGTTAGGGTTAGGGTTAGGGTTAGGGTTAGGGTTAGGGTTAGGGTTAGGGTTAGGGTTAGGGTTAGGGTTAGGGTTAGGGTTAGGGTTAGGGTTAGGGTTAGGGTTAGGGTTAGGGTTAGGGTTAGGGTTAGGGTTAGGGTTAGGGTTAGGGTTAGGGTTAGGGTTAGGGTTAGGGTTAGGGTTAGGGTTAGGGTTAGGGTTAGGGTTAGGGTTAGGGTTAGGGTTAGGGTTAGGGTTAGGGTTAGGGTTAGGGTTAGGGTTAGGGTTAGGGTTAGGGTTAGGGTTAGGGTTAGGGTTAGGGTTAGGGTTAGGGTTAGGGTTAGGGTTAGGGTTAGGGTTAGGGTTAGGGTTAGGGTTAGGGTTAGGGTTAGGGTTAGGGTTAGGGTTAGGGTTAGGGTTAGGGTTAGGGTTAGGGTTAGGGTTAGGGTTAGGGTTAGGGTTAGGGTTAGGGTTAGGGTTAGGGTTAGGGTTAGGGTTAGGGTTAGGGTTAGGGTTAGGGTTAGGGTTAGGGTTAGGGTTAGGGTTAGGGTTAGGGTTAGGGTTAGGGTTAGGGTTAGGGTTAGGGTTAGGGTTAGGGTTAGGGTTAGGGTTAGGGTTAGGGTTAGGGTTAGGGTTAGGGTTAGGGTTAGGGTTAGGGTTAGGGTTAGGGTTAGGGTTAGGGTTAGGGTTAGGGTTAGGGTTAGGGTTAGGGTTAGGGTTAGGGTTAGGGTTAGGGTTAGGGTTAGGGTTAGGGTTAGGGTTAGGGTTAGGGTTAGGGTTAGGGTTAGGGTTAGGGTTAGGGTTAGGGTTAGGGTTAGGGTTAGGGTTAGGGTTAGGGTTAGGGTTAGGGTTAGGGTTAGGGTTAGGGTTAGGGTTAGGGTTAGGGTTAGGGTTAGGGTTAGGGTTAGGGTTAGGGTTAGGGTTAGGGTTAGGGTTAGGGTTAGGGTTAGGGTTAGGGTTAGGGTTAGGGTTAGGGTTAGGGTTAGGGTTAGGGTTAGGGTTAGGGTTAGGGTTAGGGTTAGGGTTAGGGTTAGGGTTAGGGTTAGGGTTAGGGTTAGGGTTAGGGTTAGGGTTAGGGTTAGGGTTAGGGTTAGGGTTAGGGTTAGGGTTAGGGTTAGGGTTAGGGTTAGGGTTAGGGTTAGGGTTAGGGTTAGGGTTAGGGTTAGGGTTAGGGTTAGGGTTAGGGTTAGGGTTAGGGTTAGGGTTAGGGTTAGGGTTAGGGTTAGGGTTAGGGTTAGGGTTAGGGTTAGGGTTAGGGTTAGGGTTAGGGTTAGGGTTAGGGTTAGGGTTAGGGTTAGGGTTAGGGTTAGGGTTAGGGTTAGGGTTAGGGTTAGGGTTAGGGTTAGGGTTAGGGTTAGGGTTAGGGTTAGGGTTAGGGTTAGGGTTAGGGTTAGGGTTAGGGTTAGGGTTAGGGTTAGGGTTAGGGTTAGGGTTAGGGTTAGGGTTAGGGTTAGGGTTAGGGTTAGGGTTAGGGTTAGGGTTAGGGTTAGGGTTAGGGTTAGGGTTAGGGTTAGGGTTAGGGTTAGGGTTAGGGTTAGGGTTAGGGTTAGGGTTAGGGTTAGGGTTAGGGTTAGGGTTAGGGTTAGGGTTAGGGTTAGGGTTAGGGTTAGGGTTAGGGTTAGGGTTAGGGTTAGGGTTAGGGTTAGGGTTAGGGTTAGGGTTAGGGTTAGGGTTAGGGTTAGGGTTAGGGTTAGGGTTAGGGTTAGGGTTAGGGTTAGGGTTAGGGTTAGGGTTAGGGTTAGGGTTAGGGTTAGGGTTAGGGTTAGGGTTAGGGTTAGGGTTAGGGTTAGGGTTAGGGTTAGGGTTAGGGTTAGGGTTAGGGTTAGGGTTAGGGTTAGGGTTAGGGTTAGGGTTAGGGTTAGGGTTAGGGTTAGGGTTAGGGTTAGGGTTAGGGTTAGGGTTAGGGTTAGGGTTAGGGTTAGGGTTAGGGTTAGGGTTAGGGTTAGGGTTAGGGTTAGGGTTAGGGTTAGGGTTAGGGTTAGGGTTAGGGTTAGGGTTAGGGTTAGGGTTAGGGTTAGGGTTAGGGTTAGGGTTAGGGTTAGGGTTAGGGTTAGGGTTAGGGTTAGGGTTAGGGTTAGGGTTAGGGTTAGGGTTAGGGTTAGGGTTAGGGTTAGGGTTAGGGTTAGGGTTAGGGTTAGGGTTAGGGTTAGGGTTAGGGTTAGGGTTAGGGTTAGGGTTAGGGTTAGGGTTAGGGTTAGGGTTAGGGTTAGGGTTAGGGTTAGGGTTAGGGTTAGGGTTAGGGTTAGGGTTAGGGTTAGGGTTAGGGTTAGGGTTAGGGTTAGGGTTAGGGTTAGGGTTAGGGTTAGGGTTAGGGTTAGGGTTAGGGTTAGGGTTAGGGTTAGGGTTAGGGTTAGGGTTAGGGTTAGGGTTAGGGTTAGGGTTAGGGTTAGGGTTAGGGTTAGGGTTAGGGTTAGGGTTAGGGTTAGGGTTAGGGTTAGGGTTAGGGTTAGGGTTAGGGTTAGGGTTAGGGTTAGGGTTAGGGTTAGGGTTAGGGTTAGGGTTAGGGTTAGGGTTAGGGTTAGGGTTAGGGTTAGGGTTAGGGTTAGGGTTAGGGTTAGGGTTAGGGTTAGGGTTAGGGTTAGGGTTAGGGTTAGGGTTAGGGTTAGGGTTAGGGTTAGGGTTAGGGTTAGGGTTAGGGTTAGGGTTAGGGTTAGGGTTAGGGTTAGGGTTAGGGTTAGGGTTAGGGTTAGGGTTAGGGTTAGGGTTAGGGTTAGGGTTAGGGTTAGGGTTAGGGTTAGGGTTAGGGTTAGGGTTAGGGTTAGGGTTAGGGTTAGGGTTAGGGTTAGGGTTAGGGTTAGGGTTAGGGTTAGGGTTAGGGTTAGGGTTAGGGTTAGGGTTAGGGTTAGGGTTAGGGTTAGGGTTAGGGTTAGGGTTAGGGTTAGGGTTAGGGTTAGGGTTAGGGTTAGGGTTAGGGTTAGGGTTAGGGTTAGGGTTAGGGTTAGGGTTAGGGTTAGGGTTAGGGTTAGGGTTAGGGTTAGGGTTAGGGTTAGGGTTAGGGTTAGGGTTAGGGTTAGGGTTAGGGTTAGGGTTAGGGTTAGGGTTAGGGTTAGGGTTAGGGTTAGGGTTAGGGTTAGGGTTAGGGTTAGGGTTAGGGTTAGGGTTAGGGTTAGGGTTAGGGTTAGGGTTAGGGTTAGGGTTAGGGTTAGGGTTAGGGTTAGGGTTAGGGTTAGGGTTAGGGTTAGGGTTAGGGTTAGGGTTAGGGTTAGGGTTAGGGTTAGGGTTAGGGTTAGGGTTAGGGTTAGGGTTAGGGTTAGGGTTAGGGTTAGGGTTAGGGTTAGGGTTAGGGTTAGGGTTAGGGTTAGGGTTAGGGTTAGGGTTAGGGTTAGGGTTAGGGTTAGGGTTAGGGTTAGGGTTAGGGTTAGGGTTAGGGTTAGGGTTAGGGTTAGGGTTAGGGTTAGGGTTAGGGTTAGGGTTAGGGTTAGGGTTAGGGTTAGGGTTAGGGTTAGGGTTAGGGTTAGGGTTAGGGTTAGGGTTAGGGTTAGGGTTAGGGTTAGGGTTAGGGTTAGGGTTAGGGTTAGGGTTAGGGTTAGGGTTAGGGTTAGGGTTAGGGTTAGGGTTAGGGTTAGGGTTAGGGTTAGGGTTAGGGTTAGGGTTAGGGTTAGGGTTAGGGTTAGGGTTAGGGTTAGGGTTAGGGTTAGGGTTAGGGTTAGGGTTAGGGTTAGGGTTAGGGTTAGGGTTAGGGTTAGGGTTAGGGTTAGGGTTAGGGTTAGGGTTAGGGTTAGGGTTAGGGTTAGGGTTAGGGTTAGGGTTAGGGTTAGGGTTAGGGTTAGGGTTAGGGTTAGGGTTAGGGTTAGGGTTAGGGTTAGGGTTAGGGTTAGGGTTAGGGTTAGGGTTAGGGTTAGGGTTAGGGTTAGGGTTAGGGTTAGGGTTAGGGTTAGGGTTAGGGTTAGGGTTAGGGTTAGGGTTAGGGTTAGGGTTAGGGTTAGGGTTAGGGTTAGGGTTAGGGTTAGGGTTAGGGTTAGGGTTAGGGTTAGGGTTAGGGTTAGGGTTAGGGTTAGGGTTAGGGTTAGGGTTAGGGTTAGGGTTAGGGTTAGGGTTAGGGTTAGGGTTAGGGTTAGGGTTAGGGTTAGGGTTAGGGTTAGGGTTAGGGTTAGGGTTAGGGTTAGGGTTAGGGTTAGGGTTAGGGTTAGGGTTAGGGTTAGGGTTAGGGTTAGGGTTAGGGTTAGGGTTAGGGTTAGGGTTAGGGTTAGGGTTAGGGTTAGGGTTAGGGTTAGGGTTAGGGTTAGGGTTAGGGTTAGGGTTAGGGTTAGGGTTAGGGTTAGGGTTAGGGTTAGGGTTAGGGTTAGGGTTAGGGTTAGGGTTAGGGTTAGGGTTAGGGTTAGGGTTAGGGTTAGGGTTAGGGTTAGGGTTAGGGTTAGGGTTAGGGTTAGGGTTAGGGTTAGGGTTAGGGTTAGGGTTAGGGTTAGGGTTAGGGTTAGGGTTAGGGTTAGGGTTAGGGTTAGGGTTAGGGTTAGGGTTAGGGTTAGGGTTAGGGTTAGGGTTAGGGTTAGGGTTAGGGTTAGGGTTAGGGTTAGGGTTAGGGTTAGGGTTAGGGTTAGGGTTAGGGTTAGGGTTAGGGTTAGGGTTAGGGTTAGGGTTAGGGTTAGGGTTAGGGTTAGGGTTAGGGTTAGGGTTAGGGTTAGGGTTAGGGTTAGGGTTAGGGTTAGGGTTAGGGTTAGGGTTAGGGTTAGGGTTAGGGTTAGGGTTAGGGTTAGGGTTAGGGTTAGGGTTAGGGTTAGGGTTAGGGTTAGGGTTAGGGTTAGGGTTAGGGTTAGGGTTAGGGTTAGGGTTAGGGTTAGGGTTAGGGTTAGGGTTAGGGTTAGGGTTAGGGTTAGGGTTAGGGTTAGGGTTAGGGTTAGGGTTAGGGTTAGGGTTAGGGTTAGGGTTAGGGTTAGGGTTAGGGTTAGGGTTAGGGTTAGGGTTAGGGTTAGGGTTAGGGTTAGGGTTAGGGTTAGGGTTAGGGTTAGGGTTAGGGTTAGGGTTAGGGTTAGGGTTAGGGTTAGGGTTAGGGTTAGGGTTAGGGTTAGGGTTAGGGTTAGGGTTAGGGTTAGGGTTAGGGTTAGGGTTAGGGTTAGGGTTAGGGTTAGGGTTAGGGTTAGGGTTAGGGTTAGGGTTAGGGTTAGGGTTAGGGTTAGGGTTAGGGTTAGGGTTAGGGTTAGGGTTAGGGTTAGGGTTAGGGTTAGGGTTAGGGTTAGGGTTAGGGTTAGGGTTAGGGTTAGGGTTAGGGTTAGGGTTAGGGTTAGGGTTAGGGTTAGGGTTAGGGTTAGGGTTAGGGTTAGGGTTAGGGTTAGGGTTAGGGTTAGGGTTAGGGTTAGGGTTAGGGTTAGGGTTAGGGTTAGGGTTAGGGTTAGGGTTAGGGTTAGGGTTAGGGTTAGGGTTAGGGTTAGGGTTAGGGTTAGGGTTAGGGTTAGGGTTAGGGTTAGGGTTAGGGTTAGGGTTAGGGTTAGGGTTAGGGTTAGGGTTAGGGTTAGGGTTAGGGTTAGGGTTAGGGTTAGGGTTAGGGTTAGGGTTAGGGTTAGGGTTAGGGTTAGGGTTAGGGTTAGGGTTAGGGTTAGGGTTAGGGTTAGGGTTAGGGTTAGGGTTAGGGTTAGGGTTAGGGTTAGGGTTAGGGTTAGGGTTAGGGTTAGGGTTAGGGTTAGGGTTAGGGTTAGGGTTAGGGTTAGGGTTAGGGTTAGGGTTAGGGTTAGGGTTAGGGTTAGGGTTAGGGTTAGGGTTAGGGTTAGGGTTAGGGTTAGGGTTAGGGTTAGGGTTAGGGTTAGGGTTAGGGTTAGGGTTAGGGTTAGGGTTAGGGTTAGGGTTAGGGTTAGGGTTAGGGTTAGGGTTAGGGTTAGGGTTAGGGTTAGGGTTAGGGTTAGGGTTAGGGTTAGGGTTAGGGTTAGGGTTAGGGTTAGGGTTAGGGTTAGGGTTAGGGTTAGGGTTAGGGTTAGGGTTAGGGTTAGGGTTAGGGTTAGGGTTAGGGTTAGGGTTAGGGTTAGGGTTAGGGTTAGGGTTAGGGTTAGGGTTAGGGTTAGGGTTAGGGTTAGGGTTAGGGTTAGGGTTAGGGTTAGGGTTAGGGTTAGGGTTAGGGTTAGGGTTAGGGTTAGGGTTAGGGTTAGGGTTAGGGTTAGGGTTAGGGTTAGGGTTAGGGTTAGGGTTAGGGTTAGGGTTAGGGTTAGGGTTAGGGTTAGGGTTAGGGTTAGGGTTAGGGTTAGGGTTAGGGTTAGGGTTAGGGTTAGGGTTAGGGTTAGGGTTAGGGTTAGGGTTAGGGTTAGGGTTAGGGTTAGGGTTAGGGTTAGGGTTAGGGTTAGGGTTAGGGTTAGGGTTAGGGTTAGGGTTAGGGTTAGGGTTAGGGTTAGGGTTAGGGTTAGGGTTAGGGTTAGGGTTAGGGTTAGGGTTAGGGTTAGGGTTAGGGTTAGGGTTAGGGTTAGGGTTAGGGTTAGGGTTAGGGTTAGGGTTAGGGTTAGGGTTAGGGTTAGGGTTAGGGTTAGGGTTAGGGTTAGGGTTAGGGTTAGGGTTAGGGTTAGGGTTAGGGTTAGGGTTAGGGTTAGGGTTAGGGTTAGGGTTAGGGTTAGGGTTAGGGTTAGGGTTAGGGTTAGGGTTAGGGTTAGGGTTAGGGTTAGGGTTAGGGTTAGGGTTAGGGTTAGGGTTAGGGTTAGGGTTAGGGTTAGGGTTAGGGTTAGGGTTAGGGTTAGGGTTAGGGTTAGGGTTAGGGTTAGGGTTAGGGTTAGGGTTAGGGTTAGGGTTAGGGTTAGGGTTAGGGTTAGGGTTAGGGTTAGGGTTAGGGTTAGGGTTAGGGTTAGGGTTAGGGTTAGGGTTAGGGTTAGGGTTAGGGTTAGGGTTAGGGTTAGGGTTAGGGTTAGGGTTAGGGTTAGGGTTAGGGTTAGGGTTAGGGTTAGGGTTAGGGTTAGGGTTAGGGTTAGGGTTAGGGTTAGGGTTAGGGTTAGGGTTAGGGTTAGGGTTAGGGTTAGGGTTAGGGTTAGGGTTAGGGTTAGGGTTAGGGTTAGGGTTAGGGTTAGGGTTAGGGTTAGGGTTAGGGTTAGGGTTAGGGTTAGGGTTAGGGTTAGGGTTAGGGTTAGGGTTAGGGTTAGGGTTAGGGTTAGGGTTAGGGTTAGGGTTAGGGTTAGGGTTAGGGTTAGGGTTAGGGTTAGGGTTAGGGTTAGGGTTAGGGTTAGGGTTAGGGTTAGGGTTAGGGTTAGGGTTAGGGTTAGGGTTAGGGTTAGGGTTAGGGTTAGGGTTAGGGTTAGGGTTAGGGTTAGGGTTAGGGTTAGGGTTAGGGTTAGGGTTAGGGTTAGGGTTAGGGTTAGGGTTAGGGTTAGGGTTAGGGTTAGGGTTAGGGTTAGGGTTAGGGTTAGGGTTAGGGTTAGGGTTAGGGTTAGGGTTAGGGTTAGGGTTAGGGTTAGGGTTAGGGTTAGGGTTAGGGTTAGGGTTAGGGTTAGGGTTAGGGTTAGGGTTAGGGTTAGGGTTAGGGTTAGGGTTAGGGTTAGGGTTAGGGTTAGGGTTAGGGTTAGGGTTAGGGTTAGGGTTAGGGTTAGGGTTAGGGTTAGGGTTAGGGTTAGGGTTAGGGTTAGGGTTAGGGTTAGGGTTAGGGTTAGGGTTAGGGTTAGGGTTAGGGTTAGGGTTAGGGTTAGGGTTAGGGTTAGGGTTAGGGTTAGGGTTAGGGTTAGGGTTAGGGTTAGGGTTAGGGTTAGGGTTAGGGTTAGGGTTAGGGTTAGGGTTAGGGTTAGGGTTAGGGTTAGGGTTAGGGTTAGGGTTAGGGTTAGGGTTAGGGTTAGGGTTAGGGTTAGGGTTAGGGTTAGGGTTAGGGTTAGGGTTAGGGTTAGGGTTAGGGTTAGGGTTAGGGTTAGGGTTAGGGTTAGGGTTAGGGTTAGGGTTAGGGTTAGGGTTAGGGTTAGGGTTAGGGTTAGGGTTAGGGTTAGGGTTAGGGTTAGGGTTAGGGTTAGGGTTAGGGTTAGGGTTAGGGTTAGGGTTAGGGTTAGGGTTAGGGTTAGGGTTAGGGTTAGGGTTAGGGTTAGGGTTAGGGTTAGGGTTAGGGTTAGGGTTAGGGTTAGGGTTAGGGTTAGGGTTAGGGTTAGGGTTAGGGTTAGGGTTAGGGTTAGGGTTAGGGTTAGGGTTAGGGTTAGGGTTAGGGTTAGGGTTAGGGTTAGGGTTAGGGTTAGGGTTAGGGTTAGGGTTAGGGTTAGGGTTAGGGTTAGGGTTAGGGTTAGGGTTAGGGTTAGGGTTAGGGTTAGGGTTAGGGTTAGGGTTAGGGTTAGGGTTAGGGTTAGGGTTAGGGTTAGGGTTAGGGTTAGGGTTAGGGTTAGGGTTAGGGTTAGGGTTAGGGTTAGGGTTAGGGTTAGGGTTAGGGTTAGGGTTAGGGTTAGGGTTAGGGTTAGGGTTAGGGTTAGGGTTAGGGTTAGGGTTAGGGTTAGGGTTAGGGTTAGGGTTAGGGTTAGGGTTAGAGGTTAGGGTTAGGGTTAGGGTTAGGGTTAGGGTTAGGGTTAGGGTTAGGGTTAGGGTTAGGGTTAGGGTTAGGGTTAGGGTTAGGGTTAGGGTTAGGGTTAGGGTTAGGGTTAGGGTTAGGGTTAGGGTTAGGGTTAGGGTTAGGGTTAGGGTTAGGGTTAGGGTTAGGGTTAGGGTTAGGGTTAGGGTTAGGGTTAGGGTTAGGGTTAGGGTTAGGGTTAGGGTTAGGGTTAGGGTTAGGGTTAGGGTTAGGGTTAGGGTTAGGGTTAGGGTTAGGGTTAGGGTTAGGGTTAGGGTTAGGGTTAGGGTTAGGGTTAGGGTTAGGGTTAGGGTTAGGGTTAGGGTTAGGGTTAGGGTTAGGGTTAGGGTTAGGGTTAGGGTTAGGGTTAGGGTTAGGGTTAGGGT